>NC_069503.1:1006719359-1007319359 GCF_027579735.1 Bombina bombina
TTTTCTGGTGTGTTTTTGTAATGAGTATTTAACCGACAGAAATTAGTACTAAATGCCCAAGTAATCATGGTTCCCATTTTTAAGACAGACATTTGCAGTATATGAAACAGTTAATAAATATTTTCTAGTACAAAGTTGATAGTTGTCAATATTTCAGATTTATTTTTTATTCGTTAACAAAACAATGTATCTTACTACGTTTGTTCAAAAACTGTGCAACATAGAAATGAGGATTTGACACCTGTTTAAAATGTTGCACTTCAAATGTTTTAGCACAAGGTCCCTTTTCATTTATATTTGCATTAATCAGTGTCCAAAAATGTAAACTATAATAAATGTACAATAATAAAAATAATAGACACAAAACATGAATACATAATACAAAGTGTATAATGAAACTCACAAAATAAAAGTAACAATTTTGGTGATCAATTACTGAAACAAATACAGCATCTAAGACATGACTTGCTAAGTAAGTGTATATACACAGTTTAGAACTGCCCCCCCTTCCCTTAGATTTAACAAGTTACAGATAAACTGCTGAGGTTATTACATACATGCAAGGATTATTCACCAATATTCTTCAACCCCCCACCCCCACTGATTATGAGTGAAGACATTTAAATGTATATTTTTAAGTTAAAAATAAAGTTACAAAAGCACTATTTAAAAAACAAAAATCCATGCCTTTATAAAACACATATATAATATATACAAATTAAGTATATTTACATTTGGAAAAGGGAATACAAATTAAATCAAGCATCAGGTATAGGGTAGTATATAGTAATTTTTATTTAAATAGAAAGGGATATATTTTAATATGTTTTTAAAATCTTGTGATTGAATATTGATTGCATTCAATGTAATTCTAAATATTTTACACAGTCTTTTGACTGCAACATTATCAATCATTAGTTTGCAACAAACCAATATAAAGTATATATGGAAAGAAAAAATCTGCAACATTTCTCTACATAGTGAGCAAACATTTCATTTGTTTTGATAATAAGAACACACTTCATGGATACATTTACCTGGAGTCTGTGCTATGTGTGAAAAACAGAGACTATCAGTTGCTCAAACACAAAACAACAAATGAGGACTTCAGCAAAGATGGCTGCTTTCCAATGGATTCAAATTTGTTGTTTTTTTAAGTCATGTGACAAATTCCCATGATGACTTCCTTCAAGTTTAAAGGGACATGTTTAAAAAAATATAATATATACATGTCTGTATATATATATATATATATATATATATATATATATATATATATATATATATATATATATATATATATATATATATATACATACATATACACACACACACACACAGATATATATATATATATATATATATATATATATATATATATATATACAAACTTTGCAATAATATGCTGGGGCTTTATGTATCCCTTAAATACAGTTTAAAGGCTGTGACACACTGCAAGCAGAGCGGTGCGCAGCGTGTAGATGCTACTGTGCGCGCTCAGTGTGTCCTGCTTTTTCATCTCTGAGCACTCTGCTGCGTCAGGACGTGTAGCTGAGCGCTCAGAGATGAAATAATTGAACTTTAGAAGCGATGCGACGCGGTGCGAAGCAGCTGCATCGCCTCGCGCGCATCGCTTGCAGTGTGTCACAGCCTTAACTCCATCAGGACCAAGGGTACTGTGCATAATAAAACCATGTCATTTTTCACAATTTGGCATGTTTTAGTTAAATCCTACTTCTTGTTTAATAGGTCATTAAACACTTTGAGATGGCTAATTATGTGTAGTAAAACAAAACAAAAACTTTAAATTTATTAGGGCCCCCACTCTGTAATTTTGCTCTGAAAATGATATGTTTTCCAATTCCCCTGAGTTTCTTTAAAGTAATGAAAAATGCTTTCCTGAAACCTGGATTTCCCTTATGAAGAAAAATGGGCCGGCTCCTAAGCTTTACATTCCTGCTTTTCAAATAAAGACACAAAGAGAATGAAAAAAAATTGACAATATGAGTAAATTAGAAAATTGCTTAAAATTGAATGCTCTATCTGATTCATGAAAGAAAAAATTTGGGTTTCATATCCCTTTAATCCCTTCCCGCCGTTAGGACGTTCTATACTGTCCTAACTCCGCTAAGCTTTAGAGCCGTTAGGACAGCATGGAACGTCCTAACCATTCAGCTGTCCGGAAACCTTAGCCACTTCCTATATGGAATCGCGAGCTAGGGGGTCATGCCTTGCATCACAGACACTCCCCCCTGACCCGATCCCATCATTGATTGCATTAATGAGTTCAATTTTTACTAATTTGTTTACAATCAGAACTTTATTCTGATGAAGACAAATAAGTCATGGCAGGAAGGGGTTAAGTACCTGAAACATGATTCTCAGAGTCCTGTATTGACGCAATGCATTATAAGCATTTTAGGTACATAAGAGAAAAAAATAAATAAATGAAGCACGAAAAGGTAATTTTTTATTTATTTTTAACAATGCTTTTATTGAGGTCAAAAGTAATTACATGACAAACAAAGGTACAGCCACATCTGCTGGATTTATACAGCGCATAGAAGCATGTCAGACGAGATAAAGATGTACAAAGTAATAAACAAATACTTACAGGATTGCATATACATAAAGTAGTGTCTGACATACTAAGATTCACCTTAGGCGGACCTCTATGTGTTTTTTATTTAATAGTAGTTAAAGTTTTGAATTCCCTCAGAAAACATAATTGGCCACTCTTGGGCCTCATCTTGCATAGTAGAACTCTAGAGGGATATATATAATAAAGTAAAATTGTAGAAACACTGTGATGAGTAAACTGTACAGGTTATTGATTAGTATAGCTCTGACAAAGGAAGGGTGTTATCCTCAACATCATGGATTAGGAGTACATAACTAGTGCACACTGTATAAGTAAAATTGAACCAACAAACAGAAATAGTGAAAATAAACAGAACCTCTGCCAAATAAAATTGGATGACTAACTATGGAGAGTAAACTGCCATACACTAGGGATCAGTATTATCAAACTATGAACTGAAGGGCCACCTCCGTCCGCCAGATCTTTAGTACAAGTGCTGTCCCCTGTAGGAGGTGAATATCCATAGAATGTTATGTGCAAACATACTTTGAGATCAGCACATATCTTTTCTACATTATTTTCTACTTGCTATTCATTGGCCCCCTAACTAAATTGGTAGAACTCTCAGAGATCAAGGAAATACCCTCAGGCACTGATGCTCGCGTGTATGTAACATGCTTAAGGAAAAACATAAAGATATCTGAGAAAACAAGTAGATGTTTAAAGATAATATCTACCATGACAATGTATATAGTGGGTAGAAACAGTTATATACATATCTGCTGACAGGCTTAAGCTGCATTGGGTTTTGCATAATATAATTACATTCTTTCAAGCACCATAGCTATCATAGAGTCAAATACCCAGTTGAAACTATCTTACTCAGCACACATAGGCAGTAAGCCCAGAGTATACCGTTTAATGCAAGCCTGTAGGCATGAATCCGGCAGAACAATACATCACCCCACTCCAGTCCGAAGGAGTTTAATATCCATTGCATTAGGTATGTAGAAGAGCCTATCATTAGACCATCTGAGATCAATCCAGCTTCCCTGTGGCTCAGGAAACCACAGGACTTAAGCATAATGTCCCCAGTCCGTGCAGTGACAAAACAAGGAGTAATTTAGGAAAAGCTTGATGTTAGGGTATCTCGATAGTTCTTGGGGAATAACAGACAAGACCACAGCTGCTCGCTCCTCACAATTGATCAGAACCTGTCCAAGGAGACCGGCCGCTCCTCCCCGGGCAATAGTAGGAAGAGCACACATTGCATCACGTTTCCCTGTGGTCCGCTGT
Organism: Bombina bombina; assembly: GCF_027579735.1. Classification (NCBI taxonomy): domain Eukaryota; kingdom Metazoa; phylum Chordata; class Amphibia; order Anura; family Bombinatoridae; genus Bombina; species Bombina bombina. The sequence continues at coordinate 1,006,723,237 of NC_069503.1, forward strand.
GGCTGGAAGGTCGGGTTCTGCTCCTTGGTAGTTGTCCCCTGTATTTCTGGTTCACTGTATTTGTCCCCAATGGAAGGATCATCGCAAATGGCTGCCGGTTGTTGGCTAGGCGTGGTCTCATTATCCTCGCCTGAGAGCATTGCAATGCAGTCCCATCTGTTTGTACTCGAGAAGTTTGTCTGGGGACTTGATTCTTAGTGGGTGTTGAGACTATCGATCCGTTCACAGAATTGTGCTTCAAAGTCTTCCAGTATTGTCTTCAGTGCTACGTAAATCCCCTCCATTGTACTATTTGGCAGAGAGAAAGTAGCGTCAATGCTGGTAACTCTGTTAGAACTTTTAGTGTATGTTGTGCAGCTTACAATTGAGCAGGTAGTGCAACGCACTCTTGGCGTTGTGATACAGCAGAGGCCCATAGGTGCTCTGCTGGGGGGTTGATATGAGGCCGCAACCTTGATGAAAGCTCTGTTATTCTGTTGCTGGCAGCTAGTGAAGTGAATTTAATTTCAGTAGATAGAGGATGATTAGCTTATGTAATTTATGTAGAATTCCAAATCAGGTGGCATCTTGGAAAGTAATTATTAGCTAACTCATCAGAGCTGTAGCAGCACTCAAAGTTGCGACCAGTCATGACCGCCGCCCGGAAGTTCCCCCGAAAAGGTAATTTTAATCTATATAAAATAAAGAAGAGCTGTTTAAGAACCAGTTAAAAAAAAAAATGTTACATACATCGAAATTGTGTAGCACAGCACCATCTGTTAGTAGAAAGTTCCTGGACATTGTTTAACACACTGCCATCTATTGGTTGAAAGCTCCTGGACATTGTGCACCATCTATTGGTTGAAAGTTGTTGAACATTGTGTAACACAGAAGGTGCATCACCAATATGTGTACTAGGCAAAAAGACTAATTTGCATGTATTTTGCATAGGGTGACAATGCAAATGTTTATTTGTGAGTTTTATTGTTTATGCCTCCCCTGAATCCCCCTTCCTTTTGTTAGAGTTATATATTATTATTATTATTATTATTATTATTATTATTATTATTATTATTATTATTATTATTATTATTATTTTGTTTTCTATATGTTTTCTCTATGTTTATGTTTCATGTGGAGTGTGTCACCATAATTTAAATTGTGTGTTGTTAGAGTCTAGTCCTGAGTAAAATTAAGCATCATAAGTAGCTCCTTTTGGGACAGTTGGTTTTGCCTGGTTCTTTCAGGAATTTCAGAGTCTTATGTCCTGCCTTCTGGCTATACTTTCCAAAATCATAAATCTTCAGTGTGGCTACTATGTTTTTTTTTTTTTTTTTTATTATTATTATTATTATTATTTAAAGCTAGACAAATACTTATAAACGTATCTTTCTGAGCAAGAGCACAATGTAGGTGAATGCATTTTTGAATATTATTTAATAAATGTGATGGAACAGAATTTTGTCTTTTATAATATGCTGTATTGAGTAAAAATTTGATATTTTATGAGGTACAAAGGGCTTTTCACTGGGGCAATACTCTTTAAAGGCCAAATGTGCACCATATTTATTTTGAAATAGTTTTTATTAAGTTTTATGATAATAACAGTAACATACTCAAGCATGTACAATCAACATATCAGTGTAATCAATACATTTCCGTATTAATCTGTTCTCTATAGACCTTAACTTTTCTTCAGTTAAAACAAAAAAATATATGGTAAGTAAACAGTAGTAGGTGGTAGGTGGTTGGCCCCGGCTCCTCATTGTGGTCTCGGTTTTATATCATAAGCACCCTTAGGAGTTTTCATTTCTCCTTACCCTAGCTTCATGGTACATGATGTATGGTTCCCTTTGTACAACAACATTTTCTTTAGTGTTTAAAGTTTCTGCTGCCAAGCTTGCCATTTCATAATGGTGTGCTATCTTTTTTTCAATGAATCTAAAGCTAGGGGGCGTAGATTTCCAGAACTGCGCAACACTAATTCTTACCACTGTACATATTGTCATAACTAGCTTATGATGTCGTTTCGGAATTTGTAGTGATGGGAAGTGTAGTAATGCATGTTCAGGTTGTAACCTGATTTCTTTCTGGAATATGGTACTAAGAAGAGTCGATGTTCCCTCCCAGGTCTCTCTAATTTTCTCACAGTGCCACCACGTGTGCAGATATGTCCCTCTATCCCCACATCCCCTAAAGCAAAGCCTCTGGGAAGAGTCTTCAGAGCTTCCGAACCTAGTCGGGTGCAAATACCATCTAAAAGCCACTTTGAGGAAATTCTCCTTAAGCAAAGCATTATGTGAGAACGACAATCCCTTGGCCAAGTTTGAGTTCCATGTCTTTAAGGGCCACGTCTTATCAAGTTCCCGTTCCCATTTCATATTTGCACCATATTTAATGGTACATTATGATAACATAGCACTGAGGTCCAATTTAGTCACCAAAGCTACATATTTGCCTTTGAAAGGTACAATCTGCAAGGGTACCAATATATACCAATGTTAACGGGTACAGTGGGTGTACTTTTGATGGTACTGCCCCAGTGACAAGCTGTTGTACCCCTAAAGCTACACTTTTTGCAATTTTTTTCTGACAGTGTAGCTATACAGGGGTCTGGACAAGAAGGTAAGATACATACATTGTAATATAATGTTCAAAAAAAGCCCCCAAAGATTTTGAGTGATTTCCTCCCATGCTGGCGAGTTGTTGATCATCAAGTCTAAAGTCATTTTCGGAGAGGCGATGCATTTCTACTCTGGAGCTAAAGCATGGCTGTTCATTTATATCTATAAACAAACTTCACATTCAAGTATCATAAATGTCTAATCTGAAACAGACTGTAGTATAATTGCACTTGCAAAATGTGTTTGTTTTTCTTTCCTAAGATATGGTGAGTCCACGGCTTGATTAATTACTGTTGGGAATATCACTCCTGGCCATCAGGAGGAGGCAAAGAGCACCACAGTTAAACTGCTAAGTATCACTCCCTTTCCCACAACCCCCAGTCATCCTCTTTGCCTTCAGTGCATGGAGGAGGTGAAGTTTTGCAAGCAAGTTTTGGGGTATAACCGTATTCCACGTCATTCCTTGCAGTTGGGTAGTGGTGGCTTTAAAGCAGTTAGGAACTTGTAAAGAGGTACTTACTGCGTTTTCCTAACAATTGCTGTCCTAGTTTAGAAAGCCAGAGTTGGCTACTATGTTCTTTCTTTTTCAAAGGTCTCTGTGAGGAACTGTGTCCTCTCATACCTTGCAACTGTCTACATGCCGGACAGCGGAGCAGGTAAGTGCTTTTTCTTCCAGTTGGGAAGACCATGCACTTAAAAGACACTGCTTTTTTATTGGGACATAGATAATCCTGTTGTATGGGTTACACTGGGGCACGAAGCAGGCACTGTAGCATGCGTGAGACTAACATTTAAACTCTTTTAAAAAGAATGGGTAAAATGCTTTTATTAGACTGACACATATTTACTTGATAAAACAATACAAGTTTAAACTGAAAATAAGGATACATTTTCTATTTCAGCAGTTTATTCATTTCCCCTTTGCTTTAAAATAAAACGATGCAACATTTTAAGCTGTCAGGTTTGAAAAACCGGTTATTTCTGGTACTCAGTGTACCAGGAAGTAGTGCCTCTCTGTGTTGCAGCAGTAATTTGAGCTCGGCAGTTGCGGTCACATGATTGGCTTTACTTCATAACGTTTCTGAGGAAACATTTGTTTTTCTCCATTTCTGGGTGATCTGGTCTTAATTGGTAGCAGTAAGGGACCTCAGTAATTGAGGTGTGGGGTTGCCTGAGGGGTATTTTAGAAGTTTATTTGATGTTTATTAAATGTTTTTCTTAACTTTTCTCACAAAATTTTAGCTGGGGATCGATCCTAATTTGGGATAAAATTTAAAGTGTATTTTTTTCCTTGGCTAATTTTAATTGAATATTAAAATCTTTGAAACTTATCTGTACAAATTTATTTACTGTTTCACAACATGTCTGATATGGAGCAAGAGCTTGCTGTCATGAATTCATGCTTATTATGATTAGATGCACAAAATGCAGCTCCTATGCAATTTTGTTCTTCATGTGTCAAGAAAACCATGCAAAATAAAGGTAACTTTTTTGAGCCTAATATCTCTCAGGATGATGCTGTTAAAATAATACCTCAGCTTCCCAAGCCTCAATGATGTCACATGCTGTGCCCTGTGGTTCCTCTATAACTCTGAGTGAAGTTTATTTAAAAGCAGAAATTGCTGCCCAGGTATCTTCAGCGGTATCTGCGGCATTAGCTGCCATTCCCAGATTACAGGGAAAATGCAAGAGGAAATCTAGAAATTCACAAAGTAAGGTGCCTGTCCTCAGTTCTGCTTACCAAGTTGCCCTTTCTCATAAGTCTGATGATGAAGATATATCGGGGCTTTCTGAGGGTGAAATCTCAGATTCGGACAGTATAATTCCTTCTTCTGAGACTGAGGTGGCATCCTTCAGATTTAAGCTTGAACACCTTTGTGTATTGTTAAAGGAGGTTTTAGCTACTTTAGTTGACTCCCATACCCCTGTTCTTGTCACTCCTAAGGAATCTAGTAAACTTAATAGTTTCTTTGATGAACCTACCACTTCTGAGGTTTTTCCTGTGCCGGACCGTGCTAGGGAGATTATCTCACAGTAATGGGAGAAACTAGGGGTGTCTTTTTCCCGTCTCCCATTTTTAAGAAAATGTTTCCTGTTGAGAACTCCATTAAAGACCCTTGGTATACTGTACCCAAAGTTGAAAGGGCCATTTCCACTCTGGCTAAAAGAACCACTATTCCTATTGAGGATAGCTGCTCTTTTAAGGATCAGATGGACAAGAAGCTGCAGGCTTATTTGAAAAAGATTTATGTTCATCAACGTCTCCAATGGCAAACTGTGGTGTGTATTGCCACCGTGACTAGTGCGGCATCTTATTGGGTCGACGCCTTGTCTGATTATCTTCAAGTAGAGACTTCCTTGGATGAAATTAAAGATAGGATTAAAGCTCTTAAATTGGCCAATTCCTTTATTGCAGATGCCATTTTACAGGTTGTTAGACTAGGAGCTAAAACTTCTAGCTTAACTGTCCTAGCCCGCAGGGCGTTATGGTTTAAATCCTGGTCTGCGGACGTTTCCTCTAAAGTCAAGTTTCTGGCAATTCCTTACAAGGGCAAAACCTTGTTTGGACCTGGTTTGGCAGAAATTTTCGCTGATATAACGGGGGAAAAAGGGTCTTTTCTACTTCAAGTTAAGAAGAATAGGCCTAAAGGACGTCAGAGTAATTTTCGTTCCTGTTGTATTTTCAAAGGAAAGCCTTCCCCTTCTTCTTCAAAGCAGGACTAATCCAAGTCTTCTTGGAAACCCAATCAGTCTTGGAACAAGGGGAAACAATCAAAGAAACCCGCGGCTGATTCCAAATCAGCATGAAGGATTTGCTCCCGATCCGGGATTGGATCAGGTGGGGGGCAGACTTTCTCAGTTCTCTCAAGCCTGGATACGAGATGTCCCAGATCCCTGGACCGTGGGCATAATATCCCAGGGTTACAAATTGGAATTCAAGACTTTTCCTCCCAGAGGCAGATTCCATCTCTCAAGATTATCTGCAGACCAGATAAAGAGAGAAGTGTTCTTGAAATGTATACAACATATTTCCTCCCTGTGAGTGATAGTTCCAGTTCCAGTTCCAGTGCAGGAACAGGGTCTAGGGTTCTACTCCAACCTATTTGTGGTTCTCTAAAAAGAGGGAACTTTCCGTCCCATTCTAGACTGAAAGTGTCTAAACAAGTTTCTCAAAGCTCCATCCTTCAAGATGGAGACTATACGCTCTATTCTTCCTTTAGTACAAGAGGGTCAGTTCATGACAACCATAGACCTAAAGGATGCGTATCTTCATGTTCCTATTAACAGGGACCATCACAGATTCCTGAGATTTGCCTTTCTGGACAAACATTTCCAGTTCGTGGCCCTTCCATTTGGTTTAGCCACGGCTCCCAGAATTTTTTCAAAGGTTCTGGGGGCTCTTTGGGCAGTTATCCGTTCTTGTGGAATTGCTGTGGCACCCTACCTGGATGACATATTGGTTCAGGCATAATCTTTTCAACAAGCAAAATCTCACACAGAGATATTGTTGTCTTTTCTTTGTTCCCACGGATGGAATATGAATCTGGAAAAAATCTCCCTTTCCCCTGCTACAAGAATAGTGTTCTTAAGGACCATAGTAGATTCTCTATTGATGAAGATTTTTCTAACAGAGGTTAGGAAAAACAAAATCATTTCCTCTTGCCTCTCTCTTCAAGCTACTGCTTATCCTTCAGTGGCTCAATGTATGGATGTAATCGGTCTGATGGTAGCTTCCATGGACATCATTCCTTTTGTTCGATTCCATTTGAGAGCTCTCCAATTGTGCATGCTCAGACAATGGAATAACGGCCATGCGGATCTATCTCAGAGAATATAGTTAGATCAGTTGTCAAGGGACTCTCTCCCATGGTGGATTTCTCAGGAACATCTGTCTCAGGGTACATGCTTTCGGAGACCTTCCTGGGTGATTGTGACAATGGATGCCAGCCTGCTGGGCTGGGGAGCAGTCTGGAACTCGTTAAAAGCTCAGGGCCTTTGGCCTTGGGAGGAATCTGCTCTTAACATCAACATCTTGGAGTTGAGGGTGAATTACAATGCTCTATTGGCTTGGCCTCAGTTGTCCTCAGCCCAGTTTATCAGGTTCCAGTCAGACAACATAACCTCTGTGGCTTACATCAATCACCAGGGAGGAACTCGGAGCTCCTTAGCCATGAAGGAGGTTACTCTGATTCTTCAGTGGGCAGAGACCCACAATTGCTGTCTATCTGCTATCCACATTCCAGGAGCAGACAACTGGGAAGCGGATTTTCTGAGCAGACAGACTTTTCATCCCGGGGAGTGGGAACTCGATCCGGAGGTGTTTTCTAGCTTAGTCCTCAAATGGGGAGTGCCAGAGTTAAAGCTGATGGCATCCCGTCAGAACGCAAGCTTCTAAGGTTACGGTTCAAGGTCAAGAGATCCGCAGGCAGTTCTGATATATGCTCTGGTGGTTCCTTGGGTTTACAGGTTGGCATACCTGTTTCCTCCGTTTGCTCTCCTTCTACGAGTCATTGCTCGTATCAAACAGGAGAGGGCATCTGTGATTCTAATAGCCCCTGCGTGGCCTCACAGGATCTGGTTTGCAGACCTAGTGGTGATGTGATCTCTCCCACCTTAGAGAATACCTCTGAGGAAGGACCTCCTGATTCAGGGTACCTTCCTTCATCCAAATCTTGTTTCTCTGAAGCTGACTGCTTGGAGATTGAACGCTTTATTCTGTCATTTAGACATGATTCAGGCTTGCAAGCCTGTTACCAGAAAGATTTACCATAAGATATGGTGTAAATATGTTTATTGGAGTGAATCCAAGGGCTACTGTTGGAGTAGAATTAGAATTCCTAGAATTTTATATTTTCTTCAGGAAGGCCTGGAGAAGAGATTGTCAGTCAGTACCCTGAAGGGTCAGATTTCTGCTTTATCAGTTTTACTACATAAACATTTGGCGGATGTGCCAGATGTGCAATCTTTTTGTCAGGCCTTGGTCAAAATCAGGCCTGTCTTTAAGTCTGTTGCTCCTCCTTGGAGCCTTAACCTTGTTCTTAAAGTTGTACAGCTGGTTCCGTTTGAGCCATTGCATTCCATAGACATTAAGTTGTTATCTTGGAAGGTTTTGTTTCTTGTTGCTATCTCTTCTGCTCGATGAGTCTCGGAACTCTCAGCTCTGCAGTGTGACTCCCCTTATCTTATTTTTCATGCCGATAAGGCGGTTCTTCATACTAAGTTATGTTTCCTTTCTAAGGTTGTTTCTAATAGAAATATCAATCAGGAAATTGTTGTTCCCTCTCTGTGTCCTAATCCTTCTTCTTCCAAAGAATGTTTGTTTCACAATTTGGATATTGTATGTGCTCTCAAATTCTATTTACAGGCAACTAAGGATTTTCACAAGTCCTCTACCCTCTTTGTCTGTTTCTCTGGGAAATGTAAAGGTCAGAAAGCTACTGTTACTACTCTTTCTTTTTGGTTAGAAGTATAATTCGTTTGGCTTATGAGACTGCTGGACAGCAGCCTCCTGAGAACTCATTCCACAAGAGCTGTTTCCTCTTCTTGGGCTTTCAAAAATGAAGCTTCTGTGGAACAAATTTGCAAGGCTGCAACTTGGTCTTCTCTACATACTTATTCCAAATTTTATATTTTTGTCTTGGTTGAGGCTTCTTTTGGGAGAAAGGTTCTTCAAGCGGTGGTGCCTTCTGTTTAGGACTGCCTATCTTGTCCCTCCCTATTTATCCGTGTCCTCTAGCTTGGGTATTGGTTCCCAAAAGTAATTACTGAAGCCATAAACTCACCATATCTTAGGAAAGAAAAACAAAATTTATGCTTACCTGATAAATGTATTTATTTCCAGATATGGCCCCACCCTTTAATTTAAGACAGTTGTACTTTTGACTATAACCTCAGGCACCTCTACACCTTGTGTTACTCCTTTTTCTCCATTTCCCTTTGGTCGAATGACTGGGGGTTGTGGGTAAGGGAGTGATACTTAGCAGTTTAACTGTGGTGCTCTTTGCCTCCTCCTGCTGGCCAGGAGTGATATTCCCAACAGTAATTACTCAAGCCGCAGACTCACCATATCCGGAAATAAATACATTTATCAGGTAAGCATAAATTAAAGTTATCGCTTTTCCTTTTAAACATGCATTGCATCCCTTTAAGAACATATTAAAGGCACAATAAACAATGTATTTTCTTCAATGTATAAATTACATTACAGTTAGTGCGTAAGTGTCAATTTCACAAATCCCACCATATATACCTTTAGCACCCTGCAGGTGTTTATTTACATAACTTTACAGAAGCTATATTGTCAAGCATATGTTGTAGATCCTGTATGGCTCACCATAAAATTGTAGCACTTTATAAAAGGAATTTTTTTTTCAATATATAGAAGCATCGTTTCTGGGAAGTTGAACAAGGATTAACAATTGTGGTACAAAAACTAAGCAGACCTTACCTTACTTATTTGGAGACTTTGGCACCACAAAATCATCACCAAACGGATGCTTTTCTTGCTATGTCTGCACCAATCTAATTGCAGTTCCTTACCCCTTTGTCTCAAGTTCCCTCAAAGGGATGTGAAACCTACAATTTTTCTTTCATGATTCTGAGAGAGCATGCTATTTATTTAAACAAAAATCATATTTATTCTATTATAAAATATGTTTCATTCTCATTGAATACGTTGTTGAAGAGAATACCTAGGTTGGTGGTGTGGACATGACTGGAGAACAATATTGCAGATGTTTTGCAAGACTGCTTTTGAGCACTGGACAGCAGCAGTGTTTGCACAATGTATAATGTTAAAGGGACATAAAACAGTATGAACTAACATCCGTTTCTAAATATATAATGCAGCCATAGCTTACCTGCAAAACAGTTTCTATTTTAACCCTCATTAACCCCTTTAATTCAGGCATAGTTTTGTTTGCAGCAAGCTCCCCCCTGGGCATTTCTATAAATGGAAGGTGCTATACAGGCCATAGCTATGGCAGGATGCACTCATGCACATGCACGGTAGGGGGCAGAGTCACATGACACCTGACTAAAGTAGTGCACCGTATAATGCTGAAACTTTCACAAAGCATGTGGCATTATCCCCATGCAAACAAGCAAGCCTCTTGGCAACAAACAAAAGCAGTACCCACTGTCCCTCCTCAACCCCCCCCCTTTCTTGCATAAGTAATTATCCTCACATGCACTCTTTGTTATATGATAGCACAGGACTAGGACACTGATAAGGGGGGTGAAACAAGCTACACTTGGCAACACTAAAGTGTAAGTAATTTTGCAATTTTTTTGACATTTTATTACGAAATTTTTATGGCACTTTAAATGCATTATAGCAAAACTGCTGCCATACAGTGTTCCATAGATGTGCACGAACCTGAGCCTACATAACTAATCATGAAATAATTTTTTCTTTCCTAAGATATGGAGACTCCACAACGTCATTCAATTACTAGTGGGAATATTACTGCTGGCCAGCAGGAAGAGACAGAGAGCACCACAGCAAATCTGTAAAGTGTCACTCCTCTACCCATAATCCCTAGCCATTCTCTTTGCCTCTGTCAATGGAGGAGGTGAAGTTTGGTGTCTGAAGAAATTAATTCCTTTTTCGGGTACTTTTCCCTGCAAGCAAGGATTTGGGTTTAGCTGAGTCCACGTCAATCTCTTCAGTAGAGTAGTGGTGGCTTTTATGCAGTTAGGAAGTTGTGAGGTAGTCCTTGCTTTGTTTCCTAACACATTGCTGCCCATAGTACAGAAAGCCAGAGTTGGTTACTCTGTTCTTTCTTTTTCTACAGGTGTCTGTAAGGAGTATGTGTCCTTTCATGCCTTGTGAGCTGTCTTCCTGAGGGACAGCTAGACTACAAGTAAGTGCTTTTGTCTTCTAAGTCTTGGAGACTTGCACTTCAGAAGAATATGTCATATGCAGTAGATGGGGACATTTTTAAAATCCTTTATACAGTATTTTCTTTGGCAGTGGGCAGGCACATTATTTATGTTGAGACTAGAGGTTAATCTTCCCTTTATTGGGACATTTTTCCTCTTTGGGCTAATTTTGTTAAAATACTTTATTAGTATGTGCGTGGCTTATGTTTCATACAGGGATTTTATTACAAGCACAGAGACTTCATATTTTGCTATCTCTTTCCTTTACTGTTCAATGCAGCCTTTAAAAGTTCATAACATATAACATAAATAAATACAGAAAATTTTAAATAACAGAGAAAAAGTTAAAATGTTTGAAATTTAAACAGAATGACCAGTAGAGCAAAGGAGAGACTGGCCAATAAGGATGCAAGTAACAATCACCAACTGACAAATACAAAATATAACGTCCTCTTTCTTTTGCTGCTGTTGAACAGATAAGTAAAAAAATTTCAATGCTCCTCATTTTATTTATGTTTTATTTTCATATTCAATAAACGATTGTTTCTTTGTTTATTTTATTTTATTATATGTCTTATTTCAATTCATTGATCTTGTTATTATTACTTGTCTAGGTTTTTTTGTTTACATTTTCGGGTGTTTTTTCTTATATATAAGATGAATTGTCATATATTGTGATTGATTGATTTATTCAGAATCAGAGCTGTTTTTTCCCTCTCTGCTTCTGTGAGTTCACTCTTAGTTGCATGTTACCTGCGCTTGCGCTTTCTTCCCCCTCTCGCTGCGCTTTGTGTTCAGCTGCTGCTCTGCCTTGGATGGTTCCTACGTCCTCCATTTTCTCTGGCCAGTCCGATCACGTGACCGCCGCAATCTTGGGGGAGTGTCTCGCGACGTCACGCACCTCTGTTTTCCCGCCTTCAATCTGCTCCCATCCTGAAAACAACATCGTTTCAGAAACTGTCTCTAACATACATTGTATTATTTTACTAAATGTTTCCATTTCAGGTTATATTACTTATTTGCTTAATGATCTGATATTTGCCTGCCATCTAGTGTTCACCTCAGAGAACAAGCTATTTTGTATTATGTCAAACTAATTTAATGGCAAAAGAGATATAATCCATTAACATATTTTTAGTCATATAATATTTTTATTTTATATACATACATATATATATATAAGTTCACAAAGAAAAGAGATCTGTTGACTCAAGGTTAGTTGCTGGAAAAACTTGTTTATTATGGTGATCCAAAACAAGTCAAAGTAAGCAAAGTACATAGGGTCACAGTGAGGGACGCCTGACGCGTTTCGCGCATGCGTAGATGCGCTTCTTCGGAGGCTAGTTAGTTTACGGCCAAGACAGCTTTTAAACCTTGAAGCCACCAATCCTGGGGTGGCTTGAAAAGATGGCCAATGGGTGCAACATTTCCAAACCTCAGTGTGATCTTACTTTATATATATAATCAGTGTATTTTAAGATCGCTGCTGTTTGGAACGGGCACATCCTAATTCTAAGTTCACTGTGGACAACTCTCTTATTTTAAATACAGTGGGTAACATATAAATAAATGATATTCACTTTTAAAGATAAAACATATGAACAAGTAATGTAAAAAAATATATAAAAATATATAAAAATATAATATGGAGTACTATATATCCTGAAATAACATATGTATAAATATAAATATACAAAGACCTGTTAGTTGCCAAAAAATAAACTAAGGGCACAATCCTAAGGGGATGTCTATATCCTATTGGGCTCGATATTTTTTGAAAACGGTAACGTTACACTCAGTAAAGAAGGCAACTAGAGGCAATGTGTATGACTCAGCCGAATGATTTATGTGTATATGTAAGTTCTGTACACTTGATAAGGTTTTTTAAAACTATCTCTAACCCAGGGACTTCCCTAAGGCAGTGCATTGCATTGTGCATGTTGGCTAAATGTCCTATAGTTTGTATTAGGCTCCTACCTCTTAAAGGGACGAGAAGTGAAGAAAGGGGCAGGGGTTTGCCAGATATGGAAATATATATAACCTATATAGGTAAGAAGGACATGGGTAGGTAATAGCACTAACTTCAATAGCACTTAGTTTGATATATGAGATATAGAGAAACCGGGTGTACAGAAAACACTAGGAAGAGGAACATGAGAAAAAAAGTGAATAAACTAAATAAAAAGTGTAAGCAAGATGTGAGCATGAATATGAATAAACTGTGTGGAAGGTAAGGTAACATAATGTTAATGATGATAAGTATAAAAATGAAAATAAAATTTGATGAAAAGGCTGAAAAAGCTGAAAAAGATGGGAAAATGATATGTCGTTCCAGAACCCCTTTAAAGGGTATGTGAGTGATTGTGTGAAAAGGATGATATACTAATCTCTGGTCAAAGGGGGACTAAGGTATAGCTCAATGTGGATCTCAATACGGCTGCCTAGGATGAAAAAAAGTATGCACTGCTATCTTAAATGATATTGTTGTCCTAATGGATGACATATTAATACTAATCATCTTAAATATGGCAGTCTTAGAGATGGACCTGAGCGGGGTCTGGAGGATGTGACTGAAAATAAAATTCAAAGTAATAAATGAGGCTAAAACTAATACTAAACTAGAAAAATGTATACTTATGTGTATGTAATTAGGGAAGGTGTGTAAAATCTAAGACAAAGTTGTCTTCTAGAGTTGCTGAAATGTAATCTCAATAAGGTGAGAATTAATGTTTTCAAAAGGGGATGTATATATACCAGTGTAGATGTAAATGTGTGGCTCAGTGGTTATTGGGATTTGTATCTTTAGAGTCTGCAATTGTATAAATATCTATATATATTACTATTCAATCAGATAGTGCACTTATATTCCTCAATCCAGTGGATATTAACTTGTAGAGGTAGTATTTTAGGTATTTATAATGCTTTCAATCTCAAGGTTTGTTCACTACATCTACCAGGTAGCTGGACCTATTCTTTGGTTATACATTCAGGGAGTGCAGAATTATTAGGCAAGTTGTATTTTTGAGGATTAATTTTTTTTTTTTAACATTCTTTTTATTAAAGAGACACAGGTACAAATAGATATTTGTATGCACATACAGGGTAGAATTATAAACATTTTACAATTCACATTTTGGAATAAAAAATTACATACCAAACACCACTGTGTTGTGAGCTGCGATACATTAGTTATTGCGGATTCCAAAGAAAGAGTGTAGATAATAATTATATGCGCTAAAAACAGAGATCAACCATTATAGTCCCTTGATACTGCAGAGAACATATAAATCAATGTAATGAGAGGTATGTCAAAGGTAGTCAGGTGCCACCTCATGTTGAACCTGTGCCTCCTAATTTTATAATAATAACCAAACAAAAAAAAAAAAAAAAAACTAATCTAAACATATAAACTAAGCATATAAAACTAAACAAAGCAAATCTCAGATAGGCCCAGAGGTATGTGAACGGCTTCCGCCATAGGAAAGAATCTAAGTTATACAATCCCCAGCCAAATATGTATGAAATATATTGATATACAGATTAGCACCATAGGAAATTTATGTGGGCTCTCCTTAGATCTATTATGAACTAGCATAAGTGTTATATAAGAAAATATTCAGTCTGATTACTAGTAGTATAGATGAGATATGTGTGAGTTCATCTCAGGTTTAGTGTTACTTAACAGGATTTTGATATCACATAACAGGAAATCCATATACAATTAAAACAAAGTAGGAAAAAGAGAAATCAAACAGATACATGAAGAATGTTGAAACCTATGTGTTTGCATACGAATATCAGGCTGTGCATAATCCTAAAATAAGTTGCTGTTAGATCGTATCACTGAACTAACGTGTGATGTAATACTAAAGTAACCACTAGAGGTCCTCATAGAATAACAATCCATTCATTTTGCGATGAGTTGTAATGTAGAAATTATAATATGATACGTAGCACATTTTACAAGGCTGCCTTCTCAAAGATCCCATAAGAAATGTATATCTGTTGAATAAGGTGAAATCTATCATTGTTAATGAAAGGCTTCTCTAGGTTTCAGATATTTACTGCCTTAGCGTTTTCTACTGTTCTAGATAGTGTTAGAATGGGCTAATAGGGAAAAAGCAGAAACCCCTGTCTTATAATAACCCTAAGAGTGAAGGTCTCCATAAGTTGAACTTTGAGCCTGTCATCTCTGCACAGTGTATTCGCACCCCCAACAGTACCAACAGGAAAACTAACAAGTAACTGAACTAGCTCTTACCTAAATTATAACATTAGATGGATAAGTTTGGGAGGAAGATATGCGGGGAGCAGTCAAACATATAATTTACATGGTGAATGAGTGATTGAGTCGTGTGGGGCACAGGACTAACACAACAAACCCAAAGCAGCCTCAAAGCAAATATATATATACCCAGAGGAGTTTTCATACGGACGCATCTAATCCACACACTGTTGCAGCGCTGTCAATTCAGGACAAACATATCAAGCATACAGATAATCTTCAATGACCGATAGCCATGAAGTCAAGGATTAATTATTTTGAACAGGCAAAAATAACTAACAGCATAAACCAATGAACTTATTTACACACATTAGGGTCAAGAATGTTGCGCTTCATATATGGGTATAACAATCCAAATCAGATTCTCCCTCTGACGCATACTGTCAGCCCACTCCAGCCTTCGGCAGTTCTAGTCCAGCTACTAGTCTGAAGTGAATAACATGTCTGAGGCATTGTCCATTAGTAGCACTGAGGCGCCGTGAGATGTTAATTAATTGTAGGGAGTCTGTGATAAAGCTGTATGGTTCCAAGTTCACGCTGAGTGTCACGGCTCTTGAAAAATGATCAGCCTCCTCTAAAGTATAGTTCCCACTGTCGCCATCTTTTCCGTTTACCACATTATAGGTAGGCTCATGAGGTGTGGTGTCTTTTTTCTCCATCTGGTTGTGGTGTTGTTCAGCCGAGTCGGCTGAGTACAGTGGAAAGTTAACGGTAGGGGAGCAGGGCCAAAAAGGGTTTGGCACATATGCTGTGGAGTCATCAGCGCTCACAGTAATGCTGAGCGCCAAGAATTCTGTGCTCTGGTCTTGGTCCGTGAGGCTAGGTGTGGGGTAATTCTGAGTTATGATGCCAGTACCCAGAGTGTCCGCTCCCAGGGCAGTCAACAAGGTCTGCTGAGGGTAATTGAGACAGGTAGGAGCTGCCCTAGCGCGGTTAGGAGTGCAGTGACCTCGGACCTCACAGAGAAGTTCCAGCATAGTTGCCATAAGGGAATCCAACCGTGGTGTGAGAATTTCTATTAGGGTTTCAGTAATGTGCGCCATCTTGGTTATCAGGGTAAGCACAGCGTCTGTAGGCCCAAAGGCAACATTTTAGACTATTAAATGACTTCTCGGAGGCCAGGGGATGTAATATCCTGATCCTGAGGTTTTCCCAGACACTCTTGCTGTCAAGGGAGGAATGGATGGCTGCAGGTTTTGCCACTTGGCTTTCAAAATTCACTTCACTCACAGAGCTTTATGAAGCTGTGGCCATCCTTGTGAGCCGCCTACCGGAAGTCTTGAGGATTAATTTTATTATTGAACAACAACCATGTTCTCAATGAACCCAAAAAACTAATTAATATCAAAGCTGAATAGTTTTGGAAGTAGTTTTTAGTTTGTTTTTAGTTATAGCTATTTTAGGGGGATATCTGTGTGTGCAGGTGACTATTACTGTGCATAATTATTAGGCAACTTAACAAAAAACAAATATAAACCCATTTCAATTATTTATTTTTACCAGTGAAACCAATATAACATCTCAACATTCACAAATATACATTTCTGACATTCAAAAACAAAACAAAAACAAATCAGTGACCAATATAGCCACCTTTCTTTGCAAGGACACTCAAAAGCCTGCCATCCATGGATTCTGTCAGTGTTTTGATCTGTTCACCATCAACATTGTGTGCAGCAGCAACCACAGCCTCCCAGACACTGTTCAGAGAGGTGTACTGTTTTCCCTCCTTGTAAATCTCACATTTGATGATGGACCACAGGTTCTCAATGGGGTTCAGATCAGGTGAACAAGCAGGCCATGTCATTAGATTTTCTTCTTTTATACCCTTTCTTGCCAGCCACGCTGTGGAGTACTTGGACGCGTGTGATGGAGCATTGTCCTGCATGAAAATCATGTTTTTCTTGAAGGATGCAGACTTCTTCCTGTACCACTGCTTGAAGAAGGTGTCTTCCAGAAACTGGCAGTAGGACTGGGAGTTGAGCTTGACTCCATCCTCAACCCGAAAAGGCCACACAAGCTCATCTTTGATGATACCAGCCCAAACCAGTACTCCACCTCCACCTTGCTGGCGTCTGAGTCAGACTGGAGCTCTCTGCCCTTTACCAATCCAGCCACGGGCCCATCCATCTGGCCCATCAAGACTCACTCTCATTTCATCAGTCCATAAAACCTTAGAAAAATCAGTCTTGAGATATTTCTTGGCCCAGTCTTGACGTTTCAGCTTGTGTGTCTTGTTCAGTAGTGGTCGTCTTTCAGCCTTTCTTACCTTGGCCATGTCTCTGAGTATTGCACACCTTGTGCTTTTGGGCACTCCAGTGATGTTGCAGCTCTGAAATATGGCCAAACTGGTGGCAAGTGGCATCTTGGCAGCGGCACGCTTGACTTTTCTCAGTTCATGGGCAGTTATTTTGCGCCTTGGTTTTTCCACACGCTTCTTGCGACCCTGTTGACTATTTTGAATGAAACGCTTGATTGTTCGATGATCGCGCTTCAGAAGCTTTGCAATTTTAAGAGTGCTGCATCCCTCTGCAAGATATCTCACTATTTTTGACTTTTCTGAGCCTGTCAAGTCCTTCTTTTGACCCATTTTGCAAAAGGAAAGGAAGTTGCCTAATAATTATGCACACCTGATATAGGGTGTTGATGTCATTAGACCACACCCCTTCTCATTACAGAGATGCACATCACCTAATATGCTTAATTGGTAGTAGGCTTTTCGAGCCTATACAGCTTGGAGTAAGACAACATGCATAAAGAGGATGATGTGGTCAAAATACTCATTTGCCTAATAATTCTGCACTCCCTGTATAGGTCAACATCTAATCGTTTATTGATTCCATGGGGGTATCTTGTGTTCAGTTTTAGAATCCAGTAAACTTCCCTTTTTAGTAACCTAGCTGTTCTGTCCCCACCTCTGGCATTTTGTACAATTCTCTCAATTCCCATTTATTTTATTTTTTATTTTATTTAGTTTATTCACTTTTTTTCTCATGTTCCTCTTCCTAGTGTTTTCTGTACACCCGGTTTCTCTATATCTCATATATCAAACTAAGTGCTATTGAAGTTAGTGCTATTACCTACCCATGTCCTTCTTACCTATATAGGTTATATATATTTCCATATCTGGCAAACCCCTGCCCCTTTCTTCACTTCTCGTCCCTTTAAGAGGTAGGAGCCTAATACAAACTATAGGACATTTAGCCAACATGCACAATGCAATGCACTGCCTTAGGGAAGTCCCTGGGTTAGAGATAGTTTTAAAAAACCTTATCAAGTGTACAGAACTTACATATACACATAAATCATTCGGCTGAGTCATACACATTGCCTCTAGTTGCCTTCTTTACTGAGTGTAACGTTACCGTTTTCAAAAAATATCGAGCCCAATAGGATATAGACATCCCCTTAGGATTGTGCCCTTAGTTTATTTTTCGGCAACTAACAGGTCTTTGTATATTTATATTTATACATATGTTATTTCAGGATATATAGTACTCCATATTATATTTTTATATATTTTTTACATTAATTGTTCATATGTTTTATCTTTAAAAGTGAATATCATTTATTTATATGTTACCCACTGTATTTAAAATAAGAGAGTTGTCCACAGTGAACTTAGAATTAGGATGTGCCCGTTCCAAACAGCAGCGATCTTAAAATACACTGATTATATATATAAAGTAAGATCACACTGAGGTTTGGAAATGTTGCACCCATTGGCCATCTTTTCAAGCCACCCCAGGATTGGTGGCTTCAAGGTTTAAAAGCTGTCTTGGCCGTAAACTAACTAGCCTCCGAAGAAGCGCATCTACGCATGCGTGAAATGCGTCAGGCGTCCCTCACTGTGACCCTATGTACTTTGCTTACTTTGACTTGTTTTGGATCACCATAATAAACACGTTTTTCCAGCAACTAACCTTGAGTCAACAGATCTCTTTTCTTTGTGAACTTTATCCATATAGCGGTGGGATATACCGCATATTGACCTGTTGCTCCCGTAGCCGAAACCGGCGTTGACTTCCGGGTTTGTCCTGAACTACACTACCCACAGTGCACCTAGCGACGTCACGGGGTGTGCATGAGTATACTACGCTACCAGAGCCGGATCTCCAAGCACGCCAAGAAGGACCCACACGCTGCACCCCCACGGAAGGGTTTCAACACCAGTCCGTGGAGAAGTACAGCAGTGCGCCCAGGCACCCCACCAAGTCTTGTGGAGGGTAAGAGTTTTTCCGGACATTACTACAGTGACTGCACATTTTATCTCTGCACTTTACACCCGTGACAACTAGGCTGAAGTGGCATCCACACAATTACCTGACAAGCAAGGAATAGAAAATCAGGAATTAACGCTGTGTTCCATATGTACTGTACATTGACCGCTGCCCCTGATAGCACGGACTTTACTGGGACTGATTCCCTGGATGCATTAGGGTGTTATACTTAAACTACCCATAACACCCTTTGGGAATCCATTTACTGAACACTTGCTTTGCTCTTTGATATTGTCTATATATATATATATATATATATATATTTTTTTTTTTTTTCTATAAGAACCAAAAGATATATTTTAAAAAATATGTCTCAAAAACCAGAAAATAAAGATCTGGATGAAAATAAAGTTCAATCCATGATTGATTCATCCAACAAAAAGAAAACATTCCTCTGCTATACAAACTAGTAAACAATTAATTTAAAAATCTAAACAAAGATTACAGGAATCCAACCTTCTCACGGGCAGGGAAAGAAAAATATGTTCCAAAAAGACCCTTAATCCCAAAAGGGAAAAAATGGGAATTTCAAAACCTAAACAACTTATGGTTAAAGATTGTTCATCTTCTTATTCTGATATGTCTTCTAATGACTCAGATGGCTATTATAAGTTTATTTCTTCTGATGATTCACCTATAAATAAAAAACCTAAGAAATGTTTACAAAAATTAAAACATTTAGAAGAGGATGAACCTATTTTCAAAGATGCCCTTGGTAATATTAGGTTTGACCCAGACTCTTAACACCACCCCAGATCAGCAGAATGGGGTCCAGATTTAGACATGGCAAAATTTGTGGAACATCATATTCGAGTTCCTTTAAAACCCAAATCAAGAAACAAAATGAGGGCTGAATGCCCTAGGCCTTTATTACCAAAAAGTAGTAATTTAACCCCAGAAATTGACCCTAAAATTCTTAAATTTATAGGTACCCCTGGCTACAAACTTAAAAAAAGGTATGGACAAGTCCTGGAAATCCTGCCAGGATAAATTACTGGATGCTATTGGTCCCATCACTAAATTATTAGAACTTTCAGATAACGCAGTTACCGATAATTAACTTGTTGACCCTGTTACTGTTAGGGAATGGGTATACAGGATTTTATGTTTAGTAGGCAATGCAAATGTTTCAATGACTATTGAAAGACGTAAAAATATCCTTAGAAATATAGACATTAAAATGATAGATTCGGCTACTAACGAATTCAATTCTGATGAAGATAGTCTCCTTTTCGGAGATTCCTTTTTGAAAGATTTAAACAAATATGCTAGTACTTTTACTACGCTTAGCAAAGTTAAATCTTCCTTTAAGAAATTTTTTCATAATAATAATAATTCCTCTGACAGGGCCGGAAGAAGCAGAGGTCGCTTTCTCGGCCGTAGTTCATTCTCACGACCTCCCTATACTCAATCACAACAATTCCAACCTTACTATGGAAATCAAAGATCTTTCCAAGACACTTCCAACCAGTTCTTTCCCTCAAGATCACGCCCTTGGAATCAGAGAAATTTCCGTTCCAGAGGAAGATCCCGCTTCCCACAAGGTCATTTTTTCAAATCTTACAGAATCCCTGACTTCTCCTTCTTTCCCTCATATAATTGGTGGAAGACTTCTTCGTTTCTCCCAAAATTGGACTCTTGTTACTCAGGATCAATGGGTGATTCAGTCGGTTCGGGGAGTTCTGGTAGAATTCAATTCCATTCCAATTCAAATTGTTTATCCAAATCCAATCCATTTTTCAATTCAGGACAAAAATCTTATTCAAAAAGAAATAACAAATCTAGCAAACAAAAAAGCTATAATACAAGTTCCTTTTTCTCCAGACCTTTTCATAAGCAATTTGTTTCTGGTGAAAAAGAAAAACGGTCAATTTTGTCCTGCAATAAATTTTAAAAATCTAAACTCTTTTGTTGTCTATCATCATTTCAAAATGGAAGGAATCCATCTTCTCAGGGAATGTTTAATAGAAGATTGGTTAATAAGATTAGACCTTTCAGACGCTTACCTTACAGTTCCAATAAATCAATCCCATTGGAAATATCTAACTTTCATTTGGAAAGACCAATTTTGGAGTTTTACCTGCCTTCCTTTTGGCCTTTCCTCTGCACCTTGGATATTCACCAAACTCCTAAAACCTGTAGTTTCCTAGTTAAGAATGAGAGGTGTCCGGATCATTATTTATTTGGACGACATTCTCATCATGAATCAGAATCCTGTTCTTTTAAAAGAACAACTAAAATTAACTATTTCACTCTTAGAGAACTTAGGATTCTTAATCAACAAAGAAAAATCAATACTTTTCCCCTCAAATTCCCTTATCTTTTTGGGTTTCCAAATAAATACTTTAAACTCAACCCTCAGTTTTCCAATTCAAAAACTGAAAAACATCAAAAAAGAAGTTACAAAATTATTAAAAAAAACTATTAGTTTCCATCAGATCAATAGCCAGAATAGTGGGGTTACTCTCATCCTCTTTTCAGGCTATTTTTCCTGCTCCTCTACATTATCGAGAACTCCAACGTCTAAAAATTTCTCACTTACAGAAAGGCCTCTCTTACAATCATTATATTCCCTTATCGTCGGAAGCAAAAGAAGAACTTCAATGGTGGCTAGCAAACATAGAAGCCTGGAATGGAAGAGCCATTTTCGAAATTTCTCCAGATCTAGTGATAGAATCAGATGCGAGCGGTTCCGGTTGGGGTGCCTGTTGCGGAACTTGTATCACCGGAGGAAAATGGTCTTTTGGGGAAAAGAAGCTACATATAAATTGTCTGGAACTTTTGGCAGGTTCCTTTGCAGTGAAGAGTTTTTCAAATATTTCTGCCCCAATATCCATTCTCCTCCGTATGGACAACGTGTCAGCAGTTCGTTATCTAAATCACCTGGGAGGTACCAAATCCAGAGATCTTTCAAACATCACAAAGGAATTCACCTCTGCTTAGACAAAAAAATATAAATCAGAGCGGAATATATTCCAGGCCTTTTCAACACTTCTGCAGATTGGGGATCTCGTTTTCTGAGGGATGCGAGCGATTGGAAACTGAATCAAAATATTTTTCTTTCTCTTCAAAATTTGAGAGGTCCTTTTTCTATAGATTTATTTGCCTCTCGTTTGAACTTCCAATTGCTCCCATTTTTCAGTTGACGTCCAGATCCAGAGGCCAAAGCAACAGATGCCTTCCTTCAGAATTGGCCCCCTCTAGGCCCCTATGCCTTCCCTCCCTTTTCAATGATTGCGAGAACCATCTCAATCACTCAGAGGGATCAACTATCATTGCTGATAATCACCCCCCTTTGGCCAACTCAACCCTGGTATCCTTCCCTTCTAGAAATGTCGTACTTCCCCCCTCTCCTTCTCCTTCATTCTCAACATCTTCTTACAGATCCCGATGGGAACTTTCACGATCTCATTATGTCCCAAACCCTAACTCTTGTAGCCTGGACAAAAACAGGGAAACCTATTCCCTCGACGGACTTTTGGAAGGAGCTAAACTCCTCATTCAAAATTCCATTGCACCAGGTACCAAAAAATGCTAACGCGCAGCATGGTCTAAATGATCTAGCTGGTGTCTTCAAAGAGACCTGGATCCCTTTTCAGCTAATGTCAGCCAAGTGATTAACTTTCTTTCTTCACTTTTCGACTCTGGTTTAGCCTACCATTCTATTAATGTTTCTCGTTCAGCAATTTCTGTTTCCCATTCTTTGGTTAACAATTCTCCCATAGGTCAACATCCTTTAATATGCAAATTATTAAAAGCAATAAGACTTCAACATCCTCCAACCCCTAAATATAACTTCTTTTGGGACGTTGATTTAATTTTTTCTCTATTCAAGAAATGGCCTTCTAATGACTTATTATCCTTAAAACAATTATCTGCTAAACTTGCTACCCTTTTATGTATTGTTTCTTTTCGTAGAGTTTCTGATGTTAAAGCTTTAGATTTTAACTCTAAACGTTTTTCTCCTGAAGGAGTCACCTTTACTCTGTCTCGCAGAACAAAAACCCTTACTTCCTCTATTTTCTATCCTTATCTTCCTTCTGAACCTGCTTTATGTGTAGTTAAATGTTTAAAAGAATATGAATTCAGAACTTCTTCCTTTAGATGTCCTTCTTCCTTTCAATTATTAATTTCTTTTGTTTCCCCCTTTTCTCCTGTTACTTCTACCACTATTGCAAGGTGGGTTAAATGGGTAATGAAAGAAGCTGGTATTACCATGTCTTTTTCAGCACATTCAGTCAGAGGCTCAGCGGCTTCTAAAGCATTTTTAAAATCTGCCTCTCTTCAACAAATTTTGAACGCTGCTGATTGGTCATCTGACTCTATTTTAAACAGTTTTATCCCAAACCCATTCAACATACCTCATTAAATTTATTCTCTTAATAAGCTTTAAACTAGCAAAATATGAAGTCTCTGTGCTTGTAATAAAATTCCGATTATCCTAATTTGTGAAGGAATAATCTAGATTTTATTAAAGACACAGAGACGAATATTTTCCCTCCCTTATTGTGTTACCCTCCCATATAATATTGCTTACCTTTATTTTTTCTTATAGCTCCAAATCAATGAAGATGTTTTACAAAAGGAAGGTTTTCTTCCATCCACTCATCAACCATCTTTCAAAACCTTTTCATATTGGATGAGAAAAGTTTCTTCTTGGCTTCGTCTAGATGCATTTCTTCCATCAAGAGTTGTTTTCCTGTTTGTGAGACTTTTCTTCTGGATTTTGTTCTACTGTTTTTGTTTTTTGGGCATTTTTAAAATGTGTTCCTTTTTCCTCCTATTCCTCACCAGCATCGGCAAGAAAGAGGACATTATATTTTGTATTTGTCAGTTGGTGATTGTTACTTGCATCCTTATTGGCCAGTCTCTCCTTTGCTCTACTGGTCATTCTGTTTAAATTTCAAAAATTTTAACTTTTTATCTGTTATTTAAAATTGTCTTTATTTATTGATGTTATATGTTCTGAACTTTTAAAGGCTACATTGAACAGTAAAGGAAAGAGATAGCAAAATATTTGTCTCTGTGTCTTTATTAAAATTCCGATTATCCTAGCCTTGGTGAAGGAATAATCTAGATTTTATTAAAGAGACAGAGACGAGAATCTTGCATAAGCCTTTTCCTTTACTGCTCAACAGCCATTCAAAGTAACATAATACAATTTAAAAGTTTAACATATAAATAACATAAATGAATATGGTAACCAATAAGAAACAACCCTGAATGGTGTGATCCAGGGCAGACCAATCCGAAAAGTTCATTCTAGTATAAAAAGTCCCAATAATGTTCCAACTGCCTCTTTGAACTTTGGTGCTGGAAAAAATATGGTAAGAATCTTCAGAAATAAGTCCCAAAGACAACATGAAAAACAATAACAAGAATCCAAAGAAATAAAGATTTTTTTTTTTTCATGAGGACCATCGGAAAGGAACGAAGGTTGAGGATGAATTCCTGCAGAAGTTGAAGAAGTTTGTGTGTGATAATTTTGATCATGAAGATTATCCTCACATTCCCGAAGGAGATTGAAATCCTGTAGAAGAGGAACCAGGAGCTGAAATAGATATAAATAAATTATTTGTCAAATAATAGATTTATAATTATAAAAAATAAGAATTGCCCATTGCCAAGGGTATGGAAATGGAGGGAAAATACTCATCTCTGTCTCTTTAATAAAATCTAGATTATTCCTTCACCAAGGCTAGGATAATCAGAATTTTAGTTTAAAGCTAGACGTAAATTCAATCCAGAAGGCGTTGAGGCAAAGAATTAATAGGTTTGAAATAAAACTGTCTGAAGACTGAATCAGATGACCAGTCTGCTGCATTTAGAATTTCTTGAAGGGAAGCTGATTTACAAAAAGCTTTAGAAGCAGCTGCTCCCCTTACTGAATGAGAAGGGAAAGATTTATCTATGCCTGCTTCACTCATAACCCATTTAATCCATCTACTAATAGAAGTAGAAGAAACAGGATCATGAGGAGGAGAATAAGAAATTAAAAGTTGATTAGAAGAGAAATTTCTAAAGGGTAAGGTACGATTTTCGTATTCTTTTAGGCAAAGAACCACACACAAGGAAGGACAATCCAAAAATAGGAATAAAAAATAGAAGACATAGATTTAGTTCTTCTAGAGACGCTAAGATGACTCCTTGAGGAGAAAACATTTTGGAAGAAAAGTCAATGGCTTTAACATCCGAAACTCTTCTGCAAGACAAAAGACAGAGAAGAGTTGCAAGCTTGCAAGAGAGTTAAGAGAAAGGAATTCATTAGAGGGTCAAGATTTAAACAAAGAAAAAATTAAATTAACATCCCAGAAGGAAGAATAATTAGCCAAAGGAGGTCTTTTAAGTTTGATAGATTTCATAAGCCTGGAAATAGAAATATGTTGACCAATAGGTGTATTGTTAATAAGCTCGTGACCTGCAGATATAGCTGATCTATAAACATTAATAGATCTATAAGCTAAACCTTCATCAAATAAGAAAATCTAGAATCTCGCTCAAAGTAGCTGAAAAGGGATCCAAATGTTTTTGACTGTACTAGCTAGACCATCTGGCCCAGGCTGAAAGGTAACATTTTTTAGTTCCTGGTGACCAGGCATCTTGTAATAATGATCTAGCTGAAGAAGAAAGTCCTTCTGGGGCCCAGGATCCCCTGAAATTGTCCAAGCAATGAGCTGAAGAGAACCTTGAAGTACTAGATTGTGAAAATCTCCATTTGGATCTAGTAAAAGATGTGGAACAAGAGGGAGGAGAACTGGGAAGAAAAAGGACATCTCCAGAAGGGATGGGTACCATGATTGGGTCGGCCAAAAAAGGGATATCAGAACAAGGGAAATTTTGTTCCTCCTGATTATATTCAAGACTCGAGGAATCATTGAGAAGGGAGGGAAAGCATATGCTCTTTGGAGGGGCCAAGTCTGAAGAAAAACATCTACTGCTAGGGCTTCTGGATCTGGACGCGTCAAATGAAGAAAGGAAGAATTTGGCAATTCAAGCGAGATGCGAATAAGTCTATCGAGAACGGACCTCTGATCAGTTGTAAGCTCTGAAAAATATCTGGATGCAATCTCCAGCCTCTTGAGTCTGATAAGTAATGAGAACCCCAATCTGCAGCTGTATTGGAGAGACCCGGAATGTACTCTGCTCGAATAAAGATATTGTTCTGGAGACATTGATGAATGAAATTCTTTGTTATATCTGATAGTTGTTTGGAATGAGTTCCACCCAAACGATTCAGATAACGAACCGCCAAAATGTTGTCCATCCGTAAAAGAATGGAGATAGGAGAATTTTGTTTGACAAAACTCTTTATTGCAAATGAGCCGGTAATCGATTTGATGCAATTGATGTGCATCTTGCGTTCCGAAATTGACCATTTGCCTCCAGTAATCAGGGAACCACATCTGGAGCTTTCCAAAATATAGCTTTGCCATTCCAAGCGTCTATATTGGAAAGCCACCAGATCAATTTGATCCTGGCTTCTTCTGACAAAGAGATCTTGTGTGAATAGGAGAAACCCTTCCTTAAATAAAAGATTTTTTATCTCTGTAATGGAGCTGGAAAAATCGCTTGAATCAAAGCTGAAAGAAGACCTACGATTCTTGCAAGAGATCTGATTGGAAAAAACTTTTTCTTTAGTAAATGATAAATTTCCAATTTTATTTTCTTCACTTTCTCCAAGGGAAGAGTTAGAGTTGATAAAGAAGTATCTATCAGAAAACCTAGAAAAATTAGTTTCTGAGACGGAATAAGAACCGATTTTTTTGATGTTGATAAGGAAACCTAAGTTTTAAAAAAATTTTAGGGTCAAATCCAAGTGGGAAAGGAGGAGAGAATGATCCTGATTCATAATAAGAATATCGTCCAGATAAATGAACAGACGAATTCCTCTTAATCTGAGCCACGCTACAACAGGTTTCAAAATTTTGTAAACACCCAAGGGGCCGAAGGAATACCAAAAGGTAGACAAGAAAATTGCCAGATTTGACTCCTCCAGAAAAAATGGAGGAAATTGTGATGAGAGGGATGGATAGGAACGGTAAGATAAGCATCTGTTGGATCCAATCTTACCAACCAGTCTTTGTCCATAAGACAATCTCTCAGAAGATGAATTCACTCCATCTTGAAATGGTTGTAAGATAGAAAAGCATTCAGATTCCTTAGATTTATCAATGGACGGAGAGATCATTCTTTCTTTTTCACAAACATGTTGCTGATAAACTAATTTTCGTTGTTTGGAGCTATTTCTATGGCCTGTTTTAGCAGAAGATTTTCTATTTCTTGATCTTAAAGACTCGAGTCTGTTTTTGAGAATACAATCTGTCTTTGAGGGAGATCTGGTTTGGTGGAGGGAAGGACTGATATTGATACCTATTTGGGAAGAAAGAATGACCGGGAAAATGGCCTCTTCCTTTCCCGGCCCAGTCAAAAACACGATTAGGTGAAGGATAAAATATCTTTTTAGAGGTAGTCTTTACTTTGTTCAGTGAGTTAAATGTGTTTACATAGGAGTTTAACTCTTTAAAACCAAGGTCACCAAACAAGAGACCCTCAGCATGGGGGCCCATCTCTGTGGGGGCAAAGTCTGAGATTTTGGGATCAATTTTACGTAGGATAATGTGTCTACGCTGAGTAGACAGAGCCGTATTGGCATCACCCATGAGATAAATAGCTCTCTGAATCCATTTTCTCATGATATAAGGGTCTAATAAATCTTTATTAGCAAAGGCTTCTTCGGTTAGTTCGAACATTTTTGTAATAGGATATTTATCCTGGCAAGCTTTCAAGAATTTATCAGGTTCTTTTCTGATATTAAAAATGTTTGTGCTTAAAAACTTAATAATATTTGCGTCCACTTCTGGCGTGACAGAAGATTTATGCGGCAACTCTGGTCTAGAGGATTCTGCTCTTAAAGTAGACCTGGCTTTAACCAATAATGGTTTTCTTAAATAATGATCCAGGAATTTTGCAACACTTTTGGAGGGTCTCCAATTAGAGGAGCGAGGATGTTGTAAATCCTCTGGATCTAAAAATTCAATACATTCATTGTCTAGTAATATCTTTTTTGATTATTTTTTTTATAGATTTTTTTTCTTTTTTTTTTTTTCTTTTTTGGGATATAATCTGAGGAGGAACTATCCGGAAGTTCTTCAGTAAATATAGACTGCCAAGAGTAATTATAATTTTCTGAAATGGAGTCCGAAAACTCAGATGTAGAAACAAAGGCCTAGATTTGGATTTTGGCGTTAGCCGTGAAAACCAGAGTTATAGGCTCCTAACGCGGGTTTCTTACGGACTCCGGTATTTAGAGTTCAGTTACCGACACTCAAAAAACACCTAACGCTCAAATTTCTACCGACACCTCAGACCCAGTAGTAAACATATACCGACAAAAAAAACATCCACGAATCACAAAACAAATATTACACAAAGTACACTTACACTCATACAAACACGACACTATATTTAATTTTCATATTTAATAATTTTTCATCAAAATACAAAGGATTAAAGTTGCGAGATCTCGGGTGTTAGAAAAAAAACAACACAAATCCATTTTCCCATTGACTTACATTGACACACGGGAAAAGACCCTCATATACCTGCATCTAACTAATAACATTATCACAAACATACACTCATCGATGCATACAAACAATATACACCACATGACATAAAAAAAATATTTATTTATCACAAAAAGAACACGATTTAGTTACTTTTTCACAAAAGCTCATGACGTCATTCACTTTACGAGGAAAACCAGTCTTAGAAAAAAAAAAATGAACAAATTTTAGAGCCTCCATTGACTTCTATTGGGAAGACGTGCTCGTGCACGCGAAACCCTCATTTCCCTAACGCACGCAAATAGCGTAGACAGAAAAACTCCAAATACCAGCGCTAGAAAAGACATGATTTCATGCGTTAGACACAGCTATGATAAATAGATCAAGAAATGACTATTTCCCTATGGTGGATTTATGGATTTTACTGTTTGAATATTCACAACACCATTAAATTGTTTCAGACTTTTATATTACATCAACTACAAATCAACATCACTAGTAACAACATTTTTGTTTTAAAAATATTACATTTAAACGGACACAAAAATAATGTCAACTTTTCAGGATTCACAAACACTACACAATGGGAAACAATTCTCATTTACCTTTATTATTGCATTTCAGTTATTCAACTCATATGCTTGCAGCAACAGCATATCTACATAGGCTTAACACATGATCAGTCATGGATGCACATACATTACTTTTAACATTCACTCATACATGTGCATTCAAATGATGGGGGAAAAACACATTACATTCTCTCGAGGAATCACAAAACACAACATATGGATTTTACTGTACTTTTAACATCATGATTCCATCACCAGAAACCATTAGGAATTACGTACAACAAGAACATCATTACACCAGATTACAGATGTCACTTTATGGGAAGGAACAACAATGCCAGACTGCTATATAGAAGTCAGCATATGTGGGACACAATCACAATATATACGTATATGTACATAACACGCATCACCCATCACACAACCACAAAGCACACATTTAGATTTTATTCAGCACACAATAACAATGTAGTCAAATACAACAACACAATGAGGATTTCAGAACTACATAGGCAGGTTAATAATATCATGACGTCATTAGAAGATTCAACCATACACATCACAGATTCACGACTGTACCGCCCCTTTCGGAACTTTAACACTCAATACTACAATACAACATATACGTAAACAACAGTTTGGAACAGCATTATTAAGGTGATTTCAATGGGACAATTAATAAATATTGTCAGATCGCAAATCACTTATATATATAATACTACAGATGACAGCCGGAAGTTCTTCAGTATTAGTGCCATTTGAATGGGACGCATACAATATTGACATCTCGGCAATCACTTATATATACAATACTACAGATGACAGCCGGAAGTTATTCAGTATTAGTGCGATTTGAAAGGGACGCATACAATATTGACAGCTCGGCAATCACTTATATATACAATACTACAGATGACATCCGGAAGTTATTCAGTATTAGTGCGATTTGAAAGGGACGCATACAATATTGACAGCTCGGCAATCACTTATATATACAATACTACAGATGGCAGATGGGAAGTTCGGAATTATTATTGCGATTTGAAAGGGACGCATACAATATTGACTGCTCGGCAATCACTTATATATACAATACTACAGATGGCAGACAGGAAGTTCGGAATTATTATTGCGATTTGAAAGGGACGCATACAATATTGACAGCTCGGCAATCACTTATATATACAATACTACAGATGGCAGACGGGAAGTTCGGAATTATTATTGCGATTTTAAAGGGACGCATACAATATTGACAGCTCGGCAATCACTTATATATACAATACTACAGATGGCAGCTGTTACTTTATCGTTTACAAACAATATTGCAGCAACATTGATCGATCACATTCGATGCACATTATACACAACTATGCACTTTCATTCATGTTAGCCTGGACGTGTGCTTGTTACTATAAGATCGCGTTTAAGAAATATTGATTACGCATATGAACAAACATTACAAACATGCACTGTATGTGTGATATTTGACACTTTCACATTGAGATTCATTGTTTGAAAATAACATTTCAGCAAACAACAAATAAACGCCCACTGTGAAAGCATTCGCGCCGCTCACATACAAACAGGTGAATACAATCAGCAATCATTACAAACTCACTACCATTGGACTAATTGTACTATAAATCCCCCAAACAACATGGCCAATGCATCACTTGTGATCCACATCAGATCAAGTGCTTACCTTGTTACGCTGTTTTGAAAGATGGATGACGATGACATGGTAGACGCTGCTGGTGCTGCTATTGGCGAACTAGCTGTTGGTCGAATCAGGCAGCCTCGGCGGCTCAGACTGAGACGAAGGGGTCATCTGGTTCGAGGTCCTCGTGTCTACAGGGTGAGACCCACCTTGGAAAACATGAGCGACTTTGAGGTTTATGATAAGTATCGGCTCGATCGCGAACAGCTCATTGGCCTTTACGATCTTCTTAAACCTCATTTGGAGCCACGTATAAGAATAAGGACTGCTGTTCCCGCCATGAGTAAGATGCTAAGCTGTCTATACGTCCTGGCCTCCGGGAGTTTTCAATCCGGAGAACTGTACATGCATGGCCTGGCTCAAGGTACATTCTCTGGGGTGTTTGATAACTTTCTGGACGCCATGGTACGTATCAGTAAGCAATACATAGGATTCCCACAGAATGATGGTGATTGGAGGCGCCTGAAGCGGGAATTCTTTGATATTGCTCAATTGCCCAATGTCTTGGGAGCCATAGATTGTACCCACATTTTGCTGCGTGCTCCAATTGATGACTCGCCCTTCAGAAATCGCAAACATTTTCATAGCCTCAACGTGCAGTATGTTTGTGACGCACAGATGAGGATTATGCATGTGTGTGCGAATTTTGGAGGGGATTGTCATGATGCCCGCATCCTCTCTCTGTCGTCCCTGTGGAGACAGTTTGAGGAAAGACAAATGCCCCCTGGTTATCTCGTTGGTGAGTATTTGTGCACAACATGGTTAATTAGTTTGACAATTGCCACTGTAGTTTTAAAATGTTAGCGTAATGTTCAGCTATAGGATGCAATTTAACCATATATTTTCCCCCCTCTAATGTCTACTTTTAGTTCAATGCAGATATGTAGCATGTCTTACCTTAAATGCTCAGATAGAGAATGTAATGTAACCATGTAGTTAGAATTTTACACAAGGCTTGATTTAGGAGAAATACGCATATGTAGCATGTCTTAGCTGAAATGGGAAGATATTAGCTAATGCAATTTAACCATGTCATTGTCTCTTTCCGCAAATGTCTTTTAGTTCAATGCAGATATGTAGCATGTCTTACCTTAAATGCTCAGATAGAGAATGTAATGTAACCATGTAGTTAGCATTTTACACAAGGCTTGATTTAGGAGAAATACGCATATGTAGCATGTCTTAGCTGAAATGGGAAGATATTAGCTAATGCAATTTAACCATGTCATTGTCTCTTTCCGCAAATGTCTTTTAGTTCAATGCAGATATGTAGCATGTCTTACCTTAAATGCTCTGATAGAGAATGTAATGTAACCATGTAGTTAGCATTTTACACAAGGCTTGATTTAGGAGAAATACGCATATGTAGCATGTCTTAGCTGAAATGGGAAGATATTAGCTAATGCAATTTAACCATGTCATTGTCTCTTTCCGCAAATGTCTTTTAGTTCAATGCAGATATGTAGCATGTCTTACCTTAAATGCTCAGATAGAGAATGTAATGTAACCATGTAGTTAGCATTTTACACAAGGCTTGATTTAGGAGAAATACGCATATGTAGCATGTCTTAGCTGAAATGGGAAGATATTAGCTAATGCAATTTAACCATGTCATTGTCTCTTTCCGCAAATGTCTTTTAGTTCAATGCAGATATGTAGCATGTCTTACCTTAAATGCTCTGATAGAGAATGTAATGTAACCATGTAGTTAGCATTTTACACAAGGCTTGATTTAGGAGAAATACGCATATGTAGCATGTCTTAGCTGAAATGGGAAGATATTAGCTAATGCAATTTAACCATGTCATTGTCTCTTTCCGCAAATGTCTTTTAGTTCAATGCAGATATGTAGCATGTCTTACCTTAAATGCTCAGATAGAGAATGTAATGTAACCATGTAGTTAGCATTTTACACAAGGCTTGATTTAGGAGAAATATGCATATGTAGCATGTCTTAGCTGAAATGGGAAGATATTAGCTAATGCAATTTAACCATGTCATTGTCTCTTTCCGCAAATGTCTTTTAGTTCAATGCAGATATGTAGCATGTCTTACCTTAAATGCTCAGATAGAGAATGTAATGTAACCATGTAGTTAGCATTTTACACAAGGCTTGATTTAGGAGAAATACGCATATGTAGCATGTCTTAGCTGAAATGGGAAGATATTAGCTAATGCAATTTAACCATGTCATTGTCTCTTTCCGCAAATGTCTTTTAGTTCAATGCAGATATGTAGCATGTCTTACCTTAAATGCTCAGATAGAGAATGTAATGTAACCATGTAGTTAGCATTTTACACAAGGCTTGATTTAGGAGAAATACGCATATGTAGCATGTCTTAGCTGAAATGGGAAGATAGAGAATAATATTGAACTAGATATTTTAAATTTAAAATAAACATTTGTTAATGGATTATCGTGTACAAAACTTTTTATTGTACTACAAATACTATTTTGAGGATTCTGTTAGAATTATGTTCTGTTCATAATTTATAGGTGATTCTGGGTACATGAGCTGGCCTTGGCTCATTACCCCCTTGCGTAGCCCGACTGATGTGTCTGAGGAGCGCTACAATAGGGCTCATAAGAGAACCAGGGCGGTGGTTGAACGGATGTTCGGGCTCCTGAAGATGAGGTTCAGGTGCCTGGACAGGTCGGGAGGAGCCCTCCAGTACAACCCAAAGAAGGTGGCTAAGATCGTTGTAGCCTGTAGCGTCCTGCATAATATTGCACAGCGGGCTGGGATGCTGCAGGCTGTCCGGCCGGACAGAAACCTCCTCAGAGATGAGGAGGATGATCCTGTTCTAGAGGGGCCATTCCGAGATGAGGGGCTCAATGTCAGAGCAGACATCATCAACCGCAACTTTAGACGGTAAAGAATAGAAGTTAGACTGGAGTATTATCAATAGATGTGAACTCTAGGGAAATGACAAGTAGAGAATTGTGCAAACATGTTAGGATTGTTCATCAAATGCTAAAAATGTGTTTCATTTATTAATATAGGTGATGCTCTGGCCATTGGGTCCTGTAGCGAGTCTTTGCCACCTGGTTTTTAAAGAGGACATCAGCTGGTAAGTATAAATGTCTGGACTGTTGCTGGCATGAATTTTACACAAATACATCATATGGCATACATTTTATAAACTAGTATTTAGTTTACATATTACTTAAAATGTAAATACTCAGAAAGGGATCCTCTAGCATGACTATGGTTCAATGTCACACATTAGAGGTTTGTTCTGCTCAATATGACTCATCTTCACACTTGATAGAACATAACACAAGATGCTACACAGTAAGCTAGTGACAGAAATTTCTTATGAAATGGGGGGTGGGAGAGGGCTACAGAAATGATTCACACACTTGTAGTAATTTTGAATAAACATTTTATGCCATTAGGGAGCTGACTTAATCTAAAGACTGAAAGGGAAGAATTAGAAGCCTGACAGTGAAGATTGCCCAGACTGACAGTGGAAAAAGCCAAGATTGAAATTGAAGTATACCAATGGGATCATGTCTGGCATTATCTTTCAAATCTGCTGACCTTGAAAACCATACAAAGACATGTTCACATGGTAAGTGCCAACTATTTGATAGAATAAGGCTGTTGAGGCATCCTATTGGAGACACTTAGATGATTTTCAAATTTTTAGATGGTATTTCACAGTCCTCTATTTTTGAAATGATGAATAAGACACCTATTGAAGATCAACTGTTTACCCCTGAATTGACTTTCAAAGACCATGCATTATCCAGGTTGGTGTACCAATGCATGCTAGTTAAGAATCACAGGAAGAATGTTGAATATTAGTAGCTTACATACATTAGTCATATTTAGTTCTTAATTAGATATTTAGGGATCACAATCAGACACTTAGATGAATTTCTAATTTTTAGATGGGATTTCAGTCTTTCTATTTTTGAAATGATGAATAAGACACCTATTGAAGATCAACTGTTTACCCCTGAATTGACTTTCAAAGACCATGCATTATCCAGGTTGGTGTACCAATGCATGCTAGTTAAGAATCACAGGAAGAATGTTGATTATTGGTAGCTTACATACATTAGTCATACATATTTCATCATTAGATATTTAGGGATCACAATCAGAAAAAGGAATACATATTATAGTTGATATAGAGGTATTTGAATGGACATGAAATATGACATTTATGTTCAACATATATATTATTGAAATGTGATATACATTATTATGTATAATTAGAAAATCAGATTTTTTTTATTTTATTTTATTACACAATATAATGTTGTTGTTTTTTTTAAAAATTTAATTAATAAATATCTTTTAAAAATGTTGAACAAAGTTAGAGCATAGACACAAGATGATTGTAAATGTATTTTATGAATCTTTGACTACGTGTGTATTAACTTTGTTAAAAAGATTTTTTTAAATTTCAGATTGGCATCTGATGACTTCCAGGAATATTTTTTTCTTTTTGGTTCAGAAACTATTAAATTTTAAAATGGTAATAATAAACATTTTAGTATTAAATACACTCTTTGGAACAGATTATAATAAATATCCATATAATCTGTCAATAAAAAACAATTTGACTCCCATGACTGGTAGTTGTCTATTTGACAAGCACATGCATAAGATCAAATAATGCATTAATTGTTGAAAATCCACTGATTCCGAGAATATTACATTAAACTATCTTTTTTAACATTCATTGGGGAGTGAGATCCATCGATGCTTTTCTTTTGAAATTTTTGGATGTTAAAATAATTTCGGATATGTAGTCAATTTCTCAAAAATTATTTGTTTTCACTTTTAAGAAGGGGAAGTGGTTCAATTACATTAAAGTGACAGTGTTGTTGAATGTAAAATTAATTTTATAAGATCTTGTATCTTCCTTAGGTATCTCAAAACATTATTTGCTAAATTATTTTAATTTTTACATTTATAAATGGTAGGTCATTTAACTTGATATTTTTCACAAGCTAGTTATTGGATGGCAGGTTAATGGATTTGATTTTCTAGTGGAGTCATTTAACTATAGTTAATAATATTATGTAGTTTTTAAAATCTTACCTCTTGGGTTAGACATCACATATCTATATATAATTTTCATTCCCCTTTAGTTTATTTTGACAATGTTAAATCAACATTACAAATTTTTTTGTCCTTAAAGGGACATTCACAAAGTATATTGTGTATTGATTTTTAAATAATTCATAAAATAATTTAAACATATTTAGAAAGTACTATAGAATTACATTCAGTCTTTAAATATACTTTGAAAAAAAAACATCAATGCACATATCTTAGTCAATTACATAAGGTATCTATGTGCAACCAACAATCAGCATCAAAATAGCCTATGTAGATATGTATTTAATCCAAAAATATATATAATTACAATCTAATGATTGAATACCAAAACATATTAAGTTGTTCAAATATTATAATCTTATCCAAAATGCAGCTGAAGACTCCGAAATACCTCCTTTACAATATATATTTCAGTCAGTGTGTAAAACAATCCAGAAGTTAATCTAAATTTTATTTACTCATATGTTATACTAATTTATCAAAAGGAAGGTGCCTAGGTTTCTGATATTTCAAGCATTATTGTGAAATGTTTATTTAAAGGGACATGAACTAAAAATATACTTAAAGGGAGACAGTTAAAAAATTAATGATTTATACATTCTGAATGAGTATTCTATTTTAAGCAACTTTAAAAATTGTCTCATATTATGAATGCTCATTGTGATGTTGCTATCATTACTTTAAAAATAATGCATTAAATAGATCATTTATTTGCTTCAGTACTCTGGACTGAACTTGGTTTTTTGTGGTGGATTAATTTATCCAACAATCATCAAGGACAACCCAGGTTTTTTGAAACAATTGTCCGTAATCTCAAATATCATTATTGATTTGCAAAGAAAGATAACAAGATAATTGTTAACATTTGAGAATCGGATTAAATTATAACGTTGATTAACATTTCATGCTCAATCTGAATCACCAACGCTAAATTTGTTTGGACAGTGTCCCTTTAAGAGATTTAAATAGTGTATTTACTTCTCTTCCTATCTTGACATACTTTGCTTGAAAAGCATATCGAGATAGGCTCAGTAGATGAAGATTGGTGGATGCACAGAGATGCCTTATGTGAGTGGCTCAACCATGTGCATTTAAATTTCTTCTGTTGAGGATAACTAAATACTAAGATAAATTGATTTACATTTTAAAGTCTAAACAATCTTCTATCTCTACAGATCATTTGATACAATTGTTTGTTTGTAATGTCTATTTAAAAATAAAGACGCCATTGCACAATAACATATATGAGCACTTCAGACAAATTCAAGCTCGAGGTTTATTTACTAATAACAAACAAACCTGTAGTTTAACATTTATAAACAGATTATCCAAGTTACTGACCTTATAACCTGAATTTGAACATTCAGAAATATTGCGTGGGAAACGCATCTTGAAACACCAGATTAGCATCTTTAAACATTAGAGTCTAATGTCACGCAATAGCACACAATCAATGTGCATTATGAAATACATTTAATAGAGCAATATCAATACTTCACAATAAGTCAATAAATGGATTTTATGTACAATAAAGACATACAATATTAAATGTGTATTTGTATTAAAGAAACAGACCGTTATTAAACCGAGAAATGTCTACAACATTTAATAATGTGACAGTATTAGATGTTAAAGAGAATTTAATCATTAATATTTAACGGATCACGGATATTAAATCAGCGTCACACATATCCGCATGACAGGCCCATGAGTTACAAATAAGTCTACATGAAAAATGAAGTAACAGCACCACCATGAGGTATGTGTAAGGAAGTTACTAAGATATGAAACATTAAGGAACGGCCAATCAGAGTTCATCACACAAACACAACTTGAGTCAGCATGGTCTCACAGACATTCTAACAATATTTCAAACTTTTATCCAATCAGATGTACAGATAACTTGTCCCATGGTGCATCTCATGTTTACTTCACCATATAAAAGTCCATTACACGTTGCCATCTTTGTCAGTTCTCTAATGCCTGCAGGCAGTATATATCATAATATACCGGGATTTCTTAGACAACCCAGCAGGCATGTCAGCTCCCAGGTTCACCAAGGAGGAGAGCGCTGCACTGGTCCACGCCGTCAAGGACTTTTATCCCCAGCTGTTTGGGAACAAGAGGAGGTTGACAGATGCGCCTGTTAAGAAGGCCCTCTGGGAGTCTATCACCAATGCGGTTAGATTGGTGTGTGACGTCCAGAGGACCCAGGATCAGATCATGAGGAGATTCGGAGATATGAGGTTGCGGTTAACAAAAAAAGTCAACCTCATAAGGGACTGGGTACAAGCCCGTAAAAGAGGTGGCAAAAGAGAGGCCCCGCGGAAACTGTACCTACTCCCTTATGAGGTGACTTTATGCGAGCTCCTCAATCTTCGGGTCCCCAAAAGATTCAGATCCTCGCCATCCTCGGCCTCCTCTTCTTCCCTCCCAGCTGCGGGATCTGAAAGTCCTGACGCGGGGGCCAGGGCAGCTGCTTCTCCGTCCGGTGGCCTGGGAGGAGATGGAGAATCTGAACCAGGTAATTATCCAACTTCATATAATATCTTAATATTTTTTTTTTTTATCAAAAAAGGTGTATATAGTCAGATACTAAACCTATACAGATCTCACAACATACACTACATATGATGTTTAGATATCTGATTTTAGATTAGTGACACATGAAATAGGAATGATGTGTCTTGCGCTCTACAGAATATGCGTCACAGAGCGAAAATGGAATTTCGCATACACGTTAACATGGCTTTGCTGTAAGTGGCATTGCTTTATACATGTTGGTCAAATGACGGATGCATAATTCCGCTTTGAATCATTGCGCAATGATCGCGAAAATGGAATTGCGCATACACGTTAACATGGCTTTGCTGTAAGTGGCATTGCTTTATACATGTTGGTCAAATGACGGATGCGTAATCCCGCTTTGAATCATTGCGCAATGATCGTGAAAATGGAATTGCGCATACACGTTAACATGGCTTTGCTGTAAGTGGCATTGCTTTATACATGTTGGTCAAATGACGGATGCGTAATTCCGCTTTGAATCATTGCGCAATGATCGCGAAAATGGAATTGCGCATACACGTTAACATGGCTTTGCTGTAAGTGGCATTGCTTTATACATGTTGGTCAAATGACGGATGCGTAATTCCGCTTTGAATCATTGCGCAATGATCGCGAAAATGGAATTGCGCATACACGTTAACATGGCTTTGCTGTAAGTGGCATTGCTTTATACATGTTGGTCAAATGACGGATGCGTAATTCCGCTTTGAATCATTGTGCAATGATCGCGAAAATGGAATTGCGCATACACGTTAACATGGCTTTGCTGTAAGTTATATTGCTTTATACATGTTGGTCAAATGACGGATGCGTAATTCCGCTTTGAATCATTGCGCAATGATCGCGAAAATGGAATTGCGCATACGCGTTAACATGGCTTTGCTGTAAGTGGCATTGCTTTATACATGTTGGTCAAATGACGGATGCGTAATTCCGCTTTGAATCATTGCGCAATGATCGCGAAAATGGAATTGCGCATACACGTTAACATGGCTTTGCTGTAAGTGGCATTGCTTTATACATGTTGGTCAAATGACGGATGCGTAATTCCGCTTTGAATCATTGCGCAATGATCGCGAAAATGGAATTGCGCATACACGTTAACATGGCTTTGCTGTAAGTGGCATTGCTTTATACATGTTGGTCAAATGACGGATGCGTAATTCCGCTTTGAATCATTGCGCAATGATCGTGAAAATTGAATTGCGCATACACGTTAACATGGCTTTGCTGTAAGTGGCATTGCCTTATACATGTTGGTCAAAATGAAATGTGAATTATTATATATGTGAAGAATACAGTATTCTTATTTTCAATATTATACATAATAAAAAAAGAAGAATCCAAATAAATTATAACATATGCCCATCAATTGATGAGAATGAAATAACACCAAAAAATAATTAAAGCTACAGTAAACAACACAACTGATTGAAAATAAGAGTACAGGATATATTTATCATGAATTGAATTGAGGAAACAATTAACTCATGGGACTACCAAAGGATTAATAGTTTTAAATGGATTTGCTAATAATGTAAAGATTTTAAACATGGCATGATTTGTATTAATGATATGCAATCCTCATTTAATATATTACAGATATGGATGTTGCTGCTGGATCCTTAAGGCAGGGCTTGTCACAGTATGGTATGTCTCATTTTAATTGACATTTGTCTTAGAAACATGGACAGAACATTACATACTAAATCCACATTGTTCAATATTTATATGTAATGTCCCTTTAATAGATGAAAATTAAATAATTCTTCGGATATCCTTAAATAACATATTAGATTTGAATTGCATGCTCAATCCCATTCATTACATCAACATATGGAGTAGAGAATTCATTAACACCAACATTGTCAAATCAATATAATTTTATATTAAAGGGATACTGAGCTACAATTATTAATGTTGTCATTCAGATAGAGTATGCAATATTAATAAACATTTAAATATAATACTATAATCATATGTGAAATATTCTATTGCTAAATGTATTTTAAAATCAAGAATGTACGTTTATCTGCATCTCAATTTTGGTTGACCAACCTGGGTTTTTATTGATGATTGGTGGATACCTTCAACAAACAATATTTATTGAATACAATATTGCTTATCTGCCTTTAAGATTAAAATGTAGCAACATTCAAATTATAATAGGAGTCAATGTTAAATCATTTGGAACAGTTTGAACAGAGAAATCAATGATTTAAATAAATCATGTCAGTGTCCCTTTAATAAACAATAGATTCATTCATCTTTACATTCTTTATATTAAACAATATTGATATATAATTCACATATTCACTGTTGGAGTTACTTTATAGATATCAGCATACTCTAACAGCACCATGATTACATATTTGTACTAATCAATTTGGTTTTGTATTGTGATAAATATGTGTTGTGTCCTAAACAAGATTACTGTACATTGCACAAATGGCTCGATGTGCCACATGTGTTTGTTTAGATTTGTCAACAGCTGTTCTTCAAAATGTGGTTTGTGTGTATTCTTTTAAGAACATTGATCAATGGGTATATTTAGATATGCAATAGCATCGTATGAGATGAGTTTGATGTCTAATATAGTCTGAAATTAAACATATGTTCAATACACGTTAACATGGCTTTGTTGTAAGTGGCATTGCTTTATACATGTTGGTCAAATGACGGATGCGTAATTCCGCTTTGAATCATTGCGCAATGATCGCGAAAATGGAATTGCGCATACACGTTAACATGGCTTTGCTGTAAGTGGCATTGCTTTATACATGTTGGTCAAATGACGGATGCGTAATTCCGCTTTGAATCATTGCGCAATGATTGCGAAAATGGAATTGCGCATACACGTTAACATGGCTTTGCTGTAAGTGGCATTGCTTTATACATGTTGGTCAAATGACGGATGCGTAATTCCGCTTTGAATCATTGTGCAATGATCGCGAAAATGGAATTGCGCATACACGTTAACATGGCTTTGCTGTAAGTGGCATTGCTTTATACATGTTGGTCAAATGACGGATGCGTAATTCCGCTTTGAATCATTGCGCAATGATCGCGAAAATGGAATTGCGCATACGCGTTAACATGGCTTTGCTGTAAGTGGC
Organism: Bombina bombina; assembly: GCF_027579735.1. Classification (NCBI taxonomy): domain Eukaryota; kingdom Metazoa; phylum Chordata; class Amphibia; order Anura; family Bombinatoridae; genus Bombina; species Bombina bombina. The sequence continues at coordinate 1,006,764,912 of NC_069503.1, forward strand.
ATTGCTTTATACATGTTGGTCAAATGACGGATGCGTAATTCCGCTTTGAATCATTGCGCAATGATCGCGAAAATGGAATTGCGCATACACGTTAACATGGCTTTGCTGTAAGTGGCATTGCTTTATACATGTTGGTCAAATGACGGATGCGTAATTCCGCTTTGAATCATTGCGCAATGATCGTGAAAATGGAATTGCGCATACACGTTAACATGGCTTTGCTGTGAGTGGCATTGCTTTATACATGTTGGTCAAATGACGGATGCATAATTCCGCTTTGAATCATTGCGCAATGATCGCGAAAATGGAATTGCGCATACACGTTAACATGGCTTTGCTGTAAGTGGCATTGCTTTATACATGTTGGTCAAATGACGGATGCGTAATTCCGCTTTGAATCATTGCGCAATGATCGCGAAAATGGAATTGCGCATACACGTTAACATGGCTTTGCTGTAAGTGGCATTGCTTTATACATGTTGGTCAAAATGAAATGTGAATTATTATATATGTGAAGAATACAGTATTCTTATTTTCAATATTATACATAATAAAAAAAGAAGAATCCAAATAAATTATAACATATGCCCATCAATTGATGAGAATGAAATAACACCAAAAAATAATTAAAGCTACAGTAAACAACACAACTGATTGAAAATAAGAGTACAGGATATATTTATCATGAATTGAATTAAGGAAACAATTAACTCATGGGACTACCAAAGGATTAATAGTTTTAAATGGATTTGCTAATAATGTAAAGATTTTAAACATGGCATGATTTGTATTAATGATATGCAATCCTCATTTAATATATTACAGATATGGATGTTGCTGCTGGATCCTTAAGGCAGGGCTTGTCACAGTATGGTATGTCTCATTTTAATTGACATTTGTCTTAGAAACATGGACAGAACATTACATACTAAATCCACATTGTTCAATATTTATATGTAATGTCCATTTAATAGATGAAAATTAAATAATTCTTCGGATATCCTTAAATAACATATTAGATTTGAATTGCATGCTCAATCCCATTCATTACATCAACATATGGAGTAGAGAATTCATTAACACCAACATTGTCAAATCAATATAATTTTATATTAAAGGGATACTGAGCTACAATTATTAATGTTGTCATTCAGATAGAGTATGCAATATTAATAAACATTTAAATATAATACTATCATCATATGTGAAATATTCTATTGCTAAATGTATTTTAAAATCAAGAATGTACGTTTATCTGCATCTCAATTTTGGTTGACCAACCTGGGTTTTTATTGATGATTGGTGGATACCTTCAACAAACAATATTTATTGAATACAATATTGCTTATCTGCCTTTAAGATTAAAATGTAGCAACATTCAAATTATAATAGGAGTCAATGTTAAATCATTTGGAACAGTTTGAACAGAGAAATCAATGATTTAAATAAATCATGTCAGTGTCCCTTTAATAAACAATAGATTCATTCATCTTTACATTCTTTATATTAAACAATATTGATATATAATTCACATATTCACTGTTGGAGTTACTTTATAGATATCAGCATACTCTAACAGCACCTTGATTACATATTTGTACTAATCAATTTGGTTTTGTATTGTGATAAATATGTGTTGTGTCCTAAACAAGATTACTGTACATTGCACAAATGGCTCGATGTGCCACATGTGTTTGTTTAGATTTGTCAACAGCTGTTCTTCAAAATGTGGTTTGTGTGTATTCTTTTAAGAACATTGATCAATGGGTATATTTAGATATGCAATAGCATCGTATGAGATGAGTTTGATGTCTAATATAGTCTGAAATTAAACATATGTTCAATACATCATTTTTAACAGAATCCCCTTGATTCAATCAAGCATTTTTTGGTTTAATGACTGCTCTATTCTTTACATTTTCAAGTTGATTAATCTTAAAATTCGATACAGATGTGATTTAGTGATATCCCAAATGTGTTTACTAATATATATCTATATCATTCATAGAGAGAGTTGGTGTGGGGAGCCCACAGGAATCCAGCAGTGACACAGAGCCGCCTTTGCGGTCTCCTGGTAAGTCCATTGACTCATTTATATGTCATTGAAGGTGTATTGGTAATCAATATTATGAGCATGATTCTGATGAAGCATAACATTTGAAACAAACATATAATTTTCTCTTCTGATTATATATTAATTTTCTTTTAATATTGAAAGATTAATAATTAAAACTTTATTAGTCTACACATTTGTTATTCAGAAGATGTATAGCATATGTTTGTTTCCATGTTCATTTTTGACAACAGTCATCAAGTGATACACACATGAGAAATCTTAAATGTTCTATGTGCTATGCATTTATGATTTTTAAATTAATACAAACAATACATCGAAAATATGAATCATTGAGAATAACAAATCTAATGTAATTTGTATGCTCCATCAAAATGATGTAAATCATAACTTTGGGTGTGTATATCTTTAATGCAACATTGATGTGTGTCTTTGAACAACAGTAACATATGTTATAATATCTGTTCTTAACGTGTACCCAACATGTTATGTTTTACAGAGATTGATTTAACATATGTGACGGAGGAGGAAGAGGCTGCCTTGGAGTCTAATGGTATGTGAAATATATCTATCATGTTTCCAACATGTTGCTTTATTTGAAATCATTTCATTGAAGACATTCAAAGTCTACAGCTTTTGCACTTTAAAAAGGAATATTATTTGTCTGTTCAAATACACTACTGCCCCCTTTCTATATCAGGCAGCATGAAAATATTATTTTTTTTAAAAATGTATAATTCATGCCATCATTATGTCACATGCATATTCCAGGCCAAAACACAATAATAATGTTATAATTGTACAGACAGTAATTGATATTCATCTGAGTGCCTATATGCATACCATATCCTCATTTCATAATTGTTTACAAATTCAAACACACTTCGAAGTATATTGAAAACATAATCAATTTGAAATGCGTTGATTTGATTTCATGATGTATGAGATGTTAATATATATTTTTTAAATTTTCAGATGGATCCGCCACTTCTGGTCATCTGGTTTCCGCCCCTGCCCAGTCCCCTGACCAGTCACAGACCCCTGCCCATGCCCAGACCCCTGCCCATGCCCAGACCCCTGCCCATGCCCAGACCACTGCCCAGGCCCAGACCCCTGCACATGCCCAGACCACTGCCCATGCCCAGACTCCTGCCCATGCCCAGACCCCTGCCGGCCCTTCCCATTTATCATTTCCTGCCCCTCCCAAAAAAACGCCCCTACAACCCCCTTCGCCGCTCTCCCCGTATTATGGCCCGTACAGCTGCCCAGACCCCAACTCCCCACTCCCCAGCTGTACGGCCTACCCCAGAGCAGCAGCTCATCCCTCCCCAAGCCAATCCCATCCCTCCCCAACCCAATCCCATCCCTCCCCCCTGTCTCAACCTTCATTGTCCTGGGTGTCGGATTGTCCTTCCCAGGCACAGCTGTAAGTATCATTCAAAATCAACATTATAATATACTTAAAGGTACACTGAAGGTAAATATTTTCTATTGTGATTCAAATAGAGCATGCAATGTTAATCAAATTTATAATTTACTACTCTTATGAATTATTCTTCATTCTCTTGCTATCTTTATTGAAACAAAGAAATGCCTATAATTAATTTTAAATAGAAAATAATTGTGGACATCATTTCTTTATTGTTGGATGAATGTATCCATCAACCAGCAGGGACAAACAAAGTTGATAAACAAATATGGCCTGCCCTAAAAACCGACATTCTTGCATTCAAAATCTAGCTATAGAATTCTAACATTTAAAGAATATGTGTAATTTTTAAATATTTGTAATGTCATGCTCTATCTGAATCAGTCAATTAAATATTTAGGTTCAGTGTCCCTTTAATTTGATATCACTACATATACCAATCACCACTACTTGGATCCAACAATTTATGTACAAATGTTTATACATTATCTCTTGTCTAACCCAGTGGGAATGTAATTTCTTCAGGTTGCTATGTTTACACAGCTTGTCCTCAATGCCAAAATGTTTAAGGATAGGTGTGCCTACCACAGTATAATTAAAATATTAAAATTGCTAATGTAAGTACAATGTAAATCCTTTAACAAGATTTGATGCACTCAAGCTGTATAAGTGGATCATCGAAAACCAATTAAAGGGGACAACATGTTTGAGTAAACTGTCCCTTTAATGATTTCGGTCTGTCTGAATAACATATTTCATGTATAAAGAATCAATTTATGTTTAAATCTTTTTATTAATATCATGGGTTTTCACATTACAGAAATAGATCTTAAAGAATCAATTTAAACTAATTGATGTAAAGAATGATTTGTCTTTATGATGACAATGTATCTTTGCTTATTTTTTCGTCTGTTGTGTAATTATCCTTAATATTTAATTTATTCTTTATTTTAGGCTGTGACTCAGCATGGCTCATGCTAGAAGGTATAGCAAGAGTAGAGCAGGCCGTGTTGAGGAACGCAGCTGTCCTGAGAGGGATGAACGACACCATGCAGGCCCAGCTCCGGGTTCAGGACTTGACTCTGCGTGAAATCATGGGATTAAGTTCAAGGCCTGAATCTGGAGCTGGACATGCACAGGACGATGAAGAGGATGACCAGTAAGTGGAGGATCTGGAGATGCTCCAAGGTGGCAGATAAGAATCCTCCGTCCACATGTTGATGTTTTTTTTTTATTGTTGCCATTTGGCCTTTTTCAAAGTTTATTGTTGTGCCTGTTGCACTCTTTTACCTTGTCATATGTCTCCAATGGGGCTATGGTGGCCCTTGGCAACTCTCTTCATGGACTGTGATGCACTGTGTTACCTTGTCATATGTCTCCAATGGGGCTATGGTGGCCCTTGTCAACTCTCTTCATGGACTGTGATGCACTCTGTTACCTTGTCATATGTCTCCAATGGGGCTATGCTGGCCCTTGGTAACTCTCTTCATGGACTGTGATGCACTCTTTTACCTTGTCATATGTCACCCAATGGGGCTATGGTGGCCCTTGGCAACTCTCTTCATGGACTGTGATGCACTGTGTTACCTTGTCATATGTCTCCAATGGGGCTATGCTGGCCCTTGGTAACTCTCTTCATGGACTGTGATGCACTCTTTTACCTTGTCATATGTCTCCAATGGGGCTATGGTGGCCCTTGGCAACTCTCTTCATGGACTGTGATGCACTGTGTTACCTTGTCATATGTCTCCAATGGAGCTATGCTGGCCCTTGGTAACTCTCTTCATGGACTGTGATGCACTCTTTTACCTTGTCATATGTCTCCAATGGGGCTATGGTGGCCCTTGGCAACTTTCTTCATGGACTGTGATGCACTGTGTTACCTTGTCATATGTCTCCAATGGGGCTATGGTGGCCCTTGGCAACTCTCTTCATGGACTGTGATGCACTGTGTTACCTTGTCATATGTTTCCAATGGGGCTATGCTGGCCCTTGGTAACTCTCTTCATGGACTGTGATGCACTCTTTTACCTTGTCATATGTCTCCAATGGGGCTATGGTGGCCCTTGGCAACTCTCTTCATGGACTGTGATGCACTGTGTTACCTTGTCATATGTCTCCAATGGGGCTATGGTGGCCCTTGTCAACTCTCTTCATGGACTGTGATGCACTGTGTTACCTTGTCATATGTCTCCAATGGGGCTATGCTGGCCCTTGGTAACTCTCTTCATGGACTGTGATGCACTCTTTTACCTTGTCATATGTCTCCAATGGGGCTATGGTGGCCCTTGGCAACTCTCTTCATGGACTGTGATGCACTGTGTTACCTTGTCATATGTCTCCAATGGGGCTATGGTGGCCCTTGTCAACTCTCTTCATGGACTGTGATGCACTCTGTTACCTTGTCATATGTCTCCAATGGGGCTATGCTGGCCCTTGGTAACTCTCTTCATGGACTGTGATGCACTCTTTTACCTTGTCATATGTCTCCAATGGGGCTATGGTGGCCCTTGGCAACTCTCTTCATGGACTGTGATGCACTGTGTTACCCTTGTCATATGTCTCCAATGGGGCTATGATGGCCCTTGGCAACTCTCTTCATGGACTGTGATGCACTGTGTTACCTTGTCATATGTCTCCAATGGGGCTATGCTGGCCCTTGGTAACTCTCTTCATGGACTGTGATGCACTCTTTTACCTTGTCATATGTCTCCAATGGGGCTATGGTGGCCCTTGGCAACTCTCTTCATGGACTGTGATGCACTGTGTTACCTTGTCATATGTCTCCAATGGGGCTATGGTGGCCCTTGTCAACTCTCTTCATGGACTGTGATGCACTGTGTTACCTTGTCATATGTCTCCAATGGGGCTATGCTGGCCCTTGGTAACTCTCTTCATGGACTGTGATGCACTCTGTTACCTTGTCATATGGCTCAAATATTCCTTATTTTTACAAGATTATTTCTAAACGTTGTTGATGTTTTCTTACATACTAATAAAAGACATGTAATTGCACGATTCTTTGTCCTCATTCTTCATGTTATTTTTTGAAAGCTCTAGTTTATCTTGTTGATCCTTAAAGGGACCTACCAAAAAAAATTTTTTTATAAAAAAATCATATATGTAAGACAATTGTAAATGACTTTAAGATTAACATCTCCAATGTAATCTTATTATTTGTCTTTATATATTTTTCTCTTAGCTTTATCATTGCATGATTATGATTAGCATAGTAATTGTTTTATATATGTATATATAGATTGTTATTTGTGTATATATGTATATTTCAATTTTCACATCCATGTGTGTATTTAGAAACTCTGCATGAATTGATGCACCTTTAACAAATGATCTGAGGATTGATACAATGATATAATCCCTGTAAAGTGTTCATTTTATTGAAATAGTATTGTCTATGTGTATCCTCTTTTTAAAAACAAAATCATGTCCCTTTAAGTGATGGTGAGCACAATTGTTAATGAATGTATTTCCATTTCTAAAGCGTTTTTGTCCTTTTTACATGAACAAGGACATATAATCTTATTAATAAACAATCTTATTGTAATGTTGACAGCACATGTATTTCATTTTCAATTCTATCTTATTGTAAAAGTGTAAACCAAATAAATCTCTGTGTGTAATGCAAATATTTTAGATGATGAATATTTTTTAACAAATATGTTAACAAAATACTTCTCCTCCCATATATGGCTATAGGTAGGCTGACCATATTTAAACTTGAATAAATGACACGTTTAATCAATCCATGTATAATTATTGTTATTCCAAAACAATCAAAACATATCTTAAAACATCAATGGCATATGTATTTCTCATGTGTATCTTTTAAATGTTAAAGATATACACCATAGCTATAGTTCAAGGGACAGTCAAGTCCGAAAAGATGATTCATGATTTGTTGACATTCCTAGATAGCAATCTAGACACATACTAGTTCCTAAAATATAAATACGTTTCTTAGTGATATGCCAAGCTGTCAACTGAGTCCTTGTATTGGCTGCGGTTTTTCAGCGATCTCGGATGCGCCATGTTGCTTAAGACGTCACCTGCCAGGCTGTCCAATGATTCCTTGTATTGACTGAAGTTCTTACGTGATCAAGAATGTGCCTTTTATTGGATGGCGTTTTGACGAGGTCAAGGATGCGCCTTTTTTTTTGGGCGTTCTTACGTGATCAAGAATGTGCCTTTTATTGGATGGCATTCTTACGTGATCAAGGAAGCGCCATGTTAAGACATCACATGCAAAGGTAAAAAAAACGTCTGATTGGATTACGTAGTCCCGCAATATTTGTTTGTGCACGTTAAACACGTTTGTGACTGCAGCCAATTTTAAAAACCTTGCGAATATGTATTATTTGCATCATGTTACATTGTTGACCCGTAGCTGATAAAGACCACCACATTCTCTTTTGCTGGATGTCTGGTTGAATAAACGAACGAAAGCAAAATGTTTTCATGCATATGATATTTCGAGGCAAGTGCAAATCTCTATAGTCCATGTTGTTTAATATGTTTGTCAACAATATGTTCCTTTTTAAGAAAAATGACTGTTGTGTTTAATGTTAAAGATATCTAATTAATAAATATGCGCTATTGTGTTAGAATAAAGTAATCAATATGCATTTAGCTTTATCATATGCTAAATATATGATGCCGACTTCTTCTAAATGTAATTTCGTTGTATATTTTATTAAAGGTTCATTAGACACTCACATTATAAATTAAATCTTTTAATTTGGTCTCTAGTTAGATAGTCCATTGTTTAACAAATACACGTTTCATTTTGCTTCTGTTCAAATAAAATGTAATTAATTATCAGACTCCTCGCCAAGCCTCTAAGTTTCATGTGAGTACCATCTCCAGCTTTCTCCTGTTTTGTGTATGATGGTGTTTTGTCTTGTTTTACGGTTGTAATGGGGGTTCATCTATATTTTCAATAGAGCTAACCCGATTTTCTTTGAAAGTGTTTGAAGCTTTGTAATATTGATATCAGTATATGTTAATCTTGTTGTTTGTAGTAGTGTCTATTACATACAGTTCTGTTAAAAATACAGTATACTGTCCCTTTAATGCAAATGTTGATTTTTGTATCATGTATGAGTTCCACATTGTTTAATCTTCAAATATATTATTGTTAGCATATTTTCACCCCCCACTCCTAAAAGGACTTTAAACCATATTCATTGTTAAAACAAATGTCTTTCTAAAAAAAATTTAACACAATAATGTCTCTTTAAGAAAATAGACTTTATTTAACACGTCAATATAAATCTGATTTCAATATTTATTTTTTGAACAAGTACATGTAGATATACCAACAAGCTTCAAATATGTGTTAGCATATGTAATTTTGTTAAAGGGACAGTTTAGAAAACAAATAATGTTTTGCATTATTCTAAAAGTCAATTTTGTAATATCATTGATATCAAATGTTTCTCACCAATTAATCATTTGTCTGTGTTTATTTAAATTTGCTAGCTAAACCTATGAGGTTTGTGTGCTCATTTCTTCGAGCTTGAAGAGTGCATGTAATCATTATACAATTTGACCACTAGAGGGCATTTGGATAGCATTTGTATATGTAAAACCTTGTGCTCATACAGCATATTATTTACCATGTATTGATCATTGATATCTAAAATGTTGTTATGTCAGAACAACAAATAAGTGGTCATTTTTCCTAGTCATAGATACAAGGTTAAGCACATAAGTCACACGTATTTCTCCATGTTTTGTTGTTTCCAACTTGATAATGCGTAATACAGTGTTTTCTTTGTAATCAATAATTTTCTGACTGTCCCTTTAAGCTGTGTTATTGGCATTCAAACAGTAATATGCCATCATGGATAATTGTAATGGTAATTTTGTTTGCGATTCGGGAAACAGTTTGGACATCACATCACAGAAACCAATCAATATCATGAACAAGGATAGGTATGTGATGATGTGGTTTTCACACACTTATAACCCACACTCTGCAAACAATCTGCCTCCATGGACCCGGTCCCATAGAAGTAGATTATATACAGAGTGTGGTCCACAAGTGTATGAAAACCACATCATCACATACCTATCCATTACACATTAAATAAAAAAAACATTAAAGATGAAAATAAATACTTACTTCCTCTTCCTTCCCCTCTTCCCACGGGGCTGAGGCTCTGGGAGGGGCAACTGCCGACTCCGAAGAGTTCTCCTTGGAGATGTTGTGGGAAGAGTGGAAGGAAGAGTACTGGGACGACCAAGGTGAGGAGGAGAAGATGGCTGAGGAGGAGAAGATGGCTGAGGAGGAGAAGATGGCTGAGGAGGAGAAGATGGCTGAGGAGGAGAAGATGGCTGAAGAGGAGGAGATGGCTGAAGAGGAGGAGATGGCTGAAGAGGAAGAGATGGCTGAAGAGGAGTAGATGGCCCGGCAGGAGTAGCTGGGCCGGCAGGAGGAGATGGCCCAGCAGCAGGAGGAGATGGCCCAGCAGCAAGAGGCCCAGCAGCAGGAGGCCCAGCAGCAGGAGGCGGACCAGGAGGTAGACCAGCATGCGCCTCCCGGAAAAAATTGAACATCTCTTGGTGCAGATTAATGATTCGGTTTTGGCCTTGTTCGATTCTATTAAGTATGTTTATTATTTGGTTTTGGCCTTCAATTATTTGATTTTGTCCATCAAGAATTCGAGTTCGGCCTTCGATATTTTGTATCCGGGAGTTACGCATCTGGTCTATGTAGTCCAGTAGAACCCGCACTTCCGCTATTTCCTCTTGTTGTGCTTGGCGGGGTACCCGTGCACGGCGGGGTGCCCGTGCACGGCGGTGTGCGGGTCCTTGAGGGTCCTCTGGTTCCGTGGGCTCCTCCTCTGCTTCCGGGGCCTCTTCATCAGCTTCCGTGCGCTCTTCGTCACGGGGGGCCTCTTCCCTCCGAAGTGGAAATTCCTCCCCACCACTCTCATCCCGGGGAGATGGATGAGGCTGTGTTTCTTGTGCTGCCTCCTCCCCAGACTCTGTATATTTAAAAAAAAATTTTTTTTTTATATATTAGCATATTTGCAAATCAAGCTTTAAATGACTTAGCTTACGATACAATTACAAATGCAGAATCATTAATCCACTTTGAAATCTAACAAACAATCAATACGATTTCCGCATTTTCTAAACCGTGTTTGTGATATCTCTGGTCAATCTGAATGTTTTTGCGTTTGTTTTCAGTCTGTTTAAATGCACACCTAACCTATAGCCTAGATAGTGATGTAACCGCAAAGTAATTGAATGCGTGTAAACAACGTTATAGCATTAATCTGATCCTTAAAGGGACATGAAACCCAATGTTTTATCTTTCATGATTTAGAAGCATACATTTATTATCAACTTTCTAATGTACTTTTCTTATCTAATTAGCTTCATTCTCTGGATATTCTTTGCTGAAAAGCATATCTAAATATGCTTATAAGATGCTGATTGTTAGCTGAATATAGCTGCCTCCTGTGATTGTTTCACCGTGTGCATGGCTATTTCTTCATTAAAATATATCTCAAGAATGATTCAAATTAGGTAATATAAGTACATTTGAATGTTTTGTCAAATTGTATTCGCTACCCTCAATCATGAAAGTAAAGGTTTGCGTATAGTGTCCCTTGAAATACATTCGTATGTGAATTTATTGTTCAATGAGCTTACCGTCAGATGAGAGTGGCAGGTTCCCGGTATCAATTCCTCCGATACCGACTATTTCCACCTCGGAGATGCTGGGCCGCAACATTTCCTCCCATCGGCAGTACTCTATTTCCAGGGCAGGTCCGCCACCGGTTCCTGCGGCATGTCGGGCCTCCAGGCTTAACTTTTTCTTGAGATCCATCTTACAGTCCCGGTAGCGATGTTTTATCGAATCCAGATCTCTGTTCCGGCCACCCACTGCATTGACTGCATTTCTTATCTCATTCCAGAGCCTCCTCTTGTCAGTCGGGGTAGTCTTCTGGTGCTGCAGCCTCCTATACCTGGCCATATAGGCCTCTACGAGGGCCTCCTTCTCATCCATCGAAAACCTCGCCTCCCTAGTCGCCTTGGCCTTCCCCTGTGACGATGCCCTCTGTTTCCCGGACTGTGAAGCCCTACTCTGTCCGCCACTGGGCCCAGCCACTTGTTCATCTTGAACCAAGTGGCTGGGTCCACCCACCGCTTCCACCCCCGCTTCCTGCCCCCCTTCCTGCCCCCCTTCCTGCCCTGTTCCTCTCCCCCTCCCTCTCCTCCCCCCTCTACCTCTCCCCTGCCTGGCCTCCATCTGTTCCCTAAACTAAACCCCAAATAATCAAACAAAAAGTGAGTGTGATGAAATGAAAGGGGGTCAAAATAAAGAACTAAAAAGACAAAAAAAGTGCTGAAAGTGTGAGAGGGATGTAAAAAAACAAAGAGGGTAAGGAGTATTTAAATAAACCAAAAGAAGAAGAAGACTAAAAGGAGGATATGTAAACTAAATGTAACTAGGGGATGGGTATGGGATGGGTATGGGGTATGGGATAAGAGTAAATGGGATGAAAGGGAATGGGACTACAGGGAATGGGGTATGGAGTGTAGTATGATGGGGTAGGGGGTATGGAGTGTATGTAGTGTTATTGATAAGTGTATGTATGTATTGAATGCGTTTGCGTGTAAATGTGTTACGTGTACAGAAAAATCACTCGCTCGCTAACTCACACTACTACTAATTCTCACTAACACACTACTACTAATTCTCACTAACAAACACTCCCACTAACTCTCACTAACTACCACTAACTCACGCTCCCACTAACAACTCTCACTAACAACTCCCACTCCCACTAATTCCATGTTGTTATTTTGCGAATTTCCGCATCTTAAAGTATATGCGTATTCCCCGTATTAAATTTTATTAAAAATCCCCCCGTTTGTGAATGTGTAATGCTTGTGTGCTTTGTTGATTGATTGTTGTTGTGACATTTGCGGCGTGTTATTGTTGTGCATGATGTGGTATGCGTCATATGACCGAGCTGTGCGTATTCTCGCGAGATCGAGTGTTAGGTGAAAAAAGCTATTTTTTTGCTTTCCCATTGATCTCTATGGGAGACTGTCTAACGCGGGCAGGATTCCGCGTGTGACATATACGCGTTAGGAGCATCGTTAGATGGTCTTTTTTGAACTCTAAATACCGGAATCAAACAATGCCGTGCGTTAGACATAAAACACGCGTGGAACTCCAAATCTAGCCGTAAGTCTACTTTCCTCTTGGATGCTTTCTTAATAGGAGCTGCATCCTCAGAATCTGATTCTGAGGAAATAATTTTATTTTTTGTAGCAGGAGAATTAACTCTGATGTCTGGGTTTTTCAGACTAAAAGCTCCTTTATTTAATTTCTTTTTCAATAAAATATTTCTATATCTTTTAGATAAATGTTTTCTTTTTTGTTTAGCTTTTTTAGGAGAAATAAGATTCTCATTGGCAGATATTAATACTGCCTTACAATGACTTCTATAGTCTTTAATAGTACTGTCAAATTCATCTGCAACTGAAACAGAATTATATTCTTTTAAATGCATTTTAAATTAAAGTAAAATACAATGCAACATAATAAATATATATATATTGTATTAAATCCAGTGAGAAAATACCCAATATAAGTTAAATAACAATTAAAACAAATAAAGTTTAACCCCTTAATGACCGGACCATTTTTCAATTTTCTTACCCTTAATGACAATGGCTATTTTTACATTTCTGCGGTGTTTGTGTTTAGCTGTAATTTTCCTCTTACTCATTTACTGTACCCACACATATTATATACCGTTTTTCTCGCCATTAAATGGACTTTCTAAAGATACCATTATTTTCATCATATCTTATAATTTACTATAAAAAAAATATAAAATATGAGGAAAAAATTGAAAAAAACACACTTTTTCTAACTTTGACCCCCAAAATCTGTTACACATCTACAATCACCAAAAACACCCATGCTAAATAGTTTCTAAATTTTGTCCTGAGTTTAGAAATACCCAATGTTAACATGTTCTTTACTTTTTTTGCAAGTTATAGGGCCATAAATACAAGTAGCACTTTGCTATTTCCAAACAACTTTTTTTCAAAATTAGCGCTAGTTACATTGGAACCCTGATATCTGTCAGGAATACCTGAATATCCCTTGACATGTATATATTTTTTTTTAGAAGACAACCCAAAGTATTGATCTAGGCCCATTTTGGTATATTTCATGCCACCATTTCACCGCCAAATGTCATCAAATAAAAAAATAAGTTCACTTTTTTCACAAATTTTGTCACAAACTTTAGGTTTCCCACTGAAATTATTTACAAACAGCTTGTGCAATTAAGGCACAAATGGTTGTAAATGCTTCTTTGGGATCCCCTTTGTTCAGAAATAGCAGACTTATATGGCTTTGGCATTGCTTTTTGGTAATTAGAAGGCCACTAAATGCTGCTGCGCACCACACGTAAATTATGCCCAGCAGTGAAGGGGTTAATTAGGTAGGTTGTAGGGAGCCTGCAGGGTTAATTTTAGCTTTAGGGTAGAGATCAGCCTCCCACCTGACACATCCCACCCCCTGATCCCTCCCAAACAGTTCTCTTCCCTCCCCCACCCCACAATTGTCCCCGCCATCTCAAGTACTGGCAGAAAGTCTGCCAGTACTAAATAAAAGGAGTTTTTCTTTTTTTTAATAAAAAAAATTAAAATGTTTTAGCTGTGATGGACTCCTGCCTTAGCCCCAACCTCCATGATCCCCCCCCCCCAGCTCTCTAACCCTCTCCCCTACCTAATTGCCGCCATCTTGGGTACTGGCAGCTGTCTGCCAGTACCCAATTTGCCCCCAAAACAAGTGTTTTTTTTTGCAATTTATTGCCAGTTTACATTTTTCTGTAGTGTAGCAGCCCCCCACAATACCCCAACCCCCTCCCCCTCCCAGATCCTTATATATTTATTTATATTTTACTTTTATCCCCCCTTCCTTTCTCATTGGTGGCAGTGGGCATGTAATCGGGCGCGCACTGCGCGCCCCCCGCGCGCCCACCGCGCGCCCCCGCGCGCCCCCCGCACGCTCCCGGCACCCGGCGTGCACATAGCACTTACAGGAACCGGATGCCGGGTAGCGATGGGCCGCCCACCCGCCTCCCTGATGTGCTCCCACCCACCAACGAACCGGCACCCATCGCTACCGGTGCAGAGAGGGCCACAGAGTGGCTCTCTCTGCATCGGAGTCTTCTAAATGGTATTGCAGGATGCCTCCATATGGAGGCATCACTGCAATACCCTGAGAGCTGCTGGAAGCGATTGCGATCGCTTCCAGCACTCTCTTAGACAAGTGACGTACCAGGTACGTCCATTGTCACTAACTGCAAGTTTTTGCAGGACGTACCTGGTACGTCACTTGTCATTAAGGGGTTAAACATAATGTAATAATTAATAATGAAAACTAATTCCTGATGAAATACATGAAAAACTGTTTAAGCTAAGTAAATGTATGAAAAACGTTAGTGTAACAGCAATGTAATAAGTAACAAAACAGAAGAGAAGGCTGAAATGTTGCCAAATCTTCTGTGAGGTGAGGGCTGGCTGACAGAGAGAAGCAGGGGCAGGAAACAGGATGACAACACTAAGGAGAAAAGGAAATGACAGCAGGGGGAGTGGCTATAATTGCAGGGAGAAGGAAAGAAAATGGATGCCAGTCTGGAGGCAGCAGAGAATAGGGAGATACAAAATGAAAATGAAGGAGCAGACAGAAGCTCCAAGAGACAAAAAGGGGGCAATTAAAAACTGGAAGGTAAAGCAAAAAGAATGATATAGCATGAAAAATAAAAAAAAGAGTAATAATAAATAAGTTAACAAGGGAAACAATAGAAATAAATTAGTTCTAAAAGAACAAAAACAAGAGAGAAAGGGAGAAAAACAAGAGAAAAATGTAAAATAATAATCTAAATAACACAGAAAAAATTGAAGCTTTATTCCAAAACACTGTAAACACAATATTTTGACAACTGCAAAATACTTATCTTTGAGAGCAGCAAAGTGAAAAGAGGCAGTTGGAATATTATTGGGACTGTTTATATTAGAACTAGTCCTAAAGCCCGGGCCAATTTTTTAGGTACCGCGGTTTCTTCCTTCTCTCCCTGTCTCTTTCCCCCTCTCTCTCTCTCCCCCCTCCTCTCTCTTCCCCCCCCCTCTTTTCTCTCTCTCCCCCCCCCTCTTTTCTCTCTCCCCCCTCTTTTCTCTCTCTCCCCCCTCTTTTCTCTCTCTCTCTCCCCCCTCTTTTCTCTCTCTCCCCCCTCTTCTCTCCCCCCCTCTTCTCTCTCTCTCCTCTCTCTCTCTCTCTCTCTCTCTTTCTCTCTCTCTCTCTCTCTCATTTTTTATTTTTAAACTAAAATATTATGCGCTGTGTAGCAAGTTCTGTGTAGCACAGATAACTCCGGAGCTTTCAATGGAGTGTGTTGGAGTGTGTTGCGCAGTTTTAAGTTTTGTTAGGCTCGCGACGCTTTGAAATGGTAGTCACGCGACTACTCTCGCCGGTGTGTATTGATCTCGCAGTGCGAGGGTGCGCATGCGCATGCGGGCAAGTCATTTGTGGAGGGTGCGCATGCGCGTGCGGCCAAGTTAGGTGTCTATTCATCTGGCACTGCGTGCGCGTGCGGGCAAGTTCTGTGTGTGGGCGCGATGGTGCGAGGGTGCGCGTGCGCGTGCGGGCAAGTCATTTGTGGAGGGTGCGCATGCACGTGCGGCCAAGTTAGGTGTCTATTCATCTGGTGCTGTGTGCGCGTGGGGGCAAGTTCTGTGTGTGGGTGCGAGGGTGCGCATGCGGCCAAGTTAATAATAGGCTGTGTGTGGGTGCGAGGGTGCGCGTGCGCGGGCGGCCAAGTTAATTTTTGTGGGTATAATAGGCTGTGTGTGGGTGCGAGGGTGCGGGTTTGTGTGTTAAGGGTTGCTTTGTGTGGGTGCGAGGGTGCGCGTGCGGCCAAGTTTGTGGGTGTGTGGATGTGTGAGCTGTTAGCTGTGCGCGCAAGGTGTCTGGGATCTAAGGCCAAGTGTGTTTGTCTCTACTGCGGCTGCGCATGACGGCTTCAGACAAACACACTTGGCCTTTTATAATATAGGATTAACTTTTCTGATTGGTCTGCCGTGGATCACACCATTCAGGGTTGTTTCTTATTGGTTACCATATTCATTTATGTTATTTCTATGTTAAACTTTTAAATTGCATTATGTTACTTTGAATGGCTGTTGAGCAGTAAAGGAAAAAGCTTATGCAAAATATGAGTCTCTGTCCTTGTAATAAAATCTAGATTATTCCTTCACAAATTAGGATAATCGGAATTTATGTATAAACTTAAAATTTGGCAGTTGGTTTTCTTTGCTTGCTTAGCTAGAACAGGCTAACTGACAGACTGCTTGAGTGTTTGTGCAAATTAAGCTCCGGTGTTGTAGGCAGGGGGAAACACGCGCCTTGTACTTGCTGCGTAGTTTCCTCTCTCTGCCGGTCATGTGAGTTCTCTCTGCTGTCAGATATTCATGGAGCTGAGCGGCATCACTGAATTTCAGTCTCTTCAGTGTCTATCTACTATATGATCGTTTTAGAGACTTCTGGCAGACAAAATTGTGTATAAGTTTTAAGGTAAGGCACCTCAGTCTGTCTGAGGTGTAGGGGGCCTGATTGGTTTATTATTTTAAAGAATTTTCGCTTAACTTTAAACGGCTTTGGTATTACAAATTCTTAAAGGGACATGAAACCCAAAAATTTTCTTTCATGATTCAGATAGAAAATACAATTTCAAACAACTTTCCAATTTACTTCTATTATTTAATGTGCTTCTTTCTCTTCTTATCCTTTGCTGAAATGTTTATCTAGGCAAGTTCATGTGCGGCAGAGAACCTAGGTTCTAGCTGTTGATTGGTGGCTGCATATTTAAACTGACTGTCGTTGGCTCACCCATGTGTTCAGTTAGAACCAGTAGTGCATTGCTGCTCATTCAACAAAGCATACCAAGAGAATAAAACAGATTAGATAATAGAAGTAAATTAGTAAATTGTTTAAAATTGTATTCTCTATCTGAATCATGAAAGGACATTTTTGGGTTTCATGTCCCTTTAAAGTGACAGTGTATTTTAAAAAAATTCTACAATTTGGGGATTTTTTTATTTAGTATTATGGACATGGACCAAGCCTCTGTGTCTTTTGACAAATGCTTGTTATGCCTTGAGGCACAAATTGTTTTGCCTATGCAATTCTGTGCAGCATGCTTAGCGAGAACACTTTAATTTAAAGATAAATTGTTGCCCTCTGAGCCCAATGTCTCTCAGGATGTCTCTCAGGATGATGCCACAGCTTTCTCCTCAAACATCCCAAACCTCTATGGCATCACATACAGTGCCCTGCAGTTCCTCTCAGCCTCCTGGAGGACTTTATTTGCCTGCAGATTTTGCTGCACAGGTATCTTCTACGGTATCTGTGGCATTATCTGCTTTTCCTATGCTGGGAAAACGCAAGAAGAAAATTAGACATTCAGATAGTAAGGTTTCTGTTCCACCTACTGCTAGGCAGGTTGCCCTCCCTCATAAGTCTGATGAGGAGGATACGTCGGTAGCCTCTGAGGGTGAAATCTCAGATTCGGACAGTATTATTCCTTCATCTGATACTGAAGAAGTAAACTTCAGATTTAAGCTTGAACACCTTTGTGTACTGTTAAAGGAGGTATTGGCTACTTTGGATAACTCCGATACTGCTGTCGTTGTCAACCCTAAGAAGTCTAGTAAACTTTATAAATACTATAATGTTCCTTCTTCTGTGGAAGTTTTTCCTGTACTAGACCGTTTGACAGAGATTATTTCACAGGCATGGGAGAAGCCAGGGATTCCTTTCTCCCCATCTCCTGTATTTAAAAAGATGTTTCCTGTTGCTGACTCCATAAAAGATTCTTGGGGAACGGTGCCTAAAGTAGAAGGGGCTTTTTCTACTCTGGCTAAGAGAACTACGATCCCTATAGAGGATAGCTGCTCCTTTAAGGATCCCATGGAGAAAAAGCTGGAAGCTTATTTAAAGAAGATGTATGTTCATCAAGGTATTCAATGGCAACCTGCAGTTTGTATTGCCACAGTAGCAAGTGCGGCATCTTATTGGTGCAACGCCTTGTCTAAATCAATTTTAGTAGAGACTCCGTTGGAGGAGATACAAGATAGGATTAAGGCTCTCAAACTAGCCAATTCCTTTATTTCTGATGCTAACATGCAAGTTATTAGACTGGGAGCCAAGATGTTTGGCTTCTCTGTCCTAGCCCGTAGGGCATTGTGGCTAAAATCTTGGTCAGCTGATCTTACCTCTAAGTCCAAGCTTCTGGCGCTTCCTTTTATGGGTAAGACCTTGTTCGGACCTGGTCTGGCAGAAAAAAATTCTGATATTACGGGTGAAAAAAGGTCTTTTCTACCTCAAGACTAGAAGAACAGACTCAAAAGACGTCAAAGTAATTTTCGTTCCTTTCATAACTTCAAAGGTCAAAAGTCTTCCTCTCCCTCTTCCAGGAGCAGGAGCAGTCCAAGTCTTCTGGGAAGCCCAATCAGTCTTGGAATAAGGGGAAGCAATCAAAGAAACCCTCAGCTGAGTCTAAGTCAGCATAAAGAGTCGGCCCCCGGTCCAGGATCGGATCAAGCGGGGGGCAGACTTTCCCTGTTTGGTCGTGTGGAGACGAGATGTCCCAGATCCTTGGGCTATGGACATAGTATCTAAGGGTTACAAAATAGAATTCAAAACTTTCCCTCCCAGGGGCAGATTCCATCTCTCAAGATTATCTGCATACCAGGTAAAAAGAGAGGCATTCTTGAACTGCGTTCAAGACCTTTCCTGCCTGGGAGTGATTGTTCCAGTTCCAGTAAGGGAACAGGGTGTAGGATTCTATTAAAATCTGTTTGTGGTTCCCAAAAAAGAGGGAACTGTTCGACCCATTTTAGACCTAAAGTGCCTCAACAAGTTTCTCAAGGTACCGTCCTTCAAAATGCAAACCATTAATTCTATTCTTCCTTTGGTCCAAGAGGGTCAGTTCATGACGACCATAGACCTAATTATTCAGTGGGCGGAAGCTCAAAATTGTTGTCTATCTGCCATCCACATTCCTGGAGTGGACAACTGGGAAGCAGATTTCCTGAGCAGACAGACATTACATCCCGGGGAGTGGACTCTCCATCCGGAGGTGTTCTCCAGGTTAACCCTCAAATGGGGGGTGCTGGAGTTGGATCTAATGGGGTCTCGACAGAACGCCAAGCTTCCAAGGTATGGTTCAAAGTCAAGAGATCCTCAGGCTGCTCTGATAGATGCTGTGGCGGTTCCTTGGGATTTCGGTCTAGCATACCTGTTTCCTCCATTTGCGCTCCTTCCATGAGTTATTGCTCGTATCAAACAAGAGAGAGCATCAGCAATTCTAATATCTCCTGCATAGTCTCGCAGGATCTGGTATGCAGACCTAGTGAAGATGTCATCTCGGCTGACTTGGAGGTTGCCTCTGAGGAAGGACCTTCTAACTCAGGGTCAATTTCTCCATCCAAATCTTGTTTCTCTGAAGCTGACTGCTTGGAGATTGAATGCTTAGTTCTGTCAAAGCGTGGGTTTTCTGAGTCGGTCATTGAGACCATGATCCAGGCTTGCAAGCCTGTTACTCAAAAAATTTACCATAAGGTATGGCGTAAATACCTTTATTGGTGTGAATCTAAGGGCTATTCTTGGGTGTAGAGTTAGGATTCTTAGAATTTTGTCTTTTCTGTCTTTTGTCAGTCAGTTCTCTGAAAGGTCAGATTTCTGCATTATCTATTTTGTTACACAAGCGTATGGCGGATGTGCCAGATGTTCAATCTTTTTGTCAGGCCCTGGTCAGAATCAGGCCTGTGTTTAATCCTGTTGCTGCTTGGAGCCTTAATCTTGTTCTTAAAGTTTTGCAGCAGGCTCTGTTTGAGCCAATGCATTCCATAGATATTAAGTTGCTATCTTTGAAGGTTTTGTTTCTTATTGCTATCTCTTCTGCTCGGAGAGTTTTTGGAACTCTCGGCTTTGCATGCGGATAAGGCGGTTCTTCGTACTAAACTGGGGTTTCTTCCTAAAGTGGTTTCGGATAGAAATATTAATCAGAAAATTGTTGTTCCATTTCTCTGTCCCAATCCTTCTTATCTCTGTTGCAAAACTTGGATGTTGTGCGTGCTCTAAAATTCTACCTAGAGGCGACTAAGGATTTTCGCCAGTCTTCTGCCCTGTTTGTTTGTTTCTTAGGAAAGCGTAAGGGTCAGAAGGCTACTTCTACTTCTCTTTCCCTCTGGTTGAGAAGTATGATTCATTTTGTTCTCTTGGTATCTTTATTTGAAAAAGCAGGAATGTAAGCTAACAAGCTGGCCCATTTTTGGTTCAGCACCCTGCATAGTTCTTGCTGATTGGTGGCTACATTTAGCCACCAATCAACAAGCTATACCCAGGTGCTGAACCAAAGATAGGCTGGCTAGTAAGCTTACATTCCTGCTTTTTCAATTAAAGATACCAAGAGAACGAAGAAAAATTGATAAATGGCTATCAAGTAAGGTGCTATGCATACTTTATTTTGTTGCATAATAAACATATATAGTGTTTAATTCATTTTATTTTCTTGTATGTTACCTTAAAGGGGCACTGAACCCAAATTTGTTCTTTTGTGATTCAGATAGAGCATGCAATTTTAAGCAACTTTCTAATTTACTCCTATTATTAATTTTTCTTCATTCTCTTGCTATCTTTATTTGAAAAAGAACACATCTAAGCTATTTTTTTGGTTTAGAACTCTGGACAGCACTTGCTTATTGTTGGGTGAATTTATCCACCAATCAGCAAGAACAACCCAGGTTGTTCACCAAATATGGGCCGGCATCTAAACTTACATTCTTGCATTTCAAATAAAGATTCCAAGAGAATGAGGAAAATTTGATAATAGGAGTAAATTAGAAAGTTGCTTAAAATTGCATGCTCTATCTGAATCATGAAAGAAAAAAAATTGGGTTCAGTGTCCCTTTAACCATTATTATTCCAGTGGTTGTATTTGATGCCCGTTGAAATAAAAGAAAAGAACAGCTTATGGGAATATACAGTATGTTTTGGATAGTGCATATTTCTGAAAGGGTTTGTTTAAGAAAACCAAACATAGAGGCCCATTTATCAAGCTCCGAATGAAGCTTGAGGGCCCGTGTTTCTGGCAAGTCTTCAGACTCGCCAGAAAAAGCAGTTATGAAGCAACCCTGTCCGTCTGCTCTGAGCAGGCGGACAAAAATCGCCACAATTCCACCCGATCGAGTACGATCGTGTTGATTGACACCCCCTGCCTGCAGCCGATTGACCGCAAATCTGCAGGGCGCGGCATTGCACCAGCAGCATATTGCTCTCCGCATTCAGCGATGTCTGTCGGACCTGATCCGCACTGTCGGATCAGGTCCGACAGACATTTGATAAATATGCCTCATAATATGTGTTGTTTAGTTTTGAAACTGTAAATAATAATGTTTTGTAATAAAGACTTTACAACTGCAAATTGTTTAAAATAGTGTGTGAATTTTTTTTTCAAATCTTGACAATTTTCCCCACACAAATGCCTTCATTGACCAAAGTATTTTTTGTGTATTTGCGATTTTATTTTATTTTTATTATAGATTTTATAATTTACATTATTTGTTGGCATGATTTAAGACTGGTTTGAATGGGCTACAGCACACAAGTCTTATGTTCAAGAACAGACCAAACATTAACACGCCTTGTCACCACTGTAATTAGTACCAAGAAAAAAAAGGCTGCTTGGGACTCACCAGCTGAACACGCGTATTACAGGGTCCTGTTTCTGATAGTCCCACACAATAAATATTATACATCACAGAGCTTACAACACATCACTAAGACAGCAATAAAACAAAAACCAGTTTATATATATATATATATATATATATATATATATATATATATATATATATATATATATATATATATACACAGTATGTATATACTGTATATATATTTTTTGTATACTCTGAAGAACCTTATTGCTTGATTCCCTTTAAAAAATATGCATGTGGAAAACCCCTGGATGTTCTCAATGAGAGTAAGGATGTTTTATACTGTAGAAAGGAAAAGACTGTTGTGAACCAGGAAGAAATATGACCTTAATGGGTGTTGTCTGTAAGGTTCAGGACCTGTTCACAGACCTTTGTGAAAACGCATATAGCCATATCATGGAAGCAACGCAGAATGAGGGGTTTAAAGGTCAGTTGATTGAGCTGACCTGGAATTTTTTTTTTTTTCAGAGCTGCAAGTCTGTGAAGAACGTATAAAAATAGGCGCTTAAAGGGACACTAAGCCCAATTTTTTTTCTTTAATGATTCAGATAGAGCAGATTTTAAGCAACTTTCCAATTTACTCCTATTATCAATTTTTCTTCGTTCTCTTGCTATCTTTATTTAAAAAGCAGGAATGTAAAGCTTAAGAGCCGGACCATTTTTTGTTCAGAACCTTGGTTTTGCTTGCTTATTGGTTTGCTAAATGTAGCCACCAATAAGCAAGCGCTATCCAGGCTGCTCAACCTAAAATGGGCTGGCTCCTAAGCTTTAAATTCCTGCTTTTAAATAAAGATAGCAAGAGAACAAATAAAAATTGATAGGAGTAAATTAGAAAGTTGCTTAAAGGGACATTAAACACTAAATACATGCTAGATAGAATGATACATTCAAAGAAAAGATTAGTCCATGACTAACAAGTAGATGTATTTTTAAAAGTTTCATTAGTTGTTTAAAAAGTGACAAAATAAGTGTAAAGTTTTAGTGTCTATAAAACACTGGGAGCTGCCATGTTGTAACTTGTGTTACCTTCTCTGCTGTGGCCAATTAGAGACAGTTATACATAGGTCATTAGAGTGTGCAGCCAATGGTTGTGTTGGATTTAACAGAGTTCTGCACTTCCATTTCTAACAGGAACTGAAAAGCTCACAATTTCAGAATGGAATTACAGGCAAAGAGGACAAAATAAATAATGAAAGTATATTGCAGAGCTGTTTTATATATACAATTTATCATTTTATATTACCATCTCAAAGTGTTTAATGTCCCTTTAAAATTGCATGCTCTATCTGAATCACGAAAGAAAACATTTGGGTTTAGTATCCCTTTAACTAAAATACTGAAGTTCTGTGACATACTCCATCTTAAATTTAAACCTTCTCATGGATAAGAACAGACTAAAATATAAAGACCTATAATCATTGAGCATTGTTTGCTAACTTTAACAAAAAAAAAAAAAAAAGGAAATGTTAAATCTGTTTAATCTTCTTGTACTAACAAAATAAAAGTATCTTGTGATGTAAAATACTAGGTTTTAAACGTAAGTATATTGTATACAGCTACAAAAATAGTCCACTATATTTCTTTGCGCCTTTCCCTGATTTATAAACCATGGTGATTCACCAATATTTTATTTGAGATTAAAATAAACTGTGCTGTCTAAAACTAGAGTAATTTCAGCAAAGTGTCCTAAATCTTTACTTGTATCTCTGCTTGTGTATAAATTTAAAATGAACGATGAGAACAATAATTGTACAGTTAAAAGGACAGTCTACGTGAAAATTTTTATTGTTTTTAAAAAAAAAAAGTTATTCCCATTATTACCCATCCCCCAGTTTTGCATAACCAACTGTTACATTAATTTACTTTGTATCTCTATTATTGCCTTGCATCTAAGCCTCTGTAGACTGCCCCCTTATCTCAGTGCTTTTTACAAACTTGCATTTTAGCCAATTAGTGCTGGTTCATGCATAACTCCACGGGAGTGAGCACATTGTTTATCTATATGGCACACACAAACTAGCACTGTCTTTCTGTGAAAATCAAATGCACTGAGATAAGAGGTGGTCTGCAGGAGCTTAGAAACAGGCAACGATTTAGAGGTTATAAAGTATATTAATATAAAAATTTTGGCTGTGCAAAGCTGGGAAATGGGTAGTAGAGGCATTATCTATATTTTTAAACAACCAAAAAAATCAAGTAGACTGTCCCTTTAAAAGGACATGAAACCCACATATTTTCTTCATGATTCAGATAGAGCGTGCAATTTTAAACAACTTTACAATTGACATCTTTTATTACATTTGCTTTATTCTCTTGGTATCCTTTGTTGAAGGAGCAGCAATGTAATACTGGCAGCTAGCTAAAAATATCTGTTGAGCCAATGACAAGAGGCATATATGTGCAGTGACCAATCAGCAGTTAGCTCCCAGTAATGCATTGCTGCTCCTAAAGGGACACTAAATATATTTCGGCACCTCCCTTTAATTGCGTGCTGCAATTTTGGAACGCAGGTTTCACAACAGATATCTGACACAGAGTTGCTGTACGTGCAAACACGTCATCACTGGAACACAATGAAAGCTAGGTTAAAAAATGTCAGTACACCTCTCTGAAAATCAGCACAATGTTATTAAATAATAAGCAAAACTATAAATTATTGCAAACACACTCACAGATGGGCTATATAAATGGATCATCTACAAAACATTTATGCAAAGAAAAATCTAGCGTACAATGTCCCTTTAAGCCTACCCAGGTATGCTTTCAACAAAGGACACTGACAGAATGAAGCAAATTAGATAATAGAATTAAATTGGAAAGTTGTTTAAAGTTACATGCTGTATCTAAATCAGGAAAGTTAAATTTTGATATAAATGTCCCTTAAAGGGACATTATGCACTAGATTTCTCTTTGCATAAATGGTTTGTAGATGATCCATTTATATAGCCCATACATGTTTTTTTTTTTTTTTTTAAATGTATAGTTTTGCTTATTTTTAAATAACATTGCTCTCATTTTCAGACTCCTAACTAAGCCCCAAAATTTTTGGAGAATACTGATGTATACCTACCCCAGTTTGTGTAAAGAGTCTTTTCATAAGCAAAGGAAGAGGGATGGGGGAGTGTCTGTTTTTCCCACTTGCAGTAGGTGTTTCAGCTAACCTTTTTAACAGAGCTAAACTGGGAGCTTCTAAGTAAGTTTTTTTTTAATGGTTTTATACTGGATTTTTAGACCAGTATCCGTGCATATTATTCTTTATATATATATTACATGCAGTTATATGACAATTGGTGTATACTGCCGCTACATTATTTACATTAGAGAACGTACCCAGCTGGTATGTAAGTAGCGTAGAACATATAAAAGGTCTGTTTTAGGTGAGCAGAGTGTTTAAAGGGACATGAAACCCAACATTTTTCATTCATGATTCAGATAGATTAAACATTTTTAAACAACTTTCCAAATATACCTTTGTTACCAATTTTGCTTCATTCTTTTGGTATCTTTTATTGAAGAAGCAGCGATGCACTCCTGAGAGCTAGCTGAACACATTTGTAAGCCAATCAATTGCTAGCTACAAAGCCTATCTAGATATGCTTTTCAACAAAGGATACCAAGAGAATGAAACAAATTAGATAATAGAAGTAAATTGGAAAGTTGTGTCTGAATCATGAAAGAAAATGTTTGGGTTTCATCTCCCTTCAAATGCATTGTGAATGTGAATAACAAGGTCTTTCAATGTACACTTTCAGTTGTAGCTTCTGAGTGAAGTCACTAATTACCATGACATACATTTGTCTAAGAAAGGTATCATTTCCCCTGGTTTTAGCAATCTTTGTATTTTTTCTGCCTGCCCAGTGCCCATGGTCAAACTCCTTTCTTCTGTCTGTCTTGTTGTGACTGAGGGCTTAGATTACTAAACTCTTGGAAACCAGGATGATCAAAAGTTATTGTGAAATAAAATAGATCTTGTTTTATTTTCTAGATTCTGTACTGTCTATTCTATTAAATAAATTAGGGTCACGGTAGACATATTCTAAATGAAACGTATATTTTGAACAATTATTTTTCCACTCCCAAGCCTTATTTCTAGACTTTCTATCTTCTCAGTCTTAGGGTGCTTATTAAACGCAAAAGCGCAAACTTTTATCCTATATAGCCACTCTAAAATAAATACCTCCTTCCAAGATATTATATACAAATGAATACTTACGCCTAGATTTAGAGTTCTGCGTTAGCCGTCAAAACCAGCGTTAGGGGGTCCTAACGCTGGTTTTGGCCTACCGCTGGTATTTAGAGTCTTGTAGGTAAGGGTCTAACGCTCACTTTCCAGCCACGACTTTTCCATACCGCAGATCCCCTTACATCAATTGCGTATCCTATCTTTTCAATGGGATCCTTCTAACGCTGGTATTTAGAGTCTTGGCTGAAGTGAGCTTTAGAACTCTAACGACAAGACTCCAGCCGCAGAAAAAAGTCAGGATTTAAGAGCTTTATGGGCTAACGCGGTTCATAAAGCTCCTAACTACTGTGCTCTAAAGTACACTAACACCCATAAACTACCTATGTACCCCTAAACCGAGGTCCCCCCACATCGCCGCCACTCTAATAAAAATATTTAACCCCTAATCTGCCGACCGCACACCGCCGCCACCTACGTTATCCCTATGTACCCCTAATCTGCTGCCCCTAACACCGCCAACCCCTATATTATATTTATTACTCCCTAATCTGCCCCCCCCAACGTCGCCGCTACCTACCTACACTTATTAACCCCTAATCTGCCGACCGGACCTCACCGCTACTATAATAAATGTATTAACCCCTAATCCGCCTCACTCCCGCCGCAAAAACCCTATAATAAATAGTATTAACCCCTAATCTGCCGTCCCTAACATCGCCGACACCTAACTTCAAGTATTAAAACCTAATCTGCCGACCGGATCTCGCCGCTACTATAATAAATGTATTAACCCCTAAAGCTAAGTCTAACCCTAACACTAACACCCCCCTAAATTAAATATAATTTAAATCTAACGAAATAAAATAAATCTTATTAAATAAATTAATTCTATTTAAAGCTAAATACTTACCTGTAAAATAAACCCTAATATAGCTGCAATATAAATAATAATTATATTGTAGTTATTTTAGGATTTATATTTATTTTACAGGCAACTTTGTATTTATTTTAACTAGGTACAATAGCTATTAAATAGTTAATAACTATTTAATAGCTACCTAGTTAAAATAATTACAAAATTACCTGTAAAATAAATCCGAACCTAAGTTACAATTAAACCTAACACTACACTATCAATAAATTAATTAAATAAACTACCTACAATTATATACAATTAAATCAACTAAACTAAATTACAAAAAAACAAACACTAAATTACAAAAAATAAAAAAATTACAAGAATTTTAAACTAATTACACCTACTCTAAGCCACCTAAAAAAACAACAAAGCCCCCCAAAATAAAAAAATGCCCTACCCTATTCTAAAATAAAAAATTTACATCTCTTTTACCTTACCAGCCCTTAAAAGGGCCTTTTGCGGGGCATGCCCCAAAGAAAACAGCTTTTTTGCCTGTAAAAAAACATACAATATCCCCCCCCACACATTACAACCCACCACCCACATACCCCATCTTGGATGACGTCCCTTAAAGGAACCTTCATTCGTCGTCTAGTCGTCGGGAGAAGAGGATGTTCCGCGCCGGAGGTCTTGAAGATCATCCTCATCGGATGGATGAAGATAGAAGATGCCGCTTGGATGAAGATGTTTGCCGGTCCGGATCTCCTCTTCTTGTCGGATAGGATGAAGACTTCGGATCCTCTTCTGGACGGATTGGTGATACCCGGCGTGGTGAAGATAAGGTAGGAAGATCTTCAGGGGCTTAGTGTTAGGTTTTTTAATGGGGGTTTGGGTTAGATTAGGGGTATGTGGGGGGTATTGTATGTTTTTTTACAGGCAAAAGAGCTGTTTTCTTTGGGGCATGCCCCACAAAAGGCACTTTTAAGGGCTGGTAAGGTAAAAGAGCTGTAAAATTTTAATTTTAGAATAGGTTAGGGCATTTTTTTATTTTGGGGGGCTTTGTTATTTTTTTAGGGGGCTTAGAGTAGGTGTAATTAGTTTAAAATTCTTGTAATCTTTTTTTATTTTTTATAATTTAGTGTTTGTTTGTTTTTTGTAATTTACTGTTTGTTTTTTTTGTAATTTAGTTTAGTTGATTTAATTGTAGATAATTGTAGGTAGTTTATTTAACTAATTTATTGATAGTGTAGTGTTAGGTTTAATTGTAACAGGTTAGGATTTATTTTACTGGTAATTTTGTAATTATTTTAACTAGGTAGCTATTAAATAGTTATTAACTATTTAATAGCTATTGTACCTAGTTAAAATAAATACAAAGTTGCCTGTAAAATAAATATAAACCCTAAAATAGCTACAATATAATTATTATATATATTGTAGCTATATTAGGGTTTATTTTACAGGTAAGTATTTAGCTTTAAATAGGATTAATTTATTTAATAAGATTTATTTTATTTCGTTAGATTAAAATTATATTTACTTTAGGGAGGTGTTAGGGTTAGGGTTAGACTTAGCTTTAGGGGTTAATACATTTATTAGAGTAGCGGCGAGGTCCGGTCGGCAGATTGGGGGTTAATACTTGAAGTTAGGGGTCGGCGATGTTAGGGAGGGCAGATTAGGGGTTATTACTATTTATTATAGGGATTTTGAGGCGGGAGTGTGGCGGTTTAGGGGTTAATACATTTATTATAGTAGCGGTGAGGTCCGGTCGGCAGATTAGGGGTTAATAAGTGTAGGTAGGTAGCGGCGATGTGTAACTCTAATAAGTGTAAGGTTAGGGGTGTTTAGACTCGGGGTTCATGTTAGGGTGTTAGGTGCAGACTTAGGAAGTGTTTCCCCATAGGAAACAATGGGGCTGCGTTAGGAGCTGAATGCTGCTTTTTTGCAGGTGTTAGGTTTGTTTTCAGCTCAAACTGCCCCATTGTTTCCTATGGGGGAATCGTGCACGAGCACGTTTTTTAAGCTGGCCGCGTCCGTAAGCAACGCTGGTATTGAGAGTTGCAGTGGCTGTAAATATGCCTGTACGCTCCCTTTTTGGAGCCTAACACTGCCCTTCAGACAACTCTAAATACCAGCGATGTTTAAAAGGTGCGGGGAAAAAAACCACGCGTAGCTAACGCACCCCTTCTAATGCAAAACTCTAAATCTAGGCGTTAGAACCTAGACTAGAGGGCGCTCAAAGCAACAGGATAATAATGGAATTGTAACAATTAAGTAGTTGATATTAAACTACACGTATTGCCTTCTATGTTAATAGTTTGATACTTTGTTAAAAACTTTTGCCACAGAAAATATAATAACATGAGTATACATAAATCTTTAAGTTTAAAAATACATTTGCCTAGATTTAGAGTTTTGCGTTAGAAGGGGTGCGTTAGCTACGCGTGGTTTTTTCCCCCCGCACCTTTTAAACAATGCTGGTATTTAGAGTTCTCAGAAGGGCTGCGTTAGGCTCCAAAAAGGGAGCGTAGAGCATAATTTACCTCCACTGCAACTCTCAATACCAGCGTTGCTTACGGACGCGGCTAGCTAAAAAAAACGTGCTCGTGCACGATTACCCCATAGGAAACAATGGGGCAGTTTGAGCTGAAAAAAAACCTAACACCTGCAAAAAAGC
This sequence comes from Bombina bombina, assembly GCF_027579735.1. Classification (NCBI taxonomy): domain Eukaryota; kingdom Metazoa; phylum Chordata; class Amphibia; order Anura; family Bombinatoridae; genus Bombina; species Bombina bombina. The sequence continues at coordinate 1,006,794,977 of NC_069503.1, forward strand.
AGCGTTCAGCTCCTAACGCAGCCCCATTGTTTCCTATGGGGAAACACTTCCTAAGTCTGCACCTAACACCCTAACATGTACCCCGAGCCTAAACACCCCTAACCTTACACTTATTAACCTCTAATCTGCCTCCCCTGCTATCGCTGACACCTGCATTATATTATTAACCCCAAATCTGCCGCTCCGTACACCGCCGCAACCTATGTTATCCCTATGTACCTCTAATCTGCTGCCCCTAACACCGCCGACCACTATATTATATTTATTACCCCCTAATCTGCCCCCCCCCCGAAAACGTTGCCGCTTCCTACCTACACTTATTAACCCCTAATCTGCTGACCGGACCTCGCCGCTACTCTAATAAATGTATTAACCCCTAAAGCTAAGTCTAACCCTAACACTAACACCCCCCTAAGTTAAAGGGACAGTCTACACCAGAATTTTTATTGTTTTAAAAGAAAGATAATCCCTTTATTACCCATTTCCCAGTTTTGCATAATCAACACAGTTATAATAATATACTTTTAACCTCTGTGATTATATTGTATCTAAGCCTATGCAAACTGCCTCTTTTTTCAGTTCTTTTGACAGACTTGCAGTCTAGCCAATCAGTGTCTGCTCCCAGATAACTTCTCGTGCACGAGCACAGTGTTATCTATATGAAATACGTGAACTAACACCCTCTAGTGGTGAAAAACTGTTAAAATGCAATCTGAAAGAGGTGGGCTTCAAGGTCTAAGAAATTAGCATATGAACCTCCTAGGTTAAGCTTTCAACTAAGAGTACCAAGAGAACAAAGCAAAATTGGTGATAAAAGTAAATTGGAAAATTGTTTAAAATTACATGCCCTTTCTGAATCATGAAAGTTTATTTTGGCTTAGACTGTCCCTTTAAATATAGGTTAAATCTAACGAAATAAAATAAATCTTATTAAATAAATTAATCCTATTTAAAACTAAATACTTACCTGTAAAATAAACCCTAATATAGCTACAATATAAATAATAATTATATTGTAGCTATTTTAGGATTAATATTTATTTTACAGGCAAATATGTATTTATTTTAACTAGGTACAATATCTATTAAATAGTTAATAACTATTTAATAGCTACCTAGTTAAAATAATTACAAAATTACCTGTAAAATAAATCCGAACCTAAGTTACAATTAAACCTAACACTACACTATCAATAAATTAATTAAATAAATTACCTACAATTATCTACAATTAAATCAACTAAACTAAATGACAAAAAACCCCCACTAAATTTAAAAAACAAACAAACACTAAATTACAAAAAATAAAAAAAGATTACAAGAATTTTAAACTAATTACACCTACTCCAAGGCCCCTAAAAAAATAACTTAGCCCCCCAAAATAAAAAAATGCCCTACCCTATTCTAAAATAAAAATTAAACAGCTCTTTTACCTTACCAGCCCTTAAAAGGGCCTTTTGCGGGGCATGTCCCAAAGAAAACAGCTCTTTTGCCTGTAAAAAAACATACAATACCCCCCCCCACATTACAACCCACCACCCACATACCCCTAATCTAACCCAAACCACCCTTAAAAAACCTAACACTAAGCCCCTGAAGATCTTCCTACCTTGTCTTCACCACGCCGGGTATCACCGATCCATCCAGAAGAGGGTCCGAAGTCTTCATCCTATCCGGCAAGAAGAGGTCCAGAAGAGGCTCCGAAGTCTTCATCCTATCCGGCAAGAAGAGGAGATCTGGACCGGGCAAACATCTTCATCCAAGGGGCATCTTCTATCTTCATACATCCGACAAGGAGCGGCTCCATCTTCAAGACCTCCGGCGCGGAACATCCTCTTCTCCCGATGACTAGACGACGAATGAAGGTTCCTTTAAGGGACGTCATCCAAGATGGCGTCCCTCGAATTCCGATTGGCTGATAGGATTCTATCAGCCAATCGGAATTAAGGTAGGAAAAATCTGATTGGCTGATTGAATCAGCCAATCAGATTCAAGTTCAATCGGATTGGCTGATCCAATCAGCCAATCAGATTGAGCTCGCATTCTATTGGCTGTTCGAATGCGAGCTCAATCTGATTGGCTGATTGGATCAGCCAATCGGATTGAACTTGCATCTGAGCCAATCAGATTTTTCCTACCTTAATTCCGATTGGCTGATAGAATCCTATCAGCCAATCGGAATTCGAGGGATGCCATCTTGGATGACGTCCCTTAAAGGAACCTTCATTCGTTGTCTAGTCGTCGGGAGAAGAGGATGTTCCGCGCCGGAGGTCTTGAAGATGGAGCCGCTCCTCGTCGGATGGATGAAGATAGAAGATGCCGCTTGGATGAAGATGTTTGCCGGTCCGGATCTCCTCTTCTTGCCGGATAGGATGAAGACTTCGGAGCCTCTTCTGGACCTCTTCTTGCCGGATAGGATGAAGACTTCGGACCCCCTTCTGGACGGATCGGTGATACCCGGCGTGGTGAAGATAAGGTAGGAAGATCTTCAGGGGCTTAGTGTTAGGTTTTTTAAGGGGGGTTTGGGTTAGATTATGGGTATGTGGGTGATGGATTGTAATGTGGGGGGGGTATTGTATGTTTTTTTACAGGCAAAAGAGCTGTTTTCTTTGGGGCATGCCCCACAAAAGGCCCTTTTAAGGGCTGGTAAGGTAAAAGAGCTGTTTAATTTTAATTTTAGAATAGGGTAGGGCATTTTTTTATTTTGTGGCGCTTTGTTATTTTTTTTAGGGGGTTTAGAGTAGGTGTAATTAGTTTAAATTCTTGTAATCTTTTTTTATTTTTTGTAATTTAGTGGGGTTTTTTGTAATTTAGTGTTTGTTTGTTTTTGTAATTTAGTTTAGTTGATTTAATTGTAGATAATTGTAGGTAGTTTATTTAATTAATTTATTTATAGTGTAGTGTTAGGTTTAATTGTAACTTAGGTTAGGATTTATTTTACAGGTAATTTTGTAATTATTTTAACTAGGTAGCTATTAAATAGTTATTAACTATTTAATAGCTATTGTACCTAGTTAAAATAAATACAAAGTTGCCTGTAAAAGAAATATTAATCCTAAAATAGCTACAATATAATTATTATTTATATTGTAGCTATATTAGGGTTTATTTTACAGGTAAGTATTTAGCTTTAAATAGGATTAATTTATTTAATAAGATTTATTTTATTTCGTTAGATTTAAATTAAATTTAAGTTAGGGGGGATGTTAGTGTTAGGGTTAGACTTAGCTTTAGGGGTTAATACATTTATTAGAGCAGCGGTGAGGTCCGGTCGGCAGATTAGGGGTTAATACTTGAAGTTAGGTGTCGGCGATGTTAGGGAGGGCAGATTAGGGGTTAATACTATTTATTATAGGGTTTTTGAGTCGGGAGTGAGGCGGATTAGGGGTTAATACATTTATTATAGTAGCGGTGAGGTCCTTTCGGCAGATTAGGGGTTAATAAGTGTAAGTAGGTAGCGGCGACGTTGGGGGGGGCAGATTAGGGGGTAATAAATATAATATAGGGGTCGGCGATGTTAGGGGCAGCAGATTAGGGGTACATAGGGATAATGTAGGTGGCGGCGGTGTGCGGTCGGCAGATTAGGGGTTAAAAAAATTTATTAGAGTGGCGGCGATGTGGGGGAACCTCGGTTTAGGGGTACAGAGGTAGTTTATGGGTGTTAGTGTACTTTAGAGCACAGTAGTTAAGAGCTTTATGAACCGGCGTTAGCCCATAAAGCTCTTAACTCCTGACTTTTTCCTGCGGCTGGAGTTTTGTCGTTAGAGTTCTAACGCTCACTTCAGCCAAGACTCTAAATACTGGCGTTAGAAAGATCCCATTGAAAATATAGGATACGCAATTGACGTAAGGGGATCTACGGTATGGAAAAGTTGCGGCTGGAAAGTGAGCGTTAGACCTTTACCTACAAGACTCTAAATACCAGCGGTAGGCCAAAACCAGCGTTAGGACCCCCTAACGCTGGTTTTGACGGCTAACGCAGAACTCTAAATCTAGGCGATTTATTCTAATAAGAAACAGGTAAACAGTTAAACGAAATTAGAGTTGCAACTCTGGTGTATCCCCCTGATGAATGTAAAAAATTAAAAATAATAGTATACTATATATTAAGTGCACTGTTATTAGTTGGGTGATATCACTTCCCAAACTTTTAGAATAAGAATAAAAATAAAACGATCTTAAACCCTATATATGCGAGTTCCTAAGAGTTAACAAGTTCCATATAAAAATCTATCTAAACTGAAGATTTCTGGTTGATTAGTTTTGCAATCTCAGATATTATTATAAATCTGATATATGTTATTATTCCCAAGGTTCATTCATTAAATGTCTTACCGGACCTTCTCTTAGAATTTTTTTCCTCTCCTGTTTTTCTGAAATTTCGGCTTCTTTGTGTTATTTCTCCTTCTTGTTAGTTGACGCTGATCTTTACCCGCCAAGCAGTAACGGTTTCCTTGGTCTGACGTCTGATTACGTCAACGTTGTTCTTCGCGTGTCGTATATGCTCCGGTATGCTTGCGCAAGTATTAACAATTTAAAGTTTAAACCTCCCTCACTGCTGTCTGTCAGTTCCCTGAAGTCCTGCACTTTAGTACTAGTAGTACGCAGAGACGTCTTTGGGTAGTTATTTTCTGGCAGACATGGATCCTCTGGGGGTATATACTAGTTCCTCAACTCCAGTCACTCTCCGTCGGCTTTCTACGCGTTTCACCCTGTATATAGGGCTTTTTCAAGATGCCGTATGTGACTTCCTTCCACTCTTTTCAATATGATCCTTTCTCACAGAGAATAATACTTGCGCAAGTATACCGGAGCATATACGACACGCGAAGAACAACGTTGACGTAATCAGACGTCAGACCAAGGAAACCGTTACCGCTTGGCGGGTAAAGATCAGCATCAACCAACAAGAAGGAGAAATAACACAAAGAAGCCGAATTTCAGAAATACAAGAGAGGAAAAAAATTCTAAGAGAAGGTCCGGTAAGACATTTAATGAATGAACATTGGGAATAATAACATCTATCAGATCTATAATAATATCTGAGATAAGAACCCCTCTGTGAGAAACCGAAGGACTGTCTAAAGTCAAGGGGATTCATTTCTAAGACTGTGTACAAATTCAAATTATGATCCAATAAGGCATAGCTTTCCAAACTTTTCATATTGGTGACACACTTTTTAGACCTACATCATTTTGCGACACAATAATTCAGTTGTACAAGCAAACAGGAGGTTAAACTAATTTGTTTTAAAAAATACGGACACATACATAAATTATATAATAACAAAATGTATTTACAAGTAACAGTATGTATGTATGTGCAAGAATTAAAAAAAATATATATATATATATCACCAATAGCTACTTACTATTTTATTGGGATGAACACAGTTTCTGAATATTTGGCGGAATATTAGATAAAGACACTCGCATTACATCATCAAGCATTTTTAAGCTTCCACTAAAACTTTAAACTTCCTATCCATATATCAAGAGCAGGAGCAGCAATCCACTACTGGGAGCTTGCTGCAAAAAATCAAAAAACACTTTGACTTCTGACTTCAGCTCAGCATTTAAACTGCTGCCCTCAGAGCTCTGCGAGTCCGACTGACTACTGCCTGCTCTTCAAACACACTGCTGTCCCACTCACTGACTACACATGCAGTCACAAACTGATTGAGGAGACTACACGTGCAGTCAGGAGCCAATGTGCCACCAATGGGAATAGTTTCAGTTCCCGCTGAGCTGCACCAATAGGTTAAAATGATCTGTGACCCACTAGGTATCAATAACATGTCAACTACGTGATATGCATAGCAGGCAGACGTAAAGTCGGAAACCAAAATAAAAATTCTTAAAAAAATTCTAAAGAATTAGTGCTGAAGCTGGGACACACCTACACACTGCTGCCGACACACTAATGTGTCACGACACACAGTTTGGAAAGCACTGCAATAAGGACTGTATCACACATAAGCAAGGTTGCAAAACTAATCAACGAGAAATCTTCAGTTTAGATAGACTTTTATATGGAACTTGATAACTCTTAGGAACTCGCATATATAGGGTTTAAGATCGTTTTATTTTTATTCTTATTCTAAAAGTTTGGGAGGTGATATCACCCAACTAATAACAATGCACTTAATATATAGTATACTAATTTTTGAAATTTTTACATTCATCAGGGGGATACACCAGAGTTGCAACTCTAATTTTGTTTAACTGTTTACCTGTTTCTTATTAGAATAAATGTATTTTTAAATTTAAAGATTTATGTATACTTTAAATTTAAATTATGTTATTACCAGTATATTTTCTGCGGCAATTTTTTTTTTTTTTAAATATCAAACTATTAACATAGAAGGCAATAAGTGTAGTTTAATATCAACTACTTAAAGGGACACTGAACCCAAATTTTTTCTTTTGTGATTCAGATTGAGTATGAAATTTTAAGCAACTTTCTAATTTACTCCTATTATCAAATGTTCTTTATTCTCTTGGTATCTTTATTTGAAATTCAAGAATGTAGGTTTAGATGCTGGCTCATTTTTGGTGAACAACCTAGGTTGTCCTTGCTGATTGGTGGATAAATTCATCCACCAATCAAAAACTGCTGTCCAGAGTTCTGAACCAAGTAAAAAAGCTTAGATGCCTTCTTTTTCATATAAAGATAGCAAGAGAACGAAGAAACATTGATAATAGGAGTCAATTAGAAAGTTGCTTAAAATTGCATGCTCTATCTGAATCACGAAAGAAAAATGTTGGGTTCAGTGTCCCTTTAATTGTTACAATTCCATTACTGTATTATCCTGTAGCTTTGAGCGCCCTCTAGTCTAGGTTCTAAGTATATCTTCTCAGTTTTACACATAGACCTTTTTATTGCACTCCATGTTTTATTAGCCTTGCTATGCAGTTGTTGTATGTAGTTATAAATACACTGTGACGCCGTTTTGGGTGTTATTTTGCCATTGGTGTAGTTTATAAAAGGCCTATTCGTTATCAAGAGCTCCCAGTATCCCTCACACACTCAGACTCAGAAACGCAGTTTCTTGATGTCAGTCTGTGTGTGTGGTCAATTACGTCACCTAGTACGTAAATGCATATATATATTTCTGCTTTGCCTCTATACGTTATTAATTACACTGGTAACAACATCTGGAAGTGTTTCGTGATGTTTTGTTATTGTTTTGGATAGTGCGGAGCCATTTTGTCATCAAACTTACGTTACCGAAAGTGAGCTTTCTATTGGTTATCAGGGTGTGGGAGGGGCGTCACCGTGGTAACGCCAAACTTTGTGTGCTTGGGGATCCCGGGTATGCAGTTTGCATCCGTTTAGATTAGAATCTGATTAATTTACCCACGGGGGCGCGCAGGTAAGTACACGATTGAAAGGGTAGGGTTCGGTTCTATATTTTTGCTGAAACACGCGTGGTGATCGTGTTTGTTGGTGTTGATTAGCTCTCAGCTGCAGGCAAGGATGCTACGTAATTGTTTTTAGCCCATATGGCAGCAAGGGGGTTCAATAATCACAATGTATTTTATTTCTTTTAATTTCAGCCACATGACAATTTAAATTGAAAATTCAATATGTTTTAAGAGAAAACATTTCTATCAGTGTCCATATTAAGGGACATTCTGCATTTTATATACTATTTTGTTAGGCGTCGTTCTAAAAAACACTCAAAATGCTCAGTGTCAGCCTATCACATAGTTACTATTGTGAGTTTAAAAATGACGAATGTCAGTTTTTACCATGTGATGAAAAGAAACTAATTTATTTAGTATTGTCATATATTTGTGTTGTCTTAAAGTAACATAAAAGTTGTATTTTAAATTAGCTACAATTTATATCACACTCAGAGTAATTTTTGTAATATACTTGTACTGTATATGCAAAAATGCTTTTAAAAGTGATCTCTTTGAAAATAAAGTTTAAAAATACACATGAACTGTAGAAAATATGGCCACAGGCACCCAAGTACTGACATTGATGTGACACATTATGTGACCGATTGTTGAGCATACATGCAAGACACATGTGCATGTACACAGCTGATGGCATGCATGCTATTATTTTAACAGAATAATTTTTGCAAATAGAAGTATATTGTGAAAATTCCTCTAATAGTATATAAGAAAAATGTTGCTGTGCATTTCAAATATGACATTTTGTCCCAGTTTAGACCAATACTGCAAAATAAATTATTGCCTAAAGTAAAAAATCTTTCTTGATTTGTATTTGAAGTTGTACTGCTCTTTGCTTTCAAAGCTTTTTCTTTTATAATGGATTGGGTTTACTTTCTCTTTGCAATATATTGCAGCAGCAGCATTTATTAAAATAGCCAGTAGGTGGAGCTGTCTGCTTGTGTTGCAGCAAAGCCAAGCAAGCTGAAATTAATCAGTTTAACCAGACCTGAGCTATCGAAAAGATTTCAAAGGAACAAGATCTTCCTGTCTATAAATCAGTCCAGATTGGAATGCATAGAAAGAACTGTTTGCAGAAAAATGCAAGTGAAGTCTGTGTTGTGTGACTGTTATTATGTTTATAATGCTGTTTAGCAAATGTTTTTGTTCATTTAACTTAGTTTAATTATATATTCTGTGTTTTGTGATTATTTTATTAGGTTTATAATGCTGTTTAGCATTTAAAGTCCTCATTTCAAAGCTTTAAAAATAATGTATTAGGTGTTACTTATTCCAATTTTGAGAGGGGCCTGGAACCTAACTCCCTCCCTTCCCATTGACTTACATTATAAACTGGGTTTCAATTTACAACAGTTTCGATTTACAACCATTCCTTCTGGAACCTAATCCTGGCATAAACTGAGGGCTACCTGTATATTACAAAAAATGCTGTATTCAAAATTGAAATGCATCTAAGTGGATTCCAATTTTGGCTGGAATGTCCCATGTTAAAGTGATGGTAAACTCTCCCCTTTATAAAAATTGATCCGGAATGTTAGTGACATATTTTGTACTTTATGCCTAAGCACAACTATTTGTAGTGGCCTATAACCTAAAATAAGACCAGGCCCACTAGTAGGGAATAAAATAAAAAGGATCAGCTACTCTTTTTGTTGTATAAACATATTAGATGGAGTTTAACCCCTTCCTGCTGGGACTAATTTGTTTTTATCATAACAAAGTTCACAATTTTAAACAAATGAGTAAAAATATTTCAATGATGGAAACTGGGGAGTGTTATGACGCTAGGCACGCCCCAGCCTGCGATTCCATATAGGAAGCGGCTATTGTTTCAGGATGTTCCATGCCGTGTAGCGGTGCTAAAGCCCAGCGCAGTTAGGATGGCATGGAACATACTAACCGCTGGAAGGGGTTAATTCATCAGTTGTAATGAAGTTGCACTATAATTTACTTTTTAATATAGATATGGAATGAAAATACCCCGCAGTCTTCCGCCCACTTCAAAAGCCAATGTTTCTGTGAGCTAACGGTTTGAATTATTGCCCAATCAGCTCTCTAGCTACAGCAAAAGGCATCCAAAGGGGAGAATGCTGATTGGACAACAATTAAAACCATTAGCTCATAGAACAATTGACTTTTGAAGTGGGTGGTGGAGCACTGGGAATTTGAATTTCATATCTATATTAAATAGTAAGTTATAGCGCATCTTCATTACAACTGAGGAATTAAAGGGACAGTCCAGCCAAAATTGGAATCCAAGTGGATGCATTTCAGTTTTGAACAGGAGCATTTTTTATAATATACATGTATTAGCAAAAATGCTTCTAATAAAAGATTTAGATGTTTCAAAAGTGTATTTAAGTATGCTCCGTACCCCAGCATTTTAAACACAGCACTTGCTCGGAGAGCATAAGGTGCTTGTACCATCTTGTAATGACTCAATTTGTTAATTGCTGACATGAAACAAGCCTTACTGGCGCTTTGAGCAGTTGCCGTATTTATAATGCTGACACACTAAGAATATCTAATAATGCTTCAAGTGCATGTGCAGAGAAAAATGTTAACACTAAAACAGTAATAACTTGTACTAGAAGTATTTTTGCCAATATATTTATATTGCAAATATGTTTCTATTCAAAGATGTAATTCATCTATGTGCATTTACATTTTGACCGGGATGTCCCTTTAACCCCTAGCGTGCTAACGACGGCTCTGAGCCGTCGCAGAGTTTCCCACTCTGGTGCTAACGACGGCTTAGAGCAGTTGCTAGCACTCTCCCACCTTGAGGGAGATCTGGGGGCTCCCACTCGCTCCTACCCCGGCGATCGGGCCTACATAGTGATAGGCATCGCCATGGCTTCACGTTATGCGTGGTGACGTCACGCGCAATGACGTGATGACGTCACCGCACAACTTTATACTTAAAGGGATAGTCTAGTCAAAAATAAACATCCGTGATTCAGACAGAACATGCAATTTTAAGCAACTTTCTAATTTACTCCTATTATCAATTTTTCTTTGTTCTTTTGGTATCTTTATTTAAAAAAGCTGGAAAGTAAGTCTAGGAGCCAGCCCATTTTTGGTTCAGCACCTGGATAGCGCTTGCTGATTGGATGGCTACATTTAGACACTAATCAGCAAGCGCTATCCAGATGCTGAACCAAAAATGGGCTGGCTTCTAAGCTTACATTCCAGCTTTTTAAAATAAAGATATCAAGAGAACGAAGAAAAATTGATAATAGGAGTAAATTAGAAAATTGCTTAAAATTACATCTATCTGAATAATAAAAATTTAATTTTGACTATACTATCCCTTTAACAATGTTAAGTATAGGAGCAGGGGGCATTCTGCTTAGAAGTCTGTATCTCAGCCATCTAAGCAGCTACAGACCCCCAAGACCCACCGTTGTAAAGGTAATCGCCTAACCTTTCCAACAGTGTAAGTGTGGGGATCTGAAAAGGGGAAAAAAATATTTTTTTTTTCAAAAAAATAAACAAATAGAAAAAAAAAACCTAAAAAAGCTTAGCACCCAGGTGGGAAAGTGCTTAGCACTCAAAGGGTTAAACTCCATCTAAACTATCACTAACATTCCGGATCTGCTTTTATAAAGGGAGAGTTTAGCATCACTTTAACCTCACAGTTTGTAATTATTGTGTAGTAGTTGGAAACATAGCAAAGGCCCGTTGTCCTTGTTTTCTGTCTATCCATTACATTAAAACATTTTTTAATAGTGTAATGACTACATTTGGTATAAAATACACTTTCCCACTGGCTATGAACTTTAAAAAAACTTATATTGTAAGATAAATATAATGACATTTTAATTAGACTAAAACGTTTCTTCTGAATTGTGAAAAAGTTTAATTATTACTATTTTAAATTATATATATCTCCGTCTTACATTTCTAGATATGAGTGCTCCGGAACTTTCTTCTGCAATGAATTTTGGAAGTACCAAAACATATAACATTCCTGTTGATCACCTTGAGTATAGTTTTATTGAGAAGTGTACAGATGTCAAACACTTGGAAAATATATTGCAGATTCTCAGGTAAGATGCTATTTTTTTTAATGAGCTTTTCCAAATATTTTATACAATTTTTATAATTGATTTAAGGAATAGGTGGATCATTCTGTGAACATTTAGAATGTGTAATGTTGCATTTAAAAGTTTTTAAACTGTATACTTTTTATTTTGAAACTGCATGAGAAACAGGACATGAATGATGACGTCCCTTTGTAACTGTTGACAAATGTGATATAACCTTCTAGCTAGTGAATATACATTTGAAATATATCTTTTAATTCACCCAAGAGGATTGTTTTCTTTAAAAAAATTCTTTATGTGCAATGATTTGAAGGTCTGGAGAAGAAGGACATTACCCAAATTTAATAGACTTTTGTGAAAAGCGAATTGAAAGTTTAGCTCCTCAAAGTCGTGCTCTTCGAAAAGATAAACTTCCTGCAAGTGCAGCTGACTTCTCCTGTGAAGAATGGCGAGACATTCAGAATGACCTTAAGGTAGGCACTTGTGCCTTATATGTTGTAACCACTGCTTATACAGAATCGGTTTATGGTCTACAGTATTTTTCATTTTACCACTTTATCTGATGTTACTGAACATTTGAGAGTTCTCCAGTGAAGCAATATCTCTTATTCATATATTATTAAAAAAAAAGATAGGCAGTCTGATTTCCTCTTATTAAACATGATCCATAAAACAACTGGTTATGTGCATAATGTGCAAGCATTATATGTAGATCAATATTTTACCACCAAAACTGATTAGTGCCCTGGTTAAACAGTGTTTTCCACAGAAAATGTTGCCAGCCAGGTGGCATTGTGAAGTGGCTGGGTGGGGACAGTGTAATGCTTTGCAATATTATAATATTTTCTGTTATTTATAAATGTTACGTAACCCTTTAATGACAGGGTTAACTTGTCTACATTGGAACAGCGCTCTGATGTAGACAAATTGAAATCCCGTGATCGTGAGATTACAATGATGGAATTGGGTCAGGGGGGCCCTATGAGGCTAGGCACGCCCTCCAGACTGCGATCCCATCCAGGAAGCGCCGTTTGTTTCAGGACAGCCAAACGTCTTGGACGTTCTATCCGTTCCTAACGGCTCTAAAGCCCGGCGCGGTTAGGATGGAATAAAATGCTGCAACGGTGTTAAAAGGTTAAGCTGTCTAAAGCAAAACATAATGTCACAATTTAATGATAATTTGTGCAGCAAACATTGAAAAAATATTAGCTAATTTTATCTTCATATTAGATTTAATTTCAACTGGTTGGTTAGTAAAATCAGCCGGGTGGTGTGCTTGTTAAATAGGTCCTGGGGATAGCATTGCAAAGGTAAAATGCTATGTACAATAATATATGTATATGTTTGCATTAATTACTAAGCAGGCAATAACACTTATGACAGCAGAACAATTACATTTTATTTTTCAGACATATAAGGTTATATTACAATTCTACAGTTTTCACATCTCCTACATAAAACTTCTAGATGTCGCATCAGCATTAAAGTAATGGTAAATCCTAGTGTTTGTGAAATGCTAGGATTTACCATTGGAACAAATAAAGAGGACTTTTAGCCATGAAGTAGAAAATATATCATGCTGAAAGTTCCTTTATTTGTCCGAAGCGTTCAAGCCGAATAGACAGCACGGCTTTCGGCTTAGAGGTGGAAACTTCACCTCTCAGCAAAATACGGTTCTGCCGTGGGCTGCTTGAGGCGCTCAGCGCGGCGAACGCTTCGAACAAATAAAGGAACTTTCAACATGAAGTATTTTATACTTCATGACTGAAAGTCCCCTTTATTTGTTCCAATGGTAAATCCTAGTGTTTCACAAACGCTAGGATTTACCATCACTCTGAGCTTACTACAGATTCAGGACATTATCAAACTCCATTGCATTTTAGTGTTTTCTATTAGCAATAATGTTTGACAAACAAGAATAAAAAAAAAATGACAATAAACATAGAACTAAACAGTTAATGATATGCCCCAGGGAGGCTGGCAAAGTTTTACATTTGTTGGGCAGAGTATTCTGTGATTTCTATAATCTTAAAGGGATATGATTCAGACAGAGCATACAATATTAAAAAAAAAAGTTTCCAGTTTATTTCAATTATGAGATTTGCTTTGTTTCCATGATATTCTTTGTTGAAGAGATACCCAGGTAGTTGCTACCATCTAGTGCTCTTGCAAATGGGTAGCATTCTTGCAAAACTGCTGCCACTCAGTGCTCCAGAAATGGGCCGGCTCCTAAGTTTACGTCACTGCTTTTCAACAAAAGATACCAAGAGAGCAAAGAAAATTTGATAATAGAAGTAAATTAGAATGTTGATTAAAATCATATCCTCTATCTGAATAATTAAAAAAAATGTTGAATTTCCATTTATCCTAATTTTTACAACTATTCAGTAAGATGGCTCCATTTTGAGCAAACTACCTGTGTTAGACTCTTGCAAAATAATAATAAAAAGCTTACGTTTACAGAAAACAGTTTAATAATTACCTGTTCACTCTTCCCTGCATTAGAAGGCATTGTAAGTATAATGTATACAGAGAAATACAGCAGGATTAGTAGATTTATAAAACATATTTTCATCATATGCTGCTTATTTAGATTAGGCTACAACTAGCACTCCTCACTTATATATCACTTATATAAAGCAAGAATGTAAGCTTACGAGCCAGCCCAACTTTGGTTCAGCACCTGGGTGTAGCACTTGCTGATTGGGAGCTAAATGTAGCCACCAATCAGCAAGCTCTATCCAGGGTGCTACTTTTTCAAATAAAGATACCAAGAGAACGAAGATAACAGGAGTAAATTGGAAAGTTCCTTAAAATCACACGCTCTATCTATCTGAATCATGAAATATTTTTTTTTGGTTCAGTGTCCTTTGAGTGCTAAACTGGATTTCATATTTTTTCTTTCTGTTTTTTTACTATTTAAAAAAACCAAAAAACAAAAAAAACAGGTTAGGCAATTACCTTTCCAACAGCGGGTCTTGAGGGTCTGTATCTGCTTAGATGCCTGAGATATTCAGGCTTCTAAGCAGCATGCCCCCTTTCCCTATACTTTGTATTGTACATTTTAAATAAAGTTGCGCGGTGACGTCATTGCGCATGACATCACCGCACGTAACGGGAAGCCCCGGCGATGCCTGTCACTATACAGGCCCGATCACGGGGGGGTGGGAGTCGGTAGTATCCCCCATATTGCTAAAAAGGAGCTTGAGTGCTAGCGACGGCTCTGAGTTGTCGTTAGCACTCAAGGGGGTTTAAGAGGGGTAAGAAGCTGTTGCACTAAGTAAGTTTTTTTTGTTAATGGGAAACTGTTACTGCAGAAAAAAATCTTTCAACTTTAATCCTTTGATTACCGGGTTTCTTTGTCTACATCGGAACAATTGTGATCGTGAGATTTCAATGATGTGATCGGGTCACGGGGGCATTCCTATGACGCTAGGCTCGCCCTCCAGACCGCAATCGCATCCAGGAAGCGCCGTTGGCTTCAGGACAGCCAAACAGCTAGGACGTTCTATTCCATCCTAATGGCGCTAAAGCCCGGTGGACGGAATAGAATGCCATAACGGCCTTAAAAGGTGTTTTTTTTGTCAAATGTATTTCAGAGAATAATACAGGTACTTGGTGCTGCAGTTCTGAATGTATGTATTTACTTCTAAATGTTGTTGTGCAGTTAACTCCAATCCCTACTGTTTCAATTTACATTTTTTTGTTTACATTATGAAATTGTGCTTCTCATTGGCTGTTGAATCTGACATCTCTCTATGCTCGCTACTTTTTCCTTGGCTTCGTTTCACTGCACTGCAAGTTTAGTGAAAGGTGGTGTAAGTTCAAGCTGCTAGTGTGTGTTTGTAACTATGTGAAAGTGTGTGTGGGGCACTGTCTGTATGTGAAGCAATCTGTGTATGTCTGACTGTCTGTGTGACAGTGTGTATATATGCTTGTGTGTGTGTATATATGTTTGTGTGTGTATGTGTGTGTTATTGTATGCTAGTGAGTTATTGTGTGTGACTTATACACAAGTGTGTGTGTATATATGTGTGTGTGTGTGTATGTATGTATATATATATATATATATATATATATATATATATATATATATATATATATATATGCTATGACTACGGCTTAACCGCCGAAACGCGTAAGCCCAGTGCTGCGTTCACTCTGCTAAGCTGTGAGGATCTCCTTGTTTGCAACTTTTTAATCAATGAAAATAAAGTTCAAATAAAATTCAAGTTTTACATTTGGCGTGGATTATCTTTCCTTTTGATGATAGATATATATATATATATATATATATATATATATATACACAATAACTCACACACATACACGGTGTGTGTGTGTATATGTGTGTATATGTATGTGTGTATATATATATATATATATATATATATATATATATATATATATATATATATATATATACACAATAACTCACACACATACACATATATATATATACACATACATACATACATACATACACCCACACATTATATATATATATATATATATATATATATATATATATATATATATACACAATAACTCACACACATACACATATATATATACACATACATACATACATACACCCACACATTATATATATATATATATATATATATATATATATATATATATATATTTATATATATATATATATATACACACACACACACACAATCACTCACTCTATCTATCTATCTATCTATATATATATATATATATATATATATATATATATATATATATATATATATATATATATATATATATTGTGTGTATGTATGCGTGTGAGTTATTGTGTTTATGTGTATGTGTGGGAATTACTGTCAGCATGTTTGTGTAGTTTATGAGAGACTATGAGCAGTCATCAGTGTGACTGAATTGAGAGATTGTGTATTACTGTGTGTGTATCTTAAAGCCTGAGGAGCTAAATGTGCATAAGTGACTGTGCATGTTATAATTAAATTGAGTCACAATTACTGCTTTTTCTAGATGTTTCATCAGTTTGAAGAGCGTAATAAACTGTTCATTTTTGTAAAAACACGCCTAGTGTGTTGCTCATTGCTGGAAGGGACTCTTCTAGATTTTAAAATATATACTGATTTTAGTAAATCCTTTTTTTTTCTTTCCTTTTTTTTCTCTTCATTTTCTATTATTGTGTGACAAATGTATTAATGCTTTGGTGCCTCTATACCACGCATTGCTTACGTTGATACTGGTCTTTTTGGGGTCTAACATTATATTGATGCTAAATAGGAACTGTGTGTGTTACTGGCTTCCAGTAGGTTAATTCATAACAGCAATTATGTTACACAGTAATGATATAACAGCTTTACTGCCTGTATGTGTTCTGGGCAGTGTAGACCTTAAAGCACTGTAGCCTAGATTACGAGTTGTGCGTTAGGGTTAAAAAGCAGCGTTGGCCGGTCCCAACGCTGCTTTTTAACGCCCGCTGGTATTACGAGTCTTGCAGGTACAGGTGTACCGCTCACTTTTTTTTGGCCAGACTCGGAAATACCGCAAATCCAATTGCGTATCCTATATTTTCAATGGGACTTGCATAGCGCCAGTATTACGAGTCTAACCAAAAGTGAGCAGTAGACCCTCTCCTGTCAAGCCTGGTACCAGTCTTTTTAAAGTCAGTAGTTAAGTTTTACATTACAACGCCGTAGCATAAAACTCTTAACTAAAGTGCTAAAAAGTACACTAACACCCATAAACTACCTATTAACCCCTAAACCGAGCCCCCCCCCCACATTGCAAACACTAAAATAAATATTTTATCCCCTAATCTGCCGAACCGGACATCGCCGCCACTATAATAAATATATTAACCCCTAAACTGAGGCACTCCTGCATTGCAAAAACGAGTTAAATATTATTAACCCCTAATCTGCCGTCCCTAACATCGTCGACACCTACCTACATTCATTAACCCCTAATCTGCCGCCCCTAACATCGTCGACACCTACCTACATTCATTAACCCCTAATCTGCCGCCCCCAACGTCGCCGCCACTATATTAAATGTATTAACCTTTAAAACTAAGTCTAACCCTAACCCCCCCTAACTTAAAATATAATTACAATAAATCTAAATAAAATTCCTATCATTAACTAAATAATTCCTATTTAAAACTAAATATTTACCTATAAAATAAACCCTAAGCTAGCTACATTATAACTAATAGTTACATTGTAGCTAGCTTAGGGTTTATTTTTATTTTACAGGCAAGTTTGTATTTATTTTAACTAGGTAGAATAGTTATTAAATAGTTATTAACTATTTAATAACTACCTAGTTAAAATAAAGACAAATTTACCTGTAAAATAAAACCTAACCTAAGTTACAATTACACCTAACACTACACTATAATTAAATAATACCAACCCGTAATACCAGCGCTGTCTGTAAGTGAGCAGTGAGCATAAACTGCTCGTTAGCACCGCACAGCCTCTAACGCAAAACTCGTAATCTAGGCGTATGTTTGCTATTGCTTACCTGCACCTTGGTGTTTAAAGTGGTTAAACAGATAGTTAAAGTCAATGCTGGATTGTTTTTAATAGATGGAGTCACTTGAGGGTGGGGCTTTAATAAAGGGGTGTGGTCTAGAGCCCCACCATCTTCCAAATTCACCAGCCGCCACTGCATATTTGTAACTGATGACCTGCTTTTTACAAACCCAGTTTAATCCTCATGTATGATATGAGTCAGTGCAGCAGTTTGCTTATCAGATTTTGGTAAGGAGTTTATAGAAGCAGTAGATATACTAGTCTAGAGGAAGAAGATAACAAATCATCTCTCCTTGGCTTTGGGATCACACAACTATGTGCTTCTGCAAATCTACAGTTTGGTATGCTTCCCTCTTTCAATTTTATATGAACAAGTCTGTTAACACCTGTACCATTTCCTCTAGCAAAATGGTATAATAATCTATGGGAATATTATCTTGTTCTGACACTTTTCAGTTTGGAGGACTAAATTGCATTTTGATTTCAGTTTGTGTTGGTTCATTTAATGTTTTAAAGATAATGTAAATGTGATTTATTTTTTGGAGGTATTATTTCTTTAGTGTATGCCTTTAATTTTAACCTGGATGTAGAACATATAACCACAGCTAACTTTTAACATAAAATATAAAATTACTTTTGAATGTTACTCCTGGCAGGCTCCTTGGCCGCCCCCAAGATGGCAGCATTTTTTTTTTTTTTGTTATATTCAGCAGCAGTGGGCATGTTTATTATTATTATTATTATTATTATTATTATTATTATTATTATTATTATATATATATATATATATATATATATATATATATATATATTATTATTATTTTTTTTTAATATGATCAGGCTTTATTAAATCAAGGTTGCAGATGTACAATAAAAATAAAGATTACAATACATTTTAATTTACAAGTTGTCGTCGAAGTTAGATTTGTAATCATTTTGTGTGGACCGAAGATCCAGCGAGCGGGCAACAAGCTCTTTGGCATCACACTGATGACTAGTATACATACATCTAGATTAGACTTATCTCATACAAAGCCTATCCTTCTTTTTTTTTTTTTTTTTTTATTAAATTCTTTTTATTGAGAGAACAAAACATATAAAAGTATGCAAAAATAACCGTCTTGTATATCCACGCAGGGATATGTGCATAGTTATATAGTAAAATGCGAAACATGAACCAGGGCAGGTACATTATATAGTGTTCAATAGATACAGGCAAGAGCAGATAAACCAACAAATGATACTTGTAGCACACTGTAATTGATCTAGGGAGGATGTAACACCTTTTATAATAACCGGGCCGGTACCGTAAGTCCCCAGGTCAAAGATGATCAGATGTACCTTGAAATTCTCATTTGGTTCTCATTTTACTTTTTATACCTCATAGTACTGTACCTCTCGTAAACTACTAAAAGTATAAAGGGGGAGGGAAAAAAAGGAGGGGAAAGAAGAAGAAAGAAGGGGGGAGGATTAGGATATCTTGCGGGCTTTCAGTGTGGGAATTTCTCCATCCATGGCGACCAGATATCTAGATAAGTGCCCATTTTACAGTTATGCTTATAAGTTTACATATCCTGGTAGAATTTATGATTTCTTGGCCATTTTTCAGAGAATATGAATGATAACACACAAAGTTTTCTTTCACTCATGGTTAGTGTTTGGCTGAAGCCATTTATTATCAATCAACTGTGTTTACTCTTTTTAAATCATAATGACAACAGAAACTACCCAAATGACCCTGATCAAAAGTTTACATACCCTGGTGATTTTGGCCTGATAACATGCACACAGGTTGACACAAAGGGGTTTGAATGGCTATTAAAGGTAACCATCCTTACCTGTGATCTGTTTGCTTCTAATTAGTGTGTGTGTATAAAAGGTCAATGAGTTTCTGGACCTTGCATCTTTCATCCAGTGCTACACTGACGTTTATGGATTCTGAGTCATGGGGAAAGAAAAAGAATTGTCAAAGGATCTGTGGAGAAAAAGATAGTTGAACTGTATAAAACAGGAAAGGGATATTAAAAGATATCCAAGGAATTGAGAAGGCAAATCAGCAGTATTCAAACTCTAATCAAGAAGTTGAAAATGAGGCGTTCGATGAGGCGTTTGATAACATACTGCATTCATCTTGCCATTAATTCTGAACAAATTTCCTGTGCCTTTGTAGCTCACACATCCCCAAAACATCAGCAATCCACCTCCATGTTTCACAGTAGGAATGGTGTACATTTCATCATAGGCCTTGTTGACTCCTCTCCAAATGTAGCGTTTATGGTTGTGGCCAAAAAGCTCAATTTTGTTCTCATCACTCCAAGTGACTTTGTGCCAGAAGGTTTATGCTTGTCGCTGCACTGTTTGGCGTATTGTAAGCAGGATACTTTGTGGCATTTGCGTAGTAATGGCTTCTGGCGACTCGACCATGCAGCCCATCTTTCTTCAAGTGCCTCCTTATTGTGCATCTTGAAACAGCCACACCACATGTCCTGTATTTCACCTGAAGTTATTTGTGGGTTTTTCTTTGCATCCCGAACAATTTTCCTGGCAGTTATGGCTGAAATTTTAGTTGGTCTACCTGACCGTGGTTTGGTTTCAACAGAACCCCTCATTTTCCACTTCTTTATTAGAGTTTGAACATTGCTGATTTGCATTCTCAATTCCTTGGATATCTATTTATATCCCTTTCCTGTTTTATACAGTTCAACTACCTTTTCCCGCAGATCCTTTGACAATTCTTTTGCTTTCCCCATGACTCAGAATCCAGAATCGTCAGTGCAGCACTGGATGAAAGATGCAAGGGTCTGTCAGGAGTCCGGAAACTCATTGACCTTTTATACACACACACTAATTAGAAGCAAACAGATCACAGGTGAGGATGGTTACCTTTAATAGCCATTCAAACCCCTTTGTGTTAACTTGTGTGCATGTTATGAGGCCAAAATCACCAGGGTCTGTAAACTTTTGATCAGGGTCATTTGGGTAGTTTCTGTTATCATTATGATTTAAAAAGAGTAAACACAGTTGATTGATAATAAATGGCTTCAGCCAAACACTAACCATGACCATGAGTGAAAGAAAAGTTTTTGTGTTATCATTCATATTCTCTGAAAAATGGCCAATAAATCATAAATTCTGCCAGGGTATGTAAACTTATGAGCACAACTGTATCTAGGACCGAATAGGAGTATGATTCCATTTTCTGAAGGAAGTGTGCAGTGGCAATGTGGGATGGTGGGGGTGATTTTTGCTTCAAGGCTTTTGCGATTTCGAGTTTAATGGACATAAGTAGATAAATAGCAAGGGATTTTTGAGCCGGGGACAGTGTCGGGAAATCTAAGTGTAGGAGGCAAGTCTGCGGACTAAGTGCAGGGGCAATATGCAGTGAGTTCAAGGTGTTGAACATCTGTGTTCAAAACTGGTACAATTTTTGGGCAGGACTACCAAATGTGGCTCTGTGTGTCTAGTAGGCCACATCCTCTCCAACAAGTAGGAGGGTGATTATTGTGCCTATCCTATTTTTAACATTTTCTTCATGTTATTGCAAATTATTTTTATTAACAGTAAATTGTGCGTTGAGAGTAAGAAAAGGAATAGCAAGAATAGAGAAAAAGAGAGGGAAGGGGAAAAAATAAATAAATAAAATAATAAAAAAAAATTCTCTGCCTAGAATCGATCAAATAGGGGTGTCTTTCCAGGAGGCCATCATCATTTTGTGAGTGCCAAGTTGGTTAATTTTTAATTAGTGAAATCTTTCAAGTAGAAGCAATTCGTCAACCGAGGTGATACATTCCATAATTGTCGGAATAGCACCTGATTTCCATTTTCTGGGGATCAGTTTTTTGGCTCCTGTGAGCATAATTAATAGTAGGGCCAAAGCATGTGTTTCTCTGATATTTGGTAATTCAAAGAGGAGAATCGCCTCCAGAGTGTTTGGTATAATAATTTGTAACTTGTCTGATATGAGGCTCATCACCCCTGACCAGAACTCCTGCAATCTAGGACAAGACCACCAGATGTGGAGGAGCGTGCCATATTCCCCACAGCCTCTCCAACACAAAGGGCTCACCGATGGGAAGCACCTATGCAATCTTGTCGGTGTCAGATACCACCTGCAAATTTAATTCTAGTTGTATTTCTTGCACAATGGCAGAAGCCGACAAGCGTTTTACCATTTTGAAGGACCTAAGCCAGGTATACTGGTCTATATCTCTATTAAGATCTTTGCTCCAGGCTAGGGTGTATGTGGGCAGCTGTGTGTTTGAGGGTAAGAGTAGTAGTTTATAAACAGTGATATTAGCCGCCTCAATGGCTTGGTGGATGTGCATAAGTGTTCAAATGCGGTGAGTTCTCTTGAAAAATGCTCCTTGTGTTTATGATGCATTAGGTAGTGAGAGAGTTAATTATAGCTTAACCAAGAAGAGAATAGATCACCATATCTCTCTGACATGTGTTGCTGTGGATATAGTTTTCCGTTAGCAATTGCAAAATGCAACAAGCCTTCCTTAAGATAATACGGTTCACTCGGGCGTGTCCCCCATGTGAGAGTATGGCAGATCTGGGTTTTCTATTATGGGTCGTAAAGGCGAGTGTCTGGAGGATGTGTGTACTAGTAGTGTTCACTGTCCTATCCCACTCTTGCAGCATTTCAGCAGATAGTGGGTATTTATTCAGTCTTTTGGGACGTAGTGCCAATAGGATCCAAGCCAAGGTACCCACATTGTGTAACTTGAATATTTGTCCATCTAAGCGTACCCAAGCTATGTGTAAAGTGTTGTGGAGCCATTCTATTAGGCATTGTGAAAGTATGGCGCGTCTATAGGTAGCTATTTCAGGAAACCCTTGCCCTCCTCTCTCCTGCGGGAGATACATTGTGTTCTTTGGAACGCACGGTTTTGTGCCTGACCAAACAAACTGTTCTATTGTTTTTTTATAGGTGCGGTAGAACATCTTTTGGAATAGGGATCGGGAGTGTCTGCAGGATGTATAAGATACGTGGGAGAATATTCATCTTAATCACCCCAATTTTACCCAACCATGTGAGGGGCTTTTTCTACCATGAGGATAGATCTCTAACTATTTCCTCTTTTAATTTTATATAGTTGTTTTTGTATAAGTGCTGAGGATTCTTTGTAATATATATTCCTAAATATTTTAGATGTAAAGCTGCTATTGGCACCTTGTGGGTAACTTGTAGGTTTTGTATGTGTTCAATAGGCGCGTTGATGTTTAGTAGTTCCGATTTTGCGAGATTGAGGTGGAAGTTAGAATATTATATTCAGTTATTTCATTAAGGAGTTCTGGGATCGAAGTTTCTATGTTTGAGAGAGTATATATAATGTCATCCGCATAAAGCGCTTGTTTGTACTCGACATCCTCTATTTTTATTCCTGTAATGACAGGATTGTTTCTAATTTATTGGGCAAGGGCTTCAATGGATAAGGTGAATAAAAGGGGGGACAGGGGGCACCCATGCCTAGTACCATTTGTGATGTTGAATGTGTCTGAAAGGGTTCCATTAATCCTAATGCGCGCATTCGGGTTGGAATATATTACAAATGTCATATTAATAAATGAATCCCCAAAATTCATTGCTTTCATAACATGACGCAGAAAAAGAGTGCCACAGGTACATCCTCTGATCGAGCATACTGTACTAATTGCAACACCTTAAAGGTGTTGTCCCTAGCCTCTCTTCCTGGAACGAAGCCCACTGTTGAATTGAGGCCAGGGAGGTATTTATTTAAGCGTTGAAATAGGATCTTGGCTAGGATTTTAACATCTGTGTTTAATAGTGAGATGGGCCTAAAGTTTTCCGGGGTGGTGGTGGGTTTGCCTGGTTTAAGTATATCAGTGATATGGGCTTCTAGCATTGAGTTGGTAAGTTATTAGGTAAATCGTTGAAGAGCTGAAGCAACATTGGAGATAGGGACTTAAAGAAAGTCTTGTAGTATCTAGGGGTTAACCCGTCCGGTCCAGAGCTTTTACCGTTTGGCTAGTCTTTGATTGCCTGAGATAACTCTTCTAGGGAGATGGGTGCATTTAAGGCGCCGTTATCTGATTTAGTTAGTTGTGGAAGGTTCAGAGTGACAAGGCAATTGTCTACGGCCTGCTTCTTATCAGAGTACTTAAACCACTAGAAACCTAAATAGCTGCACTATCAGGGTCTATATAGGAGGTGCGCCAATAGAAATCGAAAATATGAGCGTATATAAAATCAATTCTCAAGCCTGTTAGTATTGGGGCATAGATAAAGACCATACGAGATAAACTGTTAAATAATAAATGATTAATAATAGTATAAAAACCTAGATCACAAAAAAATTGTATATATTTAATAGACCTATCAAAGTCCCAAATCAGAAGAGTGAATATAAATATAAGTCCATAAGAACCATAGACCAGATCCCACGACGTACAGAAGCTCTCTCCAAAAATGGCAGGAAGAAAATACAGTCCTAGAAGACAAAAAACGAGAGGCGCTCTTGGTGCAGCAAATTCCAAAAAGGTGCAAATATGATTACACAATATGTATCATGTACTCACAAGTAAAATTGCACAAGCAGTGCAATATCGCGCAGGCCGAAACTTCTGAGCCGTTCGGCTGACTCACAGTGGCTGAAGCAGATGGTATCCAGAATGAGGCTCCAATCCTGATACTCGTCACCTCTCCGGAACGCCAACAGAAACCGATCAGTGCTATAGAAATCCAGCACTCAGCTGAGAGTCCAACCAGGTGTTTCAACAACACCGGAGATAATAAAGGGTCCAGAGCAAGACTTAAAATAACATACACACTTTATTAAAACATATAAAAGTTTCGGCCTGCACGATATTGCACTGCTTGTGCAATTTTACTTGTGAGTACATGATACATATTGTGTAATCATATTTGCACCTTTTAGGAATTTGCTGCACCAAGAGCGCCTCTCGTTTTTTGTCTTCTAGTACTGTATTTTCTTCTTATCAGAGTATTGCGACTGGGCATCTTGGGTGTTAGTGATATTGTACAAGGCCATATAATAGGTGTTGAAAGAATTAGCAATCAGTTTGTTACTTTTTAGAATTTTGCCATCCTTATCTTTTTATATAATGTATGTGCGATTTTAGTTGCTTTCTACGTAGAGATCGTGCAAGCAGCTTTCCAGGTTTGTTTCCCCCTCCATAATATTGTTGTTTTATCGCAAGCATTTTATGTTAGAAGGCCTCCGCAAGATGCTGCTTAAGGTCTGCTCTAGTTTGCACCAGTGTCTTACCGATATTTGTGTCTAGTGGGTTTCGTTTATGTTGGTCTTCCAAGGTTTTTATTGTACTTAGGAGTGACACGTGTTTAGCTCTATATTGTTTGCGTAGCCTCGCTGAGTGTTGGGGCTTCCCAAGTATTTGATAATGATGTTTGGGCAGGTGCATTAAGTGTAAAATAGTCAGTCAGTGCTTTTTGCAAATCTGTTTTAATTAGGGGTTTGTCGAGGAGTTTATCGTCCAGTCTCCAAATGTATGTTGTAGGGGGGATGTCAGGCCACTGCACCGTACAGGTGACAGGGACGTGGTCTGACCACGTGATAGAGCCAATGTTGCAGGTATCAATCATATCTAGACCTGCCGTGTCAGTGAAGAAATAGTCTATACGGGAGTATTTGTGGCAAGGAGGGGAGTAGTAGGTAAAATCCTTGTTTGGAGAACCTTACACCCTACAACCATCATGCAAGACAAGGTCGGAGATAGTTGTTTTAAGCGATGGTCGTATAACATACCCGTTAAGAAAATAAAGCAGTCCTCTGGGTCCTTTTCTATGTGTGTGGCTTTGAGGGGAACTGATTGGTGTATTAAGATTCCCACCCCACATTTTTTGAATGTGCCTGAGGCAAAGTGTGCTGTAGGATATTGTGAGTTGTGCCACTTAGGTTCCCTGCCTTTAATAAAGTGTGTTTCCTGAATGAACAGGACATGACTATGTAGGTTTTTGAGTTCCTGAAATGCTATGGACCTCTTACCTGGGTTGTTAAGGCCCTTTGCATTGACTATAGTAAAGATGATGATGTGTGTTCTAAATTTGCTTGTATGGGTGTTCATCTTGGAAGTGGGGTATAAAAAAAATTAAAGAGGGGAGAAAAGAGAGAGTGCTAGAAGTAGTAAAGAGGGCTAGAAATAAATAAGAAAGGGAGATAGGGTTTAGGTTAGAGAAAGATTAGTTGAGTCGCCTGACGCACAAGGCGAGGGCATGTCCATTTCTATTACCACTACCAAATGCTTTGTAACCGGCTTCTGAAAAGAGACAGAGGTCCATGCTGACATCGCATCCATCCAGTTGGTGTACAGATATAAACGGTGAATCACAAGGTGAATCTCTTATTGCAATTTTCTTTTTCTGATTTAGAAGCTGGGCATTCTTTTGGCCAAAAGCAATAGCCCGTTTAACCCCTTAGCCAATTTCTTTGTTGATTAAATAAAGTTACTGGGATTAAATGGCGCATGTGCCATCCAATTGTCTAAACTGCTCGCAGCAGAAAATATGAAGAAAATTCTTCAGCCCTGGGGGGAAGCCTGCTAGGTGACACTTTCACAGCTCAGCTTTGCTTGTAAGTCAGGGATAAAACTAAATGCAAATAATACAGATTTAAATGCTCAAAATGTTCACATTTATTGTCCCTTTAAGACGATACTCTGTAGGCTCCCAAGATCTTTGTATAGGGATTTATAATAGGTAAAACTTTCCTTTGTGCCATCAAGGATATTTGTTTTTAATGTTTGATCTAATGGCTGAGATAACAGTTTTAGGTTTGTATAATTAAGCCATGTTCGCTAACAATTAGAGCAGGTTGCAGATATTTGTGCTACTGCTTAAATAAAATATCTTCCTTTATTACATACACATTTTCATGTGATATTTTTTGCCAGCTTTTTACAGTTATGCTGTATCACTTTCAAATGATTTAGCCTATGAATAAAATGTTCCTTCAATGTGAAGACTGTATATGGTTGTAATACATCACTAATGCCACTAGGTGTTGCTATAACATGGTAAAACAGAAGGGTTATTGATTGTAAGAGCTCTGTACTTGCGCTTAAGGAAAGATAAGCCCTGAAAATGGAGGCTGTTCTAATTTTCAGAACATGAAATGCCATAAGTACGACGTCCGCACATTATGCTAGGCAAAGTACTTTGTGACATAGTACCCATGTCCATTTGACTTAAGAGGTTAAAGGGACACGTAACCCTAACATTTTCTTTCATGATTCAGACAGAGCATACCATTTTAAACAGCTTTCTAATTTACTCTTATCAAATGTATTCATTCTCTTTTGTTGAAAAGTGGGTATGTAAGCTCAGGAGTGTGCATATCTCTGGAGCACTATATGGCAGCAGTTTTACAAGAGCACTAGATGGCAGCGCTATTCCCTGCCATGTAGTGCCCCAGACACCTATCTACTGTAGGTATCTCATCAACAAAGAATACCTGGCAACAAAGCACATTTATAATAAAAATTAATTGGATATTTTTTTTAAAATTGTATGCTCTGTCTGAATCACAAAAAAAAGTTTAATGTCCCTTTAATAACCTACAGTTAGATAAACATATATGGTTGGTCTTTTTTATGCCCCAATGTAAAGATGTTTTCTTACCATGTTCTCCAGTTTGCTCTGAAAGCACCAGTAAGTTTTATAGTTGTGGCCTTTTTTCTTTTCAAATTTATATCTGCTTACTTCACTTACTGTGCTGCTGTGTCTGCTGCCCCTGTTGTCGTTAGGTCCGGCTAGTTATCACACCAGCTAACAAAGACGGTAATAGTAACTGCTTGCTTCAGTTGGTGCTGGGCCAATTTTTGTGCCCGTCGCAAGCTTTTAACCTAAAGGGACAGTCAAGTCCAAAAAAACTTTCAGAATTTAAGTAGGGAATGTTATTTTAAACAACTTTCCAATTTACTTTTATCACCAATTTTGCTTTGTTCTCTTCGTATTCTTAGTTGAAAGCTAATTCTAGGAAGTTCATATGCTAATTTCTTAGACCTTGAAGACTGCCTCTAATTTAAATGCATTTTGACCACTAGAGGGCATTAGTTCATGTGTTTCATATAGATAACATTGAGCTCATGCACGTGAAGTTACCCTGGAGTGAGCACTGATTGGCTAAAATGCAAGTCTGTCAAAAGAACTGAAATAAGGGGGCAGTTTGCAGAGGCTTAGATACAAGGTAAGCACAGAGGTAAAAAGTGTATTTCTATAACAGTGTTGGTTATGCAAAACTGGGGAATAGGTCATAAAGGGATTATCTATTTTTTCAAACAACAAAAATTCTGGTGTTGATTGTCCCTTTAAGATAATCCTGCTGTACATCTCCCCAGACAGATGCCTGCTGTTACATGGCTGTGGCAAGGAGATAGTTTGGGTATAGTTAATATTTGTGGTCCTTTCTATGCGGAGCTCTACAGCTGACTAGGAATCCCGCCCACTTAAAGTTAAAGGGATATGAAACTCAAATATATTTTTTTCTTCTATGATTCGGATAAAGCATGCAATTTTAAGCAACTTTCTAATTTACTCCTATTTATTAATTTTTCTTCATTGTCTTGCTATCTTTATTTGAAAATGCAGGAATGTAAGCTTAGGAGCTGACCAATTTTTGATTCAGCATCCTGGGTAGCGCTTGCTGATTGCTGGCTACCATTGCACAGTGTTCGTTTTTTGTAGTGATTCCTGGAGAACAGACCTCACATGGTGTGTCATACTGAGCTCTCTATTGCATGTATTATGTCTGAATTGATGCCACTGAATCTGCCAGAATGGTAGCTTACTCTTTTAAAACTGATCAGTCTCTGAATTCATTCTTATTCTCTGTTTCAGAGACACTAGACAGTTTAGCTAAATTCTGATTACCTTGTTTTTTCCATTAGAATTGGTTGACTGAAATAAATGCAGAAAAGCAGCAGGAGTCTGTGATTCAGCTGAGCAGTGAAAATGCTCTACCGATCCGGAGTTACTCCAGTGATGCCAGTGGGGATAAGGTAAACCTATTTAGAACATTATTATAAATGTGTCTTTAAAGGGACAGCGTGGTCAAAATTGAGATAAGCATCAATCCATTCCTACTGAATAGTGCATTACACATGTATTGGCAAAATGTTTCTAATACAGGTTGTTTCCAATTAGTTTTTACTATTTACAGAGCAATAACAGCTTACGCCAATCTAATGTTTTACTAAAAATACTTCAAATCTAAATTACAGTACACCAGATTCGTATGACACCATCACACTTCACAATGTTAGCAAGGAAAAGTGGCATAGCTTTAAATTGACATAAACATGTAAAAAGAAAATGCTGTAATGTTCATATTATTCTTGCTTTATTGCCTGCATATAACTATGCTTGACCCTTGCAATAAACACATTGTTAAAGTCTTCTCCACAGCAATGCACTACTGGCATCTAGCTTAAAACATTTGGTGAGCCAATGACAAGATATAAATGTGTGTAGCCACTAATTACCAGCTAGCTCCCAGTAGTGCATTGCTACTCCTGAGCATATGGTTTTTAACAAAGGATACAAAGAGAATGATGTTTTTATTTTATTATAAAATTAAATGTAAGTCTCTTAAAAGTGCATGTTCTTAATTTTGACATTCAGTGTCCATTTAAAGCCTGAATGGTACAATTTATACAATATATTGACATTACTTGTCAAATATGTTTTAGGTACAGGTTTAAGTGACTTTAAAGTGAAGGTAAACTTTGAATGAAAGACAGTTTTAAAAAAAATACTATTAAAAACAGGGGCTCTTTCAATTCAAGCATATAATAGTACCCCTCAGCCCCCTTGTGGTGGGGCTGAAAGACACTAACAGGAAAAAACAAATTGAGGGTTCGATAGTCCCTAGATTTAGATGAACAGGAGCAGTGTTTCTGATATTAGTTACTCTAATTACGCGTACGAAGTTGCCTTGTTTTGTTGTTTCTCATATATGTATATTGGAATTATGCTATTCTATAGATGTATGTCGGATGCACTGTCTTTGATTTATGTTTTTCTTTTTCCCTCAATAAAAAACTTTGATTTAAAAAAAAAAAAAAAACAGGGGCTCTTTCATTCATCAAAGTTTAGAAGGCAGCCGTTTTGATTAAAAACTTACCTTTGTTTTTTTTCACAGCCAGAGCAGCTTCCCCCACACGGAGATCCTCTATTCACACGTCATCAATGACTAATCCAGCTTCCTCCAATGACTTGACTACCCTGGGGGGAAAGCCGTGATTGGAGGAAGCTGGATTAATCATTGATGACGTGTGAAGAGAGGATCTCCGGGTGGGGGAAGCTGCTCTGGCTGTGAGAAGAACAAAGGTAAGTTTTTAATCAAAACGGCTGCTTTGTAAACTTTGATGAATGAAAGTGCCCCTGTTTTTAATAGTATTTTTAAAAAACGGGCTTTCTTCTATAAGGTACGATGAGTCCACGGATTCATCCTTTACTTGTGGGATATTATCCTCCTGCTAACAGGAAGTGGCAAAGAGCACCACAGCAGAGCTGTCTATATAGCTCCTCCCTTAGCTCCACCCCCAGTCATTCTCTTTGCCTACTCTAAGTATTAGGAAGGGTAAAGTGAAAGAGGTGATAAAATATTAGTTTTTAATTTCTTCAAGCAAGAGTTTTTTGTTTTAAATGGTACCTGTGTGTACTGTTTACTCTCAGGCAGCAGATGGATGAAGACTTCTGCCTAGAAGATGATGATCTTAGTATTTGTAACTAAGATCCAGTGCTGTTCCCACAGAGGCTGAGGAGTACAAGAAACTTCAGTGTGAGGAACGTTTTCATGCTATATAGCAGTGAGGTATGTTCAGTCATATTTTTCTGGAGAGACTGTGGTATTTCAGAAAGGCTGACAGTATCCCCATGAGGGTAAGGGTAAGCAGTAATCCTAAGAGCTATAGAAAGGCATTAATAAGCTTGCATAAGGGGCTAATTACAAAAATGGTTGATACTGAGTTGTGAATGTTTGTGGGCAAACGTTTTATGAACTGGGAGTGCTGTTAACGTTTTGTGGGCAATAACGTTTTTTGGGCAACTTTATTGAGGGTACACTTGGCTTATTTTTTGGGTCTCAGAACCCACATGGCTAGTTTAAAACCGCTCTGGTGCGGTTCTTTGAGGCTGTAGAGACATCGAGTGAGATGGGCGGGGCCTATTTTCGCGCCTCAGATGCGCAGTTATTTTCACGCAGCAAGCTCCAACTTCTGTGGGCCCAGGTGGATGTTTTGGGCCAAATCGAAGCTTTAACCCCATATTTACTATCCCTGAGGGCAGGTAGGGCCACAGCAGGGCTGTGGCAAGGTGCTGGGGGTGTTTTTTCCGGATTTAGGCCTAATTTCAATCCGGTTTGCAAATTAAAGGGTTAAATGTTAAATTTCCTTGTGGGGCAATCTTAACTACAAATATTGTGTCTGCTTGCAAAAATTTGAAAAATGTGGTGCCTTTTAAAGCAGTTTTGCAGAACGTGTATGCTTTTTTTCTCTGAAAGGCGCAGTATCGTTTTTTAAGATTGTTATTTTTTTTCACTAAATAAAGTGTTTTCATGCTTGTTTGTAGTCATTACTAGCCTTTTCAACATGTCCGACATTGAGGAAAGTCAATGTTCAATATGTTTAGAAGCCATTGTGGAACCTCCACTTAGAATGTGTCCCTCATGCACTGAAAGGTCAATAAATTGCAAAGAACATATTTTAGCTACTAAAAGTATGTCGCAAGATGATTCTCAGTCAGAAGGGAATCAGGTTATGCCATCTAATTCTCCCCAAGTGTCACAACCATTAACGCCCGCACAAGCGACGCCTAGTACTTCTAGTGCGTCTAAGGTTTTATCTAAGCTGCCTGGGTTGCAGGGGAAGCACAGTAGGTCTGCTGTGAGAACAAATGATGAGCCCTCTGATGCTTTATTAGCCATATCTGATGTACCCTCACAATGTTCTGAGTTGGGGGTGAGGGATTTGCTGGCTCAGATATGGCGGCTTTTAAATTAAACTAGAACACCTCCGCTTGTTGCTCAGGGAGGTTTTAGCGACTATGGATGATTGTGACCCTATTGTAGTTCCAGAGAAATTGTGTAAAATGGACAGATTTCTAGAGGTTCCTGCCTACACTGATGTTTTTCTGGTCCCTAAGAGGATTTCGGACATTGTTACTAAGGAGTGGGATAGACCAGGTATTCCGTTCGCTCCCCCTCCTACTTTTAAGAAAATGTTTCCCATATCAGACACCATGCGGGACTCGTGGCAGATGGTCCCTAAGGTGAAGGGAGCTATTTATACTCTGGCTATTGAGGACATTTGTGCTTTCAAAGATCCTATGGATAAAAAATTAGAGGGTCTCCTGAAGAAAATATTTGTTCATCAGGGTTTTCTTCTCAAACCTATAGCGTGCATTGTTCCTGTAACTACTGCAGCGTCCCTTTTGGTTAACAGAACAGGGGCAGGGGTTCTACTCCAATCTGTTTGTGGTTCCCAAAAAAGAGGGAACCTTCAGACCAATTTTGGATCTCAGGATCCTAAACAAATTCCTCAGAGTCCCATCCTTCAAGATGGAGACCATTCGGACTATTTTGCCGATGATCCAGGAGGGCCAATATATGACCACTGTGGACTTAAAGGATGCGTATCTACACATCCCTATCCACAAAGATCATCACCAGTTCCTCAGGTTTGCTTTTCTGGACAAGCATTACCAGTTTGTGGCTCTTCCCTTCGGGTTGGCCACAGCTGCCAGAATTTTCACAAAGGTGCTATGGTCCCTTCTGGCTGTTCTAAGGCCGCGGGGCATAGCTTTGGCACCTTATCTGGACGATTTCTTAATTCAGGCGTCGACTTACCAACTAGCCAAGTCTCACACGGACATCGTGTTGGCTTTTCTAAGATCTCACGGGTGGAAGGTGAACGTAAAAAAGAGTTCACTTATCCCTCTCACAAGAGTTCCATTCCTGGGAACTCTGATAGATTCGGTGGACATGAAAATTTTTCTGACGGAGGTCAGGAAATCAAAAATTTTATCCATCTGCCGAGCTCTTCATTCCATTCCTCGGCCGTCAGTGGCTCAGTGTATGGAGGTAATCGGACTAATGGTAGTGGCAATGGACATAGTTCCGTTTGCTCGCTTGCATCTCAGACCACTGCAACTATGCATGCTCAAACAGTGGAATGGGGATTATGCAGATTTATCTCCTCAGATAAATCTGGATCAAGAGACCAGAGACTCTCTTCTTTGGTGGTTGTCACAGGATCATCTGTCCAAGGGAATGTGTTTCCGCAGGCCAGCGTGGGTCATCGTGACGACGGACGCCAGCCTTTTGGGCTGGGGTGCAGTCTGGAATTCCCTGAAAGCACAGGGTTTGTGGACTCAGGATAATCCTTCCGATAAATATTCTAGAACTGAGAGCGATTTTCAACGCGCTTCAGACATGGCCTCAGCTTCGGCCAGATTCATAAGATTCCAGTCAGACAATATCACGACTGTAGCATATATCAATCATCAGGGGGGAACAAAGAGTTCTCTAGCGATAATAGAGGTTACCAAAATAATTCGATGGGCAGTGACTCAATCTTGCCATCTATCAGCAATCTCTATCCCAGGAGTGGAGAACTGGGAAGCGGATTTTCTAAGTCGTCAGACTTTTCATCCGAGGGAGTGGGAACACCAGAATTGGCTCTGATGGTGTCTCGTCAGAACGCCAAACTTCCTCGTTATGGGTCCAGGTCAAGGGATCCTCAGACAGTACTGATAGATGCTCTAGCAGTACAATGGTCGTTCAACCTGGCTTATGTGTTTCCACCATTTCCTCTCCTTCCTCGTTTGATTGCCAGAATCAAACAGGAGAGAGCTTTGGTAATTTTGATAGCACCTGCGCGGCCACGCAGGACTTGGTATGCAGACCTGGTGGACATGTCATCTCTTCCACCATGGACTCTGCCACTGAGACAGGACCTTCTGATTCAAGGTCCGTTCCAGCATCCAAATCTAGTTTCTCTGCGGCTGACTGCTTGGAGATTGAACGCTTGATCTTATCCAAGCGGGCGTTTCTCTGAGTCGGTCATAGATACCTTGATTCAGGCTCGAAAGCCTGTCACCAGGAAAATTTATCATAAGATATGGCGTAAATATCTTTACTGGTGCAAATCCAAAGGCTACTCATGGAGTAAGATCAGGATTCCTAGGATTTTGTCCTTTCTCCAAGATGGATTGGAGGATTGGAGAAGGGGCTATCAGCTAGTTCCTTAAAGGGACAGATAAGATATCTGCTTTATCAATTCTACTGCACAAGCGTCTGGCAGATGTTCCAGACGTTCAGTCGTTCTGTCAGGCTTTAGTTAGAATCAAGCCTGTGTTTAAACCTGTTGCTCCGCCATGGAGTTTGAATTTAGTTCTTAAGGTTCTTCAAGGGGTTCCGTTTGAACCTATGCATTCCATAGATATTAAGCTTCTATCTTGGAAAGTTCTGTTTTTAGTTGCTATCTCTTCGGCTCGAAGAGTTTCTGAACTATCTGCATTGCAATGCGACTCGCCTTATCTTGTTTTCCATGCTGATAAGGTGGTTTTGCGTACCAAACCTGGATTCCTTCCTAAGGTTGTTACTAATAGGAATATCAATCAGGAAATTGTTGTTCCTTCTCTGTGTCCTAATCCTTCCTCTTAGAAGGAGCGTCTGTTGCACAACTTGGACGTGGTTCGTGCTTTGAAGTTTTACTTGCAAGCAACCAAATATTTCCGTCAAACATCTTCTTTGTTTGTTGTCTATTCTGGAAAACGTAGAGGTCAAAAAGCTACGGCTACCTCTCTTTCTTTTTGGCTGAAAAGCATAATCCGTTTGGCATACGAGACTGCTGGACAGCAGCCTACTGAAAGGATTACAGCTCACTCTACTAGAGCGGTGGCTTCCACATGGGCTTTTAAAAATGATGCTTCTGTTGAACAGATTTGTAAGGCTGCGACTTGGTCTTTGCTTCATACCTTTTTCCAAATTTGATACTTTTGCTTCTTTGGAGGCTATTTTAGGGAGAAAAGTTCTTCAAGCAATGGTGCCTTCTGTTTAACCATCTGTCTTGTCCCTCCCGTTCATCCGTGTCCTGTCTCTTTGGTATTGTATCCCACAAATAAAGGATGAATCCGTGGACTCGTCGTACCTTATAGAAGAAAAGTAAATTTATGCTTACCTGATAAATTAATTTCTTCTATGGTACAACGAGTCCACGGCCCGCCCTGTCATTTTAAGACTGATTATTTTTTTTTTATGTTAAACTTCAGTCACCTCTGCACCTTTTTAGTTTCTCCTTTTTCTTCCTGTACCTTTGGTCAAATGACTGGGGGGTGGAGCTAAGGGAGGAGCTATATAGACAGCTCTGCTGTGGTGCTCTTTGCCACTTCCTGTTAGCAGGAGGATAATATCCCACAAGTAAAGGATGAATCTGTGGACTCGTCGTACCATAGAAGAAATTAATTTATCAGGTAAGCATAAATTTACTTTTCATTCATCAAAGTTTACCTTCACTTTAAGAATGTGTTTTCCATATATGTTCACATGCTTGATATCCAGAATTCTGTGCCCAGTCATAATATATGTTCATTGTTAGAAATGTATTGCAATAGGAACCAACTATAAAATAACAAAGCAATTTGACTGTAGGTTTAAAGAGATACTAAACCCAAGATTTTTCTTTTATTCAGATAGAGCATGTAATTTTTAAGCAACTTTCTAATTTACTCCTATTATCAATTTTTCCTAATTATCTTACTATTTTTTTTTTTTAAAGCAGGAATGTAAAACCATTTTTTTGGTTCAGAACCTGGGTTACACATGTTTATTGATGGCTAAATGTAGCCACTAATAATCAAGCGCTACCCAGGGTGCTGAACCTAAAATGCACTGGCTCCTAAGCTTTACATTCCTGCTTTTTCAATAAAGATAGCAAAAGAACGTAGAAAAATTGATAATAGGAGTAAATTAGAAAGTTGCTTAAAATTGCATGCTCTATCTGAATCATTAAAGGAAAAAAAAAGGGGGTTTAGTATCTCTTTAACCCCTTAGTGACCAGACCATTTTTCTATTTTCTTACCGTTTGGGATCAGGGCTCTTTTTACATTTCTGCAGTGTTAATGTTTTAGCTGCAATTTTCCTCTTACTCATTTACTGTACCCACACATAAAATATATACTGTTTTTCTCGCCATTATAATTAATAATTTATTTTTATAAATAAAATGTAAAAATATGTGTACAATAATATTTGTGTTTATATCTTGTTATTACAAATGTTTGTAATTCTATATATATTAATAAAACTTAAAAAAAAAAAAACTTATGAAAAAAATGGGGAAAAAAACACTCTTTCCTAAGATATGGTAAGTCCATGGCTTGAGTAATTACTGTTGGGAATATCGCTCCTGGTCAGCAGGAGGAGGCAAAGAGCACCACAGTTAAAGTGAAAGTAAATCCTAGCGTTTTACAAATGCTAGAATTTACTATTGAAAAAAATAAAGGGCACTTTCATTCATGAAGTATAAGATACTTCATGTAAAAAGCTCCTTTTATTTGATTCAACCGATCGCCGCTCTTGGCTCCTACAGCACCACATGGCTAAAAATGTTTTTGGCTAAGAGGTGACTTTTTCACCTCTTAGCAATTAGCCGTGCGCTAAATCCGGCTCCCATGGTCGCCAAGCCAGATTTACCGCACAGCTATTGGCTAAGAGGTGAAAACGTCACCTCTTAGCCAAATTTTTTTTAGCCGTAGGCTGCTGTAGGAGCTAAGAGCGGCGATCGATTGAATCAAATAAAGGAGCTTTCTACATGAAGTATCATAAACTTCATGAATGAAAGTGCCCTTTATTTGTTTCAATAGTAAATCCTAGCGTTTGTAAAACGCTAGGATTTACTTTCACTTTAAACTGCTAAGTATCACTCCCTTACCCAAAACCCCCAGTCATTCTCTTTGCCTTCGGTGCATTGAGGAGGTGATGTTTAGATGTCTGAAGATTTTTTTAATTTTCATCTACAAGCAAGTTTTGGGGTATAGCCGTATTCCACGTCATTCCTTGCAGTCGGGTAGTGGTGGCTTTAGAGTAGTTAGGAAAACGCAGTAAGTACCTTATTACAAGTTCCTAACAATTGCTGCCCTAGTTTAGAAAGCCAGAGTTGGCTTCTCTGTTCTTTCTTTTTCAAAGGTCTCTGTGAAGAACTGTCTTCTCATATCTTGTAACTGTCTACATGCCGGACAACGGAGCAGGTAAGTAGTTTTTCTTCCAGTTGGGGAGACCATGCACTTAAAGGGACAGTCAAGTAAAAAAAAACCTTTCATGATTTAAATAGGGCATGCAATTTTTAACAACTTCCCAATTTACTTTTATCACCAATTTTGCTTTGTTTTCTTGTTATTCTTAATTGAAAGCTAAACCTAGGAGGTTCATATGCTAATTTCTTAGACCTTGAAGAC
Organism: Bombina bombina; assembly: GCF_027579735.1. Lineage (NCBI taxonomy): Eukaryota > Metazoa > Chordata > Amphibia > Anura > Bombinatoridae > Bombina > Bombina bombina. The sequence continues at coordinate 1,006,832,434 of NC_069503.1, forward strand.
TGCCTCTAATCAGACATAAACATCATAATTTGATACATCCAATGAGATACAATTTTTCAATCATTCAGAATACACACCAAGGTGGTTTCACATCTTTAAGTGTAATCATAGTACAAATCCAATAACACATTGTTTCGTACAAATATTCCTGGTATTTATTTTCCAATCTCTTGGTAACAGTTTGGAGCTTCAATGCAACTAGTCCACTTCAAGTTAGTTGTCACCTTTCTCAAATATATATATTAGTCCTCTTTTATTTTTTTATAAACTGTTTTAAATATATAACCAAAAACTAAAAACCTTTCAACATGTTATCCCATGTTTGGCTACTGCGGTGCCAAAGGGATAAAAAAAAATTCAATCCCCCCTTCCTCTCTTGTACCGTTATTCATTTGATACAAAATCCCCTTTCACCCCTCAAAGAGGCTGCCAGCATGAGCTCGGTGTGTGCGAATGGAGCAAGAATTTGTCTCTGTACCTCAATGCTCAGCGTTGTGACATATGCCTGCCATTTATGTAAAAAGTGTTTTAGTCATTTAGTAGTGTCCATCTTCGTGTCTAATTGTTCTATAAGCAGTTGTCTGTGTAGGCTATGTTTGAATGCTATAAAGGAAGGGGCTGTCTTAACTGTCCAGACCTTCAAGATGTCCTTTCTTGCAGTCAGGACTATCATGGTAAGCAAAGGCATATAAGCAGGGTTCTGCTCTCTCCAGTCCAAAAAGCAAATTTGTTCAAGTCCTATTTTAACACTAATTGCTAAAGTACTGTTAATCCAGTAAGCAACTTTGCCCCAGAACTGTCTTACCCGAGGGCATGTTTGGCAGTAATGTAAAAAGTCCGGGTCAGTCAGCGTACACTTACTGCATTCATTCGTAACTTTTGGGTTCCACTTAGACAACCTTCGAGGAATAATGTAATCCTTATGTAACAACCTAAACTGAGATTCCCTAAGGGTCATGGATAAAGTTGCCTTTCTCACTGTTTCTATGCTGTGCTGTACCATTTCCATTATGTCCTCCCTATCCAGATACCTGTTCCATAAACCCCAATAGTTGCTAAGATTATAGGAATATATTTTGCCGGGTGCTCTACAAAGAGGAGCATGTCATCCGCGTAAAGAGCTAGCTGCAATCTCGCGTCTCTGAGTACTATACCCGGGAAGATGTTACGTAGCTTGACAGCAAGAAGCTCCAGGGCCAGATTAAAAAGTAGAGGGGAAAGGGGACACCCCTGTCAAGTGCCCCTCTGCAATGTTATACGTGGGGAAAATAAACCGTTGGCCATGATATGAATCCAAGGAGCCGCATATACGTTACTGAGATAATGTAGGAAAGAGCCCGAGAAACCAAAGCACCATAAAGCATCAAAAAATTACTCAATTCCACCCTATCAAAGGCCTTCTCCTCTCCAAGGACAGCAGGAAGGCCTCCGACCCACCACGAGTCTCCAGGGTTTCAGGCTTAACTGAAAAATGCGCAATGGTATGCAACACCCGTCTCACATTGGTCTCAGAAGTCCTGTGGCACATGAACCCGGTTTGATCGGGATGAATAATAGTTACGATCAGTTTCAATCTGTCGGACAGTCTTCATTAATATCTTGTAGTCCGAATTGAGGAGGGATATGGGGCGATATGATTCGGGCCGCTCAGGATCCTTCCCAGGCTTAGGAATCAGAGACACATGTGCCGTAGTAAACACTTTGGAGGGGGAAACCAAATCTTGATAATATGAATTATATAATTTAGTTAGGGTGGGGGTGATTTGAGGCTTTAACAATTTGTAGAGATTGTTCTCGTTATCTTCTCTGAGGTGATGGGAGAATTTAGAGAGGCCAAATGTTCCGGGCTGATCTGCGGAAGATCAAGATCCCTCCAGAAGGATGAGATAACCTCCTGAGGAGTTACTTTCTGACTGGAATATAAGTTGGAGTAGTACTCCGCCAGAGCCCCCACTATAGACTCAGGAGTCTTGTGGGTTTTGTTGCGGTGTTTGCGGGATGCTTTCTGATTTATTAACGAAGCTAATAATCTGCCCGATCTGTCCCCTTCTCTATAGTATTTAGCGCTAGTTTTGAGGATCTTTGTAACCGCCTGATGATGTAAAAAGACATCCAGTTCTCCTTTACTAGTGATATACCTGTCCTTTTTTGAGAGCGCTAGGATCACTGCAGTTTGCTTGGTAAGACTCCGTCAGGGTCTCTTGTAGCTTCTGCAACTTAGCTTGCATCTTCCTGTGCAGCGTAGCCACATAAGAAATGATATTTCCTGTCAGACTGCCTTAGCCGTATTCCAGAACAGCTCCGCAGTGTCCACGTGAACTTGATTATCCGTATAGTAGTCATTCCACGCATGGGTTAAATGTTTGGAGAAGGCGTCCGAGGTATAAAGGTATCCCGGGAATCTTAGCATGTGTTTTGTTTGAGACTAAAGCGCCCATGGAAACTACCAGCTCAATTGGCACATGGTCAGAGACCACCACGTTATGGATCTTATCATTGGTCACTCTCGGGATTAGGTTGGGGGAGATCATAAAAAGATCAATGCGATAGAGCGTTGGTGTCGCCCTAGAGATGCATGTAAAATCCCTGCTTTCTGAGTTCCGTAGCCTCCAGATGTCCACCAGCTACAGAGAGTCTGAAAGCCTAGCGAACACCTTTTTTTCCAAAAGTGCCCTTGCTCCTAGGTATTTGCCCTGCATGAGGAAGCCCTGGATCCCGCATTCTATCCCAGACAGGGTTAGGGGCTAGGTTAAAATATATCCATTCCCAAATATGGGGCGAGTGCTTGAATAAGTTTAATTCAGAAGGCTGAAGATTTACTGTTAGGGGCGTATATGTTACAAGTATTAGTATCTTCTGATTTAATCTGACCTGCATCACCAAGTATCTCCCCTCTATGTCTTTATGATTTGCTAAAACCTCTACCTTCCAACTTTTCCCAAAAAGGATTGCTGTGCCTCTGCTAGAATTAGTGTGCGAAACATACTCCACCGATCCCACCCAGTCTCTATTTAATTTTTCATGCTCCATCTCTGAGAGATGGGTCTCCTGCAGAAACGCAATGTCTGACCTGAAGCGTTGTAAGTGAGTCAGTATAGTGCGTCTCTTGATGGGGGAATTAATTCCCCCCCCCCACATTCCAAGACATAAACCTTACCGCCATTTAGATGTTAAGGTGTGAGCTGAAGTAATCTCCGCCCCTAACCTTGTGGTCAATTACAGAAGAAATCTAAGGCATATCTACATTTTCTGTGGTGCTTGGTGTAGTAAGCAGTAACTGCAGATAATTAGTGGGTATTTGCAAATTTGCAAAAAAAAGCATGGGGAGATAATTTCTCATCATAATTAAGCTTGATTATTTAGTCTAATGTTAGCAAGGTGCATTGTGCAAAACACAATGACTTTGTCCCATGCAAGTGAGGGCCAGTAAACCACACAAACATGTAGTGAGTAGATACGGCATAAATAAAGGAGAGCCATGAATAAGGTCACTTTACCTTTGTATATTTCTGTGTCATGAGTATTGCAAAAGTAATTTAAGGGGAAGTGGTCATTGACTGGGGCCACAGTGAATGCCATTTTTAATTTGATCCTGTACACTATCCAAAGGCATACCACAACGACTATAGGGACCCAATAAAGCTGTGCCTTTATATGGTTGGGTTCAACATAAACATAATAGAAACTACACACAAAAAGATCGGAAACCTGAACTGATACAGTGTTAGTACTTGGTACATAGTAAATTGGGGAATTTTGTCCTCATCAATTCTGGTTTGATTATCTAAACTAATGTTTTCTAGTTGCTCTGCCTCTGGATACAGAGCTTTTGTCCCAATCTTGTAAAAAGTGAATATTTGCAAGGTTGCAACATAAGTAAGCAACAATCCAACTCAAAATAAAACCTTAGCACATACAAATTTAACTTTATAACTGTATAGAAATAGATAACACATCAGAACATATCATTAGAGGCCAAAGTTAGCCACATTATTTAAGTAAATTTTAACCTGCTAAACCTTACTAATGCAACCCTTCAGCCTGGGTCTGAGTGAGATGATCTAGGTGAACCTGCTGCGGATCTATTCCGATTATTCCCCAGGTACTCAGTAACCTCCTGTGGAGTATTGAAAAACTTAGGACCAGAGGGGGTTAAAAGTTTCAATTTGGCAGGATACAAAAGATATACCTTCTTCCCCCCTCTGTTTAACTCTGAACATATCAAGGAGAACTCTTTGCATTTCCTCATGAGCTCAGAGGAGTAATCCTGAAATATAAGCAGTTTAGAGCCCTCATACATAATTGAAGAAGCTTTTCTATAACCACACAGTATCTCCACCTTTAACTGAAAGTGTAGAAGTTTAGTCATAACCTGTCTAGACTGCATATTCCCTCTCTCTTGTTGTCTGTCCGGGCCCACCCTGTGCGCCCTCTCTACACTACCTTTAAACACTGCTGGGGTTAACTTGAGTAGCATTGGCAAAGTGTTCTCTACAAAATGGATAAGGTCTTTAGGCTTCACACTTTCTGGTACCTCTAGTATACGCAAGTTATTGCGACGGGACCTATTTTCTAAGTCCTCTAATCTCTGGTGCAATATCACATTTTGTTTCACTAGGGCGTCTAATTGAGTATCATGTGTTATGGACGTGTCCTCAAGCCCTGATACCCTATCCTCCATCTCTGTGAATCTGACAGAAAATTGCTTCATTTCTCCTGTTGAGTGGTCAAGACCCTTTTGTAGACATTCTATCTTGGGGAGGAAGATGGAGGAAAGCTGCTGCACCACAACATGCATGTCCATGGGCAACGCATTTATATCTTGCACAATGGAAGGTGTTTCTTGCGAGTGGTCAGCAGCTCCCCTAGTCTTTCCTAAACCTTTATTTTTTCCCTGACATTTTACTTCCAGACAGGAATTTATCCACGTACCAACCCAGTTAACCACAATAACAGTTTACCTGTGTAGCTGAGTGACACTGTAGAAGTATAGAATAAACATGTAAAGCTATTAACAATAAAGAAACGAATAATATAACATTGGTGACAGCCTATCTCGTCTGCCACCAACAATATGTGCTGTAGGCAAGTTGGAAAAAGTCTTAGGCAAGCGTTCCCAGTATATGGTATTAGTGAGTGTCTATTTAGGATACAGGTGAACAGGCTCCTCAGGACTGCAAGCAGCTCAAAAACATCACTGTGAGGCAGCCTGTGTGTAACCCGGAGCTGTTCAGATCCTTGTCAGGGCTGCGCTTTATGTATTTACCCCAGTGCAGTGGTATACAAGCCAAGATTTTGATGGAGTTCTCAGGCTCAAATGATGCCCTAAGCAGGGCGTAATGTCAATAAATCCGGTCACAGCTGTGATGGGTCGGCAATAGTCTTTCCCTTTTTCTTCCCTTTTAACCCTTAGTGTCTGTGTGGAAAAGTGTATTTTTTCCTTAGCTTATTTTAATTGAATAATAAAATCTTTTAAAATGATCTGTACAAGTTTATTTACTGTTTCACAACATGTCTGATATGGAGAAAGAGCCTGCTCTCATGAATTCATGATTATTATGTTTTTAAATGCACAAATTGCAGCTCCTATGCAATATTTTTCTTTATTTTTGAGCCTTATGTCTCGCAGGATGATACTGTTAAAATAATACCTCGGCTATCTCCTGCTACGTCCCAAGCCTCAATGGCTTGACATGCAGTGCCCTGCGGTTTATTTAAATGCAGAAATTGCTGCCCAGGTATCTTCAGCAGTATCTGCGGCATTAGCTGCCATTCCCAGATTACAGGGAAAACACAAGAGGAAATCTAGAAATTCAGAAAGTAAGGTGCCTGTCCTCAGTTCTGCTTCCCAAGTTGCCCTTTCTCATAAATCTGATGAGGAAGATACATCGGGACTTTCTGAGGGTGAAATCTCAGATTCGGACAGTATAATTCCTTCTTCTGAGACTGAGGTGGTATCCTTCAGATTTAAAGGACCAGTCAACACAGTAGATTTGCATAATCAACAAATGCAAGATAACAATACAATGCAATAGCACTTAGTCTGAACTTCAAATGAGCAGATTTTTTTTTTGCCAATTTTAAAAGTCATCTTTTTCCACTCCCCCTATAGCATGTGACAGCCATCAGCCAATCACAAATGCATACACGTACCATGTGACAGCAGTCAGCCATTCACAAAAGCATACACGCTTATTCTTGCACATGCTCAGTAGGAGCTGGTGACTCAAAGTTTAAATATAAAAAGACTGTGCACATTTTCTTAATGGAAGTAAATTGGAAAGTTGTTTAAAATTGCATGCTCTATCTGAATAATGAAAGTTTAATTATGATTGAGTGTCCCTTTAAGCTTGAACACCTTCCTGTATTGTTAAAGGAGGTTTTAGCTACTTTAGATTACTCTGATACCCCTGTCATTGTCACTCCTAAGAAATCTAGTCAACTTTAATAGTTTCTTTGATGAACCTTCCACTTTGGAGGTTTTTCCTGTGCTGCACCTTGCTAGGGAGATTATCTCACAGGAATGGAAGAAACCAGGGGTGTCTTTTTTTTTTTTTTTTTCCCCCCATCTCCCATTTTTAAGAAAATGTTTCTTGTCGAGGACTCCATTAAAGACCCTTGCTATACTGTACCCAAAGTGAGGATAGCTGCTCTTTTAAGGATCCAATGGACAAGAAGCTGGAGGCTTATTTAAAAAAGATTTATGTTCATCAAGGTCTCCAATGGCAACCTGCGGTGTGTATTGCCACCGTAACTAGTGCGGCATCTTATTAGTTTGACGCCTTGTCTGATTCTCTTCAAGTAGAGACTTCCTTGGATGAAATTCAGGATAGGATTAAAGCTCTTAAATTGGCCAATTCCTTTATGGCAGATGCCATTTTTTACAGGTTGTTAGACTAGGAGCTAAAACTTCTTCTAGCTTCGTTGTCCTAGCCCGCAGGGCATTATGGTTGAAATCCTGGTCTGCGGACATTTCCTCTAAAACCAAGCTTCTGGCGATTCCTTACAAGGGCAAAACCTTGTTTGGACCCGGTTTTGCATAAATTATCTCTGATATTACGGGGTGGAAAAGGGTCTTTTCTACCTCAAGATAAGAAGAATAGGCCTAAACGACGTCAGAGTAATTTTCGTTCCTTTTGTAACTTCAGAGGAAAGCCTTCCCCTTCTTCTTCCAAGCAGGAACAATCCAAGTCTTCTTGGAAACCCAATCAGTCTTGGAACAAGGGAAAACAATCAAAGAAACCCGCAGCTGATTCCAAATCAGCACGAAGGGTTTGCCCCGATACAAGATCGGATCAGGCTGGGGGCAGACTTTCTCAGTTCTCTCAAGCCTGGATATGAGATGTCCCAGATCCCTGGACTGTGGACATAGTATCCCAGGGTTACAAATTGGAATTCAAGACTCTTCTTCCCAGAGGCAGATTCCTTCTCTCAAGATTATCTGCAGACCAGATAAAGAGAGAGGCGTTCTTGAAATGTATACAACATCTTTCCTACCTGGGAGTGATAGTTCTAGTGCAGGAACAGGGTCTCGGGGTCTACTCCAACCTATTTGTGGTTCCCAAAAAAGAGGGAACTTTCCGTCCCATTCTAGACTTGAAGTGTCTAAACACATTTCTCAAAGTTCCATCCTTTAAGATGGAGACTATGCGCTCCATTCTTCCTTTAGTATAAGAGGGTCAGTTCATGACAACCATAGACCGAAAGGATGCATATCTTCATGTTCCTATTCACAGGGACCATCACAGATTCCTGAGATTTGCCTTTCTGGACAAACATTTCCAGTTTGTGGCCCTTCCATTTGGTCTAGCCACGGCTCCCAGAATTTTTTCAAAGGTTCTGGGGGGTCTTTTGGCAGTGATCTGTTTTCGTGGAATTGCTGTGCAACCTACCTGGACGACATATTGCTTCAGGCTCCATCTTTTCAACAAGCAAAATCTCACAGAGATATTGTTGTCTTTTTTTCTTTGTTCCCATGAATGAAATGTGAATCTGGAAAAAAGCTTCCTTTATCCCTGCTACAAGAGTAGTGTTCTTAGGTTCCATAATAGATTCTCTGTTGATGAAGATTTTTCTGACAGAGGTCAGGAAAAACAAAATCATTTCCTCTTGCCTCTCTCTTCAGGCTACTGCTCATCCTTCAGTGGCTCAATGTATGAAGCTAATCGGTCTGATGGTGGCTTCCATAGACATTGTTGCTTTTGCTCGATTCCATTTCAGAGCTCTCCAGTTGTGCATGCTCAGACAATGGAATGGCGACTATGCGGATCTATGTCAGAGAATAAAGTTAGATTAATTTCTCTGGAACATCTGTCTCAGGACACACGCTTTCGTAGACTTTCCTGGGTGATCGTAACCATGGACGCCAGCCTGCTGGGCTGGGAAGCAGTCTGGAACTTGTTAAAAGCCCAGGGCCTTTGGACTCAGGAGTCTGCTCTTCCCAGTAACATATTGCAGTTGAGGGCGATTAACAATGCTCTATTGGCTTGACCTCAGTTGTCCTCAGCCCAGTTTATCAGGTTCCAGTCAGACAACATAACCTCTGTGGCTTACATCAATCACCAGGGAGGAACTCTGAGTTCCTTAGCCATGAAGGAGGTTACTCAAATTCTTCAGTGGGCAGAGACCCACAATTGCTGTCTGTCTGCCATCTACATTCCAGGAGTAGACAACTGGGAAGTGGATTTTCTGAGGAGACAGACTTTTCATCCCGGGGAGTAGGAGGTGTTTTTCAGCTTAGTCCTGTCTTTAAGTCTGTTGCTCCTCCTTGGAGCCTTAACCTTGTTCTTAAAGTTTTACAGCTGACTCCGTTTGAGCCGTTGCATTCCATAGACATTAAGTTGTTATCTTGGAAGGTTTTGTTTCTTGTTGCCATCTCTTCTGCTCGAAGAGTCTCGGAACTCTCAGCTCTGCAGTGTGATTCCTCTTATCTTATTTTTCATGCCGATAAGGCGGTTCTTCGTACTAAGTTAGGTTTCCTTCCTAAGGTTGTTTCTAATAGAAATATCAGCCAGGAAATTGTTGTTTCCTCTCTGTGTCCTAATCCTTCTTCTTCCAAAGAACATTTGTTACACAATTTGGATGTTGTACGTGCTCTTAAATTCTACTTACAGGCGACTAAGGATTTTCGACAGTCCTCTGCCCTCTTTGTCTGTTTCTCTAGGAAATGTAAAGGTCAGAAAGCTACTGCTACTACTCTTTCTTTTTGGTTACGAAGTATAATTTGTTTGGCTTATGAGACTGCTGGACAGCAGCCTCCTGCGAGAATTATGGCTTATTCCACAAGAGCTGTTTCCTCATCTTGGGCTTTCAAAAATTTAAGCTTCTGTGGAACAAATTTGCAAGGCTGCAACTTGGTTTTCTCTACATACTTTTCCCAAATTTTACAAATTTGATACTATTGCCTCGGCTGAGGTCTGCCTGTCTTGTCCCTCCCTATTTATCTGTGTCCTCTAGCTTGGGTATTGGTTCCCAACAGTAATTACTCAAGCCGTGGACTCGCCATATCTTAGGAAAGAACAACAAAATGTATGCTTGCATAATAAATGTATTTCTTTCCGGATATGGTGAGTCCACGGCCCCACCCTTTATTTTAAGACGGTTGTTCTTTTGACTATAACCTCAGGAACCTCTACACCTTGTGTTTACTCCTTTTTCTTAATTTTCTTTTGGTCGAATGACTGGGGGTTATGGGTAAGGGAGTGATACATTAGCAGTTTAACTGTGGTGTTCTTTGCCTCCTCCTGCTGGCCAGGAGTGATATTCCCAACAGTAATTACTCAAGCCGTGGACTCACCATATCCAGAAAGAAATTAATTTACCAGGTAAGCATACATTTTTTTTTTCTAACTTTGACCCCCAAAATCTGTTACACATCTACAACCACAAAAAAACCCCATGTTAAATAGTTTCTAAATTTTGTCCTGAGTTTAAAAATACCCAATGTTGACATGTTCTTTGCTTTTTTGCAAGTTATAGGGCAATGAATATAAGTAGCACTTTGCTATTTCCAAACCATTTTTTTTTTTAAATTAGCGATATTTACATTGTAACACTGATTTCTTTCATGTAATTGGCAAGAGTCCATGAGCTAGTGACATATGGGATATACAATCCTACCAGGAGTGGCAAAGTTTCCCAAACCTCAAAATGCCTACAAATACACCCCTCACCACACCCACAATTCAGTTTTACAAACTTTGCCTCCTAAAGAGGTGGTGAAGTAAGTTTGTGCTAAGATTTTTACGTTGACATGCGCTTCTCAGCATTTTGAAGCCCGATTCCTCTCAGAGTACAGCGAATGTCAGAGGGATGTGAAGGGAGTATCACCTATTGAATACAATGGTTTTCCTCACGGGAGATCTATTTCATAGGTTCTCTGTTATCGGTCGTAGAGATTCATCTCCTACCTCCCTTTTCAGATCGACGATATACTCTCATATACCATTACCTCTACTGATAACTGTTTCAGTACTGGTTTGGCTATCTGCTATATGTGGATGGGTGTCTTTCGGTAAGTATGTTTTTATTACTTAAGACACCTCAGCTATGGTTTGGCACTTTATGCATTTATATAAAGTTCTAAATATATGTATTGTACTTATATTTATTTATATAAGGTTCATGTATTTCCTTTTGCAGACTATCAGTTTCATATTTGGGGAAAATAAACATATTAAGAAATTTTTTTTTTACATGGGGTTTAAAATTGACTACATTTTTCTTTGCAAATTGCGGGCAGGATTAGGACTGTGGGTGCGCCAAATGCTAGACTTTATTGCGTCATTCTTGGCGCAAAAGTACGTCCGCTGACCCAAGTTCGTCATTTCCGGCATCATAGTTGATGCTGAGTTCTTTACACAAGGTTGCGTCGTTAGTGACACGCGTGCCGGACGTTGATGGCGCCAAAAAATTTTCAGTTACGTTGTGCGTCATACTTGGCGCCAAATGTTTTTCATTATTTTTTCACCCCATTGCTGTTTGCCTCTTGCCTTTTTTCTATGTCAGAGGGTTATGCTATTTGCATTTTTTTCCTATTCCTGAAACTGTCATATAAGGAAATTGATAATTTTGCTTTATATGTTGTTTTTTCTTTTACATTTTGCAAGATGTCTCAATCTGATCCTGCCTCAGAAGTATCTGTTGGAACTTTGCTGCCTGATATTGGTTCTACCAAAGCTAGGTGCATTTGTTGTAAACTTGTGGAGATTATATCTCCGAATGTCATTTGTATTAGTTGTCATGATAAACTTTTACATGCAGATAATGTGTCCATCAGTAATAGTACATTGCCGGTTGCAGTTCCTTCAACTTCTAATGTACATGATATACCTATGAATTTTAAAGAATTTGTTACTGATTCTATTCAGAAGGCTCTGTCTGCTTTTCCGCCTTCTAATAAACGTTAAAGGTCTTTTAAAACGTCTCATAAGGTTGATGAAATTTCAAATGAACGACAACATACTGAATTATCCTCCTCTGATGAGGATCTATCTGATTCAGAAGATCGTTCCTCAGATATTGACACTGACAAATCTACTTATTTATTTAAAATGGAGTATATTTGTTCTTTGTTAAAAGAAGTGTTAATTACTTTGGATATTGAGGAAACCAGTCCACTTGACATTAAAACTAGTAAACGTTTAAATTTCTTTTTTTAAACCTCCTGTGGTTACTCCAGAGGTTTTTCCTATTCCTGATGCTATTTCTGATATGATTTCTAAGGAATGGAATAAGCTGGGTACTTATTTTATTCCTTCTTCAAGGTTTAAAAAATTGTATCCTTTACCAGCAATTTCAATAGAGTTTTGGGAAAAGATCCCCAAAGTTGATGGGGCTATTGCTACTCTTGCTAAACGTACCACTATTCCTATAGATCTTTTAAAGATCCTTTAGATAGGAAACTTGAATCTTATCTAAGGAAAGCCTATTTATATTCAGGTCATCTTCTCAGGCCTGCAGTTTCTTTGGCTGATGTTGCAGCTGCATCAACTTTTTGGTTGGTGAATTTAGCTCAATAAGAATTGGATTCTGACATATCTAGCATTGTTCGCTTACTGCAACATGCTAATCATTTTATTTGTGATGCCATTTTTGATATTATCAAAATTGATGTTAGATCCATGTCTTTAGCTATTTTAGCTAGAAGAGCTTTGTGGCTTAAATCTTGGAATGCTGATATGACATCTAAGTCTAGATTACTATCTCTTTCTTTCCAAGGTAATAATTTATTTGGTTCTCAGTTGGATTCTATTATTTCAACTGTTACTGGGGGGGAAGGGAGTTTTTTTGCCTCAGGATAAAAAACCTAAGGGTAAATCTAAGGCTTCTAACCGTTTTCATTCCTTTCGTCAAAATAAGGAACAAAAACCTAATCCTTCCCCCAAGGAATCTGTTTCCAATTGGAAGCCTTCCTCAAATTGGAATAAATCCAAGCCATTTAAGAAACTAAAGTCAGCCTCTAAGTCTGCATGAAGGTGCGGCCCTCATTCCAGCTCAGCTGGTAGGGGGCAGATTAAGGTTTTTCAAGGATGTTTGGATAAATTCTGTCCAAAATCATTGGATTCAGAGCATTGTCTCTCAGTGGTATCGATTCAGATTTCAGAGTAAGACCTCCTGTGAGAAGATTTTTTCTCTCACGCATCCCAGCAAATCCAGTAAAAGCTCAGGCTTTCCTGAAGTGTGTTTCAGACCTGGAGTTATCAGAGGTAATCATGCCAGTTCCTTTTCAGGAACAGGGTCTGGGGTTTTATTCAAATCTATTAATTGTCCCAAAGAAGGAAAATTCATTCAGACCAGTTCTGGATCTGAAAATTTTGAATCGTTATGTAAGAGTACCAACTTTCAAGATGGTAACTATAAGGACTATTCTGCCTTTTTGTTCAGCAAGGACATTTTATGTCCACAATAGACTTGCAGGATGCATACCTTCATATTCCGATTCATCCAGATCATTATCAATTCCTGAGATTCTCTTTTCTAGACAAGCATTATCAATTTGTTGCTCTTCCTTTTGGCCTAGCAACAGCTCCAAGAATCTTTTCAAAGGTTCCCGGTGCCCTGCTCTCTGTAACCAGAGAGCAGGGTATTGCAGTGTTTCCTTATTTGGACGATATCTTGGTACTAGCTCAGTCTTTACGTTCTGCAGAATCTCACACGAATCAACTAGTGTTGTTTCTTCGGAAACATGGTTGGAGGATCAATTTACCAAAAAGTTTCTTGATTCCTCAGACAATGGTCAACTTTTTAGGCTTCCAGATAGATCCAGTGTCCATGACTCTGTCTCTAACAGACAAGAGACGTTTAAAATGGGTTGCAGCCTGTCAGCACCTTCAGTCTCAGTCATTCCCTTCAGTGGCTATGTGCATGGAAGTTTTAGGTCTCATGACTGCAGCATCGGACGCGATCCCCTTTGCTCGTTTCCACATGAGACCTCTCCAGCTTTGTATGCTGAATCAATGGTGCAGGGATTATACAAAGATATCACAATTAATATCCTTAAATCCAAATGTTCGACACTCTCTGACGTGGTGGTTAAATCACCAGCGTTTAGTTCAAGGGGCTTCTTTTGTTCGGCCAACCTGGACTGTGATCACAACAGATGCGAGTCTTTCAGGTTGGGGATCTCTGACAGCACAAGGGGTTTGGAAATCTCAAGAGGCGAGATTACCAATCAATATTTTAGAACTCAGTGCAATTTTCAGAGCTCTTTAGTTTTGGCCTCTGTTAAAGAGAGAACCGTTCATTTGTTTTCAGACAGACAGTATCACAACAGTGGCATATGTCAATCATCAGGGTGGGACTCACAGTCCCCAAGCTATGAAAGAAGTATCTCGGATACTTGTTTGTGCGGAATCCAGCTCCTGTCTAATTTCTGCGGTGCATATCCCAGGTGTAGACAATTGGGAGGCGGATTATCTCAGACGTCAGACTGTACATCCGGGGGAGTGGTCTCTCCATCCAGATGTGTTTTCTCAGATTGTTCAGATGTGGGGTCTTCCAGAGATAGATCTCATGGCCTCTCATCTAAACAAGAAACTTCCCAGATACCTGTCCAGGGATTTTCAGGTGGATGCATTGACAATTCCTTGGTGTTATCAACCTGCTTATATTTTACCGCCTCTAGTTCTTCTTCCAAGAGTGATCTCCAAAATCATCATGGAACAATTGTTTGTGTTGCTGGTGGCTCCAGCATGGCCTCACAGGTTTTGGTATGTGGATCTTGTTCGGATATCCAGTTGCCAACCTTGGCCACTTCCGTTAAGGCCGGATCTATTGTCTCAAGGTCCTTTTTCCATCAGGACCTCAAATCATTAAATTTGAAGGTGTAGAAATTGAACGCCTAGTGCTAAGTCATAGAGGTTTCTCTGACTCAGTGATTAATACTATGTTACAAGCTCGTAAATCTGTCTCTAGAAAGATTTATTATCAAGTTTGGAAGACTTATATTTCATGGTGTTCCTCTCATAAATTTTCTTGGCATTCTTTTAGAATTTTTTAGAATTTTACAGTTTCTTCAGGATGGTTTGGATAAGGGTTTGTCTGCAAGTTCCTTGAAGGGACAAATCTCTGCTCTTTCTGTTTTATTTCACAGAAAGATTGCCAAACTTCCTGATATTCACTGTTTTGTACAGGCTTTGGTTCGTATCAAGCCTATCATTAAATCAATCTGTCCTCCTTGGAGTCTTAATTTGGTTTTGAGGGCTTTACAGGCTCCTCCATTTGAGCCTATGCATTCTTTGGACATTAAACTACTTTCTTGGAAAGTGTTGTTCCTTTATGGCCATCTCTTCTGCTAGAAGAGTTTCTGAGCTATCTGCTCTTTCTTGTGAATCTCCTTTCTTCTGTTATGTGTGATCAGTCCACGGGTCATCATTACTTCTGGGATATAACTCCTCCCCAACAGGAAATGCAAGAGGATTCACCCAGCAGAGCTGCATATAGCTCCTCCCCTCTACGTCAGTCCCAGTCATTCTCTTGCACCCAACGACTAGATAGGATGTGTGAGAGGACTATGGTGATTATACTTAGTTTTTATGACTTCAATCAAAAGTTTGTTATTTTACAATAGCACCGGAGCGTGTTATTACTTCTCTGGCAGAGTTTGAGGAAGAATCTACCAGAGTTTTTTACTATGATTTTAACCGGAGTAGTTAAGATCATATTGCTGTTCTCGGCCATCTGAGGGAGGTAAAAGCTTCAGATCAGGGGACAGCGGGCAGATGAATCTGCATTGAGGTATGTAGCAGTTTTTATTTTCTGAATGGAATTGATGAGAAAATCCTGCCATACCGTTATAATGACATGTATGTATACACTTCAGTATTCTGGGGATGGTATTTCACCGGAACTACTCTGTTAAAAGTCACTAATCCTTTTAATAAGTATTTATCATGTTAAACGTTTTTGCTGGAATGTAGAATCGTTTACATTTCTGAGGTACTGAGTGAATAAATATTTGGGCATTATTTTCCACTTGGCAGTTGTTTGGTTTTAATTGTGACAGTTTCGTTTCTCTTCACTGCTGTGTGTGAGGGGGAGGGGCCGTTTTTGGCGCTCTTTGCTACGCATCAAAAAATTCCAGTCAGTTACTCTTATATTTTCTGCATGATCCGGTTCATCTCTGACAGATCTCAGGGGTCTTCAAACTTCTTTGGAGGGAGGTAGATTCTCTCAGCAGAGCTGTGAGAATTTTATATTGACTGTGAATAAAAACGTTGCTCTGTAATTTTTATGTCAAATTTTAAATTTAAATTGGAGAACCTCCGTGTATTACTAGGGGAGGTCTTAGCAGCTCTCAATGATTGTAACACCGTTGCAATACCAGAGAAACTGTGTAGGTTGGATAAATACTTTGCGGTACCGGCGAGTACTGACGTTTTTCCTATACCTAAGAGACTAACTGAAATTGTTACTAAGGAGTGGGATAGACCCGGTGTGCCGTTCTCACCCCCTCCAATATTTAGAAAGATGTTTCCAATAGACACCACCACTCGGGACTTATGGCAAACGGTCCCTAAGGTGGAGGGAGCAGTTTCTACTTTAGCTAAGCGTACCACTATCCCGGTGGAGGATAGCTGTGCTTTTTCAGATCCAATGGATAAAAAATTAGAGGGTTACCTTAAGAAAATGTTTGTTCAACAAGGTTTTATATTGCAACCCCTTGCATGTATCGCGCCGATTACGGCTGCGGCAGCATTTTGGATTGAGTCTCTGGAAGAGAACCTTAGTTCATCTACGCTAGACGACATTACGGACAGGCTTAGAGTCCTTAAACTAGCTAATTCATTCATTTCGGAGGCCGTAGTACATTTAACCAAACTTACGGCTAAGAACTCAGGATTCGCCATACAGGCACGTAGGGCGCTGTGGCTAAAATCCTGGTCAGCTGATGTTACTTCTAAGTCCAAATTACTTAATATACCTTTCAAGGGGCAGTCTTTATTTGGGCCCGGTTTGAAAGAAATTATCGCTGACATTACAGGAGGTAAGGGCCACGCCCTACCTCAAGACAAAGCCAAAGCTAAGGCTAGACAGTCTAATTTTCGTCCCTTTCGGAATTTCAAAACAGGAGCAGCATCAACCTCCACTGCACCAAAACAGGAGGGAGCTGTTGCTCGTTACAGGCAAGGCTGGAAGCCTAACCAGTCCTGGAACAAGAGCAAGCAGGCCAGGAAACCTGCTGCTGCCCCAAAGACAGCATGAACCGAGAGCCCCCGATCCGGGACCGGATCTAGTGGGGGGCAGACTTTCTCTCTTCGCCCAGGCCTGGGCAAGAGATGTTCAGGATCCCTGGGCACTAGAGATCATATCTCAGGGATACCTTCTAGACTTCAAATTATCTCCCCCAAGAGGGAGATTTCATCTGTCAAGGTTGTCAACAAACCAGATAAAGAAAGAAGCGTTTCTACGCTGTGTACAAGATCTGTTATTAATGGGAGTGATCCATCCGGTTCCGCGGTCGGAACAAGGACAAGGGTTCTACTCAAACCTGTTTGTGGTTCCCAAAAAAGAGGGAACTTTCAGGCCAATCTTAGATTTAAAGATTCTAAACAAATTCCTAAGAGTTCCATCGTTCAAAATGGAAACTATTCGGACAATCTTACCCATGATCCAAAAGGGTCAGTACATGACCACAGTGGATTTAAAAGATGCTTACCTTCACATACCGATTCACAAAGATCATCACCGGTATCTAAGGTTTGCCTTCTTAGACAGGCACTACCAGTTTGTAGCTCTTCCATTCGGATTGGCTACGGCTCCAAGAATCTTCACAAAGGTTCTGGGTGCCCTTCTGGCGGTACTAAGACCGCGAGGGATTTCGGTAGCTCCGTACCTAGACGACATTCTAATACAAGCTTCAAGCTTTCAAACTGCCAAGTCTCATACAGAGTTAGTTCTGGCATTTCTAAGGTCGCATGGATGGAAAGTGAACGAAAAGAAGAGTTCTCTTTTTCCTCTCACAAGAGTTCCATTCTTGGGGACTCTTATAGATTCTGTAGAAATGAAGATTTACCTGACAGAAGACAGGTTAACAAAGCTTCAAAATGCATGCCGTGTCCTTCATTCCATTCAACACCCGTCAGTAGCTCAATGCATGGAGGTGATCGGCTTAATGGTAGCGGCAATGGACATAGTACCTTTTGCACGCCTACACCTCAGACCGCTGCAATTGTGCATGCTAAGTCAGTGGAATGGGGATTACTCAGATTTGTCCCCTACTCTGAATCTGAATCAAGAGACCAGAAATTCTCTTCTATGGTGGCTTTATCGGCCACACCTGTCCAGGGGGATGCCATTCAGCAGGCCAGACTGGACAATTGTAACAACAGACGCCAGCCTACTAGGTTGGGGCGCTGTCTGGAATTCTCTGAAGGCTCAGGGACTATGGAATCAGGAGGAGAGTCTCCTTCCAATAAACATCCTGGAATTGAGAGCAGTTCTCAATGCCCTTCTGGCTTGGCCCCAATTAACAACTCGGGGGTTCATCAGGTTTCAGTCGGACAACATCACGACTGTAGCTTACATCAACCATCAGGGAGGGACAAGAAGCTCCCTAGCAATGATGGAAGTATCAAAGATAATTCGCTGGGCAGAGTCTCACTCTTGCCACCTGTCAGCAATCCACATCCCGGGAGTGGAGAACTGGGAGGCGGATTTCTTGAGTCGCCAGACTTTTCATCCGGGGGAGTGGGAACTTCATCCGGAGGTCTTTGCCCAATTACTTCGACGTTGGGGCAAACCAGAGATAGATCTCATGGCGTCTCGCCAGAACGCCAAACTTCCTCTCTACGGGTCCAGATCCAGGGATCCGGGAGCGGTTCTGATAGATGCTTTGACAGCACCTTGGAACTTCGGGATGGCTTATGTGTTTCCACCCTTCCCGCTGCTTCCTCGATTGATTGCCAAAATCAAACAGGAGAGAGCGTCAGTGATTCTAATAGCGCCTGCATGGCCACGCAGGACTTGGTATGCAGATCTAGTGGACATGTCATCCTGTCCGCCTTGGTCTCTACCTCTAAGACAGGACCTTCTGATACAGGGTCCATTCAAACATCAAAATCTAACTTCTCTGAAGCTGACTGCTTGGAAATTGAACGCTTGATTTTATCAAAACGTGGTTTTTCTGAGTCGGTTATTGATACCCTGATACAGGCTAGGAAGCCTGTTACCAGAAGGATTTACCATAAAATATGGCGTAAATACCTATACTGGTGCGAATCCAAAGGTTACTCCTGGAGTAAGGTTAGGATCGCTAGGATATTGTCCTTTCTACAAGAAGGTTTAGAAAAGGGTTTATCAGCTAGTTCATTAAAGGGACAGATTTCAGCTCTGTCCATCTTGTTACACAGGCGTCTGTCAGAAAATCCAGACGTCCAGGCCTTTTGTCAGGCTTTAGCTAGGATCAAGCCTATGTTTAAAGCTGTTGCTCCGCCATGGAGTTTAAACTTAGTTCTTAACGTTTTACAGGGTGTTCCGTTTGAACCCCTTCATTCCATTGATATAAAATTGTTATCTTGGAAAGTTCTGTTTTTAATGGCTATTTCCTCGGCTCGAAGAGTCTCTGAGTTATCAGCCTTACATTGTGATTCTCCTTATCTGATTTTTCACTCAGACAAGGTAGTTCTGCGTACTAAACCTGGGTTCTTACCTAAGGTAGTCACTAACAGGAATATCAATCAAGAGATTGTTGTTCCATCCTTGTGTCCAAATCCTTCTTCAAAGAAGGAACGTCTTCTACACAATCTGGATGTAGTTCGTGCCCTCAAGTTCTACTTGCAGGCAACTAAAGATTTTCGCCAAACTTCTTCCCTGTTTGTCGTTTATTCTGGACAGAGGAGAGGTCAAAAAGCTTCTGCTACCTCTCTCTCTTTTTGGCTTCGTAGCATAATACGTTTAGCCTATGAGACTGCTGGACAGCAGCCTCCTGAAAGAATTACAGCTCACTCCACTAGAGCTGTGGCTTCCACTTGGGCCTTTAAGAATGAGGCCTCTGTTGAACAGATTTGCAAGGCTGCAACTTGGTCTTCGCTTCATACTTTTTCCAAATTTTACAAATTTGACACTTTTGCTTCTTCGGAGGCTATTTTTGGGAGAAAGGTTCTTCAGGCAGTGGTTCCTTCTGTATAATGAGCCTGCCTATCCCTCCCGTCATCCGTGTACTTTTGCTTTGGTATTGGTATCCCAGAAGTAATGATGACCCGTGGACTGATCACACATAACAGAAGAAAACATAATTTATGCTTACCTGATAAATTCCTTTCTTCTGTTGTGTGATCAGTCCACGGCCCGCCCTGTTTTAAGGCAGGTAAATATCTTTTAAATTATACTCCAGTCACCACTTCACCCTTGGTTACTCCTTTCTCGTTGATTCTTGGTCGAATGACTGGGACTGACGTAGAGGGGAGGAGCTATATGCAGCTCTGCTGGGTGAATCCTCTTGCATTTCCTGTTGGGGAGGAGTTATATCCCAGAAGTAATGATGACCCGTGGACTGATCACACAACAGAAGAAAGGAATTTATCAGGTAAGCATAAATTATGTTTTTCTGATTTTTCATCAGGATAAGGCGGTTTTGCGGACTTCATTTGAATTTTTACCTAAGGTTGTGAATTCTAACAACATTAGTAGAGAAATTGTTGTCCCTTCATTGTGTCCTAATCCTAAGGATCCTTACTTTCTTTGGATGTGGTGAGAGCTTTGAAATATTATGTTGAAGCTACTAAAGATTTCAGGAAGACTTCTAGTCTATTTGTTATATTTTCTGGTTCTAGGAAAGGTCAGAAGGCTTCTGCTATTTCCTTGGCTTCTTGGTTAAAGCTTTTGATTAATCAAGCTTATTTGGAGTCGGGTCAGGCCCGCCTCAGAGAATTGCGGCTCATTCTACTAGATCAGTCTCCACTTCGTGGGCTTTTAAGAATGAAGCTTCAGTTGATCAGATTTGCAAAGCGGCGACTTGGTCCTCTTTGCATACATTTACTAAATTCTACCGTTTTGATGTATTTGCTTTTTCAGAAGCAGTTTTTTGTAGAAAAGTTCTTAAGGCAGCTGTTTCAGTTTGATTCTTCTGCTTATGTTTTAAGTTTTTCTTGTCATTTAAGAATAAACTTATAATTTGGGTTGTGGATTATTTTTTCAGTGGAAAATGGCTGTTCTTTATTTTTTTTCCCTCCCTCTCTAGTGACTCTTGCCTGGAGTTCCACATCTTGGGTATTGATATCCCATACGTCACTAGCTCATGGACTCTTGCCAATTACATGAAAGAAAACATAATTTATGTAAGAATTTACCTGATAAATTCATTTCTTTCATATTGGCAAGAGTCCATGAGGCCCACCCTTTTTTTGGTGGTTATGATTTTATTGTATAAAGCACAATTATTTCCAAATTCCTTTGATGCTTTCTACTACTTTCTTTATCACCCCACTTCTTGGCTATTCGTTAAACTGAATTATGGCTGTGGTGAGGGGTGTATTTGTAGGCATTTTGAGTTTTGGGAAACTTTGCCCCTCCTGGTAGGATTGTATATCCCATACGTCACTAGCTCATGGACTCTTGCCAATATGAAAGAAATTAATTTATCAGGTAAATTCTTACATAAATTATGTTATCTGTCAGGAATCCCGGAATATATATATATATTTTTTTTAGTAGACAACGTAAAGTATTGATCTAGGCCCATTTTGGTATATTTCATGCCACCATTTCACCACCAAATGCGATCAAATAAAAAAAAATTGTTCATTTTTTCACAAAGTTTAGATTTCTCACTGAAATTATTTACAAACAGATTGTGCAATCATGGCACAAATGGTTGTAAATACTTCTCGGGGATCCCCTTTATTCAGAAATAGCAGACATATATGGCTTTGGCATTGCTTTGTGGTAATTAGAAGCTGGCTAAATGCCACTGCACACCACAGTTGTATTATGCCCAGCAGTGAAGGGCTTAATTAGGTAGCTTGTATGGTTAATTCTAGCTTTAGTGTAGAGATTAGCCTCCCACCTGACACATCCCAACCCCTTATCCCTCCCTGACCCCCCCTCAAATGGCTCTCTTCTCTCCCCCACATCACATTTGTCACCACCATCTTAAGTTCTGGCAGAAAGTCTGCCAATACCTAAATAAAAGGCGCTATATATATATATATATATATATATATATATATATATATATATATATATATATATATATATATATACTGCAGTGTTGGATCCCCCCTCTAACTATTTGCCGCCATCTTGGGTACTGGTAGCTACCCCCCATCAATACCCTACTCCCCTTCCAGATCCCTTTCCCAACAGTTATTCCCCCCTCCCTCTCCCTCTTTCCTTTAAAGGTGTGTTGCGCGCCCGCCATGCACACTCCCAACATCTGCCACGCACATAAGCCAGGAACTGCTCCAGCGATGGGCCGTCCACCCGCCTCCCTCGTATCCTTCCCACCCACCAACGATCGGCACCAACGAGTGGCCCTCTCTGCATCGGTGTGCTTTAAAGGGTATTGCACGATGCCTCAATATTGAGACATCACTGCAATACCCTGAAATCGACTGGAAGCGATCAGGATTGCTTCCAGCGTTTAAAACCCCAGAGGACGTGCATGACATGTCCTTGGTCGTTAAGGGGTTAAGAGAGGAAGCATAATATGACCATATAGGTTACTGTAGAGCTGAGCAAGGAGTGACCGTGAAACAGCATTACCTATTAAATTACTTTACTCTAACGTGACTCTAAAGGGACACTGAACCCACATTTCTCTTGTAAGGTGTATCCAGTCCACGGGTTCATCCATTACTTGTGGAATATTCTCCTTCCCAACAGGAAGTTGCAAGAGGACACCTACAGCAGAGCTGCCTATATAGCTCCTCCCCTAACCTCCAGTCATTCTCTTGCAACTCTCGACAAGATAGGAAGTATCAAGAGATATGTGGTGACTTAGTGTAGTGTTACCTTCAATCAAGAGTTTGTTATTTTTAAACGGTACCGGTGTTGTACTGTTTTACTCTCAGGCAGAAATTAGAAGAAGAATTCTGCCTGGAGGTTGATGATCTTAGCGGTTTGTAACTAAGGTCCATTGCTGTTCTCACACATAACTGAAGAGTATGGGAAAACTTCAGTTGGGGGAACGGTCTGCAGTTTACCTGCTTTGAGGTATGTTCAGTATTTTTATTTCTAGAGAGATGAATAAGTTCTAGAAAATGACAGAGCCTTGTGTATTTGAGGTAAGCTAGATGCAGTGATTTAACAACGACTGGGATCATGCTTACAAAACAGGGTAATACTCATGTTTATGCTCATATTACTTAGTGACAAAACGTTTACATGTTTCATAAATAGGAAGTTTTTTCTCTGACGGAGATAAGTCTTTATTTGGGGCCTAGTTTTCCACATGGCTAGTCAGATACTCCTAGGAGTATTTTCTTAAGGCCCCCCTGACATCCAGTACATGGTGGGAGGGGCCTATTTTCGCGCTCTAGATGCGCAGTTTTCCTTCAGACTGAGACATCCAGCTTCCCTAGAGGAGTCCTCTGGCATCCGAGGACCATTATAAAGGGTTTATTTCTTCTCTAAATCGTATTTGAGGGCAGGTAGGAGCCTCAGCAGAGCTGTGGCAAGGTGCTCAACCGTCTTACCGGTGGTTGACGTTTTTTAAATCCGGTTTGGGGGCTAAGGGGTTAATCATCCATTTGCAAGTGGGTGCAATGTTGCTTTAGTCCCTTACACACACTGTAAAAATTTCGAAGACTTTACTATATTTTTACACTGTTTTGCCGTTTAAGTGCTAGTTTTTTTCTCTTAAAGGCACAGTAACGTTTTTGTTTAATTGCTGTTTCACCTTTATTAAAGTGTTTTCCAAGCTTGCTTGTCTCATTACTAGTCTGTTAAACATGTCTGACATAGAGGAAACTCCTTGTTCAATATGTTTGGAAGCCATTGTGGAACCCCCTCTTAAATTTAAGCTCGAACACCTCCGCTTATTGCTTAGGGAGTTTTAGCAACTCTGGATGACTGTGAACCCATTGTAGTTCCAGAGAAATTGTGTAAGATGGACAAATACTTTGCAGTGCCTGTTTACACTGATGTTTTTCCAGTCCCTAAGAGGTTTTCGGAAATTATTACTAAGGAATGGGATAGACCAGGTGTGCCGTTCTCTCCCCCTCCTGCTTTTAAAAAGATGTTTCCCATAGATGCCGCCATACGGGACTCGTGGCAGACTGTCCCTAAGGTGGAGGGAGCAGTCTCTACCATAGCTAAGCGTACAACTATCCCCGTCGAGGACAGTTGTGCTTTCCTAGATCCTATGGATAAAAAAATTGGAGGGTCTCCTTAAGAAAATTTTTATACATCAAGGTTTTATTCTCCAGCCTCTTACATGCATTGCCCCAGTTACTGCTGCAGCGGCTTTTTGGTTCGAGGCTCTTGAGGAGGCTCTACAGGTGGAGACCCAGTTAAATGATATTTTAGACAGGATTAAAGCTCTTAAGTTAGCTAATTCCTTTATTTCTGACGCCGGTTTTCATTTAACTAAGCTAACGGCTAAGAATTCAGGTTTTGCCATTCTGGCGCGTAGGGCGCTATGGCTTAAGTCCTGGTCAGCAGACGTTACTTCAAAGTCTAAGCTTCTTAACATCCCTTTCAAAGGACAGACCCTATTCGGGCCTGGTCTGAAGGAGATCATCTCTGATATTACCGGAGGAAAAGGTCACGCCCTTCCTCAGGATAGGTCCAATAAATTAAGGACCAAACAGAATAATTTTCGTTCCTTTCGAAACTTCAAGAGTGGTTCAGCTTCCTCTAATGCAAAACAAGAGGGAAATTTCACCCAGTCCAAACCAGTCTGGAGACCTAACCAGGCTTGGAACAAGGAGAAGCAGGCCAAGAAACCTGCTGCTGCCTCTAAGACAGCATGAAGGAGTAGCCCCCGATCCGGAACCGGATCTAGTCGGGGGCAGACTTTCTCTCTTCGCCCAGGCTTGGGCAAGAGACGTCCAGGATCCCTGGGCACTAGAGATTGTTTCCCAGGGATATCTTCTGGAATTCAAAGGTTCATTTCCAAAGGGGAGATTTTATCTCTCACAACTATCTGTAAACCAGATAAAGAGAGAGGCATTCTTACGTTGCGTTCAAGACCTACTGGTTATGGGAGTGATCCACCCAGTTCCAAGGGAGGAACAGGGGCTGGGTTTCTATTCAAACCTGTTTATAGTTCCCAAAAAAGAGGGAACTTTCAGAAAAATCTTGGATCTCAAGATCCTAAACAAATTTCTCAGGGTCCCATCCTTCAAGATGGAGACAATCCGAACCATCCTCCCTATGATATAGGAGGGTCAATATATGACTACCGTGGACTTAAAGGATGCTTATCTCCACATTCCGATTCACAGAGATCATCAGTTCCTCAGGTTCGCCTTCCTAGACAGGCATTACCAGTTTGTGGCTCTTCCCTTTGGGTTAGCCACGGCACCAAGAATCTTTACGAAGGTTCTAGGGTCCCTTCTGGCGGTTCTAAGGCGTCGACTTTTCAAATCGCCAAGTCCCATACGGACATTGTTCTGGCCTTTCTGAGGTCTCACGGGTGGAAAGTGAACTTAGAAAAGAGTTCTCTCTCTCCTCTCACAAGAGTTGCCTTCCTAGGAACTCTGATAGATTCAGAAGAAATTAACATTTTTCTGACAGAGGTCAGGATATCAAAGCTTTTAACTTCCTGCCGTGCTCTTCATTCCACTTCTCGGCCGTCAGTGGCTCAGTGTATGGAAATGATCGGCCTACTGGTAGCGGCAATGGACATAGTTCCGTTTGCCCGCCTACATCTCAGACCACTGCAACTTTGCATGCTCAACCAATGGAATGGGGACTACACAGATTTGTCTCCTCTGTTAAATCTGGATTAAGAGACCAGGGACTCTCTTCTCTGGTGGTTATCTCGGGTCCATCTGTCCAGGGGAATGAGTTTCCGCAGGCCAGAGTGGACTATAGTGACGACAGATGCCAGCCTTCTGGGCTGGGGCGCAGTCTGGAACTCCCTGAAGGCTCAGGGTTCGTGGACTCAGGAGGAAGCCCTCCTTCCGATAAACAGTCTGGAACTCAGAGCGATATTCAATGCTCTTCAGGCTTGGCCTCAACTAGCTGCGGCCAGGTTCATCAGATTTCAGTCGGACAATATCACGACTGCAGCCTATATCAACCATCAGGGGGGAACAAGGAGTCCCCTGGCAATGATGGAGGTTTCCAAGATAATTCTATGGGCAGAGGTTCACTCTTGCCATCTCACAGCTATCCATATCCCAGGAGTAGAGAACTGGGAGGCAGATTTTCTAAGTCGGCAGACTTTTCATCTGGGGCAGTGGGAGCTCCATCCGGAGGTATTTTCCCAGCTGATTACACTATGGGGCTAACCAGAACTGGATCTGATGGCGTCTCGTCAGAACGCCAAGCTTTCTTGTCACGGGTCCAGGTCAAGGGATCCCCAGGCAGAGCTGATAGATGCTCTAGCAGTGCCCTGGTCCTTCAGCCTGGCTTATGTGTTTCCACCGTTTCCTCTCCTCCCCCGTTTGATTGCCAAGATCAAGCAGGAGAGAGCTTCGGTGATTTTGGTATGCGGATCTGGTGGACATGTCATCCTCTCCACCATGGACTCTGCCGCTGAGGCAGGACCTTCTACTCCAAGGTCCATTCAAACATTCAAATCTAATTTCTCTGCGTCTAACTACTTGGAGATTGAACGCTTGATTTTATCAAAGCGTGGTTTCTCCGAGTCGGTCATTGATACCTTGATTCAGGCTCGAAAGCCTGTCACCAGGAAAGTCTATCATAAGATATGGTGTAAATATCTTCATTGGTGTGAATCCAAGGGTTACTCGTGGAGTAAGGTCAGGATTCCTAGGATACTATCTCTTCTCCAAGAAGGATTGGAAAAGGGATTATCGGCTAGTTCTTTAAAGGGACAGATTTCTGCTCTGTCTATTCTTTTGCACAAGCGCCTGGCTGATGTTCCAGACGTTCAGGCGTTTTGTCAGGCTTTGGTTAGAATCAGGCCTGTGTTTAAACCTGTTGCTCCGCCATGGAGTTTAAATTTAGTTCTTAAAGTTCTTAAAGAGTTTCAGAGTTATCTGCCTTGCAGTGTGATTCCCCTTATCTGATCTTCCATGCAGATAAGGTAGTTTTGCGTACCAAACCTGGGTTTCTTCTTAAGGTAGCATCTAATAGGAATATCAATCAGGAAATTGTTGTTCCTTCACTGTGTCCTAATCCTTCTTCAAAGAAGGAACGTCTGTTACACAATCTTGACGTGGTTCGTGCTTTAAAGTTTTATTTGCAAGCTACTAAGGATTTTCGTCAAACTTCTGCATTGTTTGTTGTCTACTCTGGAAAGAGAAGAGGCCAAAAGGCTTCGGCAACTTCTCTTTCTTTTTGGCTGAGAAGCATAATCCGTTTAGCTTATGAGACTGCTGGCCAGCAGCCTCCTGAAAGAATTACAGCTCATTCTACTAGAGCTGTAGTTTCCACATGGGCTTTTAAACATGAGGCCTCTGTTGAACAGATTTGTAAGGCGGCGACTTGGTCTTCGCTTCATACTTTTTCTAAATTCTACAAATTTGATACTTTTGCTTCCTCGGAGGCTATTTTTGGGAGAAAGGTCTTACAGGCAGTGGTGCCTTCCGTTTAAGTGCCTGCCTTGTCCCTCCCTTCATCCATGTCCTAAAGCTTTTGTATTGGTATCCCACAAGTAATGGATGAACCCATGGACTGGATACACCTTACAAGAGAAAACAAAATTTATGCTTACCTGATAAATTTCTTTCTCTTGTGGTGTATCCAGTCCACGGCCCGCCCTGTCACTTTAAGGCAGGTGTTTTTATTTTTTAAACTACAGTCACCACTGCACCCTATAGTTTCTCCTTTTTCTTACTTGTCTTCGGTCGAATGACTGGAGGTGGGGGTTAGGGGAGGAGCTATATAGACAGCTCTGCTGTGGGTGTCCTCTTGCAACTTCCTGTTGGGAAGGAGAATATCCCACAAGTAATGGATGAACCCGTGGACTGGATACACCACAAGAGAAAGAAATTTATCAGGTAAGCATACATTTTGTTTTTTTTCTTTCATGATTCAGATAGTGAATGCAATTTTAAGCAACTTTCTAATTTACTCCTATTATCAAATTTTCTTCATTCTCTTGCTATCTTTATTTTAAATGCAAGAATGTAAGTTTAAATGGCGGACCATTTTTAGTTCACAACCTGGATTGTCATTGCTGATTGGACAGCACCAATAAACAAGTGCTGTCCAGGGTCTGAATCAAAAATTGTCTGGCTCCTTAACTTAGATGCCTTCTTTTTCAAATAAAGAGAACAAAGAAAAATTGATAATAGGAGTAAATTAGAAAGTTGCTAAAAATTGCATGCTCTATCTGAATCATGAAAGAAAAAATGTGGGTTCAGTGTCCCTTTTAACAGGAGTGCAGTTTATATTTATGTTAGATGTCTGGCTCACATGTAACTGTTTCTAATGTAGGGTGGTTTTTCTTCTGTGATTTTTAATGCTTAAATAATATAAACATTTTATACTTTTATGTCAATTTAACATATATACAAGAATACTGCTAGCTAGCAGCTATTTTTACATAGCTCACGCTTGGTGCATAATACAGTATGTTTATAATTTTTTACATCCTTTTTTTTTTCAGTATACAAATAAAGAAAATGAATCAATGAAAAGCAAGACCCCACGTGATTACAGGGATTGGGATAGGTGAGTTATGTTTTAGTAATGGAGGGCTGCCAATTTGGCGATGGAAGTAAATTATAAATGTTTAAAAAATAGAAATGAGAGAATATAAAATATTAGATAAATTATCTTCCAAATATTAATATTTTTCAAAATCTTAAACAAGTCACCCAATCGTGTCCTGAAGATATTAGAGAAACTGGCAGATTCCATAAAACCCGTCTGTGAAACTATCTGGCGTAAAAACCACAGGATCTATGAATCTAGCGCATCGCACATATTAGTGTGGTTACGATTTGTTCTAGGTAATTAAACTTCACTTTGCAAACTGTTTATAATAATAATAATAGTTGTTATAATAACAATAGGAAAGTGTTAAACCCATTTAGAGTAGGAAGTACAAGTGAATGACCCTGTTACCTTTGTTTGTGTTTTAGGGCCATACTGGGAAATATAAAGGGTTTCTTTCTGAAGAGTAATACAGCTTAGCTATAGAAGTTCATATCTTTACACATGGGGAGCTTTGTGATATACTTTATTATAATATTCATACATTATTTTTGTTTTGAAGTATATTGCAAAAATTATTTTATTTCAAATTTAAAACCAACTATGTGCAATTCAATTTTGACCTTTTTCCCTTTAACTTTGCAGAATGAAGGGACTTAAAGGGATACTGAACCCAAATTTTTTCTTTCCAGACTCAGAGCATGCAATTTTAAGCAACTTTCTAATTTTCTCCTATTATCCATTTTCTTCGTTTTCTTGGTATCTTTTAGTTGAAAAAGCAGAAATGTAAATCTTACGAGCCGGTCCATTTCCATCTAATACGAGTAGAGTCCACGCCTTCATTCATTACTTGTGGGAAATAAAGAACCTGACCACCAGGATGAGGCAAAGACACCCCAGCCAAAGACTTAAAGGGACATTATACACTAATTTTTTCTTTGCATAAATGTTTTGTAGATGATCTATTTATAAAGCCCATAAAGTTTTTTTTTTTAAATAAATGTATAATTTTGCTTATTTTTAAATAACATTGCTCTGATTTTCAGACTCCTAACCAAGCCCCAAAGTTTTATGAGAATACCGTCAGCTACCTTCTCCAGCTTGCTCCTGTTTGTGTAAAGGGTCTTTCTTTCATGTAATTAGCAAGAGTCCATGAGCTAGTGACGTATGGGATATACATTCCTACCAGGAGGGGCAAAGTTTCCCAAACCTCAAAATGCCTATAAATACACCCCTCACCACACCCACAAATCAGTTTTACAAACTTTGCCTCCCATGGAGGTGGTGAAGTAAGTTTGTGCTAGATTCTACGTTGATATGCGCTCCGCAGCAGGTTGGAGCCCGGTTTTCCTCTCAGCGTGCAGTGAATGTCAGAGGGATGTGAGGAGAGTATTGCCTATTTGAATTCAATGATCTCCTTCTACGGGGTCTATTTCATAGGTTCTCTGTTATCGGTCATAGAGATTCATCTCTTACCTCCCTTTTCAGATCGACGATATATTCTTATATATATATATACCATTACCTCTGCTGATTTTCGTTTCAGTACTGGTTTGGCTTTCTACAACATGTAGATGAGTGTCCTGGGGTAAGTAAGTCTTATTTTCTGTGACACTCTAAGCTATGGTTGGGCACTTTTTTATAAAGTTCTAAATATATGTATTCAAACATTTATTTGCCTTGACTCAGGATGTTCAACATTCCTTATTTCAGACAGTCAGTTTCATATTTGGGATAATGCATTTGAATCAATCATTTTTCTTACCTTAAAATTTGACTTTTTCCTTGTGGGCTGTTAGGCTCGCGGGGGCTGAAAATGCTTCATTTTATTGCGTCATTCTTGGCGCGGACTTTTTTGGTGCAAATTTTTTTTTCTGTTTCCGGCGTCATACGTGTCGCCGGAAGTTGCGTCATTTTTGACGTTCTTTTGCGCCAAAAGTGTCGGCGTTCTGGATGTGGCGTCATTTTTGGCGCCAAAAGCATTTAGGCGCCAAATAATGTGGGCGTCTTATTTGGCGCTAAAAAAATATGGGCGTCACTTTTGTCTCCACATTATTTAAGTCTTATTTTTTATTGCTTCTGGTTGCTAGAAGCTTGTTCACTGGCATTTTTTCCCATTCCTGAAACTGTCTTTTAAGGAATTTGTTCAATTTTGCTTTATATGTTGTTTTTCTTCTGTTAAGTGTGATCAGTCCACGGGTCATCATTACTTCTGGGATATTACTCCTCCCCAACAGGAAGTGCAAGAGGATTCACCCAGCAGAGCTGCATATAGCTCCTCCCCTCTACGTCACTCCCAGTCATTCTCTTGCACCCAACGACTAGATAGGATGTGTGAGAGGACTATGGTGATTATACTTAGTTTTATATCTTCAATCAAAAGTTTGTTATTTTAAAATAGCACCGGAGTGTGTTATTATCTCTCTGGCAGAGTTTGAAGAAGAATCTACCAGAGTTTTTGTTATGATTTTAGCCGGAGTAGTTAAGATCATATTGCTGTTTCTCGGCCATCTGAGGAGAGGTAAACTTCAGATCAGGGGACAGCGGGCAGATGAATCTGCATAGAGGTATGTAGCAGTTTTTATTTTCTGACAATGGAATTGATGAGAAAATCCTGCCATACCGATATAATGTCATGTATGTATACTTTACACTTCAGTATTCTGGGGAATGGTACTTCACTAGAATTACACTGTAAGAAATACATAAAGCTGTTTAATAACTAGAGATTATGTTTAACGTTTTTGCTGGAATGTAAAATCGTTTTCATTTACTGAGGTACTGAGTGAATAAATGTTTGGGCACTATTTTTCCACTTGGCAGTTGCTTAATCTGTTTTTCTGACAGTTTCTGTTCTCCCTCACTGCTGTGTGTGAGGGGGAGGGGCCGTTTTTTTGGCGCTTTTACTGCATCAGATATTTCAGTCAGCAACTCATTGTATTCCCTGCATGATCCGGTTCATCTCTACAGAGCTCAGGGGTCTTCAAAACTTATTTTGAGGGAGGTAATTTCTCTCAGCAGAGCTGTGAGAATTATAGTTTGACTGAGATAAAAAACGTTTATTCTGTAATTTGTTTCCTGCTTTCAGAATTTGTTATCTTTGCTAATGGGATTAAACCTTTGCTAAAGTTGTGTTGTTTACAAGGATTGAGGCTATAACTGTTTCAATTTATTAATTTTCAACTGTCATAGATCTTCTGTGCTTCTTAAAGGCACAGTACGTTTTAATATTATTCTAATTGAATTGTATTTCCAAGTTGCAAGTTTATTTGCTAGTGTGTTAAACATGTCTGATTCAGAGGATGATACCTGTGTCATTTGTTGCAATGCCAAAGTGGAGCCCAATAGAAATTTATGTACTAACTGTATTGATGCTACTTTAAATAAAAGTCAATCTGTACAAATTGAACAAATTTCACCAAACAACGAGGGGAGAGTTATGCCGACTAACTCGCCTCACGTGTCAGTACCTACATCTCCCGCTCAGAGGGAGGTGCGTGATATTGTAGCGCCGAGTACATCTGGGCGGCCATTACAAATCACATTACAGGATATGGCTACTGTTATGACTGAGGTTTTGGCTAAATTACCAGAACTAAGAGGTAAGCGTGATCACTCTGGGGTGAGAACAGAGTGCGCTGATAATATTAGGGCCATGTCAGACACTGCGTCACAGGTGGCAGAACATGAGGATGGAGAACTTCATTCTGTGGGTGACGGTTCTGATCCAAACAGACTGGATTCAGATATTTCAAATTTTAAATTTAAACTGGAAAACCTCCGTGTATTACTAGCTCTGAATGATTGTAACACAGTTGCAATACCAGAGAAAATGTGTAGGTTGGATAAATATTTTGCGGTACCGACGAGTACTGAGGTTTTTCCTATACCTAAGAGACTTACTGAAATTGTTACTAAGGAGTGGGATAGACCCGGTGTGCCGTTCTCACCCCCTCCGATATTTAGAAAAATGTTTCCAATAGACGCCACCACAAGGGATTTATGGCAAACGGTCCCTAAGGTGGAGGGAGCAGTTTCTACCTTAGCTAAGCGTACCACTATCCCGGTGGAGGATAGCTGTGCTTTTTCAGATCCAATGGATAAAAAGTTAGAGGGTTACCTTAAGAAAATGTTTGTTCAACAAGGTTTTATATTGCAACCCCTTGCATGCATTGCGCCGATCACGGCTGCAGCGGCATTCTGGATTGAGTCTCTGGAAGAGAACATTGGTTCAGCTACTCTGGACGACATTACGGACAGGCTTAGAGTCCTTAAACTAGCTAATTCATTCATTTCGGAGGCCGTAGTACATCTTACTAAACTTACGGCGAAGAATTCAGGATTCGCCATTCAGGCACGCAGGGCGCTGTGGCTAAAATCCTGGTCAGCTGATGTTACTTCTAAGTCTAAATTGCTTAATATACCTTTCAAAGGGCAGACCTTATTCGGGCCCGGGTTGAAAGAGATTATCGCTGACATTACAGGAGGTAAAGGCCATGCCCTGCCTCAGGACAAAGCCAAAGCCAAGACTAGACAGTCTAATTTTCGTTCCTTTCGTAATTTCAAAGCTGGAGCAGCATCAACTTCCTCTGCACCAAAACAGGAAGGAGCTGTTGCTCGCTACAGACAAGGCTGGAAACCTAACCGGTCCTGGAACAAGGGCAAGCAGACTAGGAAACCTGCTGCTGCCCCTAAGACAGCATGAATTGAGGGCCCCCGATCCGGGATCGGATCTAGTGGGGGGCAGACTTTCTCTCTTCGCCCAGGCTTGGGCAAGAGATGTTCAGGATCCCTGGGCGCTAGAGATAATATCTCAGGGATACCTTCTGGACTTCAAATACTCTCCTCCAAGAGAGAGATTTCATCTGTCAAGATTGTCAACAATCCAGACAAAGAAAGAGGCGTTTCTACGCTGCGTACAAGAGCTCTTGTTAATGGGAGTAATCCATCCAGTTCCACGATCGGAACAGGGACAGGGGTTTTACTCAAATCTGTTTGTGGTTCCCAAAAAAGAGGGAACTTTCAGACCAATCCTGGACTTAAAGATCCTAAAAAAATTCCTAAGAGTTCCATCGTTCAAGATGGAGACTATTCGGACAATTTTACCTATGATCCAAGAGGGTCAGTACATGACCACTGTAGATTTAAAAGATACTTACCTTCACATACCGATTCACAAAGATCATTATCGGTACCTAAGGTTTGCCTTCCTAGACAGGCATTACCAGTTTGTGGCTCTTCCATTCGGATTGGCTACAGCTCCAAGAATCTTCACAAAGGTTCTGGGTGCTCTTCTGGCGGTACTAAGACCGCGGGGAATCTCGGTAGCTCCATACCTAGACGACATTCTGATACAAGCTTCAAGCTTTCAAACTGCCAAGTCTCATACAGAGTTAGTGCTGGCATTTCTAAGTTCACATGGATGGAAGGTGAACGAAAAGAAAAGTTCACTCGTTCCACTCACAAGAGTTCCCTTCCTGGGGACTCTTATAGATTCTGTAGAAATGAAGATTTACCTGACAGAGGACAGGCTAACAAGACTTCAAAGTGCTTGCCGCACCCTTCATTCCATTCAACACCCGTCAGTGGCTCAATGCATGGAGGGAATCGGCTTAATGGTAGCGGCAATGGACATAGTACCCTTTGCACGCTTACACATCAGACCACTGCAACTGTGCATGCTAAGTCAGTGGAATGGGGATTACTCAGACTTATCCCCTTCTCTGAATCTGGATCAAGAGACCAGAAATTCTCTTCTATGGTGGCTTTCTCGGCCACATCTGTCCAGGGGGATGCCATTCAGCAGACCAGACTGGATAATTGTAACAACAGACGCCAGCCTTCTAGGTTGGGGTGCCGTCTGGAATTCTCTGAAGGCTCAGGGACAATGGAGTCAGGAGGAGAGTCTCCTGCCAATAAACATTCTGGAATTGAGAGCAGTTCTCAATGCCCTCCTGGCTTGGCCCCTGTTGACAACTCGGGGGTTCATCAGGTTTCAGTCGGACAACATCACGACTGTAGCTTACATCAACCATCAGGGAGGGACAAGAAGCTCCCTAGCTATGATGGAAGTATCAAAGATAATTCTCTGGGCAGAGTCTCACTCTTGCCACCTGTCAGCAATCCACATCCCGGGAGTGGAGAACTGGGAGGCGGATTTCTTAAGTCGTCAGACTTTTCATCCGGGGGAGTGGGAACTTCATCCGGAGGTCTTTGCCCAAATACTTCGACGTTGGGGCAAACCAGAGATAGATCTCATGGCGTCTCGACAGAACGCCAAGCTTCCTCGTTACGGGTCCAGATCCAGGGATCCAGGAGCAGTCCTGATAGATGCTCTGACAGCACCTTGGGACTTCAGGATGGCTTACGTGTTTCCACCCTTCCCGTTGCTTCCGCGATTGATTGCCAGAATCAAACAAGAGAGAGCATCAGTGATTCTAATAGCACCTGCGTAGCCACGCAGGACTTGGTATGCAGACCTGGTGGACATGTCATCCTGTCCACCTTGGTCTCTACCTCTGAAACAGGACCTTCTGATACAGGGTCCCTTCAAACATCAAAATCTAACTTCTCTGAAGCTGACTGCTTGGAAATTGAACGCTTGATTTTATCAAGACGTGGGTTTTCTGAGTCAGTTATTGATACCTTAATACAGGCTAGGAAACCTGTTACCAGAAAGATTTACCATAAGATATGGCGTAAATACCTATATTGGTGTGAATCCAAAGGTTACTCTTGGAGTAAGGTTAGGA
The DNA here is from genome assembly GCF_027579735.1 of Bombina bombina. Classification (NCBI taxonomy): domain Eukaryota; kingdom Metazoa; phylum Chordata; class Amphibia; order Anura; family Bombinatoridae; genus Bombina; species Bombina bombina. Next base: position 1,006,867,422 of record NC_069503.1, read on the forward strand.
TTCCTAGGATATTGTCTTTTCTACAAGAAGGTTTAGAAAAGGGTTTATCTGCTAGTTCATTAAAGGGACAGATCTCAGCTCTGTCCATTCTGTTACACAAACGTCTGTCAGAAGTTCCTGACGTCCAGGCTTTTTGTCAGGCTTTGACCAGGATTAAGCCTGTGTTTAAAACTGTTGCTCCACCATGGAGTCTAAACCTTGTTCTTAATGTTTTTCAGGGCGTTCCGTTTGAACCCCTTCATTCCATTGATATAAAGTTGTTATCTTGGAAAGTTCTATTTTTAATGGCTATTTCCTCGGCTCGAAGAGTCTCTGAATTATCAGCCTTACATTGTGATTCTCCTTATTTGATTTTTCATTCGGATAAGGTAGTCCTGCGTACTAAACCTGGGTTCTTACCTAAGGTAGTTACTAACAGGAATATCAATCAAGAGATTGTTGTTCCTTCTTTATGCCCAAATCCTTCTTCAAAGAAGGAACGTCTACTGCACAACCTGGATGTAGTCCGTGCTCTAAAATTTTACTTACAGGCAACTAAGGAATTTCGACAAACGTCTTCTCTGTTTGTCATTTACTCTGGGCAGAGGAGAGGTCAAAAAGCTTCCGCTACCTCTCTTTCTTTTTGGCTTCGTAGCATAATTCGTTTAGCTTATGAGACTGCTGGACAGCAGCCTCCTGAAAGAATTACAGCTCATTCTACTAGAGCTGTGGCTTCCACTTGGGCCTTCAAGAATGAGGCCTCTGTTGAACAGATTTGCAAGGCTGCAACTTGGTCTTCGCTTCATACTTTTTCCAAATTTTACAAATTTGACACTTTTGCTTCATCGGAGGCTATTTTTGGGAGAAAGGTTCTTCAGGCAGTGGTTCCTTCTGTATAAAGAGCCTGCCTATCCCTCCCGTCATCCGTGTACTTTTGCTTTGGTATTGGTATCCCAGAAGTAATGATGACCCGTGGACTGATCACACTTAACAGAAGAAAACATAATTTATGCTTACCTGATAAATTCCTTTCTTCTGTAGTGTGATCAGTCCACGGCCCGCCCTGTTTTTAAGGCAGGTAAATATTTTTTAATTTATACTCCAGTCACCACTTCACCCTTGGCTTTTCCTTTCTCGTTGGTCCTTGGTCGAATGACTGGGAGTGACGTAGAGGGGAGGAGCTATATGCAGCTCTGCTGGGTGAATCCTCTTGCACTTCCTGTTGGGGAGGAGTAATATCCCAGAAGTAATGATGACCCGTGGACTGATCACACTACAGAAGAAAGGAATTTATCAGGTAAGCATAAATTATGTTTTTCTATTACATATTGCAAGATGTCCACGTTGCAACTGAGTCAGTAGATACTTCTGGAAAATCGCTGCCTGGTGCTGGAGCTACCAAAGCTAAGTGTATCTGCTGTAAACTTTTGGTAGCTGTTCCTCCAGCTGTTGTTTGTATTGAATGTCATGACAAACTTGTTAATGCAGATAATATTTCCTTTAGTAAAGTTCCATTACCTGTTGCTGTTCCGTCAACATCTAATACTCAGAGTGTTCCTGATAACATAAGAGATTTTGTTTCTAAATCCATTAAGAAGGCTATGTCTGTTATTCCTCCTTCTAGTAAACATAAAAAGTCTTTTAAAACTTCTCATTGTTCAGATGAATTTTTTAAATGAACATCATCATTCTGATTCTGATAATAGTTCTTCTGGTTCAGAGGATTCTGTCTCAGAGGTTGATGCTGATAAATCTTCATATTTATTTAAAATGGAATTTATTCGTTCTTTACTTAAAGAAGTCCTAATTGCATTAGAAATTGAGGATTCTGGTCCTCTTGATACTAAATCTAAACGTTTAGATAAGGTTTTTAAATCTCCTGTAGTTATTCCAGAAGTTTTTCTTGTTCCTGGTGCTATTTCTGAAGTAATTTCCAGGGAATGGAATCATTTTTGTAATTCATTTACTCCTTCTAAACGTTTTAAGCAATTATATCCTGTGCCATCTGACAGATTAGAGTTTTGGGACAAAATCCCTAAGGTTGATGGGGCTGTCTCTACTCTTGCTAAGCGTACTACTATTCCTACGGCAGATGGTACTTCCTTTAAGGATCCTTTAGATAGGAAAATTGAATCCTTTCTAAGAAAAGCTTATTTGTGTTCAGGTAATCTTCTTAGACCTGCTATATCGTTGGCTGATGTTGCTGCAGCTTCAACTTTTTGGTTGGAAGCTTTAGCGCAACAAGTAACAGATCATAATTCTCATAGCATTATTATTCTTCTTCAACATGCTAATAATTTTATTTGTGATGCCATCTTTGATATCATTAGAGTTGATGTCAGGTATATGTCTCTAGCTATTTTAGCTAGAAGAGCTTTATGGCTTAAAACTTGGAATGATGATATGTCTTCTAAGTCTACTCTGCTTTCCCTTTCTTTCCAGGGTAATAAATTATTTGGTTCTCAGTTGGATTCTATTATCTCAACTGTTACTGGAGGGAAAGGAACTTTTTTACCACAGGATAAAAAATCTAAAGGTAAATTCAGGTCTAATAATCGTTTTCGTTCCTTTCGTCACAACAAGGAACAAAAGCCTGATCCTTCATCCTCAGGAGCGGTATCAGTTTGGAAACCATCTCCAGTCTGGAATAAATCCAAGCCTTTTAGAAAATCAAAGCCAGCTCCTAAGTCCACATGAAGGTGCGGCCCTCATTCCAGCTCAGCTGGTAGGGGGCAGATTACGTTTTTTCAAAGAAATTTGGATCAATTCCGTTCACAATCTTTGGATTCAGAACATTGTTTCAGAAGGGTACAGAATTGGTTTCAAGATAAGACCTCCTGCAAAAAGATTTTTTCTTTCCCGTGTCCCAGTAAATCCAGCAAAGGCTCAAGCATTTCTGAAATGTGTTTCAGATCTAGAGTTAGCTGGAGTAATTATGCCAGTTCCAATTCTGGAACAGGGGCTGGGGTTTTATTCAAATCTCTTCATTGTACCAAAGAAGGAGAATTCCTTCAGACCAGTTCTGGATCTAAAAATATTGAATCGTTATGTAAGGATACCAACATTCAAAATGGTAACTGTAAGGACTATCCTGCCTTTTGTTCAGCAAGGGCATTATATGTCTACAATAGATTTACAGGATGCATATCTGCATATTCCGATTCATCCAGATCACTATCAGTTTCTGAGATTCTCTTTCCTAGACAAGCATTACCAGTTTGTGGCTCTGCCGTTTGGCCTAGCAACAGCTCCAAGAATTTTTACAAAGGTTCTCGGTGCCCTTCTGTCTGTAATCAGAGAACAGGGTATTGTGGTATTTCCTTATTTGGACGATATCTTGGTACTTGCTCAGTCTTCACATTTAGCAGAATCTCATACGAATCGACTTGTGTTGTTTCTTCAAGATCATGGTTGGAGGATCAATTTACTAAAAAGTTCATTGATTCCTCAGACAAGGGTAACCTTTTTGGGTTTCCAGATAGATTCAGTGTCCATGACTCTATCTTTGACAGACAAGAGACGTCTAAAATTGATATCAGCTTGTCGAAACCTTCAGTCACAATCATTCCCTTCGGTAGCCTTATGCATGGAAATTCTAGGTCTTATGACTGCTGCATCGGACGCGATCCCCTTTGCTCGTTTTCACATGCGACCTCTTCAGCTCTGTATGCTGAACCAATGGTGCAGGGATTACACAAAGATATCTCAATTAATATCTTTAAAACCGATTGTACGACACTCTCTGACGTGGTGGACAGATCACCATTGTTTAGTTCAGGGGGCTTCTTTTGATCTTCCGACCTGGACTGTAATTTCAACAGATGCAAGTCTTACAGGTTGGGGAGCTGTGTGGGGGTCTCTGATGGCACAAGGGGTTTGGGAATCTCAGGAGGTGAGATTACCGATCAATATTTTGGAACTCCGTGCAATTTTCAGAGCTCTTCAGTCTTGGCCTCTTCTAAAGAGAGAATCGTTCATTTGTTTTCAGACAGACAATGTCACAACTGTGGCATACATCAATCATCAAGGAGGGACTCACAGTCCTCTAGCTATGAAAGAAGTATCTCGAATTCTGGTTTGGGCGGAATCCAGCTCCTGTCTAGTTTCTGCGGTTCATATCCCAGGTATAGACAATTGGGAAGCGGATTATCTCAGTCGCCAAACGTTGCATCCGGGCGAATGGTCTCTTCACCCAGAGGTATTTCTTCAGATTGTTTAAATGTGGGGACTTCCAGAAATAGATCTGATGGCCTCTCATCTAAACAAGAAACTTCCCAGGTATCTGTCCAGATCCAGGGATCCTCAAGCGGAAGCAGTGGATGCATTGTCACTTCCTTGGAAGTATCATCCTGCCTATATCTTTCCGCCTCTAGTTCTTCTTCCAAGAGTGATCTCCAAGATTCTGAAGGAATGCTCGTTTGTCCTGCTGGTAGCTCCAGCATGGCCTCACAGGTTTTGGTATGCGGATCTTGTCCGGATGGCTTCCTGCCAACCGTGGACTCTTCCGTTAAGACCAGACCTTCTGTCGCAAGGTCCTTTTTTCCATCAGGATCTCAAATCCTTAAATTTAAAGGTATGGAGATTGAACGCTTGATTCTTGGTCAAAGAGGTTTCTCTGACTCTGATTAATACTATGTTACAGGCTCGTAAATCTGTATCTAGGGAGATATATTATAGAGTCTGGAAGACTTATATTTCTTGGTGTCTTTCTCGTCATTTTTCCTGGCATTCTTTTAGAATTCCCGAGAATTTTACAGTTTCTTCAGGATGGTTTGGATAAAGGTTTGTCTGCAAGTTCCTTGAAAGGACAAATCTCTGCTCTTTCTGTTCTTTTTCACAGAAAGATTGCTAATCTTCCTGATATTCATTGTTTTGTACAAGCTTTGGTTCGTATAAAACCTGTTATTAAGTCAATTTCTCCTCCTTGGAGTTTGAATTTGGTTCTGGGGGCTCTTCAAGCTCCTCCGTTTGAACCTATGCATTCATTGGACATTAAATTACTTTCTTGGAAAGTTTTGTTCCTTCTGGCTATCTCTTCTGCCAGAAGAGTTTCTGAATTATCTGCTCTTTCTTGTGAGTCTCCTTTTCTGATTTTTCACCAGGATAAGGCGGTGTTCCGAACTTCTTTTGAATTTTTACCTAAGGTTGTGAATTCCAACAACATTAGTAGAGAAATTGTGGTTCCTTCATTATGTCCTAATCCTAAGAATTCTAAGGAGAAATCATTGCATTCTTTGGATGTAGTTAGAGCTTTGAAATATTATGTTGAAGCTACTAAGACTTTCCGAAAGACTTCTAGTCTATTTGTTATCTTTTCCGGTTCTAGGAAAGGTCAGAAGGCCTCTGCCATTTCTTTGGCATCTTGGTTGAAATCTTTAATTCATCATGCTTATGTCGAGTCGGGTAAAACTCCGCCTCAAAGGATTACAGCTCATTCTACTAGGTCAGTTTCTACTTCCTGGGCGTTTAGGAATGAAGCTTCGGTTGATCAGATTTGCAAAGCAGCAACTTGGTCTTCTTTGCATACTTTTACTAAATTCTACCATTTTGATGTGTTTTCTTCTTTTGAAGCTGTTTTTGGTAGAAAAGTACTTCAGGCAGCTGTTTCAGTTTGAATCTTCTGCTTATATTTTCAGTTTTTTTCATTAATCTTTATTTTGGGTGTGGATTATTTTTCAGCGGAATTGGCTGTCTTTATTTTATCCCTCCCTCTCTAGTGACTCTTGCGTGGAAAGATCCACATCTTGGGTAGTCATTATCCCATACGTCACTAGCTCATGGACTCTTGCTAATTACATGAAAGAAAACCATAATTTATGTAAGAACTTACCTGATAAATTCATTTCTTTCATATTAGCAAGAGTCCATGAGGCCCACCCTTTTTGTGGTGGTTATGATTTTTTTGTATAAAGCACAATTATTCCAATTCCTTATTTTTTTATGCTTTTGCACTTTTTTCTTATCACCCCACTTCTTGGCTATTCGTTAAACTGATTTGTGGGTGTGGTGAGGGGTGTATTTATAGGCATTTTGAGGTTTGGGAAACTTTGCCCCTCCTGGTAGGAATGTATATCCCATACGTCACTAGCTCATGGACTCTTGCTAATATGAAAGAAATGAATTTATCAGGTAAGTTCTTACATAAATTATGTTTTTCATATGCAAAAGAAGGGGGAGGGTCTTATTTGCCACTTGCAGTGGGCTTTCCAGCTACCTTTTCAACAGAGCCAAACTGACAGCTTCTAAGTAAGTTTTTAAACAGTTTTATACTGGATTTTTATATCAGTATCTGTGCATCTTATTCTTTATAGTAGTGTCTATTACATGCAGTTATATGAAAATGAGTGTATACTGTCCCTTTAAATACCTCCCCCACTCCCCTCATCCCCCAGTCCTTCTTTGTCTTTCGTCACAGGAGGATGGCAGAGAAGTGTCAGAAGATTTCGTAGTAGTCTCTTATGGAGGGTAGTACTCTTCGGAATGGGACTGTAGTTTTAAGTAGTCTTCTCAGCCTCTCAGTGAGAGCATTGATGAATGTTAGGGTCTGGAGATGCAGGGAGAGTCTTTCTACGAAACCATCTAGACTCGTATTAACAGCTCCTTAAAGGGACAGTCAACACCAGAATTTTTGTTGTTTAAAAAGATAGATAATCCCTTTATTACCCATTCCCCAGTTTTGCTAAACCAACACTGTTATATTAATACACTTTTTACTTCTGTGACTAACTTGTATCTAAGCATCTTCTGACCGCCCCTAATCACATGACTTTTAGTTGTTTTGCATATAGTTGCATTTTAGCCAATTAGTGCAGTGTCTGCCACTAGCCACGGGCGTGATCACAATGCTATCTATATGGCCTACATGAGCTTGCTCTCCCCTGCTGTGAAAAGTAAATAAAATAGAGGCGGCCTTCAAGGGCTTAGAAATTATCTTATGTGCCTTCCTAGGTTTGCTTTCAACTAGAATACCAAGAGAACAAAGCAAAATTGTTTATAAAAGTAAATTGGAAAGTTGTTTAAAATTACATGCCTTATTTGAAAAATGAAAGTTTTTTTTGGCCTTGACTGTCCCTTTAAGCAATCAATGTTGACGAGTTTCACTGCCTGCTTTCTTCACTCAAGTCCATGTCAGGAGCGATGCTACACACTGTCAAAACTTGAGAGGCCGCGTTCCTGTTCCACAGCGTTGATTCTGGTAAGATCGTTTAATTTTTTTATATCTGTAATGATAACGCACGACAGGGTCACAGTGTGACTCCTTTATCTGTATAGAATCAAGAGTTAATATCTCCTGAAGGTGATTATTGAACAGGAGGGGATGTATACATGATTGTTTTATTGTGTTTTTGCTGCGACATGTTTGAGATGTGGCTCTGGCAATGTGGAACAGTCAGGCTTTTCCTTCCTTTGATTACTGCGCAGCCCGTTTTAGTTGGCGCGATTTTTCTTGGCTGCAGTAGCGGTCCTGCACGGTACTCCACGTGACTGGGTGTGGCTTCTTTCTCTTCCTTTTTCCTGACCTTGAGTTGCAAGAGACGAAAACGAATTCTCTGTGGGCCTGGGTCATAGGAGGTGGCCATTGGGAGTATAAAGGTGCAGTTTAATCTTTTCTATAGTCCTTATTAAAGGCGTAAGCTATGGGGGACTTTGATATGTTAGAGGGTACTCCCTCTTTACCTAAATCTAATGCTTGTGTTTATTGTTAGGAGGCTTCGGTATACCCGCCTGCTCAACTATGTTTCACATGCTTCAATATAATAGTGATATCTAAAAGATGTTTAGTACCACTGAGCTGTCCATCTCTGAAGGGTCGCCGCCCCGTGAGGTGTGTTCCCTACATTCATCTCTGATTATACATGCAGCTCCTCAGTGCACTTCTAATCCTCCTGCGGGAGGGGCCACGTTGCCGCCCGATTAGTGCTTTACCTCGCCAGGCCAAGCGCAAGCGAAAAGTTAAACATTGCTATCCTTCCCAGGGGTCATCTATTCCATTGGATGTATCTGAGACTAGATTATCCGCTGATGCTGAGGATTCCGATACTTCTGAGGACTCAGAATCAGCGGCCTCTAAACGTAAATTTACGCTTTTTGTTAAGAGGTGTTAGCGACTTTAGAAGTTCCGGAACCAAAGTTACCGGAGGAACCTTCTATTCCTAAGCTTGTTTATGAGGACAGGCTAGTGCCCCAGACTTTCCCGGTTCCTGTAAAGATTGGGAATATTATTAGAATGAGTGGGAGAGACTTGGCTCGTCTTTCTACCCTTCTTCTTCGTTTAAAAAATTGTTCCAGATTCTCAGCTACAATTGTGGGGATCTGTCCCTAAAAAGGATGGAGCTATCTCCACACTCGCTAAACGCACCACTATCCCACTTTAGGATAGTTTGTCTTATAAGGAAACTCATGGATAATAAATTAGAGACCCTGTTAAGGAAGATGTTTCAGCACACAGGGTTCGTTTTTCAACCTGCAGCTGCGGTTTCAGCGGTTGCGGGAGTTGCTACCTATTGGTGCGACTCTCTGTCAGAAATGAATGAAGTGGAGACTCTCATCGATAAGATACATGAAAGAATTAAGGCCCTGAGGGTAGCTAATTTGTTTATTTGTGATGCTAATATGCAGATTATAAGCTTGAATGCCAAGACATCAGGCTTTTCTGTGCTTGCTCGGAGGGCCCTGTGGTTGAAGTCGTGGTCTGCTGACATGACGTCCAAATCTAGATTGCTTTCCCTTCCGTTTAAAGGACAGATTCTTTTCGGTCCAGGCTTGGACTCTATTATATCCACATCTCGGGGGGCAAGGGTGCGTTTCTACCACAAGATAAGAAGAACAAACCTAAGGATCATAATTTTCGTCCCTTTCATTCGGACAAGTCCCAATGACAGCAACCTGCCATGAAGATCGAGCAGTCTAAGGAATCTTGGAAACCCTCTCAGTCTTGGAATAAAGCCAAGCAGAGCAAGAAGCCCGCCGAGACAAAATCTACATGAAGGGGCGGCCCCAGATCCGTCTCAGGATCTCGCAGGGGGCAGACACTCTTTTTTTTCATGGAGGTTTGGTTGAGAGACGTACAGGATCCTTTGGTTCTGGAAGTTGTTACCCAGGGTTACAGGATAGGTTTCAAAACTCATCCTCCCAGGGGCAGATTCCTCTTGTCAAATCTCTCATCAAATCCAAAGAAATGGATTGCCTTTCTAGAGTGTGTGAGGGATCTCTCCTCTCTAGGAATAATTGTATCGGTACCTCTAGCAGAAAGGGTTCTAGGGTACTATTCAAACCTTTTCGTGGTACCAAAGAAGGAGGGCACTTTTGCCCGATTCTAGACCTAAAGTCTCTAAACAAGTTTGTCGGTTCCATCGTTCAAAATGGAGACAATACGGTCTATACTGCCCCTAGTTCGAGATGGTCAGTTTATGGCTACCATAGACTTTAAGGACGCTTACCTCCATGTGTCAATACACAAGGATCACTTCAGGTTCTTAAAGGGACATGAAACCCCAAATTTGTCTTTCATGATTTAGATATAGCATACAATTGAATTTTTTTTTCTAATTTACTTCTATTATGAATTTTGCTTTATTCTCTTGGTATCCTTTCTTGAAGGAGCAGCAATGCACTACTGGGAACTTTCTGAACATATCGGTAAGCCAATCACAAGAGGCATATATGTGCAGGCACCAATCAGCAGCTAGCTTCCAGATCCTGAGCCCATCTAGATATGCTTTTAAACAAAGGATGCCAAGAGAATGAAGCAAATTAGATATAAGTAAAATGAAAAGTTGTTTAAAATGATATGCTATATCTAAATCATGGAAGAAAAATTTTGGGTTTCCTGTCCCTTTAAGGTTCGCCTTTCTGGATCAGCACTTCCAGTTTGTAGCTCTTCCCTTCGGGCTGGCTACTGCTCCAAGAATCTTCACGAAGGTTCTGGGAGCTCTACTCGCGGTGGCAATATCCAGAGGGATAGCAGTGGCTCCTTAACTGGACGACATTCTGGTTCAGGCTCCGTCCTGCCAGATGGCAGAGGACCACTCGAGTGCTCTACTCCTTCTTCTGCAATCTCATGGATGAATGGTAAACTCAGGAAAGAGTTCTCTGGTTCCCAGTACCAGAGTGGAGTTTCTGGGCATGATAATAGACTCCATTGCCATGAAGATATTCCAGACAAGAGACGTTGCAAGATTGTCTCCAGCTGTCTTGCCTTCCAATCCTCCTCAAGGCCATCAGTGGTCCGGTGCATGGAGGTGATTGGGCTCATGGTATCCACTATAGATGTCATTCCATTCACCAGATTCCATCTCCGGCCTCTTCAGCTGTGCATGCTGAGGCAGTGGAACGGCGATCATTCGGACCTGTCCCAACTGATCTCTCTGGACAATAGGTCGAGGGAGAGTCTCTCTTGGTGGCTCTGTCCAGACCAGCTGTCCCAGGGAACATCCTTCATCAGACCATCTTGGGAGATTGTGACTACGGACGCGAGTCTCTCAGGTTGGGGAGCGGTTTGGGGTGCCAGGAAGGCACAGGTCAGGTGGAATCAGTCACTTCTCCCAATCAACATCCTAGAACTTCGGGCAATTTTTTTAATGCTCTGGAGGCTTGGCCTCTCCTGTGTCCATCCAAGTTCATCAGATTCCAGTTGGACAACATTACCTCAGTGGCCTACATCAACCACCAGGGGGGAATGAGAAGCACCCCCTGGAGTGGGTGGAAGCCCACGAATGCTCGCTATCAGCGACCCACATCCCGGGTGTGGACAACTGGGAAGCGGACTTTCTCAGCAGACAATCTTTTCATCAAAGGGAATGGTCTCTTCACCCTGAAGTGTTTGCGGAGATTTGCAACAGTTGGGGGACTCCAGAGATAGATCTCATGGCGTCCAGACTCAACTTCAAGTTACACAGATGCGGGTCACGGTCCAGGGACCCCCAGGCAGATCTGGTAGATGCCTTAGCAGTGCCTTTGGGATTCAACCTAGTGTACATATTTCCCCTATTACCACTTCTACCTCGTGTAGTGGCACGCATCAAACAAGAGCAAGCGTCAACTATTCTAATTGCTTCATCGTGGCCGCGGAGGACGTGGTTTGCGGACCTAGTGGGGATGTCATCGTCCCCTCCATGGAGGTTGCCCTGTCTAAGGAATCTGCTTGTACAGGGACCCTTTGTGCATCAGAATCTAGATTCTCTGAGGCTGACTTCGTGGGGATTGAACGCTTAGTCTTAGCCAGAACGGGTTTTTCTGAGAGGGTGATTGATACTCTCATTTAAGCCAGAAAGCCGGTCACCCTTCGTATCTTTCATAAGGTGTGGAGAACCTACTTACTCTGGTGTGATTCTCATGGATATTCCTGGCATAAGGTCAGGGTCTCCAGAATTCTTTCCTTCCTCCAGGACGGTTTGGAGAAGGGACTTGCCACCAGTTCCTTAAGGGGACAAATTTCGACTGTTCTGTGCTGTTACACAAGACGCTCGCTGAGCTCCCTGATATTCAGTCTTTTTTGTTCAGGCTCTGTCCTGGATCAGGCCTGTGTTTAGACATTCTGCTCCTCCTTGGAGCTTGAATTTGGTTCTGAGGGTTTTGCAGGGGCCTCCGTTCGAGCCTATGCATTCTCTTGACATTAAGACTGTCTTGGAAGGTTCTTTTTCTACTGGCCATTGCTTCGGCATGCAGAGGGTCTGTCTGTCTGAATTAGCGGCCTTACAATGTGAGCCTCCTTACCTAGTTTTCCATGCAGATAAGGCTGTCCTTCACACTCACCTTTTGAAGAAGCTGAGGTGAAATGCGCATCAAGGCGACATTACTCTGTGCATAACGTTAATTTGTGTATATGTGTGAAATATGTTCCACATATATTTAGTATATATATGATCCTATAAGCTTTATTGTATTTTGGGGACTGGTTTAATGGATATTGGTACCAGTTTGGGGAACATATCCCTTAGATCTAGCTACTTACTAGTACTCTAACTTGGTTACTTACTATAGTCTAACTGACACTTGTTGTATATTATTTGTCTTAGCCAGCTGTCTGAAATATGTTCTACAGTGACTAAGTATTTACTTGACATTACGCTATAGTACCGTTATATCTACTTGGTTACACGTTATCACCGGACCTTGTGGGACTATGTTCCTATTTTGTTATTTGCTTTATATACAGCTATTATTTCGATCTAATCTATTTTCATCAACTTGTATAGTTGGGGTGCTCCTCACCTCGCATACTAGTAAATTAATTGGACTTAATGTTATACACTGTACATATAAAAAAAAAATATATTTTAATATTGAGGGGACTCCCCCCCCTCCCTCTTTTATTTATTTATCCAATAAAGGTTATATTTTATTTCATCCTACTGTATGTCGTTTCTTTCATCCTAATAATACCTAAGCGAGTGCTCTTTATGGTGTATCTTTTCTTTACTTTAGACTATTGTCCTTAACACTGGACTGGGATTTCTCCCTAAGGTGGTGTCTGATCGCAATATTAATCAGGAGATTGTGGTTTCTTCCTTGTGTCCTATACCTCCTTCTTCGAAGGAATGGTTACTTCATAACTTGGATGTGGTTCGAGCTTTGAAATTCTATCTTCAGGCTACGAAGTATTTCAGACAAACTTCAGCTTTGTTTGTTGTCTATTCGGCGAAGTGCAAGGGGCTGAAGGCTTCTTCTACTTCCCTATCATTTTGGCTGAAGAGCATGATTCGTTGGGCTTAAGAGATAGCTGGACATACGCCTCCTCAGAGGATTACGGCTCACTCAACTAGAGCTGTGGCTTCTTCTTGGGCCTTTAAGAATGAGGCCTTTATGGAGCAGATTTGTAAGGCGGCTACCTGGTCCTCCTTACATCCTTTTACAAAGTATTACAAATTTGACGTTTTTGCTTCAGCTAAAGCAGCTTTTGGGAGAAAGGTTTTACAGGCTGTGGTGTCCTCAGAATAGGGTCTGCTTACTTTTTACCCTCCCATTTTTCATCCAGTGTCCTCTAGAGCTTGGGTATTTGTTTTCCACAAGTATTGAATGAAGCAGTGGACTCTCCTTGTATTAGATGGAAAACATAAATTATGCTTACCTGATAATTTAATTTCCATCGTTACGAGGAGAGTCCACGGCTCCCGCCCGGCGAACCTAAAATTATTTTGTTTTTCTTCTGGCACCTTTTTATACCCTGATATTTCTCCTACTGTTCCTTGTTCCCTCGGCAGAATGTCTTTGCCTCCTCCTGGTGGCCAGGTTTTGTATTTCCCACAAGTAATGAATGAAGCCGTGGACTCTCCTCGTAACAGTGGAAATGAAATTATCAGGTAAGCATAATTTATATGTTTTAGTTCAGCACCTGGGTAGTACTTGCTGATTGGTGGCTACATGTATCCACCAATCAGCAAGTGCTACCCAGGTTCTGAACCAAAGATGGGCCGGCTCGTAAGCTTACATTCATGCTTTTTCAAATAAAGATACCAAGAGAACGAAGAAAAATTGATAATAGAAGTAAATTAGAAAGTTGCTTGAAATTGCAGGCTCTATCTGAATCACAAAATAAAAAAAACTTGGGTTCAGTGTCCCTTTAAGTCTAATTATTAAATCTTAATCAGTTATAAGAATTGTTCAATATATTAAAGGGACATTCTAGTGTAAAAATAAAGTGATCATTTTCATAAGAACATTTTATTTAAATAAATATTACTATGTGCTTAAAATGACAATAAGGTCAAAATTTAAACTTTCATAATTTCGATAGAGTATGCAATTTTTAACAACTTTACAATACACTACTTTGAGCTAGCTGCTGATTAGTGGCTGTGCATATATGCCTATTGTGATTGGCTCACCAGATATATTCTGCTAGCTCCCAGTATTATGTTGCTGGTCCTTCAACAAAGAATACCAAGAGAAATGAGAATGTTTGAAATAAAGTTTTCTAAAATTGTATTCTCTGTCTGAATCGTGAAAGAAAATTTTGCTTTTCATGTCCCTCTATCGTCTAACCCATTCAGGGTCATGTTATTGGGAACACCTCATGCAGCTCTACAAAAAGGTTTTTTAATCAAAACCAAATCATTTAAAAAAAAAAAATATTGATAATACTTTGAATTCAGTGTATGCTGTTGTAAGTACCAAATAAATAGCTGATTATTTTCCTCTCTTAGATTTGATGTAGAAAAGGAATTGTCTAAACTTGAAGAGAATTCTGAAGAAAAAGCTGTGTCACTATCTGTAAAAAAATCTACATCAAACATTGAAAAGGTTATAAAAACAGAAGGTGAGTTTATGCTACTTGTTTTCAGTGGTGGACAATATTTTAATACGCAAGGATGTTCTATATCGATCTTAATGGGACATTGAACACTAAACAAATGCTAGACAGAATGAAGCATTCAAAGGAAAGAGCAATTGAGAATAACACGTAGATATATTTCTCTTGTTAAGTGTATTCAGTCCACGGATCATCCATTACTTATGGGATATATTCCCTTCCCAACAGGAAGTTGCAAGAGGATCACCCAAAGCAGAGCTGCTATATAGCTCCTCCCCTCACATGTCATACCCAGTCATTCTCTTGCAACCCTCAACATAGATGGAGGTCGTGAGAGGAGTGTGGTGTTTTATACTTAATTATTTCTTCAATCAAAAGTTTGTTATTTTTAAATGGCACCGGAGTGTGCTGTTTTTCTCTCAGGCAGTATTTGGAAGAAGAATCTGCCTGCATTTTCTATGATCTTAGCAGAAGTAACTAAGATCCACTGGCTGTTCTCGCACATTCTGAGGAGTGGGGTAACTTCAGAAAGGGAATAGCGTGCGGGGTCTCCTGCAAATGAGGTATGTGCAGTAAAATATTTTTCTAAGGAATGGAATTGACTAAGAAAATACTGCTGATACCGATGTAATGTAAGTAAAAAAGCCTTAAATGCAGTGAAAGCGACTGGTATCAGGCTGATTAATGTATGTGCAGTAAAGTAATTTTCTAAGGAATGGAATTTGACTAAGAAAATGCTGCTAATACTGAAGTAATGTAATAAGCCTTAAATGCAGTAGAAGTGACTGGTATCAGGCTTACCAATAGAGATACATACTCTTTTTAAAAAAAAAAAAAAAAAAAAAAAAAAAAAAGGATGTTTAAAACGTTTGCTGGCATGTTTAATCGTTTTTGGAGGTACATTGGTGATAAAACTTATTGGGGCATGATTTTTTCCACATGGCTGACTTATATTTCTGCATAGAAACAGTTAACTGAGGTTTCCCACTGTTGTAGTAATGAGTGGGAGGGGCCTATTTTAGCGCTTTTTTGCGCAGTAAAAATTCAGTCTCAGTCTTCCTGCTTCTTCCTGCATGACCCAGGACGTCTCTAGAGAGCTCAAGGGACTTCAAAAGTCATTTTGAGGGAGGTAATCAGTCACAGCAGACCTGTGACAGTGTGTTTGACTGTGTTAAAAACGTTTTTTTTCTCTATTAATTATCCGTTTTGGGTATTAAGGGGTTAATCATCCATTTGCATGTGGGTGCAATGCTCTGCTAACTTAATACTTTTACTGTGAAAATTTGGTTGCTATAACTGATTTGGTTCATTGTTATTTCTACTGTGACAGTTTTTTGTGCTTCTTAAAGGCGCAGTAGCGTTTTCTATATTGCTTGTAAATTTATTTTAAAGTGTTTTCCAAGCTTGCTAGTCTCATTGCTAGTCAGTTTAAACATGTCTGACACAGATGAATCTGTTTGTTCACTATGTTTGAAGGCCAGTGTGGAGCCCCATAGAAATATGTGTACTAAATGTATTGATTTCACTTTAAATAATAAAGGTCAGTCTTTATCTGTAAAAGAATTATCACCAGACAACGAGGGGGAAGTTATGCCGACTAACTCTCCTCACGTGTCAGTACCTTCGCCTCCCGCTCAGGAGGCGCGTGATATTGTGGCGCCAAGTACATCAGAGACCCCCATACAAATCACTTTACAAGACATGGCTACTATTATGAATAATACCCTGACAGAAGTATTATCTAAATTACCAAGAGGCAAGCGCGATAGCTCTGGGATAAGGACAGAGCGCGCTGGTGCTGTGAGAGCCATGTCCGATACTGCGTCACAGTTTGCAGAACATGAGGACGGAGAGCTTCATTCTGTGGGTGACGGATCTGATCCAGGGAAACCGGATTCAGAGATCTCTAATTTTAAATTTAAGCTTGAGAACCTCCGTGTATTGCTAGGGGAGGTTTTAGCGGCTCTGAATGACAGTAACACAGTTGCAATTCCAGAGAAATTATGTAGGCTGGATAGATACTATGCGGTGCCGGTGTGTACTGACGTTTTTCCTATACCTAAAAGGCTTACAGAAATTATTAGCAAGGAGTGGGATAGACCCGGTGTGCCTTTTTCCACACCTCCTATATTTAGGAAAATGTTTCCAATAGACGCCACTACACGGGACTTATGGCAGACGGTCCCTAAGGTGGAGGGAGCAGTTTCTACTTTAGCTAAGCGTACCACTATCCCGGTGGAGGATAGTTGTGCTTTTTCGGATCCAATGGATAAAAAATTAGAAGGTTACCTTAAGAAAATGTTTGTTCAACAAGGTTTTATCTTACAGCCCCTTGCATGCATTGCGCCTGTCACTGCTGCTGCGGCATTCTGGTTTGAGTCTCTAGAAGAGGCCATTCACACAGCTCCATTGGATGAAATTATGGACAAGCTTAAAGCACTTAAGCTAACTAATGCATTTGTTTCTGATGCCATTGTACATTAAACTAAACTAACGGCTAAGAACTCCGGATTCGCCATCCAGGCGCGCAGAGCGCTATGGCTTAAATCCTGGTCAGCTGACGTGACTTCTAAATCTAAATTACTTAATATTCCTTTCAAGGGGCAGACCTTATTCGGGCCCGGCTTGAAAGAAATTATCGCTGACATTACTGGAGGTAAGGGTCATACTCTTCCTCAGGACAGGGCCAAATCAAAGGCCAAACAGTCTAATTTTCGTGCCTTTCGAAACTTCAAGGCAGGAGCAGCATCAACTTCCTCCGCTCCAAAACAGGAAGGAACTGTTGCTCGTTACAGACAGGCCTGGAAAACTAACCAGTCCTGGAACAAGGGCAAGCAGGCCAGAAAGCCTACTACTGCCTCTAAGACAGCATCAAGGGATGGCCCCCTATCCGGAAACGGATCTAGTGGGGGGCAGACTTTCTCTCTTCGCCCAGGCGTGGGCAAGAGATGTCCAGGATCCCTGGGCGTTGGAGATCATATCTCAGGGATATCTTCTGGACTTCAAAGCTTCTCCTCCACAAGGGAGATTTCATCTTTCAAGGTTATCAGCAAACCAAATAAAGAAAGAGGCATTTCTACGCTGTGTACAAGACCTCCTAGTAATGGGGGTGATCCACCCAGTTCCGCGGACGGAACAAGGGCAAGGATTTTACTCAAATCTGTTTGTGGTTCCCAAGAAAGAGGGAACCTTCAGACCAATCTTGGACCTAAAGATCTTAAACAAATTCCTAAGAGTTCCATCATTCAAAATGGAAACTATTCGAACCATCCTACCCATGATCCAAGAGGGTCAGTACATGACCACAGTGGACTTAAAGGATGCCTACCTTCACATACCGATTCACAAAGATCATTATCGGTACTTAAGATTTGCCTTTCTAGACAGGCATTACCAGTTTGTAGCTCTTCCCTTCGGGTTAGCTACGGCCCCGAGAATTTTCACAAAGGTTCTGGGCTCACTTCTGGCGGTTCTAAGACCGTGAGGCATAACAGTGGCTCCGTATCTAGATGACATTCTGATACAAGCGTCAAGTTTTCAAATTGCCATGTCTCATACAGAGATAGTTCTGGCATTTCTGAGGTCGCATGGGTGGAAAGTGAACGTGGAAAAGAGTTCTCTATTACCACTCATAAGAGTCTCCTTCCTAGAGACTCTTATAGATTCTGTAGAGATGAAAATTTACCTGACTGAGTCCAGGTTATCAAAACTTCTAAATGTTTGCCATGTCCTTCATTCCATTCCACGCCCGTCAGTGGCTCAGTGCATGGAAGTAATCGGCTTAATGGTAGCGGCAATGGACATAGTGCCATTTGCGCGCCTGCATCTCAGACCGCTGCAATTATGCATGCTAAGTCAGTGGAATGGGGATTACTCAGATTGGTCCCCTCTACTAAATCTGGATCAAGAGACCAGAGATTCTCTTCTCTGGTGGCTTTCTCGGGTCCATCTGTCCAAGGGTATGACCTTTCGCAGGCCAGATTGGACGATTGTAACAACAGATGCCAGCCTTCTAGGTTGGGGCGCAGTCTGGAACTCCCTGAAGGCTCAGGGATCGTGGACTCAGGAGGAGAAACTCCTCCCAATAAATATTCTGGAGTTGAGAGCAATATTCAATGCTCTTCTAGCTTGGCCTCAGTTAGCAACACTGAGGTTCATCAGATTTCAGTCGGACAACATCACGACTGTGGCTTACATCAACCATCAAGGGGGAACCAGGAGTTCCCTAGCGATGTTAGAAGTCTCAAAGATAATTCGCTGGGAAGAGTCTCACTCTTGCCACCTGTCAGCGATTTACATCCCAGGCGTGGAGAACTGGGAGGCGGACTTTCTAAGTCGCCAGACTTTTCATCCGGGGGAGTGGGAACTTCATCCGGAGGTGTTCGTTCAGCTGGTTCATCGTTGGGGCAAACCAGAACTGGATCTCATGGCGTCTCGCCAGAACGCCAAGCTTCGTCGTTACGGATCCAGGTCCAGGGATCCGGGAGCGGCGCTGATAGATGCTCTAGCAGCCCCTTGGGTTTTCAACATGGCTTATGTGTTCCCACCGTTTCCGCTGCTGCCTCGACTGATTGCCAAGATCAAACAGGAGAGAGCATCGGTGATTCTGATAGCGCCTGCGTGGCCACGCAGGACCTGGTATGCAGACCTAGTGGACATGTCGTCCTGTCCACCATGGTCTCTGCCTCTGAGGAAGGACCTTCTAATACAAGGTCCTTTCAATCATCCAAATCTAATTTCTCTGAGGCTGACTGCTTGGAGATTGAACGCTTGATCCTATCAAAGCGTGGCTTCTCGGAGTCAGTTATTGATACCTTAATACAGGCACGGAAGCCTGTTACCAGAAAAAGTTACCATAAGATATGGCGTAAATATTTATATTGGTGCGAATCCAAGAGTTACTCATGGAGTAAGGTTAGGATTCCTAGGATATTGTCCTTTCTACAAGAGGGTTTAGAAAAGGGCTTATCTGCTAGTTCGTTAAAGGGACAGATTTCTGCTCTGTCTATTCTTTTACACAAACGTCTGGCAGAAGTTCCAGACGTCAAGGCTTTTTGTCAGGCTTTGGCTAGGATTAAGCCTGTGTTTAAGACTGTTGCTCCTCCGTGGAGCTTAAACTTGGTTCTTAAAGTTCTTCAAGGTGTTCCGTTTGAACCCCTTCATTCCATTGATATTAAGCTTTTATCTTGGAAAGTTCTGTTTTTGATGGCTATTTCCTCGGCTCGAGGAGTCTCTGAGTTATCTGCCTTACATTGTGATTCTCCTTATCTGATTTTCCATTCAGACAAGGTAGTTCTGCGTACTATACCTGGGTTTTTACCTAAGGTAGTTTCTAACAGGAATATCAATCAGGAGATTGTTGTTCCATCATTATGTCCTAATCCTTCTTCAAAGAAGGAACGACTTTTGCATAATCTGGACGTAGTCCGTGCCCTGAAGTTCTATTTACAGGCAACTAAAGATTTTCGTCAAACTTCTTCCCTGTTTGTCGTTTACTCTGGACAGAGGAGAGGTCAAAAAGCTTCGCAACCTCTCTCTCCTTTTGGCTTCGTAGCATAATACGTTTAGCCTATGAGACTGCTGGACAGCAGCCCCCTGAAAGAATTACAGCTCATTCCATTAGAGCTGTGGCTTCCACCTGGGCCTTTAAGAATGAGGCCTCTGTTGAACAGATTTGCAAGGCTGCGACTTGGTCTTCGCTTCATACCTTTTCAAAATTTTACAAATTTGATACTTTTGCTTCTTCGGAGGCTGTTTTTGGGAGAAAGGTTCTACAGGCAGTGGTTCCTTCCGTTTAAGTTCCTGCCTTGTCCCTCCCATCATCCGTGTACTTTAGCTTTGGTATTGGTATCCCATAAGTAATGGATGATCCGTGGACTGAATACACTTAACAAGAGAAAACATAATTTATGCTTACCTGATAAATTTATTTCTCTTGTAGTGTATTCAGTCCACGGCCCGCCCTGTCTTTTTTAAGGCAGATCTAAATTTTAATTAAAACTCCAGTCACCACTGCACCCTATGGTTTCTCCTTTCTTGTCTTGTTTCGGTCGAATGACTGGATATGACATGTGAGGGGAGGAGCTATATAGCAGCTCTGCTTTGGGTGATCCTCTTGCAACTTCCTGTTGGGAAGGGAATATATCCCATAAGTAATGGATGATCCGTGGACTGAATACACTACAAGAGAAATAAATTTATCAGGTAAGCATAAATTATGTTTTTTTAAAGTTTCATTAGCTGTTTAAACATTGACAAAATTAGTAAATTGTTAGTGTCTATAAAGCAATGGGAGCTGCCATGTTGTAACTTAGGTTACCTTCTCTACTGTGGCCAATTAGAGACATAGGTCACTAGAGTGTGCAGCCAATGGCTGTGTGGAATATAACAGTGTTCTTCACTTCCATTTTTAACAGGAATTGATAAGCTCACAATTTCAGAATGGAATTACAGGAAAAGGGAATAAAATAAATAATGAAAGTATATTGCTAACTATATATATATATATATATACACGATTTATCATTTCTTATTTCCATCTGAAAGTGTTTAATGTCCCTTTTAATTCTTTAATTTGTGGCAAAAAACTTGATACCAAAATTTGCATTTTAAAACAAAAAAGTAGGGAAATTCCAGGTTTCAGGTCTTGCTTAATAAAATAAAAAAAATAAAAACTGTGCCCCCCCAATATGCAGTATACAAGAACTAGAAAATGAGCTGCACCTTCTTAACCAAGAGCTTTCATTTGAACCTCAAAAAATTAAAACATATGTTCAAGGTTTAACATAGAGTTTAATTATAGCCAACCATCCAGTACTTGGAGCCACAAGCTGGTATGACGCTGCCCCTGTTGGCTGGGATGCAACATTGTACACTGTGTCTGTTACACAGTACAGCTACCAGCACTTGATACAACTGCTCACGTTAGAAAGGTATACATTTTTTAAATAAATGAGAAAAGAGAAAAAAAAGAGCATTTGAAAGGCACTCAAAAAAACACAATCTTATAACCTGATTCAAAACCACAATGTAAAGTACCCCACCCCAAGTAAGCTTATTGAAACTTAAAATATAAAACGACTATATAAATATAATTAAAAACAAATATAACAGAAAATAAAAGGTGCCTTGAAGAAGCTATGGTTAAACATGCATTTGTGTTTTTTTCTTTTGCCTTTGGAATCTTAACAGTGAGCAATAGGCATTTCTGTAGAGAGGTTTTGTTTTATGTCTCAAGCAGTAATGGGGATTATTACCATGTTTTATGTGTTTTTTTACTATTAAGGTATCAATTTGGGGATTTACTTTTTAAGATATATAGTAGAGAGAAGAGACCAGCACAAACCTGTTGGATGTCCCACAGTGAGAAACTCCCAAACTCACTAATATAGTAGAAAAGGGATGAAAGTGGTCTCCAATTTATGCAAAAAATCCTTTCTCTTGTTAAGTGTATCCAGTCCACGGATCATCCATTACTTGTGGGATATTCTCCTTCCCAACAGGAAGTTGCAAGAGGATCACCCACAGCAGAGCTGCTATATAGCTCCTCCCCTAACTGTCATATCCAGTCATTCTCTTGCAAGCCTCAACCAAGATGGAGGTCGTAAGAGGAGTGTGGTGTTTTATACTTAGTTTATTCTTCAATCAAAAGTTTGTTATTTTTAAATGGTGCCGGAGTGTACTGTTTATCTCAGGCAGTATTTAGAAGAAGAATCTGCCTGCGTTTTCTATGATCTTAGCAGAAGTAACTAAGATCCATGGCTGTTCTCAAATATTCTGAGGAGTGAGGTAACTTCAGAGAGGGAATGGCGTGCAGGTTTTCCTGCAATAAGGTATGTGCAGTTAATATTTTTCTAGGGATGGAATTTTCTAGAAAATGCTGCTGATACCAAACTAATGTAAGTAAAGCCTTAAATGCAGTTGTAGCGACTGGTATCAGGCTTATTAATAGAGATACATACTCTTATAAAAATGTAATATAAAACGTTTGCTGGCATGTTTAATCATTTTTATATGTATTTGGTGATAAAACTTATTGGGGCCTAGTTTTTTTTCCACATGGCTGGCTTGAATTTTGCCTAGTAACAGTTTCCTTAGGCTTCCCACTGTTGTAATATGAGTGGGAGGGGCCTTTTTTAGTACTTTTCTGTGCAGCTAAAAATACTGACAGAGACATTCAGCTTCCCTCTGCATGATCCAGGACATCTCTGGAGGGCTCAAAAGCTTCAAAGTCGTTTTTGAGGGAGGTAAAAAGCCACAGTAGAGCTGTGGCAGTTGTTGTGACTGTTTGAAAAAAAAAAAAAAAAAAAAAAGTTTTTGTCTTTTATTATTCAGTTTTGGGTATTAAGGGGTTAATCATCCATTTGCAAGTGGGTGCAATGCTCTGCTAACTTGTTACATACACTGTAAAAATTTTGTTAGTGTAACTGCCTTTTTTCACTGTTATTTCAAATTTTGACAAAATTTGTGTTTCTTAAAGGTGCAGTAACGTTTTTTATATTGCTTGTAAACTTGTTTAAAGTGTTTTCCAAGCTTGCTAGTCTCATTGCTAGTCTGTTTAAACATGTCTGACACAGAGGAAACTACTTGTTCATTATGTTTGAAAGCCATGGTGGAGCCCCATAGGAGAATGTGTACTAAATGTATTGATTTCACCTTAAACAGTAAAGATCAGTCTTTAACTATAAAAGAAATATCACCAGAAGATTCTGACGAGGGGGAAGTTATGCCGACTAACTCTCCCCACGTGTCAGACCCTTCGCCTCCCGCTCAGGGGATGCACGCTAAAATGGCGCTAATTACATCAGGGACGTCCATAGCGATTGCCTTGCAGGACATGGCTGCAATCATGAATAATTCCCTGTCAGAGGTATTATCCAGGTTGCCTGAATTAAGAGGCAAGCGCGATTACTCTGGGGTTAGGAGAAATACAGAGCACGCAGATGCTGTAAGGGCCATGTCTGATACTGCGTCACAATATGCAGATCATGAGGACGGAGAGCTTCAGTCTGTGGGTGACATCTCTGATTCGGGGAAACCTGATTCAGAGATTTCTAATTTTAAATTTAAGCTTGAGAACCTCCGTGTGTTGCTTGGGGAGGTATTAGCTGCTCTGAATGACTGTAACACAGTTGCATTACCAGAGAAATTGTGTAGGCTGGATAAATACTATGCGGTACCGGTGTGTACTGATGTTTTTCCTATACCTAAAAGGCTTACAGAAATTATTAGCAAGGAGTGGGATAGACCGGGGGTGCCTTTTTCCCCACCTCCTATATTTAGAAAAATGTTTCCAATAGACGCCACTACACGGGACTTATGGCAGACGGTCCCTAAGGTGGAGGGAGCAGTTTCTACTTTAGCAAAGCGTACTACTATCCCGGTTGAGGACAGTTGTGCTTTTTCAGATCCAATGGATAAAAAATTGGAGGGTTACCTTTAGAAAATGTTTATTCAACAAGGTTT
This sequence comes from Bombina bombina, assembly GCF_027579735.1. Lineage (NCBI taxonomy): Eukaryota > Metazoa > Chordata > Amphibia > Anura > Bombinatoridae > Bombina > Bombina bombina. Next base: position 1,006,891,117 of record NC_069503.1, read on the forward strand.
TATTTTACAGCCCCTTGCATGCATTGCGCCTGTCACGGCTGCGGCGGCATTCTGGTTTGAGGCCCTGGAAGAGGCCATCCATACAGCTCCATTGACTGAAATTATTGACAAGCTTAGAACACTTAAGCTAGCTAACTCATTTGTTTCTGATGCCATTGTTCATTTGACTAAACTAACGGCTAAGAATTCCGGATTCGCCATCCAAGCGCTTAGGGCGCTATGGCTTAAATCCTTGTCAGCTGACGTGACTTCGAAGTCTAAATTACTCAACATTCCTTTCAAGGGGCAGACCTTATTCGGGCCTGGTTTGAAGGAAATTATTGCTGACATTACTGGAGGTAAGGGTCACACCCTTCCTCAGGACAGGGCCAAAGCAAAGGCCAAACAGTCTAATTTTCGTGCCTTTCGAAATTTCAAGGCAGGTGCAGCATCAACTTCCTCCGCTTCAAAACAAGAGGGAACTTTTGCTCAATCTAAGCAGGCCTGGAAACCTTACCAGTCCTGGAACAAAGGCAAGCAGGCCAGAAAGCCTGCTGCTGCCTCTAAGACAGCATGAAGGAACGGCCCCCTATCCGGCGACGGATCTAGTAGGGGGCAGACTTTCTCTCTTCGCCCAGGCGTGGGTAAGAGATGTTCAGGATACCTGGGCGTTGGAGATCATATCTCAAGGATATCTTCTGGACTTCAAAGCTTCCCCTCCACAAGGGAGATTTCATCTTTCAAGGCTATCTGCAAATCAGATAAAGAAAGAGGCATTCCTACGCTGTGTGCAAGACCTCCTAGTTATGGGAGTGATCCATCCAGTTCCGCGGATGGAACAAGGACAGGGTTTTTATTCAAATCTGTTTGTGGTTCCCAAAAAAGAGGGAACCTTCAGACCAATTTTGGATCTAAAGATCTTAAACAAATTCCTCAGAGTTCCATCTTTCAAAATGGAAACTATTCGGACCATCCTACCCATGATCCAAGAAGGTCAGTACATGACCACAGTGGACTTAAAGGATGTCTACCTTCACATACCGATTCACAAAGATCATCATCATCGGTTTCTAAGGTTTGCCTTTCTAGACAGACATTACCAATTTGTAGCTCTTCCCTTCGGGTTGGCTACAGCCCCAAGAATCTTTACAAAGGTTCTGGGCTCACTTCTGGCGGTTCTAAGACCGCGAGGCATAGCGGTGGCTCCGTATCTAGATGACATCCTGATACAGGCGTCAAGCTTTCAAGTTGCCAAGTCTCATACAGAGATAGTTCTGGCATTTCTGAGGTCGCACGGGTGGAAAGTGAACGAGGAAAAGAGTTCTCTATTCCCACTCACAAGAGTCTCCTTCTTAGGGACTCTTATAGATTCTGTAGAAATGAAAATTTACCTGACGGAGTCCAGGGTATCAAAACTTCTAAATGCTTGCCGTGTTCTTCACTCCATTCCGCGCCCTTCGGTAGCTCGGTGTATGGAGGTAATCGGCTTAATGGTAGCGGCAATGGACATAGTGCCATTTGCGCGCCTTCATCTCAGACCACTGCAATTATGCATGCTGAGTCAGTGGAATGGGGATTACACAGATTTGTCCCCTCTGCTAAATCTGGATCAAGAAACCAGAGATTCTCTTCTCTGGTGGTTGTCTCGGGTACACCTGTCCAAGGGTATGACCTTTCGCAGGCCAGATTGGACAATTGTAACAACAGATGCCAGTCTTCTAGGTTGGGGTGCAGTCTGGAATTCCCTGAAGGCACAGGGATCGTGGACTCAGGAGGAGAAACTCCTTCCAATAAATATTCTGGAGTTAAGAGCGATATTCAATGCTCTTCTGGCTTGGCCTCAGTTAGCAACACTGAGGTTCATCAGATTTCAGTCGGACATAATCACGACTGTGGCTTACATCAACCATCAAGGGGGAACCAGGAGTTCCCTAGCGATGTTAGAAGTCTCAAAAATAATTCGCTGGGCAGAGTACCACTCTTGCCACCTGTCAGCAATCCATATCCCAGGCGTGGAGAACTGGGAGGCGGATTTTCTAAGTCATCAGACTTTCCATCCGGGGGAGTGGGAACTCCATCCGGAGGTGTTTGCTCAGTTGATTCATCGTTAGGGCAAACCAGAGTTGGATCTCATGGCGTCTCGCCAGAACGCCAAGCTTCCTTGTTACGGATCCAGGTCCAGGGACCCAGAAGCGACGCTGATAGATGCGCTAGCAGCGCCTTGGTTCTTCAACCTGGCTTATGTGTTTCCACCGTTTCCTCTGCTCCCTCGACTGATTGCCAAAATCAAACAGGAGAGAGCATCAGTGATTCTGATAGCACCTGCGTGGCCACGCAGGACTTGGTATGCAGACCTAGTGGACATGTCATCCTTTCCACCATGGACTCTGCCTCTAAGACAGGACCTTCTGATACAAGGTCCTTTCAATCATCCAAATCTAATTTCTCTGAGACTGACTGCATGGAGATTGAACGCTTGATTCTATCAAAGCGTGGCTTCTCCGAGTCAGTCATTGATACTTTAATACAGGCACGAAAGCCTGTTACCAGGAAAATCTACCACAAGATATGGAGTAAATATCTTTATTGGTGTGAATCCAAGACTTACTCATGGAGTAAAGTTAGGATTCCTAGAATATTGTCTTTTCTCCAAGAGGGCTTGGACAAAGGATTATCAGCTAGTTCCTTAAAGGGACAGATTTCTGCTCTGTCTATTCTTTTGCACAAGCGTCTGGCAGAGGTTCCAGACGTCCAGGCATTTTGCCAGGCTTTGGTTAGATTTAAGCCTGTGTTTAAACCTGTTGCTCCCCCGTGGAGCTTAAACTTGGTTCTTAAGGTTCTTCAAGGAGTTCCGTTTGAACCCCTTCATTCCATTGATATTAAACTTTTATCTTGGAAAGTTCTGTTTTTGATGGCTATTTCCTCGGCTCGGAGAGTCTCTGAGCTATCTGCCTTACAATGTGATTCTCCCTATCTGATTTTTCATGCAGATAAGGTAGTTCTGCGTACCAAACCTGGGTTTTTACCTAAGGTGGTTTCTAACAAGAATATCAATCAAGAGATTATTGTTCCATCGTTGTGCCCTAATCCTTCTTCAAAGAAGGAACGTCTTTTACATAATCTGGACGTAGTCCGTGCCTTGAAGTTTTACTTTCAAGCTACTAAGGATTTTCGTCAAACATCTTTCCTGTTTGTCGTTTACTCTGGACAGAGGAGAGGTCAAAAAGCTTCGGCAACCTCTCTTTCCTTTTGGCTTCGGAGCGTAATAAGCCTAGCCTATGAGACTGCTGGACAGCAGCCCCCTGAAAGGATTACAGCTCATTCTACTAGAGCTCTGGCTTCCACCTGGGCCTTCAAAAATGAGGCCTCTGTTGAACAGATTTGCAAGGCTGAGACTTGGTCTTTGCTTCACACTTTTTCAAAATTTTACAAATTTGATACTTTTGCTTCTTCGGAGGCTGTGTTTGGGAGAAAGGTTCTTCAGGCAGTGGTTCCTTCCGCTTAATCCTGCCTTGTCCCTCCCATCATCCGTGTACTTTAGCTTTGGTATTGGTATCCCACAAGTAATGGATGATCCGTGGACTGGATACACTTAACAAGAGAAAACATAATTTATGCTTACCTGATAAATTTATTTCTCTTGTAGTGTATCCAGTCCACGGCCCGCCCTGTCCTTTTAAGGCAGGTCTAAATTTTAATTAAACTACAGTCACCACTGCACCCTATGGTTTCTCCTTTCTCTGTTTGTTTTCGGTCGAATGACTGGATATGACAGTTAGGGGAGGAGCTATATAGCAGCTCTGCTGTGGGTGATCCTCTTGCAACTTCCTGTTGGGAAGGAGAATATCCCACAAGTAATGGATGATCCGTGGACTGGATACACTACAAGAGAAATAAATTTATCAGGTAAGCATAAATTATGTTTTTATTCAGTTACATGGGATAAGATCCACACAACCACAACGTTTTTGGGAAGCACCCCTTAATCATGTGATGCAATTGTCATCAATCTTTGTTACCTTTTATAGCAGTATACCTGTGTTAACCCTTACTGGGGTCAATGTAACTTGCTAGAATAGCGCCAACTAGTTCACAAAATTAAAAACATTCAACAGTTTGAACAAAACAAAATTACATTGCTTACAGTGACTATACATTGATTGTTACATTGTTTATCTTTTTAAAGACAAGAGAACTCGCAATTGAAACAAAAAAAGAAAAGTAAAGTTATGTACAAAAAATAAAATAGTAATACTTGGAGAAATTACATTAAAGGGACACTGAACCCAATTTTTTAATTTCATGATTCAGATAGAGCATGACATTTTAAGCAACTTTCTAATTTACTCCTATTATCAATTTTTCTTTGTTCTCTTGCTATCTTTATTTTAAAAGAAGAATGTAAATCTTAGCAGCCAGCCCATTTTAGGTTCAGCACCATGGATAGAGCTTGCTTATTGGAGGCTTACATTTACCCACCAATAAGCAAGCATAACCCAGGTTCTCAACCAAAAATGGGCCGGCTCCTATGCATCACATTCCTGCTTTTTAAATAAAGATAGCAAGAGAACGCTATCTGGCAGATAGGTGACGTTTCCACCTCTTAGCCAATAGCCGTGCGGTAAATCCGGCTTGGTGCCCTTGGGAGCCGGATTCCCGCATGCTATTTGCTAAAAGGTGAAAACGTCACTTCTTAGCAAAATAAATTTCTGCCGTGGGCTGCCTGAGCAGATCAGAACGGCAACGCTTGAAACAAATAAAGGAGCTTTCTGCATTATGTTATACTTCATGAATGAAAGTCCCCTATTATTTGTTTCAAAAGTCAATCCTTGCGTTTCACAAACGCTAGGATTGACTTTCACTTTAAATTTCGTCCATTAATTGGCTCTATTCTAACAAGTTACATTGATCCCAGTAAGTGTTAACACAGGTATACTTCTATAAAGGCAATGAATATTGATGACAATTGCATCACATGTTTAAGGGGTGTTAACCCGAAACGTTGTGGTTGTTTGGATCTTATCCCATGTAACTGAATAAAAGGATTTCATTTTTTGCATGAATTGGAGACCACTTTCTTCCCTTGATTTACTTTTTAAGAACATCTAAAGCCTGTTGGCCTATATCACTGGTTTTCAAACCTGTCCTCAGGTCTCTCTAACAGGCCACATTTTGAAGATAACTGAAAAGGAGCACAGGTGAAATAATCAGCTGATTAGTAAACATGGTTATTTTACCCTCATTCCAAGGTAATCCTCAAAACATGGCCTGTTGGGGAAGGTTTGAGGACAGGTCTGAACCAGTGGTCTATATGTACGTGTGTAAATAATGAACAATGATACAAGAGTTTGGCAAGTGAATCTGTAAAAAATAAAAATCAATTTTGTCTAAGAATAGCAAAAATTGATTATCCTCATAGCATGGTTTCTCAAGTCCTTTCCTCGGGCTCCACTAAGTGGTCAGAGTTCTAGGATTGCCATGGTCGAGAATGGGTTAAATAACCACAATTAACAAGCAGCTGATTGTCACCTATGCCTTTTATTCAGACATGCTGAAAACCTGGCCTGTTACTGGTTCTGTGGACTGGAGTTTTGGAAAACTTCATATACAACCATGTTTCCGAATGCCAATCATCAAGAATTAGGCTAGATTTAAAGGATTTCCCTACTTGAGTACAGTGAGACAGTTAAAATGATTGAGCTTATAAACAGCCTCAAAAGCGAAAAACTTTACAAATCTGTCCTGTTAGGGCTTCATGATGACACTGTTATAGAACATAACATAAAAAACAAATGAAGTGACATTTCTTGGTGTTTGGTAGTTGCAGTGCTTTGATAGCTGGTTTATTACAATTACTCTTTATTTATAAAGCTACAACAACATTGCTCACAGCCCAACTACAAATGAAGAAGACAAAGCAAATGTATATACCGTAATATTATACCAATAGATAATAATTACTGAGGCTACTTATTGCTCACAAAACTACTTCACTCCCTTTTAGGTTTAAGTCCAGAACAAAGATGTTTTATTGCAGAGCATGAGAAAGACAAAGGGAATGAGGCCTTCAGAAGTGGTGACTATGAGGAAGCTGTGACCTATTACAGTCGGTAAGAATGTTTAGCCCTATTGCTGCCATATTGTAGCTGCTTATTTTACTCTAATTGTGCTTGAGTAAAAGAACACCCACAAGTGACTGCAGCGCCAGCTTCTAATCCCATATATGTACAGCACACAGAGGAAGTCTAGCACTCACTTACAAGCACTTATCTAAGCTTAAAAGCAAAAACTGGGAGAGTTAGTTACTGCATCTGGCCAAATGGGACAAGCCCAGGTACCACGTCAAGATCTCTCCCAAAACCTGGGCCCTAAACAGCCACACAATGTAAGCTGTCAATCAAAAAAAATTGGGAACAAGTGAAGCGTTCACAGACTTATGTAATTACCCTAGACATATACAAAACACGGAAGGGGACTGCACTATCAGACCGGCCTGGGTATACATCCCATGACCCTGCAACATGCACAGCCCTGGGTGCCCAATAGCACTCTCAGGAAGCTGCACTGTCCCCAGAGTCCCAGGCAGTTAAACCCAGAAAGGTCTGGGTGCAAGGCCCATAGGGAAAATTACAAATTAATACAGCACACAGAAAAAGTCTAGCACTCATTTACAACTACTCAGCTAAGCTTAAAAGCAAAAATGGACTATACTCAATACGTGTTCCTTATGAGCCCCGTATCTCTTTTATCCTTCTACTTAAATATAGTAATAGCAGCATAAGGTGACATATCCTAACACTAATAACCCTGTAACATTTCCTACACAGTTAACGCCACACTTAAGTAACTACTCGATATGGGAAATATGCAAGTTTTGAACCCCCCTTCTAATCAGTCCCGACATTAGCCATTAAGCCCACCCCTGATTGGACTGGTCTGGTATTTCCTTTGCGCTCTCATTAGGCCTACTACCAGCCCAAAGTAGTTTATCCCCCTAGACTTGCCCTTTCTATTAGGCTTTATCACCCTATAGACATAATTGGCATATTTTCTCCCACAACTCAATTTTAGTTAGCCATGAAGTCTAGATAATTTCAGATCTCACCCCCATCTAGATGGGGGCAATTCACTTTGTGTGACCATATACTAACCCTATTTAAGCCCAATATCTTTTTCATCAATCCAACATCAGGATATGTTGCTTACATTCCTTGTCTCAGTAGTTATCCTTTTGAATCCTACATTCCTAAGAGTTCTTCCCAGTCCCTTGTTCTCCTTCAAGTTCTTAAGGCAGATTAAACTGTATTTATTTGATATGTGCACTGCGCCTAAGAGCAAAGTAGATGTTTCTAATTTGCATATGAGTATTTACCTCCGCCCCCCCCAAATGCTGTAATGACAATACATGGTAGCTTACCTTTAAAATACTAGATGTGTAACATTCTTTATAAAGGTAACACTATACTTAAACAACTCTACTTATCCAAGACCTAACTTAACCCCGCATATATACATAGTCTCACTATTTAGACCTCCTTCCTTATACAAAGATTCTCAACCCACTTTGTTTGAGTCCCTTATAGACCCACATTCAGCCTTTGAGGCTAACCCCTGTCTCCTCTCAACTAAAAACACTGAACAATATTTACAATGTGGCCTTTGGCCACACTACATATTGAACATAGGTGGGCGATCCACTCCTCCCTTTTTTCGATACTCTTTTAAATTATGGCGCGATCACTCACTTCTCACAATGTTAGGGGCCTCAACACTCCTAGTAAACGAAGTAGACTCCTGCGTTTCCTTAACCATGCGAAGTCCAAGATAGCATTCTTACAGGAGACCCACTGGGTGGAGGGCACCCCAATCCCCCTTAAATTCAAACAGTACCCAGTGGTTGAGACTGCATCCTTCACGAGCAAATCCAGAGGGGTAGCGATTCTAATACATAAGAGCGTTCTCTTTGAAAAATTGAACGTCCATGCAGACCCCCAGGGGCGTTTCCTGATTTTAAATTGTAAGTTGGAGGGCATCCCGTACACACTAGCATCTTCCTACGCTTCTTAGATTCCCACAAGACAGGTAACCTATTACTTGCAGGGGACTTCAGCATGGTTCTCGACACCCTTTTGGATAGACATTCCTCTAGGAATAGGGCCTACGATCCCTCCCTACTCAAAACCACAAAGCAATTCAATACTCTCATTGCGCACCACAATCTGTTTGACATCTGGCGATCGCTGCACCCCACTACTAGAGACTATTCATATTTTTCTGCAGTGCACAATTCTTAATCGCGCATCATTATTATTTTTTGAGAACCGCGATTGCTAGACTCCATAGAGACTGCACGGATTCCGAATTGCACCTGGTCGGACCATTCTCCCATACACACAACAATGCATTTTCCTATTACCCCGACTTCCAGACCTTCTTGGAAGCTACCTTAATATTTGTTTGCCGAGATTGATAATATTAATCTAGTAAAGGAGGAAATCAGGCAATTTATATCCATTAATGACAATGGGGTAGTAAATGACCATTGTCTATGGAGCTCACTCAAGGCCTATATTCAAGGTAAGGTATTTTCCTTAAACTAGCATCCAAGCATAAAAAAAAGGTTATACCTTTTTGAAGTTCTAAACAAATTTGATTTTCTGTCTCACTCTCTATACTCTCTATACCTCTCCCTCCGCATCAGTCAGAGGTTTAGGGTTCCTATCCCCCTCCTTCCCGATCACTAATGGTACGCGGCAGGGTTGCCCCTTGTCCCCTCTAATTTTCGCACTAGTGATGGAGCCACTACCTGTGGCACTTCGTTCTAATGACAACATTAAGGGAATAAACCTGGCAGGAAGCATTCAAAAGACCACTTTATTTGCCGATGACCTCACAGTACTTCTAAGCGACCCTATCCATTCCCTTCCGGCCCTATTTGACATTCTACAAGCCTTTGGAGCAGTTAGTTATTATAAACTTAATGTGAATAAAACGGATGTATACGCAATTACCATGCCTGACATAGAATATTCTACACTCAAAAGGAGATACACTTTCAATTGGTCGCAGCAGCGCCTCAAACATCTAAGAGTCTTCCTCTCCTGTAATATCTCGACTGTTGTTGAATCTAACTTTTACCCCCTTCTTCACTCTTTCAAAAAATCTGTAGACCACTGGAATGTTCCCAGCATCTCATGGTTGGGTAGAGTAGCAGCCTTCAAGATGACTCTTCTCCCCAAGCTTACTTATCTTTTCCGAACCTTACCGATTCCTATTCCCAAATCTCTTATTGGGAAATTTCAACTCCTGTGCAACATATTCATTTGGAAGGGTAAACACCCGAGAGTGGCTACTAGAATTCTACAACAACCATTGCTAAGTGGGGGTGCTGGCGCCCCTAACCTGGCAAACTATCATGAAGCCTCTAGATTGGCCCATATCCTCCCATGGAACTCTGAAACTTCTGATTGTAAGTGGTGGATATTAGAACAAGCTACCTTACCAAACCCACTTACACTTTCGGACTTGTTATGGATCCCTTAGCACATTAGGGCCTCTCTTGATATTCAAAACTTCATTGTTCTTTCAGCCTTAAAATTTTGGAATAAAACTCGCTCTCTTCCCCAAATAGCCCCTCACCCTTCCCCGATCCATACGCTTTCAGGCCTACTTTGTGCCCTTCAAGATTTGCACCCCTCAATATGGCACTCTCATGGAATTATTAGCATACAAGATCTATTCCCTAATAGACAACTAATGACGCTCGCAAATTTCCGCTCCACATTTCAGCCTTTTCAACTATTGCAGTTCGAGTTCTGGAGACTGAAAAGCCTTCTACACTCGTGGGGATTCACAACCCTTCCTTTGCGAGCCCTTACAGGATGGGAACAAAGATGGCGTGCAGCCAAAAAAATTCCTAAAGCCCTGTCGATATCTTACCAAGATGTCCTCAACCCTCCCACTTATCTTAAGTCGGCCTACATAATTGCGTGGGAAACAGATCTGAAGTTTCAAGCTAGTCCAGAAGAATGGTCTAGAGCTATGTTAGTAACTAAACGAGCTCTTCATTGCGTCACATTACTAGAACTGTACCTCAAGATATACATGCAATGGCACATGACTCCGTTGAGACTTTTTAAAATATCCCACCTAAATTCTCCGTTCTGCTGAAGAGGATGCGGCCAAATAGGCTCGCCGGCACACGTGTGGTGGGAATGCCCTACCTTCAGCCCCTATGGACTATGCTCTCTCACAGGTGCACTGATGTGGACCCGGCCCTTTGGTTGAGACCACAGAAAGTATTATTCCACTTGGACGTGGGGTCTCCTCTCTCTCCCCTGTGGGCCTCCTCAGCATCTATTTACTAACAGCTGTTAAACTTGCTATCGCCCGTCTTTGGAAACAAACCAATCTCCCTAGCTGGCATGATATCATCAAAACCATGGACTACCTAGAAGTAATGGAAAGTCCCATCTTCACCGCAAATAATAAGGTTACCTTGCATTGTCAAGCTTGGGAATTGTGGAGGAGAATTAAATTTCCCAGAACCTATAATTGAAGAAGGGCTAAATAGACCCCTTGACCTTTTAATCTTTTATATTTTCCTCCTATCCCTCTCCCCCCCCCCTCTATCCCCCCCCCTTTTTTTCCACTCTCCTCCCCCCCCCCCCCCCTTCTACTAAATCTTTGCTCCAGTTTCATTCTCATATTCGGTGCGCCTCCTTCAGATGTTACATTTTATTGTATTCACAAGTCCTTTCTATTAACATCCAGTTAGCATATGTATTCACCTACATACAGTATATACCATATCCACTTAACTTTATCATAGTAAACCCATAACTGCATTAAGATATTCTTAGTTTACTGGTTACTGTTGGTTTTGCGTGTTCAATATTTGGACACAACTTTTATTTCTAAAAAAATTATGTAAAAAGAGGTTGTACTTTGTACTATACCATCTCTGTTGCTCTAACTTTATCTTGTTAAAAACCCTCATATTGTAATAATCGGTAAAATGTCATCTAATGTACATGAGTTTATTATTGTATGTGTTGTAAACCTCAATAAAAATCTACTTTTTTTATAAAAAAAAAAAGCAAAAGTGGAAAAGTTAGTTACCGCATCTGACCAAATGGGACAAGCCCAGGTACCACGTCAAGGTCTCTCCCAAATCCTGGGTCCCTAAACAGCCACATAATGCAAGCTCTCAGTCAAACAAATTGGGAACAAGTGAATGGTGCAAAGACTTATGTAATCACCCTAGACATATAGAAAACACTGACACTGAAGGGGACTGCACACTCAGACTGGACTGGGTACACATACAATGACCCTGCAACCTGCACAGCCCTGGGTGCTCATTAACACTCTCAGGAAGCTGCACTGTCCCCAGAGTTTAGGGACCCAGGTTTTGGGAGAGACCTTGACGTGGTACCTGGGCTTGTCCCATTTGGTCAGATGCGGTAGCTAACTTTTCCATTTTTGTTTTTACGCCCACCCGCCTCCCTTCTTACCCTCCCACCCACCAACGATCGGCACCACCGCTGTCCGATGCAGAGAGGGCCACAGAGTGGCCCTCTCTGCATCGATAACTCTACAAATCTATTTCTGCAGTGCCCCACTCGTGGGGCATGCAGAAATAGCACAATCTCTCTATCCCCCCCAACAAGCTTTACTGAATAATCATTCGAAGTGACAACCTTTAAATAAACAGAACATTTTGTTGTACATAATTTCCATTTTTTGCTAAAAAAAAAATTGTTTTCAGGAGTAAATGTACAGTCCTTTTATTGTATATGGTTTCACTTTTTCTTTTTCCTGCAAGTGGGGAGCCCAAAATTTGTGTTAAGGGTATAGTCCAAGTCTTAAAAATGCAAGCTTCCAAATTGGAACTCCAAAATCTTCAATGTTTGAGTTTTTATTTCGCTTAACAATAGTACAATCTCAGTGCTAAACATACCTCCGTTTTAATATAGTTTTGTAAAGAGCTTAAATTAACAAAGTGTCTTGGATAAGAGGAGGAAAAGGCGAGAAGAGGGTAGGGGGAAGAATATAGAGGGAGAGAGGGAAAAAAAGGGGGGGGGGGGAGAATCAAGTGGGAGGTTAAGGGTTTCAGGTCGTGTCCACACAAGCAAATTATTACATAAATCTCTAGTTTTTCAGTTTTTAAGTAGTGATATCTTTCTAAGATGAGTAACTCGTGAGATTGCGGCAGAGAGAAGCCTAGGGCACAGCGTTAGTCGTTAAGGGGTTATACCGAATATTTTTCTTTCATACAATTTTAATCAACTTTCCAATTTACTTCTGTTATCAAGTTTGCTTCATTTTCTTGGTATCCTTTGTTGGAAAAGCAGTGATGAGCCTACCTAGGTATGTTTTTCAACAAAGGATACCAAGACAACAAAGCAAATTATATAATAGAAGTATATTGAAAAGTTTTTTTAAAACTGCATGCGGTGTCCAAATCATGGACAGCATGTGTTGGTTTACTTATACTCCTCCAGTTTTTGACCACTGTTCTTACATTGCTACTATAATGGAAATATAAAAGGTAACACTTTTTATTCACAAAGAATGTTGTAATAATCCAAGTACGCAATTGTTTGTGCTAATATATCCATAAATGTTGAGTTAATAAGATAAGACTTGATTTGAACCAGGAAAAGGAAATCACCTGGCAGTAATTAACAAACATAAGGTGCACAGATCACAAAACAAGTGTCCATTGTAAAAATATATATAAACAACTTTATTTCATTGCCAGGGCTGGTTAGTAATGTACACTCAGATGAGCATTGACATACGCCTAGATCACGAGTTTTGTCGGTGCTAACGAGCCTTTTTTTCTTACCGCTCCCTTTGAATAACGCTGGTATTAAGAGTTCTCTGCAAGCCGGCGTTAGCCTCAGAAAAGTGAGCGTTGAGCAAAATTTAGCGGTAGCGGTAAGCTGGCAAAACGTGCTTGTTCACGATTTCCCCATAGGAAAAAATGGGGCTGAGCTGGCTGAAAAAAAACCTAACACCTGCAAAAAAGCAGTGTTCAGCTCCTAACACAGCCCCATTGTTTCCTATGGGGAAAGAAAATTTACGTCTGCACCTAACACCCTAACATGAACCACGAGTCTAAACACCCCTAATCTTACACTTATTAACCCCTAATCTGCCGCCCCGACATCGTCGCCACCTGCATTATACTATTAACCCCTAATCTGCCGCTGCGGACACCGCCGCCACCTATGTTATATCTATGAACCCCTAATCTGCCACCCCCAACGTCTCCGCAACTATATTAAATATATTAACCCCTAAACTGCCGCCGCCGCCAACTTCGCCGCCACTATAATAAATGTATAAACCCCTAAACCTAAGTCTAACCCTAACCCCCCCTTAACTTAAATATAATTTAAATTAAACAAAATTAATTGAACATAATTAAATAAATTAATCCTATTTAAAAATAAATACTTACCGATAAAATAAACCATAAGATAGCTACAAAATAACTAATAGTTACATTTGTATCTAGCTTAGGGTTTACAGGTGTGGGACAATGGTTTACAATGGTTCAATTTGCACCGTTTCAGAAAAACAACCTTTTTTTTCAGTCATGTGACTGCTATTGAAAAGCATTGAGAAGCAGCGCATTGATTAAAATAGCCAGTAGTTGGAGCTGTCCACTTGTGTTGCAGCAAAGATATGCAAGCCAAGCAAGCTGAAATTAATCAGTTTAACCAGACCTGAGCTATCGAGCAGCTTGCAAATGAACAAGATCTTCCTGTCTATAAATCAATCCAGATTGGAATGCATAGAAAGAATTGTTTGCAGAAAAATGCAAGTAAAGTCTGTGTTGTGTGATTATGTTATTAGGTTAATAATGCTGTGTAGCATTTAAAGTCTTCATTTCAAAGCTTTAAAAATAATGTATTAGGTGTTACTTATGCCAATTTTGAGAGGGGCCTGGAACCTAACTCCCTCACTTCCCATTGACTTACATTATAAACTGGGTTTCAATTTACAACGGTTTTGATTTACAACCATTCCTTCTGGAACCTAACCCCGGCGTAACCTGAGGGCTACCTGTATTTTTATTTTACAGGCAACTTTGTATTTATTTTAACTAGGTACAATAGTTATTAAATAGTTATTAACTATTTAATAACTACCTAGCTAAAATAAGTACAAAATTACCTGTAAAATAAATCCTAACCCAAGTTACAATTACACCTAACACTACACTATCATTAAACTAATTACCTAAACTACCTACAATTAATTAAAATTAAATAAAATTAAATAAATTACGAAAAAAAAACTAAATTAAAGAAAATAAAAAAAGAATTACAAGAATTTTAAACTAATTACACCTACTCTAATCCCCCTAATAAAATAAAAAAGCCCCCCAAAATAATAAAATTCCCTACCCTATACTAAATTACAAATAGCCCTTAAAAGGGCCTTTTGCGGGGCATTGCCCCAAAGTAATCGGCTCTTTTACCTGTAAAAAAGAAATACAATACCGCCCCCCAACATTACAATCCACCACCCACACACCCCTACTCTAAAACTCACCCAATCCCCCCTTTAAAAAACCTAACACTAACCCCTGAAGATCACCCTATCTTGAGCCGTCTTCACCCAGCCGGGCACAAGTGGTCCTCCATACGGCAGAAGTCTTCATCCGATCGGGGCAGAAGAGGTCTTCCAGACGGCAGAAGGCTTCATCCAGGCTGTATCTTCTATCTTAATCCTTCCGGCTAGGAGCGGGTCCATCTTCAATCCAGCCGACGCAGAGCATCCTCTTCAATCGAAGTCCTAACGAAGAATGAAGGTTCCTTTAAATGATGTCATCCAAGATGGCGTCCCTCGAGTTCCGATTGGCTGATAGGATTCTATCAGCCAATCGGAATTAAGGTAGGAAAAATTTGATTGGCTGATTCAGTCAGCCAATCGGATTGAAGTTCAATCCGATTGGCTGATCCAATCAGCCAATAGAATGGGAGGTCAATCCTATTGGCTGATTGGATCAGCCAATCGGAATGAACTTCAATCCGATTGGCTGATAGCATCAGCCAATCGGATTTTTCCTACCTTAATTCCGATTGGCTGATAAAACCCTATCAGCCAATCGGAATTCAAGGGACGCCATCTTGGATGACGTCATTTAAAGGAACCTTCATTCTTTGTTAGGACTTCGATTGAAGAGGATGCTCCGCGTCGGCTGGATTGAAGATGGACCAGCTCTGCGCCGGAAGGATGAAGATAGAAGATGCAGCCTGGATGAAGCCTTCTGCCGTCTGGAGGACCTCTTCTGCCCCGATCGGATGAAAACTTCTGCCGTATGGAGGACCCCTTGTGCCCAGCTGGGTGAAGACGGCTCAAGGTAGGGTGATCTTCAGGGGGTTAGTGTTATGCTTTTTTAAGGGGGGATTGGGGGGGTTTTAGAGTAGGGGTGTGTGGGTGGTGGATTGTAATGTTGGGGGTGTATTGTATTCTTTTCTCCAACATAGGTGTGTCCGGTCCACGGCGTCATCCTTACTTGTGGGATATTCTCTTCCCCAACAGGAAATTCTCTTCCCCAACAGGAAATGGCAAAGAGCCCAGCAAAGCTGGTCACATGATCCCTCCTAGGCTCCGCCTACCCCAGTCATTCTCTTTGCCGTTGTACAGGCAACATCTCCACGGAGATGGCTTAGAGTTTTTTAGTGTTTAACTGTAGTTTTTATTATTCAATCAAGAGTTTGTTATTTTAAAATAGTGCTGGTATGTACTATTTACTCTGAAACAGAAAAGAGATGAAGATTTCTGTTTGTATGAGGAAAATGATTTTAGCAACCGTTACTAAAATCCATGGCTGTTCCACACAGGACTGTTGAGAGGAATTAACTTCAGTTGGGGGAACAGTGAGCAGTCTCTTGCTGCTTGAGGTATGACACATTCTAACAAGACGATGTAATGCTGGAAGCTGTCATTTTCCCTATGGGATCCGGTAAGCCATGTTTATTAAGATAGTAAATAAGGGCTTCACAAGGGCTTATTAAGACTGTAGACTTTTTCTGGGCTAAATCGATTCATATATTACACATATTTAGCCTTGAGGAATCATTTAATCTGGGTATTTTGATATAATTATATCGGCAGGCACTGTTTTAGACACCTTATTCTTTAGGGGCTTTCCCAAATCATAGGCAGAGCCTCATTTTCGCGCCGGTGTTGCGCACTTGTTTTTGAGAGGCATGACATGCAGTCGCATGTGTGAGGAGCTCTGATACATAGAAAAGACTTTCTGAAGGCGTCATTTGGTATCGTATTCCCCTTTGGGCTTGGTTGGGTCTCAGCAAAGCAGATACCAGGGACTGTAAAGGGGTTAAAGTTAAAAACGGCTCCGGTTCCGTTATTTTAAGGGTTAAAGCTTCCAAATTTGGTGTGCAATACTTTTAAGGCTTTAAGACACTGTGGTGAAATTTTGGTGAATTTTGAACAATTCCTTCATATTTTTTCGCAATTGCAGTAATAAAGTGTGTTCAGTTTAAAATTTAAAGTGACAGTAACGGTTTTATTTTAAAACGTTTTTTGTACTTTGTTATCAAGTTTATGCCTGTTTAACATGTCTGAACTACCAGATAGACTGTGTTCTGAATGTGGGGAAGCCAGAGTTCCTTCTCATTTAAATAAATGTGATTTATGTGACAATGACAATGATGCCCAAGATGATTCCTCAAGTGAGGGGAGTAAGCATGGTACTGCATCATTCCCTCCTTCGTCTACACGAGTCTTGCCCACTCAGGAGGCCCCTAGTACATCTAGCGCGCCAATACTCCTTACTATGCAACAATTAACGGCTGTAATGGATAATTCTATCAAAAACATTTTAGCCAAAATGCCCACTTATCAGCGTAAGCGCGACTGCTCTGTTTTAGATACTGAAGAGCATGACGACGCTGATGATAATGGTTCTGAAAGGCCCCTACTCCAGTCTGATGGGGCCAGGGAGGTTTTGTCTGAGGGAGAAATTTCAGATTCAGGGAAAATTTCTCAACAAGCTGAACCCGATGTGATTACATTTAAATTTAAGTTGGAACATCTCCGCGCTCTGCTTAAGGAGGTATTATCCACTCTGGATGATTGTGAGAATTTGGTCATCCCAGAGAAACTATGTAAAATGGACAAGTTCCTAGAGGTCCCGGGGCTCCCAGAAGCTTTTCCTATACCCAAGCGGGTGGCGGACATTGTAAATAAAGAATGGGAAAGGCCCGGTATACCTTTCGTCCCTCCCCCCATATTTAAAAAATTGTTTCCTATGGTCGACCCCAGAAAGGACTTATGGCAGACAGTCCCCAAGGTCGAGGGAGCGGTTTCCACTTTAAACAAACGCACCACTATACCCATAGAAGATAGTTGTGCTTTCAAAGATCCTATGGATAAAAAATTAGAAGGTTTACTTAAAAAGATGTTTGTTCAGCAGGGTTACCTTCTACAACCAATTTCATGCATTGTCCCTGTCACTACAGCCGCGTGTTTCTGGTTCGATGAGCTAGTAAAGGCGGTCGATAGTGATTCTCCTCCTTATGAGGAGATTATGGACAGAATCAGTGCTCTCAAATTGGCTAATTCTTTCACCCTAGACGCCACTTTGCAATTGGCTAGGTTAGCGGCTAAGAATTCTGGGTTTGCTATTGTGGCGCGCAGAGCGCTTTGGTTGAAATCTTGGTCAGCTGATGCGTCTTCCAAGAACAAACTACTTAACATTCCTTTCAAGGGGAAAACGCTGTTTGGCCCTGACTTGAAAGAGATTATCTCTGATATCACTGGGGGTAAGGGCCACGCCCTTCCTCAGGATCGGCCTTTCAAGGCCAAAAATAAACCTAATTTTCGTCCCTTTCGTAGAAACGGACCAGCCCAAAGTGCTACGTCCTCTAAGCAAGAGGGTAATACTTCTCAAGCCAAGCAAGCTTGGAGACCAATGCAAGGCTGGAACAAGGGAAAGCAGGCCAAGAAACCTGCCACTGCTACCAAGACAGCATGAAATGTTGACCCCCGATCCGGGACCGGATCTGGTGGGGGGCAGACTCTCTCTCTTCGCTCAGGCTTGGGCAAGAGATGTTCTGGATCCTTGGGCACTAGAAATAGTCTCCCAAGGTTATCTTCTGGAATTCAAGGGGCTTCCCCCAAGGGGGAGGTTCCACAGGTCTCAGTTGTCTTCAGACCACATAAAAAGACAGGCATTCTTACATTGTGTAGAAGACCTGTTAAAAATGGGAGTGATTCATCCTGTTCCATTAGGAGAACAAGGGATGGGGTTCTACTCCAATCTGTTCATAGTTCCCAAAAAAGAGGGAACGTTCAGACCAATCTTAGATCTCAAGATCTTAAACAAGTTTCTCAAGGTTCCATCGTTCAAAATGGAAACCATTCGAACAATTCTTCCTTCCATCCAGGAAGGTCAATTCATGACCACGGTGGATTTAAAGGATGCGTATCTACATATTCCTATCCACAAGGAACATCATCGGTTCCTAAGGTTCGCATTCCTGGACAAGCATTACCAGTTCGTAGCGCTTCCTTTCGGATTAGCCACTGCTCCAAGGATTTTCACAAAGGTACTAGGGTCCCTTCTAGCGGTGCTAAGACCAAGGGGCATTGCTGTAGTACCTTACTTGGACGACATTCTGATTCAAGCGTCGTCCCTTCCTCAAGCAAAGGCTCACACGGACATCGTCCTGGCCTTTCTCAGATCTCACGGATGGAAAGTGAACGTGGAAAAGAGTTCTCTATCTCCGTCGACAAGGGTTCCCTTTTTGGGAACAATAATAGACTCCTTAGAAATGAGGATTTTTCTGACAGAGGCCAGAAAAACAAAACTTCTAAACTCTTGTCGGATACTTCATTCCGTTCCTCTTCCTTCCATAGCGCAGTGCATGGAAGTGATAGGTTTGATGGTAGCGGCAATGGACATAGTTCCTTTTGGGCGCATTCATCTAAGACCATTACAACTGTGCATGCTCAGTCAGTGGAATGGGGACTATACAGACTTGTCTCCGAAGATACAAGTAAATCAGAGGACCAGAGACTCACTCCGTTGGTGGCTGTCCCTGGACAACCTGTCACAAGGGATGACCTTCCGCAGACCAGAGTGGGTCATTGTCACGACCGACGCCAGTCTGATGGGCTGGGGCGCGGTCTGGGGATCCCTGAAAGCTCAGGGTCTTTGGTCTCGGGAAGAATCTCTTCTACCGATAAATATTCTGGAACTGAGGGCGATATTCAATGCTCTCAAGGCTTGGCCTCAGCTAGCGAGGGCCAAGTTCATACGGTTTCAATCAGACAACATGACGACGGTTGCGTACATCAACCATCAGGGGGGAACAAGGAGTTCCCTGGCGATGGAAGAAGTGACCAAAATCATTCAATGGGCGGAGACTCACTCCTGCCACCTGTCTGCAATCCACATCCCAGGAGTGGAAAATTGGGAAGCGGATTTTCTGAGTCGTCAGACATTGCATCCGGGGGAGTGGGAACTCCATCCGGAAATCTTTGCCCAAATCACTCAACTGTGGGGCATTCCAGACATGGATCTGATGGCCTCTCGTCAGAACTTCAAAGTTCCTTGCTACGGGTCCAGATCCAGGGATCCCAAGGCGACTCTAGTAGATGCACTAGTAGCACCTTGGACCTTCAAACTAGCTTATGTATTCCCGCCGTTTCCTCTCATCCCCAGGCTGGTAGCCAGGATCAATCAGGAGAGGGCGTCGGTGATCTTGATAGCTCCTGCGTGGCCACGCAGGACTTGGTATGCAGATCTGGTGAATATGTCATCGGCTCCACCATGGAAGCTACCTTTGAGACGAGACCTTCTTGTTCAAGGTCCGTTCGAACATCCGAATCTGGTCTCACTCCAGCTGACTGCTTGGAGATTGAACGCTTGATCTTATCGAAGCGAGGGTTCTCAGATTCTGTTATTGATACTCTTGTTCAGGCCAGAAAGCCTGTAACTAGAAAGATTTACCACAAAATTTGGAAAAAATATATCTGTTGGTGTGAATCTAAAGGATTCCCTTGGGACAAGGTTAAGATTCCTAAGATTCTATCCTTCCTTCAAGAAGGATTGGAAAAAGGATTATCTGCAAGTTCCTTGAAGGGACAGATTTCTGCCTTGTCTGTGTTACTTCACAAAAAGCTGGCAGCTGTGCCAGATGTTCAAGCCTTTGTTCAGGCTCTGGTTAGAATCAAGCCTGTTTACAAACCTTTGACTCCTCCTTGGAGTCTCAACTTAGTTCTTTCAGTTCTTCAGGGGGTTCCGTTTGAACCCTTACATTCCGTTGATATTAAGTTATTATCTTGGAAAGTTTTGTTTTTGGTTGCAATTTCTTCTGCTAGAAGAGTTTCAGAATTATCTGCTCTGCAGTGTTCTCCTCCTTATCTGGTGTTCCATGCAGATAAGGTGGTTTTACGTACTAAACCTGGTTTTCTTCCAAAAGTTGTTTCTAACAAAAACATTAACCAGGAGATAGTCGTACCTTCTCTGTGTCCAAAACCAGTTTCGAAGAAGGAACGTTTGTTGCACAATTTGGATGTTGTTCGCGCTCTAAAATTCTATTTAGATGCTACAAAGGATTTTAGACAAACATCTTCCTTGTTTGTTGTTTATTCCGGTAAAAGGAGAGGTCAAAAAGCAACTTCTACCTCTCTCTCTTTTTGGATTAAAAGCATCATCAGATTGGCTTACGAGACTGCCGGACGGCAGCCTCCCGAAAGAATCACAGCTCATTCCACTAGGGCTGTGGCTTCCACATGGGCCTTCAAGAACGAGGCTTCTGTTGATCAGATATGTAGGGCAGCGACTTGGTCTTCACTGCACACTTTTACCAAATTTTACAAGTTTGATACTTTTGCTTCTTCTGAGGCTATTTTTGGGAGAAAGGTTTTGCAAGCCGTGGTGCCTTCCATTTAGGTGACCTGATTTGCTCCCTCCCTTCATCCGTGTCCTAAAGCTTTGGTATTGGTTCCCACAAGTAAGGATGACGCCGTGGACCGGACACACCTATGTTGGAGAAAACAGAATTTATGTTTACCTGATAAATTACTTTCTCCAACGGTGTGTCCGGTCCACGGCCCGCCCTGGTTTTTTAATCAGGTCTGATAATTTATTTTCTTTAACTACAGTCACCACGGTATCATATGGTTTCTCCTATGCAAATATTCCTCCTTAACGTCGGTCGAATGACTGGGGTAGGCGGAGCCTAGGAGGGATCATGTGACCAGCTTTGCTGGGCTCTTTGCCATTTCCTGTTGGGGAAGAGAATTTCCTGTTGGGGAAGAGAATATCCCACAAGTAAGGATGACGCCGTGGACCGGACACACCGTTGGAGAAAGTAATTTATCAGGTAAACATAAATTCTGTTTTTTTACAGGTAAAAGAGCTGATTACTTTGGGGCAATGCCCCGCAAAAGGCCTTTTTAAGGGCTATTTGTAATTTAGTATAGGGTAGGGAATTTTATTATTTTTGGAGGCTTTTTTATTTTTTTAGGGGGATTAGAGTAGGTGTAATTAGTTTAAAATTCTTGTAATTCTTTTTTATATTTTCTGTAATTTTTAGTGTTTTTTCCCCGTAATTTAGTTTATTTAATTTAATTGTAGGTAGTTTAGGTAATTTATTTAATTGTAGTGCAGTGTTAGGTGTAATTGTAACTTAGGTTAGGATTTATTTTACAGGTAATTTTGTATTTCTCTTGTTAAGTGTGTTCAGTCCACGGGTCATCCACTACTTATGGGATATATTCTCCTTCCCAACAGGAAGTTGCAAGATGATCACCCAAGCAGAGCTGTTATATAGCTCCTCCCCTCACATGTCATATCCAGTCATTCTCTTGCAACCCTCAACAAAGAAGGAGGTCACGAGAGGAGCTGGAGTTTTTAATTAGCTATTCTTCAATCAAAAGTTTGTTATTTTAAATGGCACCGGAGTGTGCTGTTTTTCTATCTCAGGCAGTATTTGGAAGAAGAAACTGCCTGCGGTTTTTTTTCTATGATCTTAGCAGGCGTAACTAAGATCCACTGGCTGTTCTCGACATTCTGAGGAGTGGGGTAACTTCAGAAAATGGGAATAGCATGCGGGGTCCTCCGCCAATGAGGTATGTGCGGTACATTATTTTCTGGGAATGGAATTGACTAAGAAAAAACTGCTGTTACCATATGATGTAAGTACAGCGTTAAATGCAGTAGTGGCAACTGGTATCAGGCTGATAAATGTATGCGCAGTCAAGTTATTTTCTAGGGACTAGAATTTGACTGAGAAAATACTGTTAAAACTGAAATAATACTTAAGCCTTATCTGCAGTGGTAGCGACTGGTAGCAGGCTTAGTGATAACTTTGCATGACATTGGAAAATGTTATTTTTTAATAAAACGTTTACTGGCATGTTATTCGTTTTTGTGAGGTACTTTGGTGATAAATCTCTTTGGGCATGATTTTTTTCCACATGGCTGACATATATTTTCTGCATGGAAACCGTTATATCAGGGCTCCCACTGTTGTGATAGGAGTGGGAGGGACCTTGTTTTAGCGCCTTGTTGCGCAGTTATAATTCTAGCACAGTCTTCCTGCTTCTTCCTCCTTGATCCAGGACGTCTCTAGAGAGCTCAGGGGTCTGCAAAATTCATTTTTGAGGGAGGTAATCAGTCACAGCAGATCTGTGACAGTGTGCTTGACTGTGATTAAAAGCGTTAAATCTTAATTGATATCCGTTTTATCCGTTTTGGGTATTGAGGGGTTAATCATCCTTTTGCTAATGGGTGCAATCCTCTGCTAATATTACACTTCTTATTAAGAATTGTTTAATTATATCTGTATTTTTGAAGCGCTGCAGCGTTTTTTATATTGCTTGTAAACTTATTGAAAGTGATTTCCAAGCTTGCTAGTTTCATTGCTACGTCTGTTTAAACATGTCTGATTCAGAGGAAACGGTTTGTTCATCATGTTCAAAAACCAATGTGGAGCCCAATAGAACGATGTGTACCAATTGTATTGATATTGCTTTGAATAAAAGTCAATCTGTACCGATAGAGAAACTATCACCAGACAACGAGGGGGAAGTTATGCCGCCTAACTCTCCTCACGTGTCAGTACCTGCGTCTCCCGCTCGGGAGATGCGTAGGATTGAGACGCCAAGTACATCTAGGCCCTTACAAATCACTTTACATGATATGGCTAATGTTATGAAAGAAGTATTATATAATATGCCCGAATTAAGGGGCAAGCGCGATAGCTCTGGGTTAAGGACAGAGTGCGCTGATTACACGAGAGCCATGTCTGATACTGCGTCACAATTTGCAGAACATGAGGACGGTGAGCTTCATTCTGTTGGTGACGGTTCTGATCCGGGGAGACCGGATTCAGAAATTTCAAATTTTACATTTAAGCTTGAGAACCTCCGTGTGTTACTAGGGGAGGTATTAGCGGCTCTGAATGATTGCGACATGGTGGCAATCCCAGAGAAATTGTGTAGGTTGGATAGATACTATGCGGTACCGGTGTGTACTGACGTCTTTCCTATACCAAAAAGACTTACAGAAATTATTAGTAAGGAGTGGGATAGACCTGGTGTGCCTTTTTCCCCTCCCCCGATATTCAGAAAAATGTTTCCTATAGACGCCACCACACGAGACTTATGGCAGACGGTCCCTAAGGTGGAGGGAGCAGTTTCTACTCTAGCCAAGCGTACCACTATCCCGGTGGAGGATAGCTGTGCTTTCTCAGATCCAATGGATAAAAAAATTAGAGGGTTATCTTAAGAAAATGTTTGTTCAACAGGGTTTTATTTTGCAGCCTCTTGCATGCATTGCGCCTGTCACGGCTGCAGCGGCATTCTGGTTTGAGTCTCTGGAAGAGGCGATTCGCACAGAGCCATTGGATGAGGCTTTGAGCAAAGTTAGAACCCTTAAGCAAGCTAATGCGTTTGTTTCAGATGCCGTAGTACATCTAACCAAACTTACGGCTAAAAATTCCGGATTCGCCATACAGGCGCGCAGAGCGCTCTGGCTTAAATCCTGGTCAGCGGATGTAACTTCCAAGTCTAAGCTACTTAACATTCCTTTCAAAGGGCAGACCTTATTCGGGCCCGGCTTGAAGGAAATTATTGCTGACATTACGAGAGGTAAGGGCCACGCCCTTCCTCAGGACCAGGGCCAAACCAAAGGCCAAACAGTCTAATTTTCGTGCCTTTCGTAACTTCAAGGCAGGAGCAGCATCAACTTCCTCCGCTCCAAAACAGGAAGGAACTACTGCTCGTTACAGACAGGGTTGGAAAGGCAACCAGTCATGGAACAAGGGCAAGCAGGCCAGAAAGCCTATTTCCGCCCCTAAGACAGCATGAAGACAGGGCCCCCTATCCGGAGACGGATTTAGTGGGGGGCAGACTTTCTCTCTTCGCCCAGGCTTGGGCAAGAGATGTGCAGGATCCCTGGACGTTGAAGATTATATCTCAGGGATACCTTCTGGATTTCAAAACCTCTCCTCCACAAGGGAGGTTCCATCTTTCGAGGTTATCAACAAACCTAGTAAAGAGAGAGGCATTTCTACAATGTGTACAAGACCTCTTAATCATGGGAGTGATCCACTCAGTTCCGCGATCGGAACAGGGACAAGGATTTTACTCAAATCTATTTGTGGTTCCCAAAAAAGAGGGAACCTTCAGACCAATCTTGGACTTAAAGATCTTAAACAAATTCCTAAGGGTACCATCGTTCAAGATGGAAACCATTCGAACCATCCTACCCATGATCCAAGAGGGTCAATATATGACCACAGTGGACTTAAAGGATGCTTACCTTCACATACCGATTCACAAAGATCATTATCGGTACCTAAGGTTTGCCTTTCTAGACAGGCATTACCAGTTTGTGGCTCTTCCCTTCGGGTTAGCCACGGCCCCGAGAATTTTTACGAAGGTTCTGGGCTCACTTCTGGCGGTACTAAGACCACGAGGCATAGCGGTGGCTCCGTACCTAGACGACATTCTGATACAAGCGTCAAGTTTTCAGAATGCAAAGTCTCATACAGAGATAGTTCTTGCATTTCTGAGGTCGCATGGGTGGAAAGTGAACGTGGAAAAGAGTTCTCTGTTACCACTCACAAGGGTTCCTTTTCTAGGGACTCTTATAGATTCTGTAGAGATGAAGATTTACCTGACGGAGTCCAGGTTATCAAAGATTTTCAATGCTTGCCGTGCCCTTCATTCCATTCCAAGCCCATCAGTAGCTCAGTGCATGGAGGTAATCGGTTTAATGGTCGCGGCAATGGACATAGTGCCATTTGCACGCCTGCATCTCAGACCGCTGCAACTATGCATGCTCAGTCAATGGAACGGGGATTACTCAGATCTGTCCCCTTTGCTAAATCTGGACCAGGAGACCAGAGATTCTCTTCTCTGGTGGTTGTCACCGGTTCATCTGTCCAAAGGAATGACCTTTCGCAGACCAGATTGGACGATTGTAACAACGGATGCCAGCCTTCTAGGCTGGGGAGCAGTCTGGAATTCCCTGAAGGCTCAGGGTACGTGGACTCAGGAGGAGAAACTCCTTCCAATAAACATTCTGGAATTAAGAGCAATATTCAATGCTCTTCTAGCTTGGCCTCAGTTAGCAAGACTGAGGTTCATCAGATTTCAGTCGGACAATATCACGACTGTGGCTTACATCAATCATCAAGGGGGAACCAGGAGTTCCCTAGCGATGTTGGAAGTCTCGAAGATAATTCGCTGGGCAGAGTCTCACTCTTGCCACCTGTCAGCGATTTACATCCCAGGCGTAGAGAACTGGGAGGCGGATTTCCTAAGTCGCCAGACTTTTCATCCGGGAGAGTGGGAACTTCACCCGGAGGTATTTGCTCAACTGATTCGTCGTTGGGGCAAACCGGATCTGGATCTCATGGCATCTCGCCAGAACGCGAAGCTTCCTTGTTACGGATCCAGGTCCAGGGACCCGGGAGCGGTGCTGGTAGATGCGTTAGCAGCCCCTTGGGTTTTCAACATAGCTTATGTGTTTCCACCATTTCCGTTGCTACCTCGACTGATTGCCAGGATCAAACAGGAAAGGGCATCGGTAATTCTGATAGCGCCTGCGTGGCCACGCAGGACCTGGTATGCAAACCTAGTGGACATGTCGTCCTGTTCACCATGGTCTCTTCCTCTGAGGCAGGACCTTCTAATTCAGGGTCCTTTCAACCATCCAAACCTAATTTCTCTGAGGCTGACTGCTTGGAAATTGAACGCTTGATTCTATCTAAGCGGGGGTTTTCGGATTCGGTTATTGATACATTAATACAGGCTCGGAAACCTGTGACCAGAAAAATTTACCATAAGATATGGCATAAATATTTATATTGGTGCGAATCCAAGAGTTACTCATGGAGTAAGGTTAGGATTCCTAGGATATTGGCTTTTCTACAAGAGGGTTTAGAAAAAGGTTTGTCCGCTAGTTCGCTAATAGGACAGATTTCAGCTCTGTCTATTCTTTTACACAAACGTCTGACAGAAAATCCAGACGTCCAGGCCTTTTGTCAGGCTTTGGCTAGAATTAAGCCTGTGTTTAAAGCTGTTGCTCCTCCGTGGAGCTTAAACTTGGTTCTTAAAGTTCTTCAGGGTGTTCCGTTTGAACCCCTTCATTCCATTGATATTAAGCTTTTGTCTTGGAAAGTTTTGTTTTTGATGGCTATTTCCTCGGCTCGAAGAGTCTCTGAGTTATCTGCCTTACATTGTGATTCTCCTTATCTGATCTTTCATTCAGACAAGGTAGTACTGCGTACTAATCCTGGGTTTTTACCTAAGGTTGTTTCTAACAGGAATATCAATCAAGAGAATGTTGTTCCATCATTATGTCCTAATCCTTCTTCAAAGAAGGAACGTCTTTTGCATAATCTAGACGTGGTCCGTGCTCTGAAGTTCTACTTACAGGCAACTAAAGATTTTAGACAAACTTCTTCTCTGTTTGTCGTTTACTCTGGACAGAGGAGAGGTCAAAAGGCTTCGGCTACCTCTCTCTCTTTTTGGCTTCGTAGCATAATACGTTTAGCCTATGAGACTGCTGGACAGCAGCCTCCTGAAAGAATTACAGCTCATTCC
Source organism: Bombina bombina (assembly GCF_027579735.1). NCBI lineage: Eukaryota > Metazoa > Chordata > Amphibia > Anura > Bombinatoridae > Bombina > Bombina bombina. Next base: position 1,006,918,213 of record NC_069503.1, read on the forward strand.
ACTAGAGCTGTGGCTTCCACCTGGGCCTTTAAGAATGAGGCCTCTGTTGAACAGATTTGCAAGGCTGCAACTTGGTCTTCACTTCATACTTTTTCCAAATTTTACAAATTTGACACTTTCGCTTCTTCGGAGGCTGGTTTTGGGAGAAAGGTTCTACAGGCAGTGGTTCCTTCTGTTTAATGTTCCTGCCTTGTCCCTCCCTTCATCCGTGTACTTAGCTTTGGTATGGGTATCCCATAAGTAATGGATGACCCGTGGACTGAACACACTTAACAAGAGAAAACATAATTTATGCTTACCTGATAAATTTATTTCTCTTGTAGTGTGTTCAGTCCACGGCCCGCCCTGTCTTTTTAAGGCAGGTTCTAAATTTTAAAATTATAACTCCAGTCACCACTGCACCTTATAGTTTCTCCTTTCTCGTCTTGTTTCGGTCGAATGACTGGATATGACATGTGAGGGGAGGAGCTATATAGCAGCTCTGCTTGGGTGATCATCTTGCAACTTCCTGTTGGGAAGGAGAATATATCCCATAAGTAATGGATGACCCGTGGACTGAACACACTACAAGAGAAATAAATTTATCAGGTAAGCATAAATTATGTTTGTTTTTTTGCTAGGTAGTTATTAAATAGTTAATAACTATTATTAAATAGTTAATAACTATTTAATAACTATTGTACCTAGTTAAAATAAATACAAATTTGCCTGTAAAATAAAAATAAACCCTAAGAGATACAATGTAACTATTAGTTATATTGTAGCTATCTTAGGGTTTATTTTATCGGTAAGTATTTAGTTTTAAATAGGAATAATTTATTTAATTGTAGTATATTTATTTCGTTTAATTTAAATTATATTTAAGTTAAGGGGGGTTAGACTTAGGGTTAGACTTAAATTTAGGGGTTAATAAATATATTATAGTAGCAGCGACGTTGGGGTCGGCAGATTATGGGTTAATAAATGTAGATAGGTGTCGGCGATGTTAGGGACGGAAGATTAGGGGTTAATAAAATTGAACTAGTGTTTGCGAGGCGGGAGTGCGGAGGGTTAGGGGTTAATACATTTATTAAAGTGGCGGCGATGTCCAGTCGGCAGATTAGGGGTTAATAATTGTAGGTAGGTGGCAGAGACGTTGGGGGGGCAGATTATGGGTTAATAAATATAATGTAGGTGTCGGCGATGTTAGGGGCAGCAGATTAGGGGTTCATAGGTATAATATAGGTGGCGGCGATGTCCGGTCAGCAGATTAGGGGTTAAAAAATTTATTATAGTGTTTGCGATGTGGGGGGGCCTCGGTTTAGGGGTTAATAGGTAGTTTATGGGTGTTAGTGTACTTTTTAGCACTTTAGTTAAGAGCTTTATGTTCCGGCGTTAGCCCATAAAACTCTTAACTACTGAATATTTAAATGCGTTAGGAGTCTTGGAGGTAGAGGCTGTACCGCTCACTTCTTCCAAGACTCGTAATACCAGCGTTAGGCGAATCCCATTAAAAAGATAGGATACACAACTGACGTAAGGGGATTTGCGGTAGCCTTGAGTCGCGGAAGAAAAGTGAGCGGTACACCTGTACCTGCCTGACTCGTAATACCAGCGGGCGTTTAAAAAGCAGCGTTAGGACCCCTTAACGCTGCTTTTTAAGGCTAACGCCAAACTCGTAATCTAGGCGATAGTGTTTAATTTGTGAGCAGTTTTATTTCTGTAAACACCTTGCAATTTAAATATTTTATATAGTTTTGATATAACTTATACTCAGTGAGTTTGAAATTATTTTGAATGTGTTAAAATCTTTCAAATTTGTGTGTATGTATATATGTGTGTGTGTGTGTGTGTATATATATATATATATATATATATATATATATATATACACACACACGTCACACACAGATAGGTTTAACATTTTTTTATGTTTAAAGTTTTCACATATATATTTTTGTAGGTTTTACTTTATTATTTTAATTTTTTTCTAAACTTCTAGTTGTGAACAGACGTTTAACCGCATCCTCTTTGTTTTAGGAGTATATCTGTCTTACCATCAACAGCTGCCTATAACAACAGAGCCCAAGCTGAGATAAAACTTGAGAATTGGCACAATGCTATGAATGACTGTCAAAAAGTGCTGGATACAGAGCCAGGCAATTTGAAAGGTACGATAAGTAAATACCATCCTGTAGTATTCTTAAATTATTTTTTTATATGTAAACAGGGTGGATTTGATTTAAATCAAATTGATTAAATCACAACTGAAATTACTAGCAGTAAGACTCCATTTAAATCAATTTAAATTATGGTTTGCTACATAAAGATTTCATTTTTAGAATAATAATAATTCAGATTATTTTTCCAGTTCTATCAGAAAATACTGATTTAGTTATACCATTAGAAATACATAGATAATTGAAATGAATTAAATTATTGAGAGGTGAACTGTCTCCTCTTTAATAGGTTCATATTTGATCAACTTTTAAACTGTACTTTTATTGGAAGCAGACAAATTACCTTAAATAGCTTTATTTAACTGAAACAATTATAACAATATTATAGTTCATTTTACTGCTTGCCCCTCCCTCCTCACACTCAGGACCTTGTGCAGATCTATTCCACTCCAAACAATCCTCTATTTATTAAGCTTCTTGAGACTTGGTAAGAGTTCATTATGTGTACATAGATTTGCAGGGTAGCAATGGCATTACAGGGACAGTAAAGTCAAAATTAAACTTTCATGATTCAGATAGAACATGCAATGTTAAACAACTTTCCAATTGACTTCTGTTATCTAATTTGCTTCGTTGTTGAAATAAGCATACATAGGTAGGCTCAGAAGCAATGCACTTCTGTGAACTAGATGCTTATCATTGGCTCATCCAGGTTCCAATAGAGCATTGCGCTCTTTCAAGAAAGGGTATCATGAGAATGAAGCAAATTTGATAAAAGTAAATCTAAAATCTGAAAAGTGTATGCTCTATCTATATCAGTGTTCCCCAAACACAGTCCTCACGTACCCCCAACAGGCCTGGTTTTCATTATAGCTGAACCAATGCACAGGTGAAGTAACCAGCTGATCAGTAACCATGGTAACTAACCTGCTCTCACCCATCAGCTGATTTTTTCACCTGTGCTCTAGTTTAGCTATAATGAAAACCTGACCTGTTTGGGGGTACATGAAGACCTTGTTTAGGAAACACTGATCTAAATCATGAAAGAAAATATTTTAGGTTTATGTCCTTAAAGGGACACTGAACCCAAAATTTTTCTTTTGTGATTCAGATAGAGCATGCAATTTTAAGCAACTTTAAAGTTTATTCCGATTATCAATTTTTCTTTGTACTCTTGCTATCTTTATTTGAAAAAGAAGACATCTAAGCTATTATTTGGTTCAGACCCTGGACAGCACTCTTGTTTATTGGTGGATAAATGTATCCACCAATCAGCAAGAACAACCCAGGTTGTTCACCAAAAATAGGCGGCATCTAAACTTGCATTCTTGCATTTCAAATAAAGATACAAAGAGAATTAAGAAAATTTGTTAATAGGTGTAAATTAGAAAGTTGCTTAAAATGTCATGCTCTATCTGAATCACAAAAGAAAACATTTGGGTTCAGTGTCCCTTTAAGGTCTATTTCTCAACTCTGTATGTTTGTTTATTTTATAACATTTTTGCTTTAAAGAAGAGGCAAATTATTTCTGCAGACACAAATTCACAGTTGTGACAACTACAAAACCAATGTGATAATATCTTCTAGAAAGAAAAAAATGCCAAAAATAATCTTACAGAAATCTCTGGGAGTGCATGGCATTGTGAATGCATTAATGGAAATAATTTACCAAAAAATTAAACATTACAGCCATGAATATACAGCCTCATACTACATAATTAAGGATTGGTTTTTATTTTATAATTTAGCTTAAAGGGACACTGAACCCAATTTTTTTCTTTTGTGATTCAGACAGAGCATGCAATTTTAAGCAACTTTCTGATGTACTCCTATTATTAAATTTTCTTCATTCTCTTGGTATGTTTATTTGAAAAGCAAGAATGTAAGTTTAGATGCTGGCCCATTTTTGGTGAACAACCTGGGTTGTTCTTGCTGATTGGACAGCACCAATAAACAAGTGCGGTCCATGGTTCTAAACCACAAATTTGCTGGCTTCTTAGCTTAGATGCCTTCTTATTCAAATAAAGATAGCAAGAGAACGAAGAAATTGATAATAGCAGTAAATTAGAAATTTGCTTAAAATTGCATGCTCTATCTGAATCACGGAAGAAAAGTGTCCCTTTAAATATAAATAAAAAAATCAAAATTTGAATGTGAGTGTATATATATATATATATATATATATATATATATATAATTTATTTTTTATATATATATTTTTTTAATTGTTGATTTTATCCACCATGTATGTAAACAACACTTTAAGGGACATGAAACCCAAAAATTTTCTGTCATGATTTGGGTAGAACATACAATTTTAAACAACTTTCCTGTTTATTTCTATTATATAATTTGTTTCATTCTCTTGGTATGCTTTGTTGGTGTAGCAATGCACTACTGGTTTCTAACTGAACACATGGGTGAGACAATGACAAGTGATATATATATATATATATATATAAATATATATATATATATGCAGCCACCAATCAGCAGCTAGAACCTAGGTTCTTTGCTGCTCCTGAGCTTACCTAGATAAACTTTTCAGCAAAGGATAACAAGAGAAGGAAGCAAATTAAATACTAGAAGTAAATTGGAAAGTTGTTTAAAATTGTATGTTCTGTCTAATTATGACTTTACTGTCCCTTTAAGCAAGCAGTGCCATGTAGCCAAAGAACGCTCGGCGGGTGAGATGGTACTTTATAATGGTCTGTAGAATATTGTGGCATTAAATTAGAAATATGTTGGCTTCATAGCCATTAATAAATGCTTAAAGGGATATTAAGCCTTTAATTGGACAGTAGTAACCCTTACTCCACAACAGATTTCTGTTACATTTGAATACAAAAAAGTTTTAAAATAAATTAAAGGGGCATGAAAAATACATTTTCATGATGCAGATAGAGCATGCAATTTTAAGACTTTTTTAAATTAATTTATTAAATCATTCTTTGTGGGCTTTGGAGCAACATGGCCCTACTGAGAGCTAGCTGGTGATTACACACATGCCTCTTGTCATTGGCTCGCCATATGTGTTCAGCTAGATCCCAGAAGTGTATTGCTGCTATAGAGCTGATTTTAAGAATGTGTTTATTACCTTTTAAAGGGTTAAACACATAGTTATATGAAATTGATAGTGAAATAATAACATGCTCAAACGCATTAGATCATTTTCTTTTAAAACTGTGTTCCTTTAAGTAAACAACACTTTGAGAGAAAAGACTTTGGTACTTTTTTGTTACCTTATTCATGGAATTACACATAGTAGTTTCAATAAAAATTAATTCTGACTGGAATGTTCTTTCATTTGTAATTTTCTTATTGAAAACACTTTTTACATAAACTTCTATAATACTGAAACCGGCTTTCCATGGTTACCAAAATGGTAAAAACAATGCTCGGGTATTTGTAGACTAAATTTACTGAAAGTTTGAAGTTTACTGTTTACCATTATATATAAAACTCTAATACCTGTAACATAAAACCCAAAATGTTTCTTTCTTTATTCACGTAGAGCATACCATTCTAAACAACTTATTTACCTAAATTATCAAACTTGCTACATTCTCTTGGTATCCTTTATTGAAGGTGTAGGAATGCATTACTGGGAGCTAGCTGAACACATCAGATGAGACATTTACAGGAGGCATATATGTGCAGTCAGCAATAAGCAGCTAGCTCCCAGTAGTGCCTTGCTGCTCCTCAGCATACCTAGGTATTATTTTCAACAAAAGATTCAAAGTGAATAAAGCAAGTTTGATAATAGAAGTACATTGGAAAGTCGTTTAAAATTCTATGCTGTATCAGAATCATGAAAATGAAATTAAACTTATGATTCAGCTAGACCATTGAATTTGAACAAAAGTTTTCTTTGCTAAATAGCATACCTAGGTAGGTTAAGGAGCAGGCATGTTTGAAACAATTTCTGTAGCAATATATATTTGTGCACAAACTGGTGCCATATAGTGCATATGCAGGCACCAGAACATATATTTTGTCTTTGTGTGCAAAACAGCTAGTGCAAACAAACAATTGTAAAAGGGCAGCTGATAATTCTTGAAGAAGTCTGCACGGTCTTATGTGCACACTTTTTGAGGATTCGAGGAACCAGCTACTAATGAATTAACTGCTTTTATATATGTCTGTGATTGGCTGACAGCTGTCATGTGATACAGCGGAGAGTGAAATAAAAGGAAACTTTGAAATTTGTCAGAAATCAAAATCTACTGCTTGTTTTAAATTCAAAGTATTATGACCTAAATATCTTTTTAAGCAACTTGTCATGCAGAGTAAAGATTGTGCAGTATATCCCAAGGATTATTCATTTTCTTGCAAGATGAACAGTATATTATGTAACCCGTTTTTATTGCTCTTTAAAAACGGCACAACCTGTATTACTTTGGTCATCCCACTTTAATGGGAATGAGTTTGTGAGACATAAATAGCTGTCTCTTGTATTCAGGTTTATGCTGTAGCTGTGATGACAAAGCTGTCCTTCCAATTAGTGCAGGAGAATAACTACCCACACACCTAATGTGACACAGTATGTGCCGTTTGTTAATGTGAACAGCAGATAGGGTTGCCACCTTTTCTGGAAAAATAAAATACTGGCCATGCTTATTAGCATAACTAATTATACAGCATAAATTGGAAACTACAGTTGCTAGGACAGATTGTAAATGATCATTGATTTATAATTAGATTCTAAAAAACTTAGAAGAAGTTTCACCATGATAGCATCTTTATTTCTCTTGTAAGGTGTATCCAGTCCACGGATTCATCCTTTACTTGTGGGATATTCTCCTTCCTAACAGGAAGTGGCAAAGAGAGCGCACAGCAGAGCTGTCCATATAGCTCCCCCTCTAGCTCCACCCTCCAGTCATTCTCTTTGTCGGCTCTAAGCAACAGGGTCCCTCTCGGAAGGGTAAAGTGAATGTGGTGTTAGATTTGTAGTTTTCTCCAACATAGGTGTGTCCGGTCCACGGCGTCATCCTTACTTGTGGGATATTCTCTTCCCCAACAGGAAATGGCAAAGAGCCCAGCAAAGCTGGTCACATGATCCCTCCTAGGCTCCGCCTACCCCAGTCATTCTCTTTGCCGTTGTACAGGCAACATCTCCACGGAGATGGCTTAGAGTTTTTTAGTGTTTAACTGTAGCTTTTATTATTCAATCAAGAGTTTGTTATTTTAAAATAGTGCTGGTATGTACTATTTACTCTGAAACAGAAAAGAGATGAAGATTTCTGTTTGTATGAGGAAAATGATTTTAGCAACCGTTACTAAAATCCATGGCTGTTCCACACAGGACTGTTGAGAGGAATTAACTTCAGTTGGGGGAACAGTGAGCAGTCTTTTGCTGCTTGAGGTATGACACATTCTAACAAGACGATGTAATGCTGGAAGCTGTCATTTTCCCTATGGGATCCGGTAAGCCATGTTTATTCAGAAAGTAAATAAGGGCTTCACAAGGGCTTATTAAGACTGTAGACTTTTTCTGGGCTAAATCGATTCATATATTACACATATTTAGCCTTGAGGAATCATTTAATCTGGGTATTTTGATAAAATAATATTGGCAGGCACTGTTTTAGACACCTTATTCTTTAGGGGCTTTCCCTAATCATAGGCAGAGCCTCATTTTCGCGCCGGTATTGCGCACTTGTTTTTGAGAGGCATGACATGCAGTCGCATGTGTGAGGAGCTCTGATACATAGAAAAGACTTTTTGAAGGCGTCATTTGGTATCGTATTCCCCTTTGGGCTTGGTTGGGTCTCAGCAAAGCAGATACCAGGGACTGTAAAGGGGTTAAAGTTAAAAACGGCTCCGGTTCCGTTATTTTAAGGGTTAAAGCTTCCAAATTTGGTGTGCAATACTTTTAAGGCTTTAAGACACTGTGGTGAAATTTTGGTGAATTTTGAACAATTCCTTCATACTTTTTCGCAATTGCAGTAATAAAGTGTGTTCAGTTTAAAATTTAAAGTGACAGTAACGGTTTTATTTTAAAACGTTTTTTGTACTTTGTTATCAAGTTTATGCCTGTTTAACATGTCTGAATTACCAGATAGACTGTGTTCTGAATGTGGGGAAGCCAGGGTTCCTTCTCATTTAAATAAATGTGATTTATGTGACACTGAAAATGATGCCCAAGATGATTCCTCAAGTGAGGGGAGTAAGCATGGTACTGCATCATTCCCTCCTTCGTCTACACGAGTCTTGCCCACTCAGGAGGCCCCTAGTACATCTAGCGCGCCAATACTCCTTACTATGCAACAATTAACGGCTGTAATGGATAATTCTATCAAAAACATTTTAGCCAAAATGCCCACTTATCAGCGTAAGCGCGACTGCTCTGTTTTAGATACTGAAGAGCATGAGGACGCTGATGATAATGGTTCTGAAATGCCCCTACACCAGTCTGAGGGGGCCAGGGAGGTTTTGTCTGAGGGAGAAATTTCAGATTCAGGGAAAATTTCTCAACAAGCTGAACCCGATGTGATTACATTTAAATTTAAGTTGGAACATCTCCGCGCTCTGCTTAAGGAGGTATTATCCACTCTGGATGATTGTGAGAATTTGATCATCCCAGAGAAACTATGTAAAATGGACAAGTTCCTAGACGTCCCGGGGCTCCCAGAAGCTTTTCCTATACCCAAGCGGGTGGCGGACATTGTAAATAAAGAATGGGAAAGGCCCGGTATACCTTTCGTCCCTCCCCCCATATTTAAAAAATTGTTTCCTATGGTCGACCCCAGAAAGGACTTATGGCAGACAGTCCCCAAGGTCGAGGGAGCGGTTTCTACTTTAAACAAACGCACCACTATACCCATAGAAGATAGTTGTGCTTTCAAAGATCCTATGGATAAAAAATTAGAAGGTTTGCTTAAAAAGATGTTTGTTCAGCAAGGTTACCTTCTACAACCAATTTCATGCATTGTCCCTGTCACTACAGCCGCGTGTTTCTGGTTCGATGAACTAGTTAAGGCGATCGATAGTGATTCTCCTCCTTATGAGGAGATTATGGACAGAATCCGTGCTCTCAAATTGGCTAATTCTTTCACCCTAGACGCCACTTTGCAATTGGCTAGGTTAGCGGCGAAAAATTCTGGGTTTGCTATTGTGGCGCGCAGAGCGCTTTGGTTGAAATCTTGGTCAGCGGATGCGTCTTCCAAGAACAAACTACTTAACATTCCTTTCAAGGGGAAAACGCTGTTTGGCCCTGACTTGAAAGAGATTATCTCTGATATCACTGGGGGTAAGGGCCACGCCCTTCCTCAGGATAGGTCTTTCAAGGCCAAAAATAAACCTAATTTTCGTCCCTTTCGTAGAAACGGACCAGCCCCAAGTGCTACGTCCTCTAAGCAAGAGGGTAATTCTTCTCAAGCCAAGCCAGCCTGGAGACCAATGCAAGGCTGGAACAAGGGAAAGCAGGCCAAGAAACCTGCCACTGCTACCAAGACAGCATGAAATGTTGGCCCCCGATCCGGGACCGGATCTGGTGGGGGGCAGACTCTCTCTCTTCGCTCAGGCTTGGGCAAGAGATGTTCTGGATCCTTGGGCACTAGAAATAGTCTCCCAAGGTTATCTTCTGGAATTCAAGGGACTTCCCCCAAGGGGGAGGTTCCACAGGTCTCAATTGTCTTCAGACCACATAAAAAGACAGGCATTCTTACATTGTGTAGAAGACCTGCTAAAAATGGGAGTAATTCATCCTGTTCCATTAGGAGAACAAGGGATGGGGTTCTACTCCAATCTGTTCTTAGTTCCCAAAAAAGAGGGAACGTTCAGACCAATCTTAGATCTCAAGATCTTAAACAAGTTTCTCAAGGTTCCATCGTTCAAGATGGAAACCATTCGAACAATTCTTCCTTCCATCCAGGAAGGTCAATTCATGACCACGGTGGATTTAAAGGATGCGTATCTACATATCCCTATCCACAAGGAACATCATCGGTTCCTAAGGTTCGCATTCCTGGACAAGCATTACCAGTTCGTGGCGCTTCCTTTCGGATTAGCCACTGCTCCAAGGATTTTCACAAAGGTACTAGGGTCCCTTCTAGCGGTGCTAAGACCAAGGGGCATTGCAGTAGTACCTTACTTGGACGACATTCTGATTCAAGCGTCGTCCCTTCCTCAAGCGAAGGCTCACACGGACATAGTCCTGGCCTTTCTCAGATCTCACGGATGGAAAGTGAACGTGGAAAAGAGTTCTCTATCTCCGTCGACAAGGGTTCCCTTCTTGGGAACAATAATAGACTCCTTAGAAATGAGGATTTTTCTGACAGAGGCCAGAAAATCAAAACTTCTAAACTCTTGTCGGACACTTCTTTCCGTTCCTCTTCCTTCCATAGCGCAGTGCATGGAAGTAATAGGTTTGATGGTAGCGGCAATGGACATAGTTCCTTTTGCGCGCATTCATCTAAGACCATTACAACTGTGCATGCTCAGTCAGTGGAATGGGGACTATACAGACTTGTCTCCGAAGATACAAGTAAATCAGAGGACCAGAGACTCACTCCGCTGGTGGCTGTCCCTGGACAACCTGTCACAAGGGATGACCTTCCGCAGACCAGAGTGGGTCATTGTCACGACCGACGCCAGTCTGATGGGCTGGGGCGCGGTCTGGGGATCCCTGAAAGCTCAGGGTCTTTGGTCTCGGGAAGAATCTCTTCTACCGATAAATATTCTGGAACTGAGAGCGATATTCAATGCTCTCAAGGCTTGGCCTCAGCTAGCGAAGGCCAAGTTCATACGGTTTCAATCAGACAACATCACGACTGTTGCGTACATCAACCATCAGGGGGGAACAAGGAGTTCCCTGGCGATGGAAGAAGTGACCAAAATCATTCAGTGGGCGGAGACTCGCTCCTGCCACCTGTCTGCAATCCACATCCCAGGAGTGGAAAATTGGGAAGCGGATTTTCTGAGTCGTCAGACATTGCATCCGGGGGAGTGGGAACTCCATCCGGAAATCTTTGCCCAAATCACTCAACTGTGGGGCATTCCAGACATGGATCTGATGGCCTCTCGTCAGAACTTCAAGGTTCCTTGCTACGGGTCCAGATCCAGGGATCCCAAGGCGACGCTAGTAGATGCACTAGTAGCACCTTGGACCTTCAAACTAGCTTATGTATTCCCGCCGTTTCCTCTCATCCCCAGGCTGGTAGCCAGGATCCATCAGGAGAGGGCGTCGGTGATCTTGATAGCTCCTGCGTGGCCACGCAGGACTTGGTATGCAGATCTGGTGAATATGTCATCGGCTCCACCATGGAAGCTACCTTTGAGACGAGACCTTCTTGTTCAAGGTCCGTTCGTACATCCGAATCTGGTCTCACTCCAGCTGACTGCTTGGAGATTGAACGCTTGATTTTATCAAAACGAGGGTTCTCAGATTCTGTTATTGATACTCTTGTTCAGGCCAGAAAGCCTGTAACTAGAAAAATTTACCACAAAATATGGAAAAAATATATCTGTTGGTGTGAATCTAAAGGATTCCCCTGGGACAAGGTAAAGATTCCTAATATTCTATCTTTTCTCCAAGAAGGATTGGAGGAAGGGTTATCTGCAAGTTCCTTGAAGGGACAGATTTCTGCCTTGTCTGTGTTACTTCACAAAAAGCTGGCAGCTGTGCCAGATGTTCAAGCCTTTGTTCAGGCTCTGGTTAGAATCAAGCCTGTTTACAAACCTTTGACTCCTCCTTGGAGTCTCAACTTAGTTCTTTCAGTTCTTCAGGGGGTTCCGTTTGAACCCTTACATTCCGTTGATATTAAGTTATTATCTTGGAAAGTTTTGTTTTTGGTTGCAATTTCTTCTGCTAGAAGAGTTTCAGAATTATCTGCTCTGCAGTGTTCTCCTCCTTATCTGGTGTTCCATGCAGATAAGGTGGTTTTACGTACTAAACCTGGTTTTCTTCCTGTTTCGAAGAAGGAGCGTTTGTTGCACAATTTGGATGTTGTTCGCGCTCTAAAATTCTATTTAGATGCTACAAAGGATTTTAGACAAACATCTTCCTTGTTCGTTGTTTATTCTGGTAAAAGGAGAGGTCAAAAAGCAACTTCTACCTCTCTCTCTTTTTGGATTAAAAGCATCATCAGATTGGCTTACGAGACTGCCGGACGGCAGCCTCCTGAAAGAATCACAGCTCATTCCACTAGGGCTGTGGCTTCCACATGGGCCTTCAAGAACGAGGCTTCTGTTGATCAGATATGTAGGGCAGCGACTTGGTCTTCACTGCACACTTTTACCAAATTTTACAAGTTTGATACTTTTGCTTCTTCGGAGGCTGTTTTTGGGAGAAAGGTTTTGCAAGCCGTGGTGCCTTCCATTTAGGTGACCTGATTTGCTCCCTCCCTTCATCCGTGTCCTAAAGCTTTGGTATTGGTTCCCACAAGTAAGGATGACGCCGTGGACCGGACACACCTATGTTGGAGAAAACAGAATTTATGTTTACCTGATAAATTACTTTCTCCAACGGTGTGTCCGGTCCACGGCCCGCCCTGGTTTTTTAATCAGGTCTGATAATTTATTTTCTTTAACTACAGTCACCACGGTATCATATGGTTTCTCCTATGCAAATATTCCTCCTTAACGTCGGTCGAATGACTGGGGTAGGCGGAGCCTAGGAGGGATCATGTGACCAGCTTTGCTGGGCTCTTTGCCATTTCCTGTTGGGGAAGAGAATATCCCACAAGTAAGGATGACGCCGTGGACCGGACACACCGTTGGAGAAAGTAATTTATCAGGTAAACATAAATTCTGTTTTTTGTTCTACAAGCAAAAGTTTGTTATTTTAAATGGTACCGGTGTGTACTGTTTACTCTCCAGCAGAAAAGAGATGAAGATTTCTGCAGAGAGGAAGATGATTTTAGCATGTTGTAACTAAAATCCACTGCTGTTCCCACACAGTACTGAGGAGTACAAGAAAACTTCAGTTGGGGGGAACGGTTTGCAGGTTAGGCTGCAATAAGGTATGTTCAGTCATTTATTTCTAGACAAGACTGTGATAATGCTAGAAAAGGACTGATAAGATCCCCATGAGGGAAGGGTAAGCTTTATTCAGAGACTAAGTATGGAATTACAAGCTTATATAACAGGGCTACTTTATGCTGGTTGACACTATTTTATGGCAAGTTGACACTTTTTTATGGCAAACGGTTTTTACTAAGAAAAATCATTTTTTTGGGACACTTTGAAGGTCCCTCTGGGTTCTTACAGGGGTTGTTACCCACATGGATAATATTATAACTCTTAGGAGTGTTTTCTTAGGCCTCACAGCACCGGCGTAAGGTGGGAGGGGCCTAATTTTGCGCCTCAGATGCGCAGTTAGTTTGACTAGATCTTCAGGATGTGTTCACATGGAGGCTCCTGCTACAGTTTGAGGACCCATAAGAAGCTTTTTCCCCATAAATCTGATTCCTAAGGGAAGGTAGGGCAAGGTGCTAAAGTTGTTTTAACCGGTCTGTTAGCTTACTATTGATCCGTTTTGGGCATTAAGGGGTTAATCGTTTTTCTTGCTAGTTGTGCAATCTTACCAATGCTTTAGGTACATACTGTGAAAATTTCAAAAAGTTTGGTGCATTTTTCACTGTTTTGGAAAATTGTGTGCTCTTTTTATTCCTTAAAGGCACAGTAACGTTTTTTTGCAAAGTGTGTTTTTGCTTGATTAAAGTGTTTTCTAAGCCTGTTTGTCTTACTGCTAGTCTGTTAAACATGTCTGACACCAGGGAAAATCCTTGTTCAATGTGTTTAGAAGCCATGGTGGAACCCCCTATCAAAATGTGTCCCACTTGTATTGATATGTCTATACATTTTATAGACCATATTGTTGCACTTAAAAATGTGCCCCAAGATGATTCTCAGACAGAAGGTAATGAGGTTAGCCCGTTGAACTCTCCCCAAGTGTCACAACCAGTTACGCCCGCTCAAGCGACGCCTAGCGCGTCTAACTCTTTTACCGTACAAGACTTGGCGGCAGTTATGGATAATACCCTCTCAGTATTTTTATCTAAGCTGCCCGTGTTACCTGCAAAGCGTGATAGCTCTGTTTTAAGAACAGATTATGAGCATTCTGGCGCTTTAGTAGCCGTATCCGATATACACTCTCAATGCTCTGAAATGGGGGCGAGGGATGTGCTGTCTGAGGGAGAAATTTCCGATTCGGGAAAGGTTGCTCCTCAGACAGTCTCAGATACGTTGGCTTTTAAATTTAAACTAGAACACCTCCACTTATTGCTCAGGGAGGTATTAGTTACTCTGGATAACTGTGACCCCTTGGTGGTTCCAGAGAAATTGTGTAAAATGGACAAGTACCTAGAAGTTCCTGTTTACACTGATGTGTTCCCGGTCCCTAAGAGGATCGCGGATATAGTAACTAGGGAATGGGATAGACCAGGTATTCCGTTTGTCCCCCCTCCTGTTTTTAAGAAAATGTTCCCCATATCTGACACCACGCGGGACTCGTGGCAGACGGTCCCTAAGGTGGAGGGGGCTGTTTCTTCACTTGCTAAACGCACAACCATACCAATTGAGGACAGTTGTGCTTTTAAAGACCCTATGGATAAAAAATTAGAGGGTTTACTTAAGAAAATCTTTGTTCATCAAGGTTTTCTTCTCCAACCTATAGCGTGCATTGTTCCTGTAACTACTGCAGCTGCTTTCTGGTTCGATGCCCTTGAAGATGTGCTCCAGAAGGAGACCTCATATGAGGACATTATGGACAGAATTAAGGCTCTTAAGCTGGTTAATTCTTTTATCACAGATGCCGCTTTCCAACTAGCTAAGTTAGCGGCAAAGAATTCAGGTTTCGCCATTCTGGCGCGCAGGGCGCTATGGCTAAAGTCCTGGTCGGCCGATGTGTCGTCAAAATCCAAACTACTGAACATCCCTTTCAAAGGAAAGACCCTTTTCGGGCCTGAATTGAAAGAGATTATCTCAGAAATAATCTCAGAAATCACTGGGGGAAAAGGCCATGCTCTCCCTCAGGACAAGTCCTTTAAGACTAAGAACAAACAAAATCGTTCCTTTCCTTTCGAAATTTCAGGAGTGGTCTCGCTTCATCCTCCCCTGCTGCAAAGCAAAAGGGTAACACTTCACAACCCAGGACAGCCTGGAAACCTTACCAGGGCTGGAACAAGGGTAAACAGGCCAAGAAACCTGCAGCTGCCTCCAAGACAGCATGAAGGGGTAGCCCCTGATCCGGGACCAGATCTAGTAAGGGGCAGACTCTCTCTCTTTGCTCAGGCCTGGGCAAGAGACGTACACGATCCTTGGGCCTTAGAGATTGTATCCCAGGGATATCTTCTAGAATTCAAGGACTCCCCTCCAAGGGGAAGGTTCCACATTTCTCGTCTGTCTACAGACCAGACAAAGAAAGAGGCGTTCTTACGCTGCGTAGAAGACCTACATACAATGGTAGTGATCCACCCAGTTCCAATTGTGGAACAAGGGCTGGGTTTTTACTCAAACCTGTTTGTGGTTCCCAAAAAAGAAGGAACTTTCAGACCAATCCTGGATCTCAAAATTCTAAACAAATTCCTCAGAATCCCATCATTCAAGATGGAGACCATTCGGACAATATTACCAATGATCCAGGAGGGTCAATTTATGACTACCGTGGATCTAAAGGATGCGTATCTACATATTCCTATCCACAAAGATCATCTCCAGTTCCTCAGGTTCGCTTTTCTGGACAAGCATTATCAGTTCGTGGCTCTTCCTTTCGGGTTGGCCACTGCTCCCAGAATTTTCACAAAGGTGATAGGGTCCCTTCTGGCGGTTCTAAGACCGCGGGGCATAGCAGTAGCGCCTTACCTAGACGACATCTTAATTCAGGCGTCGACTTTCCAAAGAGCCAAGTCTCACACGGAAATTGTGTTGGCCTTTCTGAGGTCTCACGGGTGGAAGGTGAAAATCAAAAAGAGTTCTCTCTCCCCCCTCACAAGAGTTCCATTCCTAGGAACCCTGATAGACTCGGTAGAAATGGAGGTCAGAAAGTTAAAACTCTTAACTACTTGCCGAGCTCTTCATTCCATTCCTCGGCCGTCTGTAGCTCAGTGCATGGAGACAATCGGACTAATGGTAGCGGCAATGGACATAGTCCCTTTTTCACGGATACACCTCAGAGCACTGCAACTATGCATGCTCAAACAGTGGAATGGGGATTATGCAGATTTGTCTCCTCAAATACAGTTGGACCAGGGGACCAGAGATTCTCTTCTCTGGTGCTTGTCTCAGGATCACCTGTCTCAGGCAATGTGTTTCCGCAGACCAGTGTGGATCATCGTAACGACCGACGCCAGTCTGTTGGGCTGGGGTGCAGTCTGGGACTACCTGAAAGCTCAGGGCTTATGGTCTCTGGAAGAAGCTCTTCTCCCGATAAACATTCTGGAACTGAGGGCGATATTCAATGCTCTTCAGGCATGGCCTAAGCTAGCTGCGGCCAAATTCATCAGATTTCAGTCGGACAACATCACGACTGTAGCTTACATCAACCATCAAGGGGGAACAAGGAGTCCCCTAGCAATGATGGAAGTAACCAAAATAATCAGGTGGGCGGAGGATCACTCTTGCCACCTCTCAGCAATTCACATCCCAGGAGTAGACAACTGTGAAGCGGATTTTCTAAGTCGTCAGACTTTTCATCCAGGGGAGTGGGAACTCCACCCGGAGGTATTTGCCCAGCTGACTCAGCTATGGGGCACTCCAGAATTGGATCTGATGGCGTCCCGTCAGAATGCCAAACTTCCTCTTTATGGGTCCAGGTCCCGGGATCCCCAGGCGGTGTTGATAGATGCTCTAGCAGCGCCTTGGTCCTTCAATCTGGCCTATGTGTTTCCACCGTTTCTTCTCCTTCCTCGTCTGGTTGCCAGAATCAAGCAGGAGAGGGCATCAGTGATTCTAATAGCACCTGCGTGGCCACGCAGGACTTGGTATGCAGACCTAGTGGACATGTCATTCGTTCCACCACGGACTCTGCCAATGAGGCAGGACCTTCTACTTCAAGGTCCTTTCAAACATCCAAATCTAATTTCTCTGTGTCTGACTGGTTGGAGATTGAACGCCTAATTCTATCTAAGCGTGGTTTCTCTGAGTCGGTCATCGATACCCTGATTCAGGCTAGAAAACCTGTCACCAGGAAAATCTACCATAAGATTTGGCGAAAATATCTTTGTTGGTGCGAATCCAAGGGTTACTCATGGAGTAAGATTAGAATTCCCAGGATATTGTCCTTTCTCCAAGAAGGATTGGAGAAAGGATTATCAGCTAGTTCCTTAAAAGGACAGATATCTGCTTTGTCTATTCTTTTACACAAACATCTGGCAGAGGTACCAGACGTTCAAGCGTTTAGTCAGGCTTTAATCAGAATCAAGCCTGTTTATAGACCTGTGGTTCCGCCATGGAGTCTGAATTTAGTTCTTTCAGTTCTGCAAGGGGTTCCGTTTGAACCTTTACATTCCATAGATATTAAACTTTTATCTTGGAAAGTTTTGTTTTTGGTAGCTATCTCTTCTGCTCGAAGAGTTTCAGAGTTATCTGCCTTACAGTGTGACTCACCTTACTTGGTGTTCCACGCAGATAAGGTGGTTTTGCGTACCAAACCCGGTTTTCTTACTAAGGTTGTGTCTAATAAGAATATTAATCAGGAAATTGTTGTTCCTTCTCTGTGTCCTAATCCTTCTTCGAAGAAGGAACGTCTGTTACACAATCTTGATGTGGTTCGTGCTTTAAAGTTCTATTTACAAGCAACTAAGGATTTCAGACAAACAGCTTCATTGTTTGTCATCTATTCTGGTAAGAGGAGAGGTCAGAAGGCGACTGCTACCTCTTTTTTTCCTTTTGGCTGAAAAGCATCATCCGTCTGGCCTATGAGACTGCTGGCCAGCAGCCTCCTGAAACAATTACTGCTCATTCTACCAGAGCAGTGGCTTCCACATGGGCTTTTAAAAATGAGGCTTCTGTTAAACAGATTTGTAAGGCAGCGACTTGGTCTTCGCTGCATACTTTTTCCAAATTTTACAAATTCGATACTTTTGCTTCTTCGGGGGCTATTTTTGGGAGAAAGATTTTACAAGCAGTGGTGCCTTCCGTTTAAGGTACCTGTCTTGTTCCCTCCCTTCATCCGTGTCCTAAAGCTTTCGTATTGGTATCCCACAAGTAAGGGATGAATCCGTGGACTGGATACACCTTACAAGAGAAAACAGAATTTATGCTTACCGGATAAATTACTTTCTCTTGTGGTGTATCCAGTCCACGGCCCACCCTGGCTCTTAGTTAGGTAGGTTTTTGGTCTAAACTACAGTCACCACTGCACCCTATGGTTTCTCCTTTTTCTTCCTAACCTCCGGTCGAATGACTGGGGGGTGGAGCTAGAGGGGGAGCTATATGGACAGCTCTGCTGTGTGCTCTCTTTGCCACTTCCTGTTAGGAAGGAGAATATCCCACAAGTAAAGGATGAATCCGTGGACTGGATACGCCACAAGAGAAAGTAATTTATCAGGTAAGCATAAATTCTGTTTTCTATATTTAAAAAGACAATAAAAGTCAAAATATTTTTTTATGATTCAGATAAGACACTTTCCAATTTACTGCCATTATCAAATTTTGCACAGTCTTTTTTTATATTCACATTTTCTGGGGAACAAGATCCTAATAAGTATGTGCACAAGCTCACAGGGTTAAACGTATACTAGTCTATGATTGGCTGATGTTTGTCACATGATACAGGAGGGCCAAAAAATGGGAGAAAAACTAAATCTGTCAAAAAAAAAATCTCCTTTTAATCTTTATTTTTAAAGATTTTTAAATGTCTGCACAACTTGTCAAACTTTTCCCACCTAATAAATCGTGAGTTCTGTTACTGTTAAGTGTTGGAGGTAATACGTTTTTCTTCTGTTGTACTAGCTCTTTTACGGCGCGCTACTGTATACAAAAACTTGTGCAATTACCAAAGTGCAGCAGAAGACCTAAAGATTGTACTGCATCAGGAACCTGGCAATCCATCAGCAAAGGTAAAGATAATGTTTTGAAATATTATGTTAAGGAACTACTAGTAGGGCCTAGTCGCTTCTGTTAAATAGGCTTTCTGTTAAAAAAGTTGCATTAAAATTTTTATTAAACCCTAAATATATGCTAGGTAAAATTATGAAAGTGTAAAGTTAGTTTCTCCAACATAGGTGTGTCCGGTCCACGGCGTCATCCTTACTTGTGGGATATTCTCCTCCCCAACAGGAAATGGCAAAGAGCCCAGCAAAGCTGGTCACATGATCCCTCCTAGGCTCCGCCTTCCCCAGTCATTCTCTTTGCCGTTGTACAGGCAACATCTCCACGGAGATGGCTTAGAGTTTTTTAGTGTTTAACTGTAGCTTTTATTATTCAATCAAGAGTTTGTTATTTTAAAATAGTGCTGGTATGTACTATTTACTCTGAAACAGAAAAGAGATGAAGATTTCTGTTTGTAAGAGGAAAATGATTTTAGCAACCGTTACTAAAATCGATGGCTGTTCCACACAGGACTATTGAGAGGAATTAACTTCAGTTGGGGGAACAGTGAGCAGACTTTTGCTGCTTGAGGTATGACACATTCTAACAAGACGATGTAATGCTGGAAGCTGTCATTTTCCCTATGGGATCCGGTAAGCCATTTTTATTACAGACAGTAAAAAAGGGCTTCACAAGGGCTTTTTAAGACTGTAGACATTTTCTGGGCTAAATCGATTTATATATAAACATATTTTATACTCCATAGCCTTGAGGAATTATTTTAATCTTGGGAATTTTGTAAAATAACCGGCAGGCACTGTATTGGACACCTTATTCTCTAGGGGCTTTCCCTAATCATAGGCAGAGTCTCATTTTCGCGCCTGTATTGCGCACTTGTTTTTGAGAAGCATGACATGCAGATGCATGTGTGAGGAGCTCTGATACATAGAAAAGACTTTCTGAAGGCGTCATTTGGTATCGTATTCCCCTTTGGGCTTGGTTGGGTCTCAGCAAAGCAGATACCAGGGACTGTAAAGGGGTTAAATATAAAAACGGCTCCGGTTCCGTTATTTTAAGGGTTAAAGCTTCCAAATTTGGTGTGCAATACTTTTAAGGCTTTAAGACACTGTGGTGAAATTTTGGTGAATTTTGAACAATTCCTTCATACTTTTTCGCAATTGCAGTAATAAAGTGTGTTCAGTTTAAAATTTAAAGTGACAGTAACGGTTTTATTTTAAAACGTTTTTTGTACTTTGTTATCAAGTTTATGCCTGTTTAACATGTCTGAACTACCAGATAGACTGTGTTCTGAATGTGGGGAAGCCAAGGTTCTTTCTCATTTAAATAGATGTGATTTATGTGACACAAAATTTAGAGAAAATGATGCCCAAGATGATTCCTCAAGTGAGGGGAGTAAGCATGGTACTGCATCATCCCCCCCTTCGTCTACACCAGTCTTGCCCACACAGGAGGCCCCTAGTACATCTAGCGCGCCAATACTCCTTACTATGCAACAATTAACGGCTGTAATGGATAATTCTATCAAAAACATTTTAGCCAAAATGCCCACTTATCAGCGAAAGCGCTACTGCTCTGTTTTAGAAAATTCTGAAGAGCATGAGGACGCTGATGATATTGTTTCTGAAGGGCCCCTACACCAGTCTGAGGGGGCCAGGGAGGTTTTGTCTGAGGGAGAAATTTCAGATTCAGGGAAAATTTCTCAACAAGCTGAACCTGATGTGATTACATTTAAATTTAAGTTGGAACATCTCCGCGCTCTGCTTAAGGAGGTGTTATCCACTCTGGATGATTGTGAGAATTTGGTCATCCCAGAGAAACTATGTAAAATGGACAAGTTCCTAGAGGTCCCGGGGCCCCCCGAAGCTTTTCCTATACCCAAGCGGGTGGCGGACATTGTAAATAAAGAATGGGAAAGGCCCGGTATACCTTTCGTCCCTCCCCCCATATTTAAAAAATTGTTTCCTATGGTCGACCCCAGAAAGGACTTATGGCAGACAGTCCCCAAGGTCGAGGGGGCGGTTTCTACTCTAAACAAACGCACCACTATACCCATAGAAGATAGTTGTGCTTTCAAAGATCCTATGGATAAAAAATTAGAAGGTTTGCTTAAAAAGATGTTTGTTCAGCAAGGTTACCTTCTACAACCAATTTCATGCATTGTCCCTGTCACTACAGCCGCGTGTTTCTGGTTCGATGAGCTAGAAAAGGCGATCACTAATAATTCTTCTTCTTATGAGGAGATTATGGACAGAATTCGTGCTCTCAAATTGGCTAATTCTTTCACCCTAGACGCCACTTTGCAATTGGCTAGGTTAGCGGCGAAAAATTCTGGGTTTGCTATTGTGGCGCGCAGAGCGCTTTGGTTAAAATCTTGGTCAGCGGATGCGTCTTCCAAGAACAAATTGCTTAACATTCCTTTCAAGGGGAAAACACTGTTTGGCCCTGACTTGAAAGAGATTATCTCTGATATCACTGGGGGCAAGGGCCACGCCCTTCCTCAGGATAGGTCTTTCAAGGCCAAAAATAAACCTAATTTTCGTCCCTTTCGCAGAAACGGACCAGCCCCAGGTGCTACGTCCTCTAAGCAGGAGGGTAATACTTCTCAAGCCAAACCAGCCTGGAGACCAATGCAAGGCTGGAACAAAGGAAAGCAGGCCAAGAAACCTGCCACTGCTACCAAGACAGCATGAGATGTTGGCCCCCGATCCGGGACCGGATCTGGTGGGGGGCAGACTCTCTCTCTTCGCTCAGGCTTGGGCAAGAGATGTTCTGGATCCTTGGGCGCTAGAAATAGTCTCCCAAGGTTATCTTCTGGAATTCAAGGGGCTTCCCCCAAGGGGGAGGTTCCACAGGTCTCAATTGTCTTCAGACCACATAAAAAAACAGGCATTCTTGCATTGTGTAGAAGACCTGTTAAAAATGGGAGTGATTCATCCTGTTCCATTAGCAGAACAAGGGATGGGGTTCTACTCCAATCTGTTCGTAGTTCCCAAAAAAGAGGGAACGTTCAGACCAATCTTAGATCTCAAGATCCTAAACAAGTTTCTCAAGGTTCCATCGTTCAAAATGGAAACCATTCGAACAATTCTTCCTTCCATCCAGGAAGGTCAATTCATGACAACGGTGGATTTAAAGGATGCGTATCTACATATTCCTATCCACAAGGAACATCATCGGTTCCTAAGGTTCGCATTCCTGGACAAGCATTTCCAGTTTGTGGCACTTCCGTTCGGATTAGCCACTGCTCCAAGGATTTTCACAAAGGTACTAGGGTCCCTTCTAGCGGTGCTAAGACCAAGGGGCATTGCAGTAGTACCTTACTTGGACGACATTCTGATTCAAGCGTCGTCCCTTCCTCAAGCAAAGGCTCACACGGACATTGTCCTGGCCTTTCTCAGATCTCACGGATGGAAAGTGAACGTAGAAAAGAGTTCTCTATCTCCGTCAACAAGGGTTCCCTTCTTGGGAACAATAATAGACTCCTTAGAAATGAGGATTTTTCTGACAGAGGCCAGAAAGACAAAACTTCTGAACTCTTGTCAAATGCTTCATTCTGTTCCTCTTCCTTCCATAGCGCAGTGCATGGAAGTAATAGGTTTGATGGTAGCGGCAATGGACATAGTTCCTTTTGCGCGCATTCATCTAAGACCATTACAACTGTGCATGCTCAGTCAGTGGAATGGGGACTATACAGACTTGTCTCCGACGATACAAGTAAATCAGAGGACCAGAGATTCACTCCGTTGGTGGCTGTCCCTGGACAACCTGTCACAGGGGATGAGCTTCCGCAGACCAGAGTGGGTCATTGTCACGACCGACGCCAGTCTGGTGGGCTGGGGCGCGGTCTGGGGACCCCTGAAAGCTCAGGGTCTTTGGTCTCGGGAAGAATCTCTTCTTCCGATAAATATTCTGGAACTGAGAGCGATATTCAATGCTCTCAAGGCTTGGCCTCAGCTAGCAAAGGCCAAGTTCATACGGTTTCAATCAGACAACATGACAACTGTTGCATACATCAACCATCAGGGAGGAACAAGGAGTTCCCTGGCGATGGAAGAAGTGACCAAAATCATTCAATGGGCGGAGACTCACTCCTGCCACCTGTCTGCAATCCACATCCCAGGAGTGGAAAATTGGGAAGCGGATTTTCTGAGTCGTCAGACATTTCATCCGGGGGAGTGGGAACTCCATCCGGAAATCTTTGCCCAAATTACTCAACTGTGGGGCATTCCAGACATGGATCTGATGGCCTCTCGTCAGAACTTCAAGGTTCCGTGCTACGGGTCCAGATCCAGGGATCCCAAGGCGACTCTAGTAGATGCACTAGTAGCACCTTGGACATTCAAACTAGCTTATGTATTCCCGCCGTTTCCTCTCATCCCCAGGCTGGTAGCCAGGATCAATCAGGAGAGGGCATCGGTGATCTTGATAGCTCCTGCGTGGCCACGCAGGAATTGGTATGCAGACCTGGTGAATATGTCATCGGCTCCACCATGGAAGCTACCTTTGAGACGAGACCTTCTTGTTCAGGGTCCGTTCGAACATCCGAATCTGGTCTCACTCCAACTGACTGCTTGGAGATTGAACGCTTGATCTTATCAAAGCGAGGATTCTCAGATTCTGTCATTGATACTCTTGTTCAGGCCAGAAAGCCTGTAACTAGAAAAATTTACCACAAAATATGGAAAAAATATATCTGTTGGTGTGAATCTAAAGGATTCCCTTGGGACAAGGTAAAAATTCCTAAGATTCTATCCTTTCTTCAAGAAGGTTTGGAGAAAGGATTATCTGCAAGTTCCTTGAAGGGACAGATTTCTGCCTTGTCTGTGCTACTTCACAAAAAGCTAGCAGCTGTGCCAGATGTTCAAGCCTTTGTTCAGGCTCTGGTTAGAATCAAGCCTGTTTACAAACCTTTGACTCCTCCTTGGAGTCTCAATTTAGTTCTTTCAGTTCTTCAGGGGGTTCCGTTTGAACCCTTACATTCCGTTGATATTAAGTTATTATCTTGGAAAGTTTTGTTTTTGGTTGCAATTTCTTCTGCTAGAAGAGTTTCAGAATTATCTGCTCTGCAGTGTTTTCCTCCTTATCTGGTGTTCCATGCAGATAAGGTGGTTTTACGTACTAAACCTGGTTTTCTTCCGAAAGTTGTTTCTAACAAAAACATTAACCAGGAGATAGTCGTGCCTTCTTTGTGTCCGAATCCAGTTTCAAAGAAGGAACGTTTGTTGCACAATTTGGATGTTGTTCGTGCTCTAAAATTCTATTTAGATGCTACAAAGGATTTTAGACAAACATCTTCCTTGTTTGTTGTTTATTCTGGTAAAAGGAGAGGTCAAAAAGCAACTTCTACCTCTGTCTCTTTTTGGATTAAAAGCATCATCAGTTTGGCTTACGAGACTGCCGGACGGCAGCCTCCTGACAGAATCACAGCTCATTCCACTAGGGCTGTGGCTTCCACATGGGCCTTCAAGAACGAGGCTTCTGTTGATCAGATATGTAAGGCAGCGACTTGGTCTTCACTGCACACTTTTACTAAATTTTACAAGTTTGATACTTTTGCTTCTTCTGAGGCTATTTTTGGGAGAAAGGTTTTGCAAGCCGTGGTGCCTTCCATCTAGGTGACCTGATTTGCTCCCTCCCTTCATCCGTGTCCTAAAGCTTTGGTATTGGTTCCCACAAGTAAGGATGACGCCGTGGACCGGACACACCTATGTTGGAGAAAACAGAATTTATGTTTACCTGATAAATTACTTTCTCCAACGGTGTGTCCGGTCCACGGCCCGCCCTGGTTTTTTAATCAGGTCTGATAATTTATTTTCTTTAACTACAGTCACCACGGTATCATATGGTTTCTCCTATGCAAATATTCCTCCTTTACGTCGGTCGAATGACTGGGGAAGGCGGAGCCTAGGAGGGATCATGTGACCAGCTTTGCTGGGCTCTTTGCCATTTCCTGTTGGGGAGGAGAATATCCCACAAGTAAGGATGACGCCGTGGACCGGACACACCGTTGGAGAAAGTAATTTATCAGGTAAACATAAATTCTGTTTTTCATAACATACATGCATACCTTGTTTTATTGAGCTTCACTATATTGCACTTCGTAGATATTGCATTTTTCCACCTAAAGGGGAGGAGAGTCCACGGCTTCATTCATTACTATTGGGAATTAAGAACCTGGCCACCAGGAGGAGGCAAAGACACCCCAGCCAAAGGCTTAAATACCTCCGACTTCCCTCATCCCCCAGTCATTCTTTGCCTTTCGTCACAGGAGGATGGCAGAGGAGTGGCAGAGTTTCAGAGTAGTCTCGGATGGAGGGTTATTCTCTTTGCAGTGAGACTGGAGTTTTAAGTAGTCCTGTCAATCTCTCAGGGAGGGCCTGGGCAAAAGTTAGAGTCCGGAGATGCAGGGAGAGTCTTTCTGCGAAAACCATCCCAACTCATGTTAACAGCTCCATAAGCAATCAGCATTAACGAGTTTCGCTGCCTGCTTTCTTCACTCAAGTCCATGTCAGGAGCAACGCTACTAACCTGTCACACTTGAAGGGCCGTGTTCCTGTTCCACAGCGTAGATTCTGGTAAGATCGTTTCATTTTTATTATTGATGATAATGATGATAACCTAGAAGACAGGGTCACAGTGTGGTTCCTTTTTATCTTTATAGAATCAAGGGTTAATATTCTTGGAAGGGGGATTATTGAACAGGGGGAGTTTATACATGATTTTGTTTGTGTCAGCGTTATGTGCGAGATGAGGCTCTGGCAATGTGTATAACTTTCTGGAGACTTGCGGGAATCTTGCGCAACCATTTTTGGCGCGTTTTTCCCTAGTGCAGGGGCGGTCCTGCCAGCCATTCCACGTGACGGGGTGTGTCTATCCTCTGTTGATCTGTGGCGCAGGAGACATAGCGGTTTCTGTAGTCCGGGTCCTAGGAGGTGGTGAGTGGTGGTATAAAGGTTCCTTTTTGTTAAATAAGCTAGTCTTCCCATAGACGCAAGCGATGGAGGACTCTGGCACGTTAGAGGGCTCTCCCTCCTTAACAAAGTCTCATTCCTGTGTTTATTGTGAGGAGGTTCTGGTAGATCAGCCTGCTCAACTATGTTCCACATGCCTTGATAAAGTTACAACATCTAAATGTAAACGGATGTCTAGTGTTACTGAGCCGTCCACCTCTGAAGGTTCTTCGTCCCTTGAGGTGCGTTCCCTACTTTCATCTCCGATTGCACATGCAGCGCCCCGGGATCCAACCGTTACTCCTTTGGGAGAGATTCATTGGCCGTCAGACTTTGCGGACCAACTGGAATTGGCGGTTTCTAAAGTGATCCATGCCTTACCACGTTCTGCTAAGCGCAAGCGTAGGGTGTATCATGGCGGCTCGACCCAGGGTTTGTCCTTGCCAATGGCAGATCCAGAGGCTCTATACGAGGGCGAGGCCCATTCTGGGTCGTAGGCCATGTCATCTAAGCCTCCTGCTGCGGAGGAGCCTGATTATAGGTTTAGGATGGAAAATTTGCGTTTTCTGCTGCGACAGGTACTTGCTACTCTGGAGGTTCCGGAACCTAAGATCCCAGAGGAACCTGCGATTCCTAAATTTGACAAGGTGTACGAGAACAGGGTGGTGCCTCAGACTTTCCCGGTTCTCGTTAAGATGGCAAATATTATTAAGAATGAATGGGAGCGATTGGGGTCACCCTTTTCCCCTTCTTCTTCTTGAGCTGTAGGGGACCATTCCCAAGGTGGATGGGGCTATCTCTACGCTCGCGAAGCGGAACAACTATTCCTCTCAAGGATAGTTTGTCGTTTAAAGAGCCCATGGATAAAAAGCTGGAAAACATGTTGAGAAAGATGTTTCAGCACACAGGGTTTGTTTTTCAGCCTGCAGCGGCCGTTGTGGCGGTCGTCGGAGCTGCAACATATTGGTGTGAATCCCTGTGTGATATGGTCGAAGGGGAGACTTCCATCGACAAGATACAGGAGAAGATTAAGGCGCTGAAGGTCGCCAATTCTTTCATCTGTGATGCCAATATGCAAATGATTCGCCTGAGTGCTAAGGTGTCAGGTTTTTCGGATTTAGCACGCAGAGCTCTGTGGCTAAAATTTTGGTCTGCGGACATGACCTCCAAGTCAAGGCTGTTGTCCCTGCCTTTTCAAGGTAAGATCCTGTTTGGTCCAGGATTGGATTCGATCATATCCACGTTTTCGGGAGACAAGGAAAATGCTAAGCCCAAGGGATCTACTTTTCGTGCGGACAAGGCCCAGCAGCAGCAACCCGCCGCGAAAGTGGACCAGTCCAAGGGATCTTGGAGGCCGGCTCATTATTGGAAGCCCGCCGAGACTAAATCGGCATGAAGGGGCAGCCCCCGACCGGTCTCCAGATCACGTAGGGGGCAGATTATCTTAATTCTCAGACACATGGTTGCAGGACGTTCAGGACCCATGGGTTCTAGAAGTTGTCTCTCAGGGCTACAGGATAGGGTTCAGATCCCATCTGCCAGAGGGAAGATTCCTCCTGTCAAACAATCGTCAAGACCAGAGAAGAGAGAGGCCTTTCTAAGGTGTGTGAGAGATCTCGCCTCTCTTGGGGTTATCGTACCAGTAGCCCTAGCAGAGAGGGGTCTAGGGTACTATTGCAACCTTTTTGTGGTCCCAAAGAACTTAACAGTTCTGAAATTCATCTGTGTACACAGAACAGACATTAGCTATCGAGCAGCCACTTCCCTATTATCTTCCTGTCCAGCTGCTTGAGGTGAAGGTTGATAACTGCCTATTAATCACTGCAGATTGAAATGCATAGAATAGGTGAAACCCAATATTATCTAACATGCTAACAATGCAGAGAACTGATTGCAGAAAAATGCAAGTAAAAACGTTTTTGTTCATTAAACTTAGTTTGATGATGATGCAGTCTGTTGTGTGATTATTTTATTAGGTGCTGTTAGCAAATGTTTTTGTTCATTAAACTTAGTTTGATGATGATACAATCTATATTATTAGGTTTATAATGCTGTTTAGCATTTAAAGTTCATTTCAGAGCTTTAAAAATAATGTATTAGGTGTTACTTATGTCAGTTTTGAGAGGGGCCTGGAACCTAACTCCCTCACTTCCCATTGACTTACGTTATAAACTGGGTTTCAATTTACAATGGTTTCGATTTACAACCATTCCTCCTGGAACCTAACCCCGGCGTAAACTGAGGGCTACCTATATACACCCCTCACATTTTTGTAAATATTTTATTATATCTTTTCATGTGACAACACTGAAGAAATCAGTTTGCTAAAGTAGTGAGTGTGTACAGCCTGTATAACAGTGTAAATTTGCTGTCCCCTCAAAATAACTCAACACACAGCCATTAATTTCTAAACCGTTGGCAACAAAGGTGAGTACACCCCTAAGTGGAAATGTCCGAATTGGGCCAAAAGTGTCAATATTTTGTTTTGCCACCATTATTTTCCAGCACTGCCTTAACCCTCTTGGGCATGGAGTTCACCAGAGTTTCACAGGTTGCCACTGGAGTCCTCTTCCACTCCTCCATGACAACATCACGGAGCTGGTGGATGTTAGAGATCTTGTGCTCCCCCACCTTCCATTTTAAGATGCCCCACAGATGCTCAATAGGGTTTAGGTCTGGAGACATGCTTGGCCAGTCTATCACCTTTACCCTTAACTTATTTAGCAAGGCAGTGGTTATCTTGGACGTGTGTTTGGGGTCGTTATGTTGGAATAGTGCCCTGCGGCCCAGTCTCCGAAGGGAGGGGATCATGCTCTGCTTCAGTATGTCACAGTACATGTTGGCATTCATTTTTCCCTCAATGAACTGTAGCTACCCAGTGCCGGCAGCACTCATGCAGGCCCAGACTATGACACTCTCACCACCATGCTTGACTGTAGGCAAGACACATTTGTCTTTGTACTCCTCACCTGGTTGCTGCCACACACGCTTGACACCATCTGAACCAAATAAGTTAATCTTGGTCTCATCGGACCATAGGACATGGTTCCAGTAATCCATGTCCTTAGTCTGTCTTCAACAAACTGTTTGCATGCTTTCTTGTGCATCATCTTTAGAAGAGGCTTCCTTCTGGGACGACAGCCATGCAGACCAATTTGATGCAGTGTGCGGCGTATGGTCTGAGCAATGACAGGCTGACCCCCCACCCCTTCAACATCTGCAGCAATGCTGGCAGCACTCATATGTCTATTTCCCAAAGACAACCTCTGGCTATGATGCTGAGCACGTGCACGCAACTACTTTGGTCGACCATAGTGAGGCCTGTTCTGAGTGTAACCTGTCCTGTAAAACCGCTTTATGGTCTTGCCCACCATGCTGCAGCTCAGTTTCAGGGTCTTGGCAATCTTCTTATAGCCTAGGCCATCTTTATGTAGAGCAACTATTCTTTTTTTCAGATCCTCAAAGAGTTCTCTGCCATGAGGTACCATGTTGAACTTCCAGTGACCAGTATGAGAGAGTGTGAGAGCGATAACACCAAATTTAACACACCTGCTCCCCATTCACACCTGTGACCTTGTATCACAAACGAGTCACATGACACCAGGGAGGGATAATGGCTAATTGGGCTCAATTTGGACATTTCCACTTAGGGGTGTACTCACTTTTGTTGCCAACTGTTTAGACATTAATGGCTGTGTGTTGAGTTATTTTGAGGGGACAGCAAATGTACACTGTTATACAGGCTGTACACTCACTATTTTACATTGTAGCAAAGTGTAATTTCTTCAGTGTTGTCACATGAAAAGATATAATAAAATATTTACAAAAATGTAAGGGCCTTAACCCTCTTGAGCATGGAGTTTACCAGAGCTTCACAGTTGCCACTGGAGTCCTCTTCCACTCCTCCATGACAAAATTATGGAGCTGGTGGATGTAAGAGACCTTGCTCTCCCCCACCTTCCGTTTGAGGATGCCCCACAGATGCTCAATAGGGTTTAGATCTGGAGACATGTTTGGCCAGTCCATCACCTTTACCCTCAGCTTCTTAACAAGACAGTGGTCAAAGTACATGTTGGCATTCATGGTTCACTCAATGAAATGTAGCTCCCCAGTGCCACCAGCACTCATGCAGGTCCAGACCATGACACTCCCACCACCATGCTTGACTGTAGGCAAGACACACTTGTCTTTGTACTTCTCACCTGGTTGCCACCACACACACTTGACACTATCTGAACCAAATGAGTTTATCTTGGTCTCATCGGACCACAGGACATGGTTCCAGTTATCCATGTCCTTAGTCTGCTTGTCTTCAGCAAACTGTTTGCAAGCTTTCTTGTGCATCATCTTTAGAAGAGGCTTCCTTCTGGGACGACAGCCATGCAGACCAATTTGATGCAGTGTGCGGTGTATGGTCTGCACACTGACAGCCTCACCCCCAACCCCTTCAACCTCTGCAGCAATGCTGGCAGCACTCATACGTCTGTTTCCCAAAGAGAACCTCTGGATATGATGCTGAGCATGTGCGCTCAACTTCTTTGGTCGACCATGGCTAGGCCTGTTCTGAGTGGAACCTGTCCTGTGAAACCGCTGTATGGTCTTGTCCACCGTGCTGCAGCTCAGTTTCAGGGTCTTGGCAATCTTTTTATAGCCTAGGCCATCTTTATGTAGAGCAAAAAAAAAATTTTCTTCAGATCCTCAGTTCTTTGCTATGAGGTGCCATGTTGAACTTCCAGTGACCAGTATGAGAGAGTGTGAGAGCGATAACACCAAATTTAACACACCTGCTCCCCATTCACACCTGAGACCTTGTAACACTAACGAGTCACATGACATCGGGGAGGAAAAATGGCTAATTGGGCCCAATTTGGACATTTCCACTTAGGGGTGTACTCACTTTTGTTGCCAACGGTTTAGACATTAATGGCTGTGTGTTGAGTTATTTAGAGGGGAAAGCAAATGTACACTGTTATAGAGGCTGTACACTCACTACTTTACATTTCTTCAGTGTTCTCACATGAAAAGATATAATAAAATAATTACAAAAATGTGAGGGGTGTACTCACTTTTGTGGGATACTGTGTGTGTGTGTGTATATATATATATATATATATATATATATATATATATATATATATATATATATATATATATATATATATATATATATATATATGTAGCCCTCAGTTTTACGCCGGGGTTAGGTTCCAGAAGGAATGGTTGTAAATCAAAACCGATTAAAATTGAAACCCAGTTTATAATGTAAGTCAATGGGAAGTGAGGGAGTTAGGTTCCAGGCCCCTCTCAAAATTGTCATAAGTAACACCTAATACATTATTTTTAAAGCTTTGAAATGAAGACTTTAAATGCTAAACAGCATTATAAACCTAATAAAATAATCAAACAACACAGAATATATAATTAAACTAAGTTAAATGAACAAAAACATTTGCTAAACAGCATTATAAACCTAATAAAATAATCACACAACACAGACTTTACTTGCATTTTTTGCAAACAGTTCTTTCTATGCATTCCAATCTGGGCTGATTTATAGACAGGAAGATATTGTTCCTTTGAAAACTCCTTGATAGCTCAGGTCTAGCTAGCTACACTAATTAATTTCAGCCTGCTTGCGTGCTTGGCTTGCATATCTTTACAGCAACACAAGAGGACAGCTCCACCTACTGGCTATTTTAATCAATGCACTGCTTTTTCAATGCTTTTCAATAGCAGTCACATGACTGAAAAAAAGGTTGTTATTCTGAAACGGTGCAAATTGAACCGTTGTAAACCGAGGGCCACCTGTGTGTATGTATATATGTGTGTGTATGTATGTATATATATATATATATATATATATATATATATATGTATATATATATATGTCTGTATCCATCTTACTCTTTTTTCTGAAGGACAGTACATCTGAAATATACTATAGAAAGGCGTTTTAATTGTTAGGCTTTCCCTTTCTACCGCCGGCTTGGATGCTTTAGGGATTTAATTCTCAAATCTGCAATGGTATGGTAGAGCTTTATGGCTTAAAGGGACATTATACGCTAGATTTTTCTTTGCATAAATGTTTTGTAGATTATCCATTTACCTTCTTAATACAAAGAGAGTTCACAGCTGCATTCATTACTTGTGGGAAATACTGAACCTGGCCACCAGGCAGAGGCAAAGACACCCCAGCCAAAGGCTTAAATACCTCCCCCACTTTCCTCATCCCCCAATTATTCTTTGCCTTTCATCACGGGAGGTTGGCAGAGAAGTGTCGGAAGATTTCAGAGTAGTCTCTTATTGAGGGTAGTACTCTTCAAGATGGAACTGGAGTTTTAAGTAGTCTTGTCAGCCTCTCAGTGAGAGCATTGATGAAAGTTAGAGTCTGGAGATGCAGGGAGATTCTTTCTGAGAAACCATTCAGAATCATATTAACAGCTCTTTAAGCAGTCAGCGTTGACGAGTTTCGCTGCCTGCTTTATTCACTCAAGTCTATGTCAGAAGCGCTGCTACAATCTGTTAAACTTGAAGGACCGTGTTACTGTTCCACGACATAGATCTTTGAATTTTTTACACATATTGCAAACGCTAGAAAACAGGGTCACAGTGTATGGAGTCAAGGGTTAATATCTCCTGAGGAGGAATATGAACAGTTGGGCTTAATCATATATGCTTTATTTGATTTTATGCTGCTTTTTGTGTAAAATGTTTATGGGCTCATAGGCTGAGATGGAACATACAGGTTTCACTTTCACTTTGAAGGTTGTGCAGCTTAAAGCTTGGCACACTTTTTCTCATAGCAGGGACGGTCCTGTATTGCGCACCATGTGACCGGAATGGTTGAGGCTTCCATTTCCTTTCTCTTGGCCGAGTTACTACTAGAGAGGATTTTTATCTCTGTTCTGTCTGGGTCATAGTAGGTGGTGGGTGCCCCAGCCATTGGTATAAAGGTGCAGATTTTTTTATTTAAAATAGTTTGTTTGTTTTTCTGTAGTCCTCCGCATATCGTACTTTAGCTATGGAGGATTCTGATTCGTTAGAGGGCTCTCCCTCTATTTCAAAGAGTAATGCCTGTTTATATCGTGAGGCAGCTCTGTAATATGCACCCTCTCAATTATGTTCCATATGCCTTGATAAGGGGATTATATCAAATAAGGTTGAAATGTTTAATAACACTGAGCCGCCCACCTCTGAGGAGTACTCGTCCAGTGAGGTGCACACCCTACATGCATCTGGTATACACATGCAGCTTCCCATTGCACTGCTAATCCTCCATCTGGAGGGGGCCTTTTTTCACCAGACGTTACTATGCAGCTTCATACGGCGGTGTCTGCGCCCATTAGTGCTTTCCCTCGCACTGCTAAGCGCAAGCGAAAGGTTTAATCTTGCACTCCTGCCCAGGTGGCATCATGTAATTTGCCGGATATATCCAATCGGTTATCCGAGGATGAGTTTCTCTCTGAAACTTCCGAGTATGAACTTTCAGGGTTAGAGTCTGCTGCCTATAATCCTCCGCCTGTGGAGGATCCAGTTTTTAGATTTAGGACAGAACGTTTACGCTTTCTACTAAAGGAAGTTTTTTGACTACTTTTGAGGTTCCAAAGGCCGAGCTGCCAGTCGAACCTCTGGGTCCTAAATTTGATGGCAATCATTATTAAGGACGAGTGGAACAGGGTTAGATTCCTCTTCCCGTTGTCTGCTTTTTAAGGATCCCGATTCCGGGCTCTCTATGGGGGTGGGTTCTCTTTTTCCCATCTCTACTTGGTTGGCGCTAATTTATGCTTGCCACACGTAATGCTAGCCCGTGTGAGGATAGTTCATTGTTCATAGAGCTGCCGGATATAAGGATGGACACTCTGTTAAAAAGGATTTTCAACCTATGGGATATTTGCTTTTACGGGCGACGTTTGTTGCCGCAGTTCCTGGAGTGGCTACCTTTTGGGGCGTCTCCTTCGTGAAAATGTTCAAGGTGGAGGGTCTCCGACATTTTTCAGGAAAGAATTACAGCCTTCTTGGCTACTAATTCTTGTATCTGTGCTGTTATTGCACAGATTAATTAGCCTATGGCTAAGATTTCAGGTTTTTGTTGAGGCCCGTGAGGCACTCTGACAGATAACTTCTAAATCTAGTCTCTTTCCCTCTCCTTTAAGGGAAAGAGTTTGTTTGACTATCTCCAAGGTTTCAGGATCCAAGGGTGCCTTCATAATGTAAGATAAGGAGAACAATTCTAAGGGACAAAGTTCATATTTTTGTTCCTTTAGTTCTGATAAAAGCCCAGAGACCTCCGCTATACAAGAGCAAGCCGGCTCAGTCCTGGAAAGAATCCAAGCAGAGCAAGAAGCCTGCCGAGTCTGTCTGCATGAAGGGGCAGCCCACGGTCCTGTTTGGATTGTGTAGGGGCAGTCTGTTGCTCTTTCAGAGGCTTCGTTCAGGGACATGCAGGATCCTTGTGTGCTGGAGGTCAATAGCTCAGAGTTGCAAGATAGGTTTCAAATCTCATCCTCTCAACCTGTCCTCAAGACTAGGAAAGAGGAAAGCCTTTCTGGAGTGTGTAAGGGATCTGTCCTCTTTTGGAGTCTTTGTCCCAGTGCCTATCGAAGAGAGAGGTTTGGGATACTATTCAAACATTTTCGTGGTCCGAAATGAAGGAGGGATCTTTCCATCCAGTTCTGGACCTAAAGTGCTTAAACAAATTTCTATATGTCCCCTCGTCAAGATGGAGACAATAAGGTCCATCCTTCCCTTAATTCGGGAAGGGCAGTTTTTGACCACTATAGATCTGAAGGAGGCATTCCTTCACCTTCCAATCCTCAGGGAACACTTCCAGTTCATCAGGTTTAGGCTCCTGGACCAGCTCTTCCAGTTCATTGCACTTCCCTTTGACCCAGCTACTGTTCCAAGAATTTTACGAAGGTTCTAGGGGCTCTAATTCTGGATGTTTTTTGTTTTAGGAATAGTATAGACAAAGTAATTTGATAGTTCTTTGAAGTTTAGTGGATGATAGCTTTATAAGAATATCCTGATTCCAAGCCTGCCATTCTTTCAAAGTCCTTTAAAGGGACAGTCTAGTCAAAGTTAAACTTTCATGATTCAGATAGGGCATGAAATTTTAATCAACTTTCCAATTGACTTTTATCATTACATTTGCTTTGTTCCCTTGGTGGTATTTTTGAAAAGCTAAACCTAGGTAGGCTCAAACTGATTTCATTTTGAAAGTTTTTCACAGTTAGATAGTACTAGTTCATGTGTGTCACATAGATAACATTGTGCTCACTACCGTGGAGTTATTTAGGAGTCTGCACTGATTGGATAAACTGCATGTCTGTCAAAAGCACTGAGATAAGGGGACAGTCTGCAGAGGCTTAGATACAAGGTAATCACAGAGGTAAAACTTAATATAACTGTGTTGGCCATTTAGTGCTCCAGATACCTACCTATATTCCTCTTCAACAAAGAATACCATAGAATTGAAGCAAATTTGATAATAGAAGTCAATTGGAAACTTTTTTTATAAAATTGTATGCTCTGTCTGAATCACAAAAGAACATGTTTGGTTTTCATATCCCTTAAAAAGTAACTAAACTAAGACAGATTTTTTTTTTGTATTTTCAAATATCTGAAATCATGCTTCTTACCGGCTGTTTTGTCTGCGATTCTGTTAAAGGGACGTGTAACTCAACAATTTTCTTTCATGATAATGGAAAATAGTAGCAAATTGAGAAGCTGTTTGAAATTGTATGCTCCTGAATCATGAAAGATAAGCAGTACAATCACAGGAAAGGGACATAAAATCCCAAATTTTTATTGTATGATTTAGAAAGAGCATGCAATTTTAAACCTCGTTCTAGTTTACTTCTATTAGCAAATTTTCTTTGTTCACTTATTATCTTTTGTTGAAAATCTGGGATGTAAGCTCAGGAGCATCCATGTGTTTGGAGCACAATAAGACAGCAGTTTTGTAAGAATATTATCCATTTGCAAGAGCAAAAGATGACAGCACTATTTCCTACAATGTAGTGCTCCGAACAGCTATCTAGGAATCTCTTCAACAAATTGGAAACTTTTTTTTTTTTAAAAATTCACAAAAGGAATTTTTTGGGTTTGATATCCCTTTAAAGGAGATTTGAAATTCAATAATTGTAAAGAAAAAGAAATACATTATATTATTTGGTTTACTTGATATTGTTTAAAAAGTGCTCTTTTGGCACTTCCAAATGACCATATTGCAAAAAGGTTTTCATACAAAATGTGCTTAAACTGAGAAAGTTGACAGCAAAAAGCATAATGCATCTGCTGGTGACATGCAGTTGTAGACCTTTTGCCAGATTGAGTAATGATAGAATTTTAGGGTGCTGGATTAAAACCTATCATTTTGTATCTATCTATGAAGTCAGCCCGTACATTTTGCGTAAAAAAACACTGATAGTTTTCTGTTAACCTGAGAATGAATAGAATGCTTCTCTTGATGTATGAATTCTTGATCCCAATTCTCCTATTTTGTATATTTAACAGAAGACACTGGATGAGATTAATGAACTGCTGCAGAATACGGAACATATTGCACCAAGGAAAGGAAAGAGGATGATCATACAGGACATTGAAGGTTCAGATGAAGAAAATGAAGACAAAATCCTCAACTCTGTCAAAGGTAGTGAAATAATAAAGATATTGACAAAACATCACTGTTGCATCTCTATTTAAAAAAAGGAAGATATTTTACCTCAAATTTTCTTTATCTCACAAGAGCAAGTGCTCTGTTAACAGTTATTCTTCAGCTACTGTCTGTTGCAAGTCGGAAAAAGCTGAATTCTCACGAGATTTCATAGTAAATTTCTTTAGATTGAGGAGGGAGATAACATGACTGTGCATGCTCCCTTGCAAGTCCCAGGACTAGCATCCTGATTGGTTATATTAATGTGATATTTTCTAGTCAGCTTTTTACAGATTTGCTTCCTCACTTTCAAGTGATTCAACATTTGGGTATAATTTCCCTTTATGGATATGCAAGATTTCTATGCAGATGTCAGAGTATCCTCTGACGCCTGCATAGAAATCTTGAAAAGCATTTTTCTTGACCTCTGCTTACTCAGAGGAGCATTCAAGATTTAGAAACATAGAAAAAAAGCTCTTTCTAGCAAAGGGCCATAAGAAAAGTTAAAAAAGAGAGGTGTTCTATCTTGCCATCCGCTCGGGTACATGTGATCCATCCAGTAAGATTGTTTTCATTATGATGTAGGATGCAAGAGATGGCCCCCCAAAAAACTAACCTCATCTGCTCCTTCAACATATCTTATATAGGAAGTTGCCAACTTTAGAACCCCTTCCTCTTATCAAGAATAAGACCCCTCTTGTAGCCCATATCTAATGCCACACATCATAGGTAAATTATTACTGTTTATTGATTCCAGAATTATTTTAGGGGAACTTTAATTTACCCCCTTTGATTTTACTTCATAGACTACCCCAAAGGATCTAGGAGTATTAAATCTGGGAAAAATATTTTTACTGTGCTTTAAAGGGAAATGAAACCCAATTTTTTTTCTTTTATGGTTCAAATAGAGCATGCGTTTTTTTAAGCAAATTTCTAATTTACTCCTATTATTAATTTTTGTTTTCTCTTGGTATCTTTATTTGAAAAAAAGCAGGAATGTAAGCTTATAAGCCGTCCCATTTTTGGGCACCGGGGTAGTGCTTGCTGATTGGATCCTAAGTTTACATTCATGCTTTTCAAATAAAGATACCAAGAGAACGAAGAGAATTTGATAATAGGATTAATTTAGAAAGTTGCTTAAAATTGCATGCTCTGTCTGAATCATGAATTAAAAAAAATGTGGGGTTCATATCCCTTTAACAAGATCTATGTATAATTATTTGGAGGTATAATAAACCTAATAGTAAATCATTTTCATGTATTTATGATCTCTAAAAATATGATTGAACATATTATGGAGGCAACAATAGAGATTGTTATGTGTCCTTAGGGTGAATACCCAGAAAGCCTCTCTACGTGAGAGAAGGACATCTATGTCACCACCTCTTATGGGTTGCTTCACCTGGTCTATCACAAACCATGCAAAACTCTGCACCTGGCAACCATGTTTTACTATAAAATGGGCTGCCAAAGCCGAACTAGGATTGGTTATTGAAACATCATTCAGATGCTCCCTGATCCACACCCTTTCCTCTCTTGTGGTCATTCCCACATACTGTAGGTTACATTCCAGGCAATTCACTAAGTAAATATTGTAACTAGATCTACAATTAGTAAAATTATCAAAGTCATAGACTTTCTAGGTTACCTTGGAGTGAAATTGCTTAGTAACAAAGGTATGTCCACCCGCCTTGCAGTTGGATGTGCCACACTTATAATGTCCTTTACAGGACAAACAACTGCTCCATGCTTGGAGACAGGCAATTGCCTATAGTCCTGTTACGTCTTGGTACAAAACGACATCCTCTCCTAGCAACTGTATTCAATAAGTCATCTCCCATTAAAATTGCTACATTTATTTTGATGATCTTAACAATCTCATTATAATGTCTGCTGTAGCGAGTACTGAAAGTTAGCTTATCCAAATCCCATTAAAGGGACAGTATACACCCATTTTCATATAACTGCATAGACACTACTATAAAGAATAAGATTCACAGATACCAATATAAAAATTCAGTATCAAACTGTTTAAAAACTTACTTAGAAGATCTCAAGTTAGCTCTGTTGAAAAGGTAGCTGGAAAGCCCACTGTAAGTGGGAAATAAGACCCTCCCCCTTCTTTTGCATATGAAAAGACCCTTTACACAAACAGGGGCAAGCTGAAGTAGGTATCTGACGGTATTCTCCTAAAACTTTGGGGCTTGGTTAGGAGTTTGAAATCAGTTATTTTAAAAATAAGCAAAACTATACATTTTTTAAAAAAAAACAACTTTATGGGCTATATAAATAGATCATCTACAAAACATTTATGCAAAGAAAAAATGAGTGTATAATGTCCTTTTAACTTCTTTAATCATCCCAAAACCAGTGCTTTTGGGATGGGAACTCCTGGCATGGAGCAAAGTATTTGACATTATCGGCTTACAAAAAAGATGACCATCTATATGTATACTATCTTTATTGTCCTTAAGCACTAGATCCAAATAAGGTATTTCCTGTGGGCATGAAGCGCATGTAAAGCCCTTATCGTTGATGTTTGGATAAAAGGCAAACTCTTCAATGTTTGATGCTGTTCCCTTCCAGGAGTGAACAACTGGGAAGCGGATTTTCTGAGCAGACAGACTTTTCATCCCGGGAAATGGGTGCTCCATCCCGGAGGTGTTTTCCATCTTGATTCTCAGATGGGGGATGCCAGAGCTGGATTTCATGGCGTCTCATCAATATGCCAAGCTCCCGAGGTACGGTTCGAGGTTGAGGGATCCTCAAGCCGCTCTGATAGATGCTCTGGTGATCCCTTGGGACTTCAGGTTGGCATACCTGTTTCCTCCGTTTGCTCTTCTTCCACAAGTCATTCCTTGTATCAAGCAGGAGAGCGCGTTGGTGATTCTAATAGCTCCTGCGTGGCCTTGCAGGATCTGGTATGCAGATCTAGTGGAAATGTCATCTCTGCCTCCTTGGAGACTACCTCTGAGGAAGGACCTTCTGCTTCAGGGTCCTTTTCTTCATCCAAATCTTTTTTTTCTCTGAAGCTGACTGCTTGGAGATTGAACGCTTAATCCTGTCTAAGTGTGGGTTTTCTGAGTCGTTCATTGAGACCATGATTCAGGCGGGCCCGCAAGCCTGTTACTAGGAAGTTAAGTCAATTGCTCCTCCTTGGAGCCTTAACCTTGTTCTTAAAATTTTGCAGCAGGCTCCGTTTGATATTAAGTTGCTATCTTGGAAGGTTTTGTTTCTTTTTGCTATTTCTTCTGCTCGGAGAGTCTTGGGAATTTGCGGCTTTGCAGTGTGATTCGCCTTACCTTATTTTTCATGCTGA
The DNA here is from genome assembly GCF_027579735.1 of Bombina bombina. NCBI lineage: Eukaryota > Metazoa > Chordata > Amphibia > Anura > Bombinatoridae > Bombina > Bombina bombina. The sequence goes on from NC_069503.1 coordinate 1,006,958,290, forward strand.
TAAGGCGGTTCTTCGTACTAAGTTTGGTTTTCTTCCTAAGGTTGTTTTGAATAGAAATATTAATCAGGAAATTGCTGTTCCTTCTCTATGTCCTAATCCTCCTTCTCATAAGGAACGTTTGTTGCACAACCTGGATGTTGTGCGTGCTCTGAAATTCTACCTACAGGCAACTAAGGATTTTCGCCTGTCTTCTGTCTTGTTTGTTTTTCTGGGAAACGTAAAGGTCAGAAAGCTACTTCTCTTTCCTTTTGGTTGAGAAGTATTATTAGTTTGGCTTATGAGACTGCGGGTCAGCAGCCTCCTGAGAGAATTACAGCTTATTCTACTAGGGCTGTCTCTTCTTCCTGGGCTTTCAGGAATGTAGCTTCTGTGGAACAGATTTGCAAAGCGGCAACTTGGTCTTCTTTGCATACTTTTTCAAAATTTTATAAATTCGATACTTTTGCCTCGGCTGAGGATTCTTTTGGGTGAAAGGTTCTACAAGCGGTGGTGTCTTCTGTTTAGGTCTACCTGTCTTGTCCCTCCCTAGTCCTCTGTGTACTCTAGCTTGGGTATTGGTTCCCAACAGTAAATGAGGACGCTGTGGACTCGCCATATCTTAGGAAAGAAAAGAAAATTTATATTTACCTGATAAATTTATTTCCGAATATGGTGAGTCCGCGGCCCCACCCTTTGTTTTAAGACAGATTTTTGACTAACCTCAGGCACCTCTACACCTTTGGGTTATTCCTTTTTCTCCATTTACCTTCGGTCTAATGAATGGTTTGGGGGAAGGGGAGTGATACTTAGCATCTTGACTGTGGTGCTCTTTGCCTCCTCCTGCTGGCCAGGAGAGATATTCCCAACAGTAATTGAGGACGCAGTGGACTCACCATATCCGGAAATAAATTTATCAGGTAAATATAAATTTTCTTTTTCTGGTAGGCCCCATAATTGTACAATCAGAATACATCTTGGTGGAGAGACCACTCTCCTGGATGTAGGGACCAACGACTGAGATAATCTTGTGTAGTAAAGTATTAAAACAATTTTAGCCCTTCCTTTAAGGTGCTTGCTGCCAGCCCCGGTTCTCCCAAACTGTATACAGAAGACACAAATGTAGCAAGAGTGGCGGTGCTGTATCACTTCAATGGGATTGAAGCTGACCATGTCCTCTGAGTTTTCTCGCTCTTCTCACCTCCAAAATAATGGCTCACAATAGTGCAGCAAATTTCAAACAGTATGGTGGTGTAAAATCAGAGCATACTCAAAAGATGTCAGTTAAAAATCAGCCTTTATTGAAACCATTAACAGGACGTCTTCAAATGCAGCTTAAAATTTTTATTACAATATAGCTCAAGGCATTTCAGCTATTGCAATAGCCTTTATTAAGAGCAAAAATTAGTAACAGTGTAAAACAGGCTGTAATAGCCTAGCAATGCCTTCCAATGTGTATATATAGCCCCCAGCCCTGCCTACCTTTTTCATGACACACCCATCCACAGGTGTCTTAAATCCGGTTTACATCAGGGCTGTTCCTATCTTCTTCTGTTGAAGTGTGTCAAAATTTTAACAAAAGTATAATTCTAAAATGCCGATCAACTACCTTGTTTTACAGAAGTGGCTTACATTCTAAATTAATTAAAACTAATCCATAACGTTCATCAAACATTATGGAGATTGCACAAATTTAACACTCCGATTTTGATATTTAAAGAAACTTACATCTTTTGGGAGACCTATAATAAACTTAGTAAGTGCATAAAGGCTTTAGCCTAATATTGTCTACTTTTGTATGTTAAATTGAACCTCTATATCTGTAATCAGCCTTTTATTTTACATAATTGTGTATATCTATCATTATAAAACAAGCGGACAATAAGCAAACATCTATACCTATGACATGTGCAAATTTTATCCAATCCAAGTATTTGAGTTCCAGTCCTTAATCAAGTAATCCTGGTTAATCCCATCTCATACAGGTCCGCTCTGTCGTCCGGTCATGTGCTATTGCGTCATCGAGCATGAACCAATCCTGATAGCGGCGACATCGCCCTCAGTAAACATATCATCTTGGATCTCATCAGCTGTCTCTAAATGAATATAACCTCCTTAAAGTTCCACTGCATAAACAGCTTACCAGTGTCCACAAATGTGCAAAAAAAGAAACATAAAAAATGAAAAACAAATAGAGAAACAGGCTAGAGATTATCAATGAACAGCGTATATTGTTATACCAATGTCCACAAATAAGCAAAAGAGCAGACGCAAAAACCAGATAGAAAAACAGGTTAAAGATTTGAATGAACAGCATATATTATTAAGTCAACCATCTTTATCTGACAGTATGTTAAAAAGGTGCATGTTACTTTTATCCAATAACCTGCGAACGAGATCTCAACAGCACTATACAGCCTACCCTAAAAAAGGTCAATTTAACGTATAAGGTATTCAAATAAATGCTGCAACTTTCGTGTCTTTATTAAGGCCCCACTCCCCATATGTTTTTAGGTTGAATATCCACCATATTTCTCTTTTAAAAGGCAAAGATTCTAAACTACCCCCTCCCCATCACTGGTAAACCTTTTCTATACCAACTCATTTTAGCTCTTCTTTGTTGGGTTTATTGTTGAATTTGCTGCAATGGATACAATGCACCGGTACTCCATGATTAGTTTTCTTTTTTTCAATTTTGTTACAATGTTCCAGTATCCTGGTCTTTAGGGATCTTGATGTTTGGCCCAAATACTATACCCCACAGTGACAGGTAAGCAAATATATCACATTGGTGGTTTTGTAACTAATGAAGTTTTTAATACTATATTGCTTCCCTGTGGCTGTGGATACAAAAGATTGAATTGAGTATTTCTTATAGTTGCAAGCTTTGCATCGCTATATCAATGATGTCATCTGTATCTGGGATGGAGACACAGAAATAATTGATGAGTTTATTACATTTGCGAACTCAAATGAACTGTTTTTAGATCTTGATATTAAGTCCATAAACAATGACATCATTACCAAAACACACTTCAAAGCATGTGATGTGAATACATATATCAGTAAAGATAGTTGTCACCACCCTAGCTGGCTGAAATCGATCCCAAGAAGCCAATTCCACAGAGTAAAAAATAACTGTAGTATTTTGGAGGATTACACACAACAATCCAATTTTATCAGTTAGATTTATAGAAAAAGATTATATTAGAGAGGAAGTGGAGGTTGATAGACGCATCATCCAACAAATAACTAGGTAGGAAATTATGGAAAACAAATGTAAAGAAATAGGGGGGTTGAAATGAATTTTCTTTTCTTTGTTACTACCTATAATAATGACTTTAAAAAGATTAATAAAATCATTAATAGACACTGGCACATTTTTGAAAAGGATATTTAAAAAAAACTGTAATCCCTAGTAGGCCAAAGATAGTTTACAGGAAATCAAATTCCTTTACAAATATTATATATATATATATATATAACACGGAAGGGAACTGCACTCTCATACCGGACCGGGTACACATCCCATGACCCTGCAGCATGCTCAGCCCTGGGTGCCACTGGCACTCACAGGAAGCTGTGCTGTCCCCAGAGCCACAAGCAGTTAACCCCAGACAGGTCTGGGTGCAAGAACCATAGGGAAAATTACAAAACAAATTAATAAAACACACAGAGAAAACCCAGCACTCACTCACAAGCTCTCAGCTAAGATTTAAAAGCAAAAATGGAAAGGCTAGTCACCGCATCTGGCCAAATGGGACAAGCTCAGGTACCACGTCAAGGTCCTTTCCAATACCTGAGACCCCAAAACAGCCACACAATGCAAGCTTTCAAATCCAAACTAACTGAAAACAAGGGAAGGGTGCACAGGAATATGTAACCACCCTAGACTAGGGTGGTTACATATTCCTGTGCACCAGTGACGTGCAGTGGCTAGGATACGCCTTCATTCTTCAAATATCCTTTGTTGAAGAAATAGCAATGCACATGGGTGAGCCAATCACATGGGGTATCTATGTGCAGCCACCAATCAGCAGCTACTGAGCATATTTAGATATGATTTTCAACAAAGGATATCAAAAGAATGAAGACAATTAGATATTAGATGTAAATTGGAAAGTTAGCTCTTTCTAAATCATGAAAGAAAACATATGGGTTACATGTCCCTTTAAATCTTGGAAAACTGGTCAACTTAGTAAACATCTGATTTTAGTCTAAAGGATTGTAACAGAAACACTTGCTAGATAACAAAATGCTTGCTCTGATTATGAGATCTAGAAATCCATGCCCATTAAAATATGTTTAAAACATACTTTTTACTTTAATGCTGCAAATTATGATTATAGATTCTTTCATTATTCAGTCAATATAAAAATGTCTTGATCCATTGGCGGCTGGTGAAATTTAAAGATGGTGGGGTGCTTAATCCCACCCCTTTAAATAAAGCCACACCATCAGATGGCACTACCAATTCATTAATTAAATAAATAAAAGGTAGACAGAAACACATACACAGAGGGTTAGAGAGAGAGAGAAAGAGATAGACACAATCACACACAGAGGGTTAGAGAGAGAGAGAAAGGGAGAGAGACACAATCATACACAGAGGGTTAGAGAGAGAGAGAGAAAGAGAGAGAGACACAATCACACACAGAGGGTTAGAGAGAGAGAGAGAGAGAGAGAGACACACAATCATACACAGAGGGTTAGAGAGAGAGAGAGACACAATCACACACAGAGGGTGAGAGAGAGAGAGACACAATCATACACAGAGGGTTAGAGAGTGAGAGAAAGAGAAAGAGACACAATCACACACAGAGGGTTAGAGAGAGAGAGACACAATCATACACAGAGGGTTAGAGAGAGAAAGAGAGAGACACAATCTTACACAGAGGGTTAGAGAGAGAGAGAAAGAGAGAGACACACAATCACACACAGAGGGTTAGAGAAAGAGAGAGAGACACAATCAAACACAGAGGGTTAGAGAGAGAGATACACACACACAATCACACACAGAGGGTGAGAGAGAGACACACACAATCACACACAGAGGGTGAGAGAGAGAGAGGGTGTGAGAGAGAGTGAGAGAATCACACACAGAGGGTGAGAGAGAGAGAGGGTAAGAGAGAATCACACACAGAGGGTGAGAGAGAGAGGGTGTGAGAGAGAGAGAGACCACTGCATTTTTAAGTAATAAAACAGCAGAGCTACAGAGAGTTCAGAAAGTGAAGGCAAGCTGTTAAGTTAGTGGGTGTAAAGGTTGAGGAAACAAAATACAAAAACAATCCTTCAACAAAGGATATTTAAAGAATGAAGGCGTATCCTAGCCACTGCCTCACCAGCCTCTGACGTCACTGCACGTCACTGGTGCACAGGAATATGTAACCACCCTAGTCTAGGGTGGTTACATATTCCTGTGCACCCTTCCCTTGTTTTCAGTTTGTTTGGATTTGAAAGCTTGCATTGTGTGGCTGTTTTGGGGTTTCAGGTATTGGAAAGGACCTTGACGTGGTACCTGAGCTTGTCCCATTTGGCCAGATGTGGTGACTAGCCTTTCCATTTTTGCTTTTAAATCTTAGCTGAGAGCTTGTAAGTGAGTGCTGGGTTTTCTCTGTGTGTTGTATTAATTTGTTTTGTAATTTTCCCTATGGTTCTTGCACCCAGACCTGTCTGGGGTTAACTGCTTGTGGCTCTGGGGACAGTACAGCTTCCTGTGAGTGCCAGTGGCACCCAGGGCTGAGCATGTTGCAGGGTCATAGGATGTGTACCCGGTCCGGTATGAGAGTGCAGTTCCCTTCCGTGTTTTGTATATGTCTAGGGTGGTTACATATTCCTGTGCACCCTTCCCTTGTTTTCAGTTTGTTTGGATTTGAAAGCTTGCATTGTGTGGCTGTTTTGGGGTCTCAGGTATTGGAAAGGACCTTGACGTGGTACCTGAGCTTGTCCCATTTGGCCAGATGCGGTGACTAGCCTTTCCATTTTTGCTTTTAAATCTTAGCTGAGAGCTTGTAAGTGAGTGCTGGGTTTTCTCTGTGTGTTGTGTGTGTGTGTGTATATATATATATATATATATATATATATATATATATATATATATATATATATATATATATATATATATATATATATATATATATATATATATATAGTAAAATAAAAGGCTGATTACAGATATAGGGGTTCAATTTAACATACTAAATCAGAGTGTTAAATTTGTGCAATCTCCAGAATGTTTGATGAATGTTATGGATTAGTTTTAATCAATTTAGAATGTAAGCCATTTATGTTGCACTGTGCCATGGAGAAAAACAAGGTAGTTGATCTGCATTTTAGAATTATACTTTTGTTAAAATTTTGACACACTTCAACAGAAGAGGATAGGAACAGCCCTGATGTAAACTGGATTCAGGACACCTGTGGATGGGTGTGTTATGAAGAAAGTAGACAGGGCTGAGGGCTATATATACATTGGAAGGCATTGCTAAGCTATTACAGCTTGTTTTACACTGTTCTTAATTTTTTTTTTTTTTTTTTTATTGAGGTTCTTTGCAAAACAAACAGTTAGTGGTTGTCAATACATATTATAAGATAAAAAAATTGTTACAGGGTAAGCTACAAACATATCCATTAAATACATAATATATTTAAATGACAAATTACACTCTCAGTACAAACAGTAGATGCTGTTCAAACAGTGTACCCACCATGTGATTTGAGCGGCCACTCTTGGACCACAGAGATGCAGTAGATATACTGTAAGGTAGGTAAACATGAATGTGAAAGGGCCACTCATGGACCCCAAGTGAAGAACCCCTTTTTTTTTTTTTTTTTTGCTTTTTAACACAATATTTATAACAAGAACTAATTTTATAGCAGAATATTTAAATAGATAGTTGTGAGAATGGGTGTTGAAAGACTACACATCAGTAGGGTAAGCTTACCTTAGAAAAACCTAGGCTTCATAGAATTACACTGCTAAAGCCCTTAGATAATTTGCCATATACTGCTTAAAAGAGGCAATTGTATGAATCGCACTGGATTTCAATTTTATCTCAAAGCACGGTGTGAAGAATAATTTTCTAAAGTACGGTTAATTAAGTTGATAATTAGGCCAACCGCTTTCATCCTGTGTAAAGTGGGGACGAGCTCTGGTTATATCTAGCATGAACAAATGCAGACTCTCAAATAAAAACTGGAGACCTGTATAAGATAAGAACTTGGTTACAATACAGTATGGTCAAATCTCTCTCTTCCTAAACTGCTCATAAACTATAGAACAACTAGTAATTATATTTATAGCCCAGGAATCGGACATTAGATAGCTGCTGGGATTCAAACATTCAATCTCAATACTAGGATTACACTTGACTAATCTTGACGCCCTGAACCTATAAAGAGTAGCATATGTGACATTGGACTGGTTTAAAATCAATAGGACATAGATATGTAAATATAATAAAATACAATATATTAGAGAATCATGGTGACATAAGGCTGTCTTTTGAGGGGTTAGGAGAGCTAATTATAGTTAGTGGAATAAAGCTAAACAATGAGATAACTTAACAGTATGGTGCTGTCCATTTACAATGGGAACCAAGATCTCTGCCCCGGCCGCAGGCAGAATATTGATACTTGTCCTCAAAACACAATATTGTGTACTATGGATTACCTTAATAAATAAACTTTTAACTTTATTAGATCAAACATCAGTGAGAATTACGGCACCTCAACCTAGATAAAATGCATCTGTGCCTCATGTAATGCTTATTAGCTTATTGATAAAATATAAGTTTGTTGTAGGAAACATATCTATCTTTATAACTGTTATGTCTAAAACTGTAAGTCCTACCATGAGGATTCAACAAATAGATAATAATAACACTAAAATTTAGAAAAAACAGACAGGACATCAGTGTAGGGACTAACATGCCTCAGCTTCTCCAGTGGTCCCAGCTCGCTCTAAGAGTATTGCTGAAAACTGACTTTAAAGTTATACTAGAGAAAGAAACACCAAAGTTATAATACAGAAGCATGGCACTAAAATTTGCTTCAGAACGATGAACCCCACATGGCGATATCAGCAAACCAAGAATCTGATATCGGTTAGCAAATAAAAAACAGGTCATCCAATTCCGGATCTCGCCCTTCGGTTGTAATAGTCAGCTAGGATAAAACAAACCAAACCTCCCCAAGATGATCCGATTAGACTCCATTTTATTGGCCTTTTCACCACCTGCAACTGGACAATGAATGGAGCTGCAATAAAGAAGCCGTCATGCTGTATAAGGTCGGGTCTTGCTGTGGTTAGTAGCTGCAATGAAGCGCTTCCAGGAACTCCAGCAAGGGTGTCCTTAAGTCCAAGAGTCCACACTTCTTGTGTTAATGTACAGTAGGAACTGCTCATAGGTAAGTGTTTTGTTGCATCTGTTAGGCTCGTTTGACGCCTGATGATATTCTCGGCAATAACAGCCGTCTTCCCTTTGCAGCGTGTCTCCGACTTTTTGAAGCCAGCTTCAGGGTCTTTTAAGAGTCCGACATTGGTCAGCGGCAGGCTCTGGACCCCCAGGGCACTATCACCCTTCATATAGTGTAAGGTTAGGACTGTTGATTTAGGCTGTGTGTAAGCACTCGCACTACCACCCGTGGGCTCTTTATAAAATGTTGCCTCATATGTCTTTAAATACCCTTCAAGCAGGCTGTATATATCTTCAATAATAGCCTTAGCGACCTCCATATTAAGCTCTCACAAAAGAGTAAAATGTAGACAGAAGTGTAGAATCTCAGGATGCTGCTGTAAATTATAGCACTGTAAGTGCCGCCTAACGACAGGGCCACAGGCACCCTGCCGGGGGGTATGATGAAGGCCAAGGTCTTGTAACGGCTCCAGGCGCCGATGCCAGCAGTAATTGTGGAAACACTAGGTGAAATAGATGCAGTGTATAAAATATAAGTCAGGTAGATAGGTGGATCGATCTATTCCAAGATGAATCTCTGCATTTATTAGAAAAAAACTGCAGCAGCACACAGCTATGCGACCAGTCACGGCTGCTGCCCGGAAGTTCCCCCTACACTGTTCTTAATTTTTACTCTTGAGAAAGGCTATTGCAATAGCCGAAATGTGTTGAGCTATATTTTAATAACATTTTCAAGCTCCATTTGAAGACGTCCTGTTAATGGTTTCAATAAAGACTGACTTTTAACTGTTGTCTACACCTGGGATGTGAATCGCAGGAATTGGTTTCTGCTCAAGAAAGGATTTGAGATACCTCTATCATGGCTAGGGAACTTCAAATTCCCCCTTGATGATTGGCATAGGCCACTGGCCAGACTGTGGCATTGTCTGTCTGAAAACGGAGATAAGGCTACTTCTTTAATAGAGCCAGATCTGAAGGGCCCTGAAAATTGCACAGAGTTCCAAAATATCGATAACCTCACCACCCGGGGATTCCAAACTCCTTGTGCTGTCAGAGATCCCCAGACAGCTCCCCAATCTGTAAGACTTGCATCTGTGGTGATCACAGACCAGGTAGGACAAGCAAAGGAAGTACCCCTGAAGAATGGAGTGGTGATTTAGCCACCAAGTCAGAGAAAGGTGCATACTGGGATCTAAGAATATCTGTTTTTAGAAATCTTAGGCTTTTAATGGATGTTTTGGAATATGGGTGAGAAAAAATGTCCCCAAAGGAAGTTGTATTCTGAATCAAATTCGATATCCCTGCAAAATAATGTTTTGAATCCAGGGATTTTGGGACAGATTCTAACCAAAATATTTGAAAAAGGTTTTATCTGCCCCCTACCAGAAGTACTGGATTGGGGGCCGCACCTTCATGAGATCTTAAGGGCTGGATTAGGTTTCTTATATTGCTTGGATTTGTTCCAATTTAAAGAAGGTCTCCAGACTGAGCCAGATAGTTTAGGGGAGGAGGCAGTGATCTGTTCTCTGTTCTGACAAAAGGAACGCAAACGGTTGGGAGCCTTAAATTTCCCTTTAGACTTTTTATCTTGGGGAAGGAACACTCCCTTACCTCTAGTAATAGTTGAAATAATATAATCCAGTTGAGACCCAAATAAATTCTTTCCTTAGAATGAAAGTGATAGTAATCTAGTTTTAGATACCATATCAGCATTCCATGAATTAAAGCCATAAAGCTCTTCTGGTAAGGATAGCTAAAGACATACGGCTAGATTACGAGTTTTGCGGTAAGAGCTTCTCGGTGCTAACTTACAAGTTATTTCCACCGCTCACCTCCCTATAGCGCTGCTATTACAGGTTTTCCTAAACCCGGCGTTGGCATGCAATATTACAGCGTTGAGCAAAATTGAGCTCCATACCGCACTCCAATACCAGCGCTGCTTTGAGCTGGTTTTACGTGCTTGTGAACGATTTCCCCATAGACATCAATGGGGAGAGCCGGCTGAAAAAATCCTAACACCTGAAGTAAAGGAGCGTAAAGCTCCGTAACGCAGCCCCATTGATTCCTATGGGAAACAAAAGTTATGTTTACACCTAACACCCTAACATAAACCCCAAGTCTAAACACCCCTAATCTGCCGCCACCTACCTACACTTATTAACAAAGGAAAAAATGGATGCACGCACTCAGGTTAAGTAAAAATAAAACATACCTTTTATTAAGCAATTAAAACATGAGAGGTTCCCAAACAGAGGGCAGGCATAGTAGAGACAGTCTAACGCGTTTCACGCCCCCTAGTGGCGCTTATTCATAGACTAGGGTATAGGGATACACACAGGACATTTATACCCTTAATGATAAATTAATGAATTAACCCTTGCAGTCCCAGACAGAACCACAGCAAGAAAATAATTCAGTGAATAAAAACAACAACATTTAAAAACAGAGTAGTGGATTGAGGTGTAAACTAACAGAAGAATGGTAAAAAGTGGGTATTTAAAAAAGAATAATTAACTAACAGACTACCCTTAAAAAAATTATTATCAGCCAGAAGTAATAACACTATTGCTGTTCCGAAAAGAATGTCAAGGGAGAAACCATTGCAGGAATTTGGTTATAATGATACAAAAAAAGAAAAATAGATAAAGAATAGATAAAGAAAAGCACTTTTTTCCTTTATACAACTGGTTTTTCGTTCAGTGATTGACCTTGTCATAGACAATGACTGCTTGGAAATAGATAAAATAGAAAAAACAGAAACAACTGAAAACTATAACTTTGATGGTAAGACCTATTGATAACCAATGCAAAACATTATATAAAACATTAAGTGTTATAAAGTCACAGGAAGGTAACCACTGCTGGATGTGTTAGACAGTGAATTTGGATGAAAATAGGGCAACCTGGATAGCAAAAGAACAAATGTATGTATATATAAGTGCATTTAATTGTCAATAAAGTAGCTGATGTCAAACTCTCTGTTCATGCCAAGTGGTGCTCTTGTGCTTAGTTTGAGAATCCAGAATAATTCCTTTTTTTCTAAAACCTTATTTTGGTTTCCACCTCTTATAGGAATTCTGGCTACATCAATTACTTGAACTGAGATGTCAGCTTTGTTCCAAAAATGTATGCTGTTGAAGTGGCTGGCCACAGATGACTCCTTAACATAATTCTTGCTATCTCTAAGGTGCTCCCTTATTCGCTTTCTGAGCTCCCTAGAGGTTTGTCCAATATATTGGCTTTTACAAATATTGCAGGTGAGCAAGTAGACCACCCACTGAGTCCCACAGTTGGCATAAAATTGTATGTCAAAAGTTTGATTAGTGGTACTGGGTATGAAAGTGTTACCTCTTGATATCAACACGCAGGTATTGCAATTTCTGCTGCCACATCTGTAATTTCCCGTGTCTCTTAACCAAGAGGGGGTTTGAGAACAGGAATGCTGGTTGATCATGCTGGGAGACAGCGTCTGAGACAATGTTCTTGGCTTCTTTGGCACAAACCTACAATTTTTGATGAGTGGTTTAAGTATCTCATCACCAGATAAAAGATGTAAGTGTTTCTTCAATATTTTAACAATTTGATCATATTGTGAAGTAAACTCAATGGTGAATACTATTGACTCATTGGTGCTATTCTTATTGTGTGCTGTTGGCGTTCTCTTTACTAAATTTACATCAGATCTTTTAATGTGTTCACGGCACTTAGATAGGGAACTTCTGCTATACCCTCTATTGACTAACCTATTTTCCAAATCTTTTGCTTGTTTGGTCATAAATGTCATCCGATTTGATATTTCTCCTAAGGCGGATGAACTGCCCTTTTGGAATAGCTTGGATGAGATGCCTGGGGTGTTGGGATTTGGCGTGCAGAATGGTGTTACCCACGGTTGGTTTCCTATATGTTTTAGTACATATTTGGTTGTTGATTATTTGTAAAGTTAGATCCAAAAAATCTATATGGGTGCCACTAAAAGTACCAGTGAATTTCAGTCCCATTTGATTGTCGTTAAGATAATTCAGGAACTCATTGTGTGAGGAATCATTCCACGGTCTTTTGATTATGAAAATAAGGTCGTCTATGTACCGTGAGTAAAAAACTGTCCTCACACCATGGGTTCAAAGAATCAAAAACATGCATAAGTTCCCATCTAGCCACATAAAGATTTGCCAGCGAGGGGGCAAATTTTGCCCCCATCGCTGTGCCACATGTTTGCCTAAAGAATTCATGATTGAACATGAAAAAATGATGTGACAATAGGTATCTTAAAACGTCACCCACATAATGTTTAGTGACCTCAAGTCTTTAGCCAGAAAGGTTTCCACTACACGTACTCCTAAATCTTGGGGTATACAGGTGTATAATGATGAAATGTCTACTACTATCCACGTATAGTCTTGTTGCCATTTGATCTGCTCCAACTTGGTCAATAGATGTGAGCTATCCTCCAGGTAGCTCAACTGTCCCCTGGCAATGGGTTGGAGGATGGAAACTATCCAAGCTCCCATAGGCTCAAACAAGGAGCCAATGCCGGAGACAATTGGTCTACCTGGAGGATGCTCATTATTTTTATGTACTTTAGGTACATGGTAGAAAATTGGTGTAATAGGGTTCTGTGGTACTAATGTGTGCAGATCATTTGGAGTGAGAATACCCAAGGCGATACCTTCTTGTACTAGCAAAGTTAATTCTTTTTTGAAAGAACCAGTCGGATTGACTGCAAGCTTCTGATGTGTTGTCATCATATAACAATGCTGCCGCCCTTATCAGAATTTTTTATCACAATGTCATGGTTGTTTGTTAGAGATTTAATAGCCATGTCTACACTTATTAACCCCTAATCTGCTGCCCCCATAAATTTATTAACCCCTAATCTGCCGCCCCTGACATCGCCGCCACCGACCTACACTTATTAACCCCTAATCTTCTGCTCCCAACGTCGCCGCCACCTACATTACAGTTATTAACGCCTAATTTTCCGCCCCAATGTCGCCGCCACTATACAAGTTATTAACCCCTAACCCTAAGTCTAACCCTAACGTAACCCTAATACCACTAACTTGAATATAATGAAAATAAATCTAAATAAAATTACTATCGTTCACTAAATTATTCCTATTTAAAACTAAATACTTACCTGTAAAATAAAACCTAAGCTAGCTACAATATAACTAATAGTTACATTGTAGCTATCTTAGGTTTTATTTTTATTTCACAGGCAAGTTTGTATTTATTTTAACTAGGTAGAATAGTTAGTAAATAGTTATTAACTATTTACTAGCTACCTAGTTAAAAAAAATACACATTTACCTGTAAAATAAAACCTAACCTGAGTTACACTAACACCTAACCTTACACTACAATTAAATAAATTACATTAATTAAATGCAATTAACTAAATTACAAAAACAAACCAACACTAAATTACACAAAATAAAAAAGAAATGATCAAATATTTAAACTAATTACACCTAATCTAATAGCCCTATCAAAATAAAAAAGCCCCCCCCCAAAAAAAACAAAAAAAACCCCTAGCCTAAACTAAACTACTAATAGCCCTTAAAAGGAAATCAGCCAATCGGAATTCAAGGGACGCCATCTTGGATGACGTCCCTTAAAGGAACCTTCATTCTTCAGTTGCCGTGGAAAGAAGAGGATGCTCCACGCCGGACGTCTTGAAGATGGAGCCGCTCCGCGCCGGATGGATGAAGATAGAGGATGCCGTCTGGATGAAGACTTCTCCCGACTTCGTTGAGGACTTCTTGCCGCTTGGATGAAGACTTCTGCCGCTTCGTTGAGGATGGATGTCCGGTTTTCAAAAACTGCAAGTGGATCTTCGGGGGTTAGTGTTAGCTTTTTTTAAGGGTTTATTGGGTGGGTTTTATTTTTAGATTAGGGTTTGGGCTGAAAAAGAGCTAAATGCCCATCCAAATGCCCTTTTCAGGGCAATGGGGGAGCTTAGGTTTTTTAGATAGGTTTTTATTTGGAGGGTTTGGTTGTGTGGGTGGTGGGTTTTACTGTTGGGGGGTTGTTTGTATTCTTTTTTTACAGGTAAAAGAGCTGATTTCTTTGGGGCAATGCCCAGCAAAAGGCCCTTTTAAGGGCTATTGGCAGTTTAGTTTAGGCTAGGGTTTTTTATTTGGGGGGGGGGGGGCTTTTTTATTTTGATAGGGCTATTAGATTAGGTGTAATTAGTTTAAATATTTAATAATTTCTTTTTTATTTTGTGTAATTTAGTGGTGTTTTTTGTAATTTAGTTAATTGTATTTAATTAATATAATTTATTTAATTTTAGTGTAAGGTTAGGTGTTAGTGTAACTCAGGTTAGGTTTTATTTTACAGGTAAATTTGTATTTATTTTAGCTAGGTAGCTATTAAATAGTTAATAACTATTTACTAACTAGTCTACCTAGTTAAAATAAATACAAACTTGCCTGTGGAATAAACATAAAACCTAAGCTAGATACACTATAACTATTAGTTATATTGTAGCTAGCTTAGGTTTTAGTTCACAGGTAAGTATTTAGTTTTAAATAGGAATTATTTAGTTATTAGTAGTAGATTTATTTTAATTACATTAAAGTTAGGGGGTGTTAGGGTTAGACTTAGGGTTAGGTTTAGGGGTTAATTACTTCAGTATAGTGGCAGCGATGTTAGGGACAGCAGATTAGGGGTTAATAACAGTAATGTAGGTTGCGGCGATGTTAGGGACAGCAGATTAGGGGTTAATAATATTTAACAAGTGTTTGCGATGTGGGAGTGTGGTGGTTTAGGGGTTAATATGTTTATTATAGTGGCGGCGATGTCCGGAGCAGCAGATTAAGGGTTAATAATTTTATTTTAGTGTTTGCGATGCTGGAGGGCCTCGGTTTAGGGGTTAATAGGTAGTTTATGGGTGTTAGTGTACTTTTTAGCACTTTAGTTATGAGTTTTATGTTACGGCGTTGTAGCATAAACCCCATAACTACTGACTTTCAGTTTACGGTATGGATCTGGTGGGAGGGGCCTATTTTCGTTTTCAGTCTGAGACATCCAGCTTCCCTGAAGGAGTCCTCTGGCTTATAGGACCTCTATAGAGGGTAGGAGCCACAGCAGAGCTGTGGCAGTGTGTTTGACTGTTTGTTAACAGGTTTAATGTTTTTCTAATTCGTTTTTGGGCCTGAGGGGTTAAAGGGCCACTAAACCCAAAATCTTTCTTTCATGATTCAGATAGAACATACAAATTTAAACCACATTACAATTTACTTCTATTATTTATTTTGCTTCATTTTTTAGATATCCTTAGTTGAAGAAAAAGCAATGCACATGGGTGAGCCAATCACATGAGAGTTCTATGTGCAGCAACCAATCGGCAGCTACTGAGCATATCTAGATATGCTTTTCAGCCAAGAATATCAAGAGAATAAAACAAATTAGATAATACAAGTAAATTAGAAAGATGTTTAAAAATGCATTCTCTTTCTAAATCATGAAAGAAAAAATGTGGGTGTCATGTCCCTTTAATCATCCATTTGCAAGTGGGTGCAATGCTGCTTTAGTCCCTTATACACACTTAAAGGCACAGTACCGTTTTTTATTATTGCTTTTTTCACATTTATTAAAGTGTTTTCCAAGCTTGCTGGTCTCATTACTAGTCTGTTAAACATGTCTGACATAGAGGAAACTCCTTGTTCATTATGTTTAGAAGCCATTGTGGAACCCCCTCTTAGAATGTGTACCAAATGCACTGACCTTTCTATAAGTTATAAAGACCATATTATGGCTTTTAAAGATTTATCACCTGAGGTTTCTGAGACTGACAAAAGGGAGGTTATGCCATCTAGCTCTCCCCACGTGTCAGAACCTATAACTCCCGCTCAAGGGACGCCAAGTACATCTAACGCGTCCAATGCGTTTCCTTTTTCAAGACATGGCGGCAGTTATGAATCATACCCTCACTGAGGTATTGTCTAAACTGCCAGGGTTACAAGGAAAGCGAGACATCTCTGGGGCTAGAACAAATACAGAGCTCTCTGACGCTTTAGTAGCTATGTCTGATATACCCTCACAATGTGCAGAAGTTGAAGCAGGAGAGCTTCTATCTGTGGGTGACTTCTCTGATTTAGGGAAGGCGTTACTTCAGTCTGACTCTGAAATGACAGCATTTAAATTTAAGCTTGAACACCTCCGCGTGTTGCTCAGGGAGGTTTTAGCGACTCTGGATGACTGTGACACCATTGTAGTCCCAGAGAAATTGTGTAAAATGGACAAATACTTTGCAGTGCCTGTTTACACTGATGTTTTTCCAATCCCTAATTGGTTTTCAGAAATTATTACTAAGGAATGGGATAGACCAGGTGTGCCGTTCTCTCCCCCTCCTGCTTTTAAGAAAATGTTTCCTATAGATGCAGCTATACGGGACTTGTGGCAGACGGTCCCTAAGGTGGAGGGAGCAGTCTCTACCCTAGCTAAGCGTACAACTATTCCTGTCGAGGACAGTTGTGCTTTCCTAGATCCTATGGATAAGAAATTAGAGGGTTTCCTTAAGAAAATCTTTATACAACAAGGTTTTATTCTCCAGCCTCTTGCATGCATTGCCCCAGTCACTGCTGCAGCGGCTTTCTGGTTTGAGTCTCTGGAGGAGGCTTTACAGGTAGAGACCCCGTTGGATGATATCCTTGACAGGCTTAAAGCTCTTAAGTTAGCCAATTCATTTATTTCTGACACCGTTTTCATTTAACCAAGCTAACGGCTAAAAATTCAGGTTTTGCCATTCAGGCACGTAGGGCGCTATGGCTTAAATCCTGGACAGCTGATGTCACTTCAAAGTCTAAACTTCTCAATATCCCCTTCAAAGGGCAGACCCTATTTGGGCCTGGACTGAAGGAGATCATTTCTGATATTACTGGAGGAAAAGGCCATGCCCTTCCCCAGGATAGGTCCAACAAGTTAAGGACCAAACAGACTAATTTTCGTTCCTTTCGAAACTTCAAGAGTGGCGCAGCTTCATCTTCCTCTTCTACAAAACAAGAGGGAAATTTTGCCCAGTCCAAGCTAGTCTGGAGACCTAACCAGGCTTGGAACAAGGGGAAACAGGCAAAAAGCCTGCTGCTGCCTCTAAGACAGCATGAAGGAGTAGCCCCCGATCCGGGACTGGATCTAGTGGGGGGCAGACTTTCTCTCTTCACCCAGGCTTGGGCAAGAGACGTCCAGGATCCCTGGGCTCTGGAGATTGTTTCCCAGGGATATCTTCTGGATTTCAAAGCTTCATCTCCAAAGGGGAGATTTCATCTCTCACAATTATCTGCAAACCAGATAAAGAGAGAGGCATTCTTACATTGTGTTCAAGACCTACTAGTTATGGGAGTGATCCACCCAGTTCCAAAGGACGAACAGGGGCAGGGCTTCTATTCAAATCTATTTATAGTTCCCAAGAAAGAGGGAACTTTCAGACCAATCTTGGATCTCAAGATCCTAAACAAATTTCTCAGGGTCCCATCCTTCAAGATGGAGACTATTCGAACCATCCTACCTATGATCCAGGAGGGTCAATATATGACTACCGTGGATTTAAAGGATGCTTATCTACATATTCCGATACACAGGGATCATCATCAGTTTCTCAGGTTCGCCTTCCTAGACAGGCATTACCAGTTTGTGGCTCTTCCCTTTGGGTTAGCCACGGCACCAAGAATCTTTACGAAGGTTCTAGGGTCCCTTCTGGCAGTTCTAAGACCGCGGGGTATAGCAGTAGCCTCTTACCTAGACGACATTCTGATACAGGCGTCAACTTTTCAAATCGCCAGGTCCCATACGGACATTGTTCTGGCATTCCTAAGGTCTCACGGGTGGAAGGTGAACGAAGGAAAGAGTTCTCTCTCACCTCTCACAAGAGTTTCCTTCCTAGGAACTCTGATAGATTCAGTAGAAATTAAGATTTATCTGGCAGAGGTCAGGTTGTCAAAACTTCTAACTTCCTGCCGTGCTCTTTATTCCATTTCTCGTCCGTCAGTGGCTCAGTGTATGGAGGTAATCGGATTAATGGTAGCGGCAATGGACATAGTTCCGTTTGCCCGTCTACATCTCAGACCACTGCAACTTTGCATGCTCAATCAGTGGAATGGGGATTACACAGATTTGTCCCCTCTACTAAATCTGGATCAAGAGACCAGGGATTCTCTTCTCTGGTGGCTATCTCGGGTCCATCTGTCCAAGGGAATGAGTTTCTGCAGGCCAGAATGGACTATAGTAACGACAGATGCCAGCCTTCTGGGCTGGGGTGCAGTCTGGAACTCCCTGAAGGCTCAGGGTTCGTGGACTCAGGAGGAGGCCCTCCTTCCGATAAACATTCTGGAACTAAGAGCGATATTCAATGCTCTTCAGGCTTGGCCTCAGCTAGCTGCGGTCAGCTTCATCAGATTTCAGTCGGACAACATCATGACTGTAGCCTATATCAACCATCAGAGGGGAACAAGGAGCCCCCTGAGAATGTTGGAGGTTTCAAAGATTATTCTATGGGCAGTGGTTCACTATTGCCATCTCTCAGCTATCCATATCTCAGGAGTAGAGAACTGGGAGGCGGATTTTCTAAGTCGGCAGACTTTTCATCCGGGGGAGTGGGAGCTCCATCCGGAGGTATTTGCCCAGTTGATCCAACTTTGGGGCAAACCAGAACTGGATCTCATGGCGTCTCGTCAGAACACCAAGCTTCCTTGTTACGGATCCAGGGTTCCCAAGGCAGCGCTGATAGATGCTCTAGCAGCGCCCTGGTTCTTCAGCCTGGCTTATGTGTTTCTACCGTTTCCTCTGCTCCCTTGTCTGATTGCCAAGATCAAGCAGGAGAGAACTTCGGTGATCTTGATAGCCCCTGCGTGGCCACGCAGGACTTGGTATGCAGATCTGGTGGACATTTCATCCTTTCCACCATGGACTCTGCCGCTAATGCAGGACCTTCTACTTCAAGGTCCCTTCAAACATCCAAATCTAATTTCTCTACGTCTGGCTGCTTGGAGATTGAACGCTTGATTCTATCAAAGCGTGGTTTTTCAGAATCGGTCATTGATACCTTAATTCAGGCTCGAAAGCCTGTCACCAGGAAAATCTATCATAAGATATGGTGTAAATATCTTCATTGGTGTGAATCCAAGGGTTACTCATGGAGTAAGGTCAGGATTCCTAGGATATTATCTTTTCTCCAAGAAGGATTGGAGAAGGATTTCTCAGCTAGTTCCTTAAAGGGACAGATTTCTGCTCTGTCTATTCTTTTGAACAAACGTCTGGCTGAGGTTCCAGACGTTCAGGCGTTTTGTCAGGCTTTAGTTAGAATCAAGCCTGTGTTTAAACCTGTTGCTGCGCCATGGAGTTTAAATTTAGTTCTTAAAGTTCTTCAAGGGGTTCCGTCTGAACCTTTGCATTCCATAGATATTAAGCTTTTATCTTGGAAAGTTCTGTTTTTAGTAGCTATCTCCTCGGCTCGAAGAGTTTCGGAGTTATCTGCTTTACAATGTGATTCCCCTTATCTGATTTTCCATGCAGATAAGGTAGTGTTACGTACCAAACCTGGGTTTCTTCCTAAGGTGGTATCTAATAAGAATATCAATCAGGAGATTGTTGTTCCTTCACTATGTCCTAATCCTTCTTCAAAGAAGGAACGTCTATTACACAATCTTGATGTGGTTCGTGCTTTAAAGTTTTATTTACAAGCTACGAAGGATTTTCGTCAAACATCTGCTTTGTTTGTTGTCTACTCTGGACAGAGGAGAGGCCAAAAGGCTTCGGCAACTTCTCTTTCTTTTTGGCTAAGAAGTATAATACGCTTAGCTTATGAGACTGCTGTCCAGCAGCCTCCTGAAAGAATTACAGCTCATTCTATTAGAGCAGTAGCTTCCACATGGGCTTTTAAACATGAGGCCTCTGTTGAACAGATTTGTAAAGCGGCGACTTGGTCTTCGCTTCATACCTTTTCTAAATTCTATAAATTTGATACTTTTGCTTCTTTGGAGGCTATTTTTGGGAGAAAGGTCTTACAGGCAGTGGTGCCTTCCGTTTAAGTTCCTGCCTTGTCCCTCCCTTCATCCGTGTCCTAAAGCTTTGGTATTGGTATCCCACAAGTAATGGATGAACCCGTGGACTGGATACACCTTTACAAGAGAAAACAAAATTTATGCTTACCTGATAAATTTATTTCTCTTGTGGTGTATCCAGTCCACGGCCCGCCCTGTCATTTTAAGGCAGGTGTTTATGTTTCTTTCATGTAATTAGCAAGAGTCCATGAGCTAGTGACGTATGGGATATACATTCCTACCAGGAGGGGCAAAGTTTCCCAAACCTCAAAATGCCTATAAATACACCCCTCACCACACCCACAAATCAGTTTTACAAACTTTGCCTCCTATGGAGGTGGTGAAGTAAGTTTGTGCTAGATTCTACGTTGATATGCGCTCCGCAGCAGGTTGGAGCCCGGTTTTCCTCTCAGCGTGCAGTGAATGTCAGAGGGATGTGAGGAGAGTATTGCCTCTTTGAATTCAATGATCTCCTTCTACGGGGTCTATTTCATGGGTTCTCTGTTATCGGTCGTAGAGATTCATCTCTTACCTCCCTTTTCAGATCGACGATATACTCTTATATATATATATATACCATTACCTCTGCTGATTTTCGTTTCAGTACTGGTTTGGCTTTCTACAACATGTATATGAGTGTCCTGGGGTAAGTAAGTCTTATTTTCTGTGACACTCTAAAGCTATGGTTGGGCACTTTTTTATAAAGTTCTAAATATATGTATTCAAACATTGATTTGCCTTGACTCAGGATGTTCAACTTTTCTTTATTTCAGACAGTCAGTTTCATATTTGGGATAATGCATTTGAATATATCATTTTTATCTTACCTTAAAATTTGACTTCCCTGTGGGCTGTTAGGCTCGCGGGGGCTGAAAATGCTTCATTTTATTGCGTCATTCTTGGCGCGGACTTTCTTGGCGCGGAAATTTTTTTCTATTTCCGGCGTCATACAAGTCGCCGGAAGTTGCGTCATTTTTGACGTTTTTCGCGCCAAAAATGTCGGCGTTCCGGATGTGGCGTCATTTTTGGCGCTAATAGCATTTAGGCGCCAAATAATGTGGGCGTCAATTTTGTCTCCACTTTATTTAAGTCTCATTATTTGTTGCTTCTGGTTGCTAGAAGCTTGTTCACTGGCATTTTTCCCATTCCTGAAACTGTCATTTAAGGAATTTGATCAATTTTGCTTTATATGTTGTTTTTTCTATTACATATTGCAAGATGTCCCACGTTGCAACTGAGTCAGAAGATACTACTGGAAAATCGCTGCCTGGTGCTGGAACTACCAAAGCTAAGTGTATCTGCTGTAAACCTTTGGTAGTTGTTCCTCCAGCTGTTGTTTGTATTAAATGTCATGACAAACTTGTTAATGCAGAAAATATTTCCTTTAGTAAAGTACCATTACCTGTTGCAGTTCCATCAACATCTAATGTTCAGAGTGTTCCTGATAACATAAGAGATTTTGTTTCTGAATCCATTAAGAAGGCTATGTCTGTTATTCCTCCTTCTGGTAAACATAAAAAGTCTTTTAAAACTTCTCTTTATACAGATGAATTTTTAAATGAACATCATCATTCTGATTCTTATGATTCTTCTGATACAGAGGATTCTGTCTCAGAGGTTGATGCTGATAAATCGTCATATTTATTTAAAATGGAATTTATCCGTTCTTTACTTAAAGAAGTCCTAATTGCATTAGAAATTGAGGATTCTGGTCCTCTTGATACTAAATCTAAACGTTTAGACAAGGTCTTGAGATCTCCTGTGGTTATTCCAGAAGTTTTTCCTGTTCCTGGTGCTATTTCTGAAGTAATTTCCAGAGAATGGAATAATTTGGGTAATTCATTTACTCCTTCTAAACGTTTTAAGCAATTATATCCTGTACCGTCCGACAGATTAGAGTTTTGGGACAAAATCCCTAAAGTTGATGGGGCTATTTCTACCCTTGCTAAACGTACTACTATTCCTACGGCAGATGGTACTTCCTTTAAGAATCCTTTAGATAGGAAAATTGAATCCTTTCTAAGAAAAGCTTATCTGTGTTCAGGTAATCTTCTTAGACCTGCTATATCATTGGCTGATGTTGCTGCAGCTTCAACTTTTTGGTTGGAAACTTTAGCGCAACAAGTAACAGATCATGATTCTCATAATATTATTATTCTTCAACATGCTAATAATTTTATCTGTGATGCCATTTTTGATATTATCAGAGTTGATGTCAGGTTTATGTCTCTAGCTATTTTAGCTAGAAGAGCTTTATGGCTTAAAACTTGGAATGCTGATATGTCTTCTAAATCGACTCTACGTTCCCTTTCTTTCCAGGGTAATAAATTATTTGGTTCTCAGTTGGATTCTATTATCTCAACTGTTACTGGTGGGAAAGGAACTTTTTTACCACAGGATAAAAAATCTAAAGGTAAAAACAGGGCTAATAATCGTTTTCGTTCCTTTCGTTTCAACAAAGAACAAAAGCCTGATCCTTCATCCTCAGGAGCAGTTTCAGTTTGGAAACCATCTCCAGTCTGGAATAAATCCAAGCCTTCTAGAAAAGCAAAGCCAGCTTCTAAGTCCACATGAAGGTGCGGCCCTCATTCCAGCTCAGCTGGTAGGGGGCAGATTACGTTTTTTCAAAGAAATTTGGATCAATTCTGTTCACAATCTTTGGATTCAGAACATTGTTTCAGAAGAGAAGGGTACAGAATTGGTTTCAAGATAAGACCTCCTGCAAAGAGATTTTTTCTTTCCTGTGTCCCAGTAAACCCAGTGAAAGCTCAAGCATTTCTGAAATGTGTTTCAGATCTAGAGTTGGCTGGAGTAATTATGCCAGTTCCAGTTTTGGAACAGGGGCTGGGGTTTTATTCGAATCTCTTCATTGTACCCAAGAAGGAGAATTCCTTCAGACCAGTTCTGGATCTAAAAATATTGAATCGTTATGTAAGGATACCAACATTCAAAATGGTAACTGTAAGGACTATCCTGCCTTTTGTTCAGCAAGGGCATTATATGTCTACAATAGATTTACAGGATGCATATCTGCATATTCCGATTCATCCAGCTCACTATCAGTTCCTGAGATTCTCTTTCCTGGACATGCATTACCAGTTTGTGGCTCTGCCGTTTGGCCTAGCTACAGCTCCAAGAATTTTTACAAAGGTTCTCGGTGCCCTTCTGTCTGTAATCAGAGAACAGGGTATTGTGGTATTTCCTTATTTGGACGACATCTTGGTACTTGCTCAGTCTTCACATTTAGCAGAATCTCATACGAATCGACTTGTGTTGTTTCTTCAAGATCATGGTTGGAGGATCAATTCACTAAAAAGTTCATTGATTCCTCAGACAAGGGTAACCTTTTTAGGTTTCCAGATAGATTCAGTGTCCATGACTCTATCTTTCACAGACAAGAGACGTCTAAAATTGATTTCAGCTTGTCGAAACCTTCAGTCACAATCATTCCCTTCAGTAGCCTTATGCATGGAAATTCTAGGTCTTATGACTGCTGCATCGGACGCGATCCCCTTTGCTCGTTTTCACATGCGACCTCTTCAGCTCTGTATGCTGAACCAATGGTGCAGGGATTACACAAAGATATCTCAATTAATATCTTTAAAACCGATTGTCCGACATTCTCTGAAGTGGTGGACAGATCACCATCGTTTAATTCAGGGGGCTTCTTTTGTTCTTCCGACCTGGACTATAATCTCAACAGATGCAAGTCTTACAGGTTGGGGAGCTGTGTGGGGGTCTCTGACGGCACAAGGGGTTTGGGAATCTCAGGAGGTGAGATTACCGATCAATATTTTGGAACTCCGTGCAATTTTCAGAGCTCTTCAGTCTTGGCCTCTTCTGAAGAGAGAGTCGTTCATTTGTTTTCAGACAGACAATGTCACAACTGTGGCATACATCAATCATCAAGGAGGGACTCACAGTCCTCTGGCTATGAAAGAAGTATCTCGAATTCTGGTTTGGGCGGAATCCAGCTCCTGTCTAATCTCTGCGGTTCATATCCCAGGTATAGACAATTGGGAAGCGGATTATCTCAGTCGCCAAACGTTGCATCCGGGCGAATGGTCTCTTCACCCAGAGGTATTTCTTCAGATTGTTCAAATGTGGGAACTCCCAGAAATAGATCTGATGGCTTCTCATCTAAACAAGAAACTTCCCAGGTATCTGTCCAGATCCCGGGATCCTCAGGCGGAGGCAGTGGATGCATTATCACTTCCTTGGAAGTATCATCCTGCCTATATCTTTCCGCCTCTAGTTCTTCTTCCAAGAGTAATCTCCAAGATTCTGAAGGAATGCTTGTTTGTTCTGCTGGTAGCTCCAGCATGGCCTCACAGGTTTTGGTATGCGGATCTTGTCCGGATGGCCTCTTGCCAGCCGTGGACTCTTCCGTTAAGACCAGACCTTCTGTCGCAAGGTCCTTTCTTCCATCAGGATCTCAAATCCTTAAATTTAAAGGTATGGAGATTGAACGCTTGATTCTTGGTCAAAGAGGTTTCTCTGACTCTGTGATTAATACTATGTTACAGGCTCGTAAATCTGTATCTAGAGAGATATATTATAGAGTCTGGAAGACTTATATTTCTTGGTGTCTTTCTCATCATTTTTCCTGGCATTCTTTTAGAATTCCGAGAATTTTACAGTTTCTTCAGGATGGTTTAGATAAAGGTTTATCTGCAAGTTCCTTGAAAGGACAAATCTCTGCTCTTTCTGTTCTTTTTCACAGAAAGATTGCTAATCTTCCTGATATTCATTGTTTTGTACAAGCTTTGGTTCGTATAAAACCTGTCATTAAGTCTATTTCTCCTCCTTGGAGTTTGAATTTGGTTCTGAGGGCTCTTCAAGCTCCTCCTTTTGAACCCATGCATTCATTGGACATTAAATTACTTTCTTGGAAAGTTTTGTTCCTTTTGGCCATCTCTTCTGCCAGAAGAGTCTCTGAATTATCTGCTCTTTCTTGTGAGTCTCCTTTTCTGATTTTTCATCAGGATAAGGCGGTGTTGCGAACTTCTTTTGAATTTTTACCTAAGGTTGTGAATTCCAACAACATTAGTAGAGAAATTGTGGTTCCTTCATTATGTCCTAATCCTAAGAATTCTAAGGAGAAATCGTTGCATTCTTTGGATGTTGTTAGAGCTTTGAAATATTATGTTGAGGCTACTAAGTCTTTCCGAAAGACTTCTAGTCTATTTGTCATCTTTTCCGGTTCTAGAAAATGTCAGAAAGCTTCTGCCATTTCTTTGGCATCTTGGTTGAAATCCTTAATTCACCATGCTTATGTTGAGTCGGGTAAAACTCCGCCTCAAAGGATTACAGCTCATTCTACTAGGTCAGTTTCTACTTCCTGGGCGTTTAGGAATGAAGCTTCGGTTGATCAGATTTGCAAAGCAGCAACTTGGTCCTCTTTGCATACTTTTACTAAATTCTACCATTTTGATGTGTTTTCTTCTTCTGAAGCAGTTTTTGGTAGAAAAGTACTTCAGGCAGTGGTTTCAGTTTGAATCTTCTGCTTATGTTTTCATTAAACTTTATTTTGGGTGTGGATTATTTTCAGCAGGAATTGGCTGTCTTTATTTTATCCCTCCCTCTCTAGTGACTCTTGCGTGGAAAGATCCACATCTTGGGTAGTCATTATCCCATACGTCACTAGCTCATGGACTCTTGCTAATTACATGAAAGAAAACATAATTTATGTAAGAACTTACCTGATAAATTAATTTCTTTCATATTAGCAAGAGTCCATGAGGCCCACCCTTTTTGGTGGTTATGATTTTTTTGTATAAATAACAACTATATCAATTCCTTATTTTATATGCTTTCGCACTTTTTTTATCACCCCACTTCTTGGCTATTCATTAAACTGATTTGTGGGTGTGGTGAGGGGTGTATTTATAGGCATTTTGAGGTTTGGGAAACTTTGCCCCTCCTGGTAGGAATGTATATCCCATACGTCACTAGCTCATGGACTCTTGCTAATATGAAAGAAATGAATTTATCAGGTAAGTTCTTACATAAATTATGTTTTTATTTTTAAACTACAGTCACCACTGCACCCTATAGTTTCTCCTTTTTTTCTTGCTTGTCTTCGGTCGCATGACTGGGGGTGGCAGTTAGGGGAGGAGCTATATAGACAGCTCTGCTGTGGGTGTCCACTTGCAGCATCCTGTTGGGAAGGAGAATATCCCACAAGTAATGGATGAACCCGTGGACTGGATACACCACAAGAGAAATAAATGTATCCGGTAAGCATAAATTTTGTTTTTTTGTTGGTTAGTACATATATTACTAGTTGAAGGTAAAATCTGAGCTCACCTTTTTCGTTTATTTGAAGGCGGTAGTGCAGTCAGGGCCTTCTCAATGGCGGTAGCAATACATTATTATTATTTTTATTTTGTTATTGAGGTTATAAACAATAACAGGCAAGTTACAAGGTACAGGAATAAGATGACAAGAGCACAAAGACATATTTCAGAACATAAAAACATATCTGTCATTTAAGGTCAGATTTCAAATGCATATGATGTTTTTACATATTGCTCTGCATAAAAACTATAATTTCCTATACAGGATAATAAACATACATAATTTGTTTTGTTTTTTATACAGGTATCAATCTGTAAGTCCCCAAGTCTATAATGAATATTAAAATACAAATATTCCCCCTAATGATACTTAGTGGCCACTCTTGGACCATCGAAACTTAGCTTGAACAATAGAGGGGTTATTTGAGAATAGTAGACTGGGATTATTCTCATGCTAAACTTATTGTGGCTCAATTTGAACTCTTAATAGAGTCCAGATATGAACTCTGTTAAACCCCCATGAACTATAAAGCTAGCAGGGTGTAGGGTTTAATCAAAATGAAAAGGTAGTAGCCTCATATGAAACACCTAGTCTAAATTAATGTAGTGAAGGGGCCATGGGGGGGTTATATCAAACATAACCTATATAGAAGGAGAACTACATGCTAGATAAAAAAAAAAATATATAGTTATATTGGCAAGATTAAATGAGGTACTATAAAGTAAGCTATAGGCTGGATCATCTTTCACCCTTAAAAGAACAGTATAATTATTTAGACCAAATTTGTATAGAGTTGAATATTACAAAACCAGTAATAACACCCATTGACTTTCTGACTAACTATATTAACCTGAAGAATCTTGCAAACGAGCACCACATCAGTGGAGATTGTTAATAATAATACAAGATTTTGTGTACGGGAGTCTGAGACCCCACCGTTCCGGCCGCTGACAGCAGAGCCTCAACTTATTGAGACAAATATCACCAAGCTTGAAATAATATCTAGAAGGGGAAGGTAAATACCAAGTAGGTAGGTTGTGGAAGGCAAACATAAGTGTAAGTATGTCTATGGGGCAAAACATATCCTATAACCCAATATCACCATTTGACTTCTGCAAAAATAGTAGACCCATCTAGTACATTGCTGATGGAAGGAGTCCTACACTGTGAGCGTGTGTTGCTAGCTAAATAACTATATTTGTGGTGGTGTATAGTAACATATAGAGCTCTGAGTCATGGAGTTGCTGTAGCACCGTTATCTGATTCTCAGTGGCTGGTCTTTAGGATCACACTTCGTAACACATGGTATGCTAGTAGGCTATCCTTTATTAAAACTAAGTGAGACTTCTGTACCAATTGGGGCAAGATAGTAAAAGCAAATATCTCTTATAGCAGAACTGACAGTGGTTTGTGGTTATCCAAGCTCAAGTCCACTATTGTTATGCTGCTGCAAAGATTGAACAGGCTGAAGGAGCGTCAAAACAGAGGGGCATCCTAAAAGTCCTGTACTAAGTCTCCTACTGTCCCAGGGTAGATTTTGAATTCTGAAGTTGTAGCGGTAGTCCTTCCCTTTATTGGCGGAGGGAATAAACACAAATTTTACATTGGAATCCAGATAACCCGTCTCTATCCTGGAACACACTTCATCGTCATTGCCAGTATCAGATACATTGATAGCACCCTAATACAAATCGTGTTGCCACATTTGAATATCTGGTCATACACTGATAAGGAGGGAAGCGATCAACTGGATCCTATGGCATCACCATCATCGTGCTGGGAACAGAAAAGTTCTGTTGGGGATTTTTGTGCTGTGGGGGTATCCGAGGAGCTTTTACAGCTAGAAAGATCACTGACCTTCTCACTAGGATTGAAGTTGAAGTCTTCAGCAGCGACACTGGGTCGTTTATTGGTACGGAAAGGGTAGAGCGATTCTCTGATTGTGTGTAGTAGAGCTCTATGGTGAAACTCTAAGATATCTTCCAGCTCTGTCAGGAGCATTGTAGTGGACTCCATGTTCTAGTTCGCACAGAGATAGTGAATCTAGTAGGCAGTCAAATGAGCCATTTTTATCCTATTGCAGGATATCTTAACCCCAGTATTTGGGGGGGGGGTTAGTTTGCATTAGCCCCAGACCTATGCTTTGCTCCTCACACAGGACTCACTTCTTGGGATCCTTACTGTGCTAGGTCACATCTAGTTGCAAAATGACTACCAGGCCTATGGAGAAGCTGAACGCATAGCTGTCCCAAAGAGCATAGGCAGAAACACGGTTAGATCATCCGCTCTTGGCTTCTGTCGGTTCTCAGTTGAGAAATCCTTCATAAAAGGGGAGAATGGATATTTGCTATAATTAACTAAATCATTTTTTTCCAAACTCTAGGAGCTTCACATAGACAAGTCTTGCTGCTTTGAGAACAGGCTCCGCCCCCAGCAATACATTATTTCATTGCTGGGGGTACGCCATCTGCATCCGCCTTTAAGGAAGAAACAGTAGGTGCATTTGTACACATAGAAACATAATTAGATTGATCAGTACGTGATAAAAAAAAAAAATCTTAGCATGATCCACATAAATGAGCTGAAGAAGCTACTTCAGTTGTTTTTACAATAAACACACTTAGCTTTGGTAGAAAGTTATTCATCCGGCTCAGTTCCTATGGTAACTTTAGAGACAGGAAGGTGCTGCTCCATTATGGCATTAAGACATTAAAAATAATATACTATTATAATCCCCTTTTATAGCAAGCTTTGAGGAATGGGAAAAGAATGCCTCTATACATTGTTTGCTAATACTATAAAACTGCAAGCAGAAGCCTTAAAGCACAAATTATGGCAAGCGTAGACAATTTAGTTGAATAATGATCGCATTTTTGATTAACTGAGAGCAAACAATCAAAAGCATCTAATTGGTATAGCCCTTTGATGCGTGATTTAGGGCACACGGTGATGAGGGGGAGTGTCCTATAAAGGAAAATATATGGCACAAAAATATTGATTGAAATGTGCACTATACGGCCCGAAATAATGACACTTTATACTGATCTTTAAAAGGTGCGACACAGTGAGCGTGCTCGTGCACATAAATAATAAAAAAAAAAACAAGGTAGGGTTTAAGTACTGTTACTTAGCAAGCTTTGATTAACAGCTCCTTGCCCTGCTGCCTGGGCACTTAGCCCCCTTAAACTAAGTCTCTGTTTATAGTAAAACCTTAAATAAATTTAAGCCCTGCATGTATAAATCATATCCTCTGTATAACTAAATGTTCTAAGTGCAAAATTACTAGAGGGAAATAGAGCCTGTCCCTGGGCTCTATATAAATTATATACATAAACAAGCACTGTACTGTGAGGGTTAACCGGGCTTCAATATACTCGGAAGCACCTTTCACTGAAGAAATCAAGCACATCATGCTATAACCACCTCCTAAGGAGGTAAAGTTTAAAACTGTGGTATGTGTGAGATGGGAGGGGTATTTATAGACTTTTGAGGTTTGGGAAACTTTCCTCCTCCTGGTAGGAATATATATCCCATATGTAACATCTCGTGGACTCTCGCCACCTTTATGAAAGAAAAATACAGTATAAAACATTTTAAACCTTCCTTAGAAGCTCCCAGTTTAGCAGTGTTGATGAGGTTAGGTTAGGAAACCCTGTGAAAGGGGCTAGGAAACCAGGATGAGCAGATAATCCTCCCACTCCCCCCCTTACCTGCATATGGAAGCAAGCAGGAATCTGTAGACTTGGGTCTACATCTAAAACTTTGGTGCATGGTCTGAAAATAAGCACAATTACATTGTTTCAGAAACACTCCCAGGTGGGCTATATAAATGGACCATCTACAAAACATTTATGCAAAGAAAACTCTAGTGTACAATGTCCCTTATAATTTTAGAAAAGTTCAGTGTAGGTAAGGATATAACAGGCAAAAATCAGCAATTTCAAATAAAGGGGATCAAGCTATTTGTTAAATGGATAACTGGGAACAAATTAATGGGGAGACAATATTAGAGTACACTTTCTCTTTAATAGTAGTAGGGACAGAGAGCATGGTAAACAGAATAGACTGCTACAAAGAGCAGCAACCCCTTGCTCTGAATAATATAAAAGTACAGAATGCTGTAAAACACCAAAAAACTAGCACATTGGTATGATGCAAGGAATTTTGAGAAAAAAAAATGTTTAAAATATAAATGAATACCTAGAGCTTTATCAGTATGTGAAAACCCCCCACAATAAACCCACATTTATTTAGAAGTGCGGAGTGTGCTTTTAATTTTATTAAACGGACAGTGAACTGTAAAGTTGATTTTCCTAATGTGTTCCCAATTACTTGTTATACAAGCTGCAGAGTATAAAATGTATAGAAAGGTGTTACTTTAGATTTATTTTTGTATATAAAATAGCTGGTTCTGTTAATTGAAACCGCAACCGATCCAAATTAGCTCAGCTTGCAGGGAAAGAAGATCTCATATCTCTGCTCTAGCCCTCACTAAAAAAGTGATATCTTCTAAAACATTTTTCTCTTGTTAAGTGTGTTCAGTCCACGGGTCATCCATTACTTATGGGATATATTCTCCTTCCCAACAGGAAGTTGCAAGAGGATCACCCAAGCAGAGCTGCTATATAGCTCCTCCCCTCACTTGTCATACCCAGTCATTCTCTTGCAACCCTCAACAAAGAAGGAGGTCGCGAGAGGAGCTGGAGTTTTTACTTAATTATTCTTCAATCAAAAGTTTGTTGTTTTAAATGGCACCGGAGTGTGCTGTTTTTCTATCTCAGGCAGTATTTGGAAGAAGAAACTGCCTGCGTTTTCTATGATCTTAGCAGGCGTAACTAAGATCCACTGGCTGTTCTCGACATTCTGAGGAGTGGGGTAACTTCAGAAAATGGGAATAGCATGCGGGGTCTCCCGCAAATGAGGTATGTGCAGTAAAATATTTTCTGGGAATGGAATTGACTATGAAAACACTGCTGTTACCCGTATGATGTAAGTACAGCCTTAAATGCAGTAGTAGTGACTGGTATCAGGCTGATAAATGTATGCACAGTAGAGTTATTTTCTAGGGACTAGAATTTGACTGGAATTTGACTGAAAAAATACTGTTAATACTGATATAATGTGTGAGTCTTAACTGCAGTAGAAGCGACTGGTAGCAGGCTTAGTAATAACTTTACACAGCATCTGAAATGTTGTTGTTTTTTTAAAACGTTTACTGGCATGTTAATCGTTTTGTGAGGTACTTTGGTGATAAATCTTTTTGGGCATGATTTTTTTCCACACGGCTAACGTATATTTCTGCATAGAAACCGTTATATCAGGTCTCCCACTGTTGTAATAGGAGTGGGAGGGACCTTTTTTAGCGCCTTGTTGCGCAGTTAAAATTCTAGCACAGTCTTCCTGCTTCTTCCTCTTTGATCCAGGACGTCTCTAGAGAGCTCAGGGATCTTCAAAATTCGTTTTTGAGGGAGGTAATCAGTCACAGCAGACCTGTGACAGTGTGTTTGACTGTGATAAAAGCGTTAAATCTTAATTTGATATCCGTTTTGGGTACTGAGGGGTTAATCATCCTTTTGCTAATGGGTGCAATCCTCTGCTAATTTATACATTTAAAGAATTGTTGACTATAACTGAACTAGTTCTTTGTTATTCAATTGTGTTTTTTAAAAAAAAGCGCTGCAGCGTTTTTTATATTGCTTGTAAACTCATTGAAGTAATTTCCAAGCTTGCTAGCTTCATTGCTAGTCTGTTTAAACATGTCTGATACAGAGGAATCTGCTTGTTCATTATGTTTAAAAGCCGATGTGGAGCCCAATAGAAATATGTGTACCAATTGTATTGATATTACTTTGAATAAAAGTCAATCTGTACTGATAAAGAAATTATCACCAGACAACGAGGGGGAAGTTATGCCGTCGAACTCTCCTCACGTGTCAGTACCTTCGTCTCCCGCTCGGGAGGTGTGTAAGATTGAGGCGCCAAGTACATCAAGGCCCTTACAAATCACTTTACATGATATGGCTAATGTTATGAAAGAAGTATTATACAACATGCCCGAGTTAAGAGGCATGCGCGACAGCTCTGGGTTAAGGACAGAGCGCGCCGATGACACGAGAGCCATGTCTGATACTGCGTCACAATTTGCAGAACATGAGGACAGAGAGCTTAATTCTGTGGGTGACGGTTCTGATTCGGGGAGACCGGATTCAGAAATTTAAAATTTTAAATTTAAGCTTGAGAACCTGTGCGTGTTGCTAGGGGAAGTGTTAGCGGCTCTGAATGATTGTGACACGGTGGCAATCCCAGAGAAATTATGTAGGCTGGATAAATACTATGCGGTACCGGTGTGTAGTGACGTTTTTCCTATACCAAAGAGGCTTACAGAGATTATTAGCAAGGAGTGGGATAGACCCGGTGTTCCTTTTTCCCCTCCTCCGATATTTAGAAAAATGTTCCCTATAGACGCCACCACACAAGACTTATGGCAGACTGTCCCTAAGGTGGAGGGAGCAGTTTCTACTTTAGCCAAGCGTACCACTATCCCGGTGGAGGATAGCTGTGCTTTCTCAGATACAATGGATAAAAAATTAGAGGGTTACCTTAAGAAAATGTTTGTTCAACAAGGTTTTATATTACAGCCTCTTGCATGCATTGCGCCTGTCACTGCTGCAGCGGCATTCTGGTTTGAGTCTCTGGAAGAGGCGATTCGCACAGCACCATTGGATGAATCTTTGAGCAAGATTAGAACCCTTAAGCTGGCTAATGCGTTTGTTTCGGATGCCGTAGTGCATTTAACCAAACTTACGGCTAAGAATTCCGGATTCGCCATACAGGCGCGCAGAGCGCTATGGCTTAAATCCTGGTCAGCAGATGTAACTTCTAAGTCTAAACTACTAAACATTCCTTTCAAAGGGCAGACCTTATTCGGGCCCGGCTTGAAGGAAATTATTGCTGACATTACTGGAGGTAAGGGCCACACCCTTCCTCAGGACAGGGCCAAATCAAAAGCCAAACAGTCTAATTTTCGTGCCTTTCGTAATTTCAAGGCAGGAGCAGCATCAACTTCCTCCGCTCCAAAACAGGAAGGAGCTACTGCTCGTTACAGACAAGGTTGGAAAGGCAACCAGTCATGGAACAAGGGCAAGCAGGCCAGAAAGCCTACTTCCGCCCCTAAGACAGCATGAAGACAGGGCTCCCTTTCCGGAGACGGATCTAGTGGGGGGCAGACTTTCTCTCTTCGCCCAGGCTTGGGCAAGAGATGTACAGGATCCCTGGACGTTGGAGATTATATCTCAGGGATACCTTCTGGATTTCAAAACTTCTCCTCCACAAGGGAGGTTTCATCTGTCAAGGTTATCAACAAACCTAGTAAAGAAAGAGGCATTTCTACAATGTGTACAAGACCTCTTAGTGATGGGAGTGATCCACCCAGTTCCGCAAACGGAACAGGGGCAAGGGTTTTATTCAAATCTGTTTGTGGTTCCCAAGAAAGAGGGAACCTTCAGACCAATCTTAGACTTAAAAATCTTAAACAAATTCCTAAGGGTTCCATCGTTCAAGATGGAAACCATTCGGACCATCCTACCCATGATCCAAGAGGGTCAATATATGACCACAGTGGACTTAAAGGATGCCTACCTTCACATACTGATTCACAAAGATCATTATCGGTACCTAAGGTTTGCCTTTCTAGACAGGCATTACCAGTTTGTAGCTCTTCCCTTCGGGTTAGCTACGGCCCCGAGAATTTTTACAAAGGTTCTGGGCTCACTTCTGGCGGTACTAAGACCGCGAGGCATAGCGGTGGCTCCGTACCTAGACGACATTCTGATACAAGCGTCAAGTTTTCAAAATGCAAAGTCTCATACAGAGATAGTTCTAGCATTTCTGAGGTCGCATGGGTGGAAAGTGAACGTGGAAAAGAGTTCTCTGTTACCACTCACAAGGGTCCCTTTTCTAGGGACTCTTATAGATTCTGTAGAGATGAAGATTTACCTGACGGAGTCCAGGTTATCAAAGATTCTCAATGCTTGCTGTGTACTTCACTCCATTCCAAGCCCATCAGTAGCTCAGTGCATGGAAGTAATCGGCTTAATGGTCGCGGCAATGGACATAGTGCCATTTGCGCGCCTACATCTCAGACCGCTGCAACTATGCATGCTAAGTCAATGGAACGGGGATTACTCAGATCTGTCCCCTTTGCTAAACCTGGACCAGGAACCAGGAGTTCCCTAGTCTCGAAGATAATTCGCTGGACAGAGTCTCACTCTTGCCACCTGTCAGCGATCTACATCCCAGGCGTGGAGAACTGGGAGGCGGATTTTCTAAGTCGCCAGACCTTTCATCCGGGGGAGCGGGAACTCCACCCGGAGGTATTTGCTCATCTGATTCGTCGTTGGGGCAAACCGGATCTGGATCTCATGGCATCTCGCCAGAACGCCAAGCTTCCTTGTTACGGATCCAGGTCCAGGGACCCGGGTGCGGTGCTGGTAAATGCACTAGCAGCCCCTTGGGTTTTCAACATAGCTTATGTGTTTCTACCTTTTCCGTTGCTACCTCGACTGATTGCCAGGATCAAACAGGAGAGAGCATCAGTGATTCTTATAGCGCCTGCGTGGCCACGCAGGACCTGGTATGCAGACCTAGTGGACATGTCGTCCTGTCCACCATGGTCTCTACCCCTGAGGCAGGACCTTCTAATTCAGGGTCCTTTCAACCATCCAAACCTAATTTCTCTGAGGCTGACTGCTTGGAAATTGAACGCTTGATTCTGTCAAAGCGTGGGTTTTCGGATTCGGTTATTGATACATTAATACAGGCTCGGAAACCTGTTACCAGAAAAATTTACCACAAGATATGGCGTAAATATTTATATTGGTGTGAATCCAAGAGTTACTCATGGAGTAAGGTTAGGATTCCTAGGATATTGTCTTTTCTACAAGAGGGTTTAGAAAAGGGCTTATCCGCTAGTTCTCTAAAGGGACAGATTTCTGCTCTGTCTATTCTTTTACACAAGCGTCTGGCAGAGAATCCAGACGTCCAGGCTTTTTGTCAGGCTTTGGCTAGGATTAAGCCTGTGTTTAAAACTGTTGCTCCTCCGTGGAGCTTAAACTTGGTTCTTAAAGTTCTTCAGGGTGTTCCGTTTGAACCCCTTCATTCCATTGATATTAAGCTTTTATCTTGGAAAGTTCTGTTTTTGATGGCTATTTCCTCGGCTCGAAGAGTCTCTGAGTTATCTGCCTTACATTGTGATTCTCCTTATCTGATCTTTCATTCAGACAAGGTAGTCCTGCGTACTAAACCTGGGTTTTTACCTAAGGTTGTTTCTAACAGGAATATCAATCAAGAGATTGTTGTTCCATCGTTATGCCCTAATCCTTCTTCAAAGAAGGAACACCTTTTGCATAATCTAGACGTGGTTCGTGCCCTGAAGTTCTACTTACAGGCAACTAAAGATTTTGAACAAACTTCTTCTCTGTTTGTCGTTTTTTTTTTTTTTTTTTTCCAAACAACTTTATTGAAAATGAAATAAAATATTACATACAGTAGGAGACACAGCTCCTCAATAGTTAAATTTCAACAGTTGTTATTTTTACAGGATCACATAACAAGTCCTTAATATCATTGTTAAATATTTAAATAAGCAAAAGGTTAAGGACAAACAGTTTTGCAGCCCTTAATTAAGGGTTTTAATAATATACTTAAATCCTAGAAAGTGAAGAAGTATATAAAAGGAGAAGGAGAAAGGAAGAATTGTGAAGAGGGTAAGTATTCGGGGGTGGGGAGGTAAAAGAGGGAGAGAGGGTAGAGTGGGTGAGGGGGGAGTGGGTAGTCCTGTTCCATCCCATCGACTCTCAATAGTCAGATTAATGTTCACTGTGATTCCTTTTCAATGTATTGTTTCTTATATGTCTGTACATAGGCTTCCCACGTGCAGGAAATCTCGGCATAGATCTCCATTCGTTCGGTTTTGAGATAGTAATATTCCTCTAAATCAATTAGATCTGTAACCTTTCTGACCCACATATCTAAGGAGGGGACTTCACCGCTTCTCCAATTTTTCGCGAGCAGTGATTTGATCCCATTAGTCATGATCCTAAATAAACGGGGATAGGGTTTGTATTTAATGTGGGGAGGTCTATTTAGTAGCCATATCAGTGGGTCTAGTGGAAACTCAGTGTTTAATATAGATTCTATTTCTGTAATTATTTGTCTCCAATAGTTTTGAACTGTAGTACACCACCACCACATGTGTGCGGCATTACTGTTTACATGTCCACATCTCCAACATTTGTTGGATTGTGTGCGAAATAGTCTATGTAATTTCTGAGGGGTAAAGTACCATCTATGTAACAATTTGAAATTGATTTCCAAAATGGAGGAGGAAATGGAGGATTTCATGGTGGCCTGGAGTATGGATTGACCTGTCTGAGGTGTGATTATAACTCCGAGGTCTGTTTCCCATCTCTCCAAGTATGGGGGTAAATATCCTGGTGTTTTTTGGAGTAATAGTTTATATATTCTCGACAGGGTGTGTCTAAGTGGAGGAGCTAGAACGCATAAACTTTCAAAATTTGTCATTGGTCTAGTCATGTTGTTAGATTGTTTGTGCTTGAGTATGTAATTTCTCGTTTGTCTGTATGTAAACCAATTGACAAAACACTCATGACCCTCATCTATTAGTTCTGATTGTGTGCGTATGGTTTCATTTGCTACTATACAGTGAACTCCAAAGTCTATGTTAACCCTATCTGTAATTGACATGTGAGAGTAAGGCCTCAGTGTATATTCTCCATTCTCTATCAAAGATGTCAGGGGAGAAGGGATAGAGGAGATAAACAGTGATGTATTGATGGCCTTCTTCCATATTTGGAATGTTTCTTGTGTTATTGGGTTATCATATGTTGCAGTTTTGTGTGTATTCATGTTACTCCAGCACATTCGACCAAGATGTGGTTTTTGTGTTATGAGATGTTCTAGGGGTACCCAACGTTTGTGGTGGTAGTGGATATTCCAATCCACAATCCGTTGTAGAAATATGGCCTGCCTATACAATTCAAGGTTTGGAACTCCCAGCCCTCCCTGAGATTTGGTGGATTGCATTGTTTGGCGATTGATTCTTGGGGGTTTCTTGTTCCAAATATAGTCACCAAATGCTTTTTGTATATTGTTTAAGTAGTTCGATGGGAGTGGGATAGGTAAAGTTTGTAGGTAGTAGAGTATTCTTGGGAATACATTCATCTTAATTACTTCTATGCGGCCTAACCAGGAAATTTGTTTAGATCTCCAAGATGATAAATCATTAATGATTGCATGTTTAATTGGGATGTAGTTTAGGGTATATATATCTGCAAGTGTTGGAGCGAGTTTAATTCCCAAATAATTTAATGCTGAGTGGCACCATGTGAATGTGGTGAGTTGTTTGATGGATCGTCTGTCAATGTCAGTCAGATTGATGTTCAGGATTTCTGACTTGCTCTTGTTTATGACGAAGTTAGAAAGTAGTCGAAATTTCTCAAACTCATTATTCAAGTGTGGTATGGACTCTTCTAGTTTTGTAAGGGAGAAGAGCATATCGTCAGCGAAAAGGGAGACCGTATATTTTTGAGGGCCTAGATTAATGCCGTGTATCTGCGGGTTGTGTCTAATGCTCGTAGCCAGCGTCTCTATTACACATGTGAATAAGAGGGGTGATAGGGGGCATCCCTGGCGCGTCCCGTTCATTATTCTAAAGGGATTGGATAAGCATCCATTGATCATTATTCGTGCACTGGGTTGGGAGTATAAAGAGAAGATCCTATTTAGTATTTGGGGGCCAAAACCGAAATGTGACAAAGTGGCTTTTAAAAAGTCCCAGGCAACACGATCAAAAGCCTTTTCGGCATCCGTTGATAAAAATATAGATGGTATATTATTTTTTTTAACATAATGAATTAAATGTAAGGCTCTGACCGTGTTGTCTTTTGCTTCACGACCTGGGATGAAGCCCACTTGATCCGGGTGTATGATGTCAGGTAAGATTTTGTTTAGTCTGTGGGCTATTATTTTAGCAAAGATTTTGATGTCTGCGTTTAATAACGAGATCGGGCGATAATTTGCAGGGAAAATTAATGATTTATTTGGCTTTGGTAATAATGTTATGTGGGCTTCTAAAGCGTTTGCTGAGAAGGCCTTAGAAGAGTCAATAGAATGGAAATAAGCTAATATGTGTGGGGACAAGGTTTCTCGAAAAATCGAATAATATTTGTGGCTAAAACCGTCTGGGCCTGGTGCTTTTCCAGTCGGTAAATCTTTAATAACCTGATTTACTTCCTCAATTGTTAAGTCATTCTCTAAGTTATCTCTTTGCTCAGTCGTGATAGTGGGAAGATTCAGGTGTTGTAAGAAGTCATCTATTAGTTGCGATCGTGACCTTTGGTCGTTTATATTTAATTGGGAGTCTGGTTTGATGTTGTAAAGTTTTTGGAAGAATGTTTTGAATGTATGAGCTATTGCATGTGTAGAGTATTGTGACCGTCCTTTCTCATCCTCTATATGTAGAATATATTTTTTATGTGCTTTTTGTTTAAGATAGCGTGCTAGCAGACGTCCATATTTATTACGCCCCTCATAGTGTTTTTGGCGATTGTGCAAAGCCCTTCGTTTATGGTCTTTAGATAGGTGGGAGGCCAGTTTTTTCCTTTCTAGTGTAAGTTCTGTTAATATATCTCTGTCTGAGGGGAGTCTTTTGTGCGCAGTCTCAAGTTGTTGAATTTTGAGTAAAAATGATTGAACTGATTCTCTTCTAGTTTTATTTATGTATGCCTTCATGGCCATCAATTCTCCTCGAACTACGCTTTTATGTGCCTCCCAGAGCATTTGCGGCGAAGTCTCCGCATTGTTATTAATTTGAAAGTATTCTGTGATTACTTTATCTATTTTTATAACATTTTTGGGGTCCGAAAGGATAGATTCATCTAATTTCCATATGAAGTTCTTTATGGGTTTAGAAGGCCAAGAAAAAGAACTAGTTAGTGCAGAATGGTCAGACCAAGTCATTGGGCATATTTTTGCTGATTTAAATAGGGATAAACCACCCACATCAGTAAACACATAATCTATCCTGGTGTATGTTGCATGTGGGTATGAGAAGAAGGAATAATCACGAAGTTGGGGGTGTAGTATTCTCCATACGTCATGTGCTACTATGTTTCTGAAGTAGTGTTTAATTTTGTTCAGGTGGGAAGATGGGAATGAGGAGTGACCGGAAGAACAGTCAAGTTCGGGGTTCAATGCTATGTTAAAATCCCCACACATGATGAGTACCCCTTTCTGGTGATCTAGTAATAGGTTAGATAGTTTTCTAAGAAATGTTTGTTGATTTACGTTTGGTGCGTACACTGAGACAAGAGTTACCGGTCTGTTGTATAATAAGCCAACTAGGATGATGTATCTTCCTTCTTTGTCTTTTATGTTTTGTAATTCTATAAAGGGAATCCCTTTTTTAATTATAATGCCAACCCCTTGTTTTTTATGTTTGTTATGTGAGGCCCAGTAGCATGTGCCAAACACGCGAGCGAATGTTGTGGGCTCCCTCCCCTTTCTAAAATGTGTTTCCTGGAGAAACATAAAGTCAATCCCCTGGCTGCGACATTCCCTGAGTACTGCTGATCTCTTGTTCGGAATGTTGAGACCTTTGGCGTTCACTGAATACAGATGCAGGTCATTTGTATTTATGTGTTGAGCTTGGGATTTAGCCATGTTCGTAGTGAGCATTTAATCTAATGTGCGTGGAGTGTAGATAATGCACGTGGGAGTGAAAGCTAATGTTTTGTTTGAGAACATCGGGTGGAACAGGGAGGTGTTTTATGGGTACAGGGAGGGGGGGAAAGAAAGAGAGAAAGTATAGATCAAAACATATCATGTTTTGAGGATGAGGTAGCATGTCTCTGTTTAGGTCACCGGCGTACTTGAAGCATTATACATTAGAGAGACACCATCTAACATTTTTACTTACTATCTGCTTCTATAGACTTTCAAAAAAAACAATCATGAACAAAGAGAGGAGAAAACATTACAAGAACATTGTCATATACCTGTTATATAAGTATTTTCTACTTTGTCTTTGTCTGAATAGTGTGGGTGACATAATTTCTATATTTCAAGGTAGGGTGAGGTGCCCCTAATTGGTATTTAATAGGTCAACCATTCTCATTAGCGGTTATCTTGTCAACATAACAACAGACTAGACATTAGGTTAGGTCATTATTTAAGGTAAGGTCTGTGTCTAGCCATGGCCTATCATTGCTTTAAGAAGTTGCGGGCCATAATGATTTATCAAACGTATTAGTTTATCGTATAGCCATGTATTATATTCGTCTTAATACCTGATGTATCTGTATACAGATTCTGTCATTACCCCCTAATAAGAATGCAGGAATCACTAACAGAGTTTTCTTGTGGAGCATAAGGTCATTATT
This sequence comes from Bombina bombina, assembly GCF_027579735.1. NCBI lineage: Eukaryota > Metazoa > Chordata > Amphibia > Anura > Bombinatoridae > Bombina > Bombina bombina. The sequence continues at coordinate 1,006,999,483 of NC_069503.1, forward strand.
TCAATAGATGTCAACAAAATGTAACAGAACATTACAACTATTTAACTATCAGTATAACCAACAATAGACATATTCATGTTAACTTAAAACAAAACGTTAAATATACTTATCAGTCCATAGGTATCTTGATGGAGTTTCCATCTGCCTGGAAACAAAGAATTGAAGCCTCTATATGGTAGCATGGTGATAGTTCAGATAGTGTCTGTGGGCTGCTCAACCTTTTTTTTCTTGTATTGAACAGTAGACCATTGTGGTCTTTGAGGTAGAGGAGCAGCCTCTCTGCGTGATGTTGAAGCCTGTAGGTTGGGTTGTGGAAACTCCATGTTCAAACCTCTAGAAAATGTGTCCAAGTCATTGGAGTCTTTATAGATATGTGTTCTGCCTTCTTTCTGTACAATAAGACTAAAGGGAAACCCCCATCTGTACCTCACTTTTCTTTCTTGTAGACTTTGAGTGATGAAGCGGACTTCTTTTCTCTTTTCTATGGTTGTGGGGCTAATATCCTGGAAAATTTGGATACTGTAAGTTTGGAATTTAAGTTCTCGCTGTGTTCTAACGTGTTTCCAAATAGCTTCTTTATCTGAGTAGTTGGTAAACTTTATGATGATATCCCTGGGAGGTTTTGGTGGGGTTGGTATTGGTTTCAATGCCCGATGGGCCCTCTCCATTGAAGATTCTGAGAGTTTGAGATTTGGTATGATGTATTCAAATAATTGCAGCAAATATGAGGTCAGAGATTCCTTGGTGGCTTCTTCTGGCACTCCCCGGATCCTCAGGTTGCTCCTTCTATTTCGATTGTCCAAATCTTCCACCTTTAACTGCAGTGCCTGTATAACTGTTTCATGTCTTGTCAGTTGGTGGTCTACATCTGATACCATATTATTTAAAGTATCTTGTCCGTCTTCCAGATATTCCAGTCTGGACCCCATTTCATTGATATCCCTTCTCAGTGTGGACATCTCATTTTTAATAAAAGATTTTAATTCAGCAAGGTCCGATTTAGATGGGAGAAGTGAGATATTGGACTGTATCTGACTTAATTGGTCTATATGTGAACTTCGATTGTCTGGGTTGGAGTTTAGTTGTGAGGCGTCACTATTATTTAATGTCTGTGTGAGGTCTAGCCCCTCTGAATCTTGCTTTGAAAAAAAGGAGTTCATGGTGGCTGAAGTGGTTAGGTTCTTTTCCGGTTTGGTGTTTCTTCTGGAGGCCATTTAGATAGAAAGTGAATTTCAGCTTTTGAGTATCACCTTTGAGCCCCACTGCTACAATAAAGTACGAGTTGTATGTGTATAACAAATACACTGGGTACTAGCACCTCTGTCCTGTATGTTATGATGTCCGTAGAGGAGCTGCAACCTTTTTGATTAGGAATCTCCTCTCGCCCTGCTGTTTGTAGGTTTTTTTACTGCGTGTTATTTTGTTTAGTTGTTCTGGCAGTAACGCTTCTGGGTGTTAGAGGAAGAAAGGTCTCGGGCACTGTCCGGTTTGTAGAGTGTTAGGGACGTGTGTTACTGTATTAATATGTAGGGTTTGTAGCCTGCTGCGGTCTTATCACTTACCACGTGGAGTGGCGCGATGGCGGCGGTCTCTTGTGCAGTCACCCAATTCAACCAGATGATCTCTGCCGGTTTCCTTTTCACTGTAAGGGCTATTTAAGTCGCTATGGGATTCAGCCTACCATGCGACCTGTGTCCCAATCTTAGTCGTTCAGTGTCCTTCAGGAGCGTGGGGCGGCTCCGGCTGACTTCAGTAATATCCTATAGCCATTCAAAAATGCATTATCCGTTACTGATAATGGGCTTTTGTGGTTTGACCTTTCAGTCCAGTACAATTTTAGCGGTGTCTCTCAACTCAGAAATAGGTATATAAGCCGGTGACCTAAGGCATGTCACGGAGCTAGCTTAACATGCGGCCATGTTCCTGCATGGCTACGCTCCGCCTCCCTTCTCTGTTTGTCGTTTACTCTGGACAGAGGAGAGGTCAAAAGGCTTCGGCTACCTCTCTCTCTTTTTGGCTTCGTAGCATAATACGCTTAGCCTACGAGACTGCTGGACAGCAGCCTCCTGAAAAAATTACAGCTCATTCCACTAGAGCTGTGGCTTACACCTGGGCCTTTAAGAATCAGGCCTCTGTTGAACAGATTTGCAAGGCTGCAACTTGGTCTTCACTTCATACTTTTTCCAAATTTTACAAATTTGACACTTTTGCTTCTTCGGAGGCTGTTTTTGGGAGAAAGGTTCTACAGGCAGTGGTTCCTTCTGTTTAATGTTCCTGCCTTGTCCCTCCCATCATCCGTGTACTTTAGCTTTGGTATTGGTATCCCATAAGTAATGGATGACCCGTGGACTGAACACACTTAACAAGAGAAAACATAATTTATGCTTACCTGATAAATTTATTTCTCTTGTAGTGTGTTCAGTCCACGGCCCGCCCTGTCTTTTTGAGGCAGGTTCTAAATTTTAAATTATAACTCCAGTCACCACTGCACCCTATAGTTTCTCCTTTCTCGTCTTGTTTCGGTCGAATGACTGGATATGACATGTGAGGGGAGGAGCTATATAGCAGCTCTGCTTGGGTGATCCTCTTGCAACTTCCTTTTGGGAAGGAGAATATATCCCATAAGTAATGGATGACCCGTGGACTGAACACACTACAAGAGAAATAAATTTATCAGGTAAGCATAAATTATGTTTTTTACAAAGCTTTTCTATAACCAGTAGTCAGCAACTATAACCACTTTTTCAAATGGAAAAACAGAATTTATGCTTACCTGATAAATTTCTTTCTCTTGTGATGTATTGAGTCCACGGATTCATCCATACTTGTGGGATATTCTTCTTCCCTACAGGAAGTGGCAGAGAGAGCACCCACAGCAGAGCTGTCTATATAGCCCCTCCCTTAGCTCCACCCCCCCCCCAGTCATTCGACCGAAGGCTAGGAAGAAAAAGGAGAAACTATAGGGTGCAGTGGTGACTGAAGTTTTTTAAATAAAAATATACTACCTGTCTTAAATAGACAGGACGGGCCGTGGACTCGATACATCACAAGAGAAAGAAATTTATCAGGTAAGCATAAATTCTGTTTTCTCTTGTAAGATGTATCGAGTCCACGGATTCATCCATACTTGTGGGATACCAATACCAAAGCTTTAGGACACGGATGAAGGGAGGGACAAGACAGGTACCTTAAACGGAAGGCACCACTACTTGTATAACCTTTCTCCCAAAAATAGCCTCAGAAGAAGCAAAAGAATCAAATTTGGAAAATTTGGAAAAAGTATGAAGTGAAGACCAAGTCGCCGCCTTACAAATCTGTTCAACAGAAGCCTCATTTTTAAAAGCCCATGTGGAAGCCACTGCTCTAGTAGATTAAGCAGTAATTCTTTCAGGAGGCTGCTGGCCAGTAGTCTCATAAGCCTTACGGATGATTCTTTTCAGCCAAAAAGAAAGAGAGGTAGCCGTAGCCTTTTGACCTCTCCGCTTACCAGAATAGACAACAAACAATGAAGATGTTTGACGGAAATCTTTGGTTGCTTGTAAGTAGAACTTTAAAGCACGAACCACATCAAGATTGTGCAACAGACGTTCCTTCTTTGAAGAAGGATTAGGACACAGCGAAGGAACAACAATTTCCTGATTGATATTCCTATTAGAAACAACCTTAGGAAGGAATCCAGGTTTGGTACGTAAAACCACCTTATCTGCATGGAAAATAAGGTGAGTCATACTGTAAAGCAGATAACTCAGAAACTCTTCGAGCCGAAGAGATAGCTACTAAAAACAAAACTTTCCAAGATAGAAACTTAATATCTATGGAATGCATAGGTTCAAACGGAACCCCTTGAAGAACTTTAAGAACCAAGTTTAAATACAGGCTTGATCCTGACCAAGGCCTGACTAATCGCTTGAACGTCTGGGACATCTGCCAGACGTTTGTGTAAAAGAATAGACAAAGCAGATATTTGTCCCTTTAAGGAACTAGCTGATAATCCCTTCTCCAATCCTTCTTGGAGAAAGGACAAAATTCTAGGAATCCAAATCTTACTCCATGAGTAACCCTTCGATTCACACCAAGAAAGATATATTTGCGCCAAATCTTATGATAGATTTTCCTGGTGACAGGCTTTCTAGCCTGAATCAGGGTATCAATGACCGACTCAGAGAAACCACGCCTTGATAGAATCAGGCGTTCCATCTCCAAGCAGTTAGACGCAGAGGAATTAGATTTGGATGCTTGAACGGACCTTGGATTAGAAGGTCCTGCCTCATTGGCAGACTCCACGGTGGAACAGATGATATGTCCACCAGATCTGCATACCAAGTCCTGCGTGGCCACGCAGGCGCTATCAGAATCACCGAAGCTCTCTCCTGCTTGATTCTGGCAACCAGACGTGGGAGGAGAGGAAACGGTGGAAATACATAAGCCAGATTGAAGGACCAGGGTACTGCTAGAGCATCTATCAGTACCGCCTGGGGATCCCGGGACCTGGACCCGTAACGCGGAAGTTTGGCGTTCTGTCGGGACGCCATCAGATCCAATTCTGGTGTGCTCCATAGCTGAGTCAGCTGGGCAAATACCTCCGGATGGAGCTCCCACTCCCCCGGATGAAAAGTCTGACGACTTAGGAAATCCGCCTCCTAGTTCTCTACCCCTGGGATATGGATTGCTGAGAGATGGCAAGAGTGATCCTCCGCCCATCGGATAATTTTGGTTACCTCCATCATCGCTAGAGAACTCCGTGTTCCTCCTTGATGATTGATATAGGCTACAGTCGTGATGTTGTCCGACTGAAATCTGATGAATTTGGCCGCAGCTAGCTGAGGCCACGCCTGAAGCGCATTGAATATCGCTCTCAGTACTAGAATGTTTATCGGGAGGAGAGATTCCTCCTGAGACCATAAGCCCTGTGCTTTCAATGATTTCAGACTGCACCCCAGCCTAGCAGGCTGGCATCTGTCGTTACTATGAGCCACTCTGGCCTGCGGAAACATATTCCCTGAGACAGGTGGTCCTAAGACAACCACCAGAGAAGAGAATCTCTGGTCTCTTGGTCCAGATGCAGTTGAGGAGATAAATCTGCATAATCCCCATTCCACTGTTTGAGCATGCATAGTTGCAGTGGTCTGAGGTGTAGGCGGGCATAAGGAACTATGTCCGTTGCCACTACCATAAGTCCGATTACCTCCATACACTGAGCCACTGATGGCCGAGGAATGGAATGAAGAGCTCGGCAGGTGATTAAAAGTTCTGATTTTCTGACCTCCGTCAGAAATATTTTAATTTCTACCGAGTCTATCAGAGTCCCTAGGAAGGAAACTCTTGTGAGAGGGACGAGAGAACTCTTTTTTTTATGTTCACCTTCCACCCGTGAGATCTCAGAAAAGCCAACACGATGTCTGTGTGAGACTTGGCTAGCTGGAAAGTCGACGCCTGAATTAAGATGTCTAGATAAGGCACCACTGCTATACCCCACGGTCTTAGAACCGCCAAAAGGGACCCTAGCACCTTTGTGAAAATTCTGGGCGCCGTGGCCAACCCAAAGGGAAGGGCCACAAACTGGTAATGCCTGTCCAGAAAGGCGAATCTGAGGAATTGATGATGATCTCTGTGAATAGGGATGTGTAGATACGCATCCTTTAAGTCCACGGTAGTCATATATTGACCCTCCTGGATCAGAGGAAGAATAGTCCGAATAGTCTCCATCTTGAAAGATGGTACTCTGAGGAATTTGTTTAGAATTTTGAGATCCAAGATTGGTCTGAAAGTTCCCTCTTTTTTGGGAACCACAAACAGGTTGGAGTAAAAACCTAGCCCTTGTTCCGCTCTTGGAACTGGGCGAATCACTCCCATGGTATGTAGGTCTTCTACACAGCGTAAGAACGCCTCTCTCTTTGTCTGGTTTGCAGACAATTGAGAAATGTAAGATCTCCCCCTTGGGGGGGAGTCTTTGAAGTCCAGAAGATATCCTTGGGACACAATTTCTAAAGCCCAGGAAACGTGAACATCTCTTGCCCAAGAATGAGCAAAGAGAGAGAGTCTGCCCCCTACTAGATCCGGTCCCGGATCGGGGGCTACCCCTTCATGCTGTCTTAGAGGCAGCAGCAGGCTTCTTAGACTGTTTACCTTTGTTCCAAGCCTGGTTAGGTCTCCAGACTGACTTGGATTGGACAGAATTCCCCTCTTGCTTTGCTGCAGGGGAAGCTGAAGCAGGACCACCCTTGAAGTTCCGAAAGGAATGAAAATTATTTTGTTTGGTCCTCATCTTATTTGTTTTATCCTGAGGGAGGGCATGGCCTTTCCCTCCAGTGATGTCTGAAATAATTTCTTTCAGTGCAGGCCCGAATAGGGTCTTTCCTTTGAAAGGGATGTTCAACAATTTAGATTTTGATGACACATTAGCAGACCAGGACTTAAGCCATAACGCCCTGCGTGCTAAAATGGCAAAACCTGAATTCTTTGCCGCTAATTTAGCCATTTGGAAAGCGGCATCTGTAATGAAAGAATTAGCCAACTTAAGGGCCTTAATTCTATCCATAATATCCTCTAATGGAGTCTCCACCTGGAGAGCCTCTTCTAGAGCCTCAAACCAGAAAGCAGCTGCAGTAGTTACAGGAACAATGCATGCAATAAGTTAGAGAAGAAAACCTTGATGAACAAAAAATTTCTTTAGGAGACCCTCTAATTTTTTTATCCATAGGATCTATGAAAGCACAACTGTCTTCGATAGGTATAGTTGTACGCTTAGCAATAGTAGAAATAGCTCCCTCCACCTTAGGAACAGTCTGCCACGAGTCCTGTATGGTGTCAGATATGGGAAACATTTTCTTAAAAACAGGAGGGGGAGCGAACGGAATACCTGGTCTATCCCACTCCTTAGTAACAATAGTCACAATCCTCTTAGGGACTGGAAAAACATCAGTGTAAACAGGAACCTCTAAGTATCTGTCCATTTTACACAATTTCTCTGGGACCACTATAGGGTCACAATCGTCTAGAGTAGCTAATACCTCCTTGAGCAATAAGCGGAGGTGTTCAAGCTTAAATTTAAAGGCCTTCATATCAGAATCTGTCTGAGGGAGCGTCTTTCCTGAATCAGAAATCTCTCTCTCAGATAACAAATCCCTTACCCCTACTTCAGAACATTGTGAGGGTATATCGGATACGGCTACTAAAGCGTCAGACGGCTCAGCATTTGTTCTTAACTCAGAGCTGTCACGCTTTCCTTTTAAACCAGGCAGTTTAGAAAAAACCTCCTGTGAGGGTTTTATTCATAACTGTGGTCATGTCTTGTAAAGTAAATGAATTAGACGCACTAGAGGTACTTGGCGTCACTTGTGCGGGCGTTACTTGGGGAGAGCTAGATGCAAACCCTCATTTCCTTCTGAGAATCATCTATTGCAATATTTTTAAGTGCTAAAATATGCTCTTTATAATTTATAGACATAGTGCAAGTGGGACACATTCTAAGAGGGGGTTCCACAATGGCTTCTAAACACATAGAACAAGGATTCTCCTTGGTGTCAGACATGTTAAACAGGCTAGTAATGTAACAAGCAAGCTTGGAAAACACTTTAATCAAAGTAAATAACACTTTAAACAAAAACGGTACTGTGCCTTTAAAAGAAAAAAAGCTGCACAAACTCTGCAAAACAGTGTAAAAAAGCAGTAAACACAACAAAATTTTTACAGTAGCATCATAAAGCCTTAGTTACTTTGCACCACTATGCAAATAAACAATTAACCCCTTAATGTAAAAACTGGATTGAAAAAACTTAAAAACCGGTAAAATAACGTTCAGCACCTTGCCACAGCTCTGCTGTGGCACCTACCTGCCCTTTAGGAACAATTTGTGGGGAAAAAAACCTCTTTACAGCCCTCAAATACAGCAGGAATCTCTGGAGAAGTATCTGGATGCTTCTGAGGTAAATAAACTCCTCACTCGAAGTTAGTTATGGGGACTAAAAAACACCACAGAGTGTTTCTTAAACTAGCCATGTGGGTTAATAACCCTTAAACAAGCCACAAAGACTCCTTAAAGTCCCTCAAAAAACGTTTTATTTGTAATTAAACCAAAACGTTTTTTCCTATCATGTCACCAGTAACTATGAACCCTTTATGCAAGCTTGGATTCCTCTTTTACTGAATACAGCTTACCTTTCCCTCATGGGGATATTGCCAGCCTTTTCTAGAAATAACAGTCTGTCTAGAAAAAATAGACTGAACATACCTTAATGCAGTTTAGCCTGCAAACTGTTCCCCCAACTGAAGTTTTCCTGTACTCTTCAGCCCTTGTGAGAACAGCAGTGGATCTTAGTTACAAAGTGCTAAGATCATCATCCTCCTTGCAGAAATCTTCATCCCTTTTCTGCCAGAGAGTAAATAGTACACACCGGTACCATTTAAAATAACAAACTTTTGCTTGAGAAAATAAAAACTTAACATTTTTGTCACCACACTCACTTTGCCCTTCCTAGCAGTTAAGCAGGCAGAGAGAATGACTGGGGGGTGGAGCTAATTGAGGAGCTATATAGACAGCTCTGCTGTGGGTGCTCTCTCTGCCACTTCCTGTAGGGAAGGAGAATATCCCACAAGTATGGATTAATCCGTGGAGTCGATACATCACAAGAGAAAATAAATGTAAAGGATATATTTTAAAAAAAATGTAATACTTCCAAAGAGGTCAAATGGATCACTGGGAACACATTAAGCGGGAGAAAAAAATTACACTGTCTCTTTAAATCACACAATATAAATAGGATAAATTAAAAAAAAGTCACCAAAGTAATCATTCAAATTATTCAATTAAGAATGATGTTTTATGTGGGGAAATTAATCAAAATGCTTCTCAAGTGTTTGAATAATTTCAAAGGAGTTTGATTTGAGAAAAAAGAACACACAGATATTTGTGATAGAAACAACAGAGAGCAGAAGCTTTGATAGTTAGAGACAGAGGAAGCTAGCAAACTAAAAACAATCTTTTTATTGATGATAATGTAAGAATACATATAGGGAAATAAAACATTAATGGATAGCAGAGGATGAAATGTAATAATATAAAAAAAAGGTTAATAATGAAATAAACATCGATATATGTAGAGGTTGACTGGAAACCGGTAATGTTGTACCAACAGTGGTGCCAAAAGAAAAATATTGAAAGAGAAAAATATTACACAATATAAAAATTGCACATAGGCAGTTTTTTTTTTTTTGGCAAAGATAAAATAATAAGAAAAACAATAGTCAATTATCCTCAAATATTGGCAGAGCCATCACATGTACTGAAACTATGGATGTAGAAAACAAAGGGGACAGAGATGGTTGGTTTAAATTCCTAAAGACTGAAATAAAGAAACGGAACAGGATTCTCCAATACCTATGTAAACCACCAATTTTGATCTACCATCTAGAAAGAAGGGACGAATTTACTCTTTGTTGTTGGGTGTTCGAAAAGCTTTACTGGTACCATGTTTTTACATGTCTGACATCTTCCACATTTATAAAATCTGTAGAAAAAAAAAATGATTTCATTTTTCTTGCTATAAATCCAATGAGTGTATATTATTGTGCATCTATATATACAGTATATCTTTTTGTTTATTATTCTGTGTTTCTTTGTGTCTGTGTGTGTATCTGAGTCTTTCTATATGAGTGTCTGTGAGTGTTTTTGTGTCTTTGAATGTGTGTGTCTCAGGAGTGTTTCTGTGTGTAAGTTTTTTTGAGTGTGTGAGTATTTCTGAGTGACTGTTAGTGAGTACGTTTCTGTGTGTCTGGGTATGTGTGCCTTTTAATATTTTTGTTTGTGTGTGTCTATAAGTGTGTGTGTGCCTTTGAATATTTCTGTTTGTGTGTGTGTCCAAAAATTGAAGCTCTATTGGGTTCATATGTGTGTTTATCTGGCACTTATACTATCCAGTGCCTCATCAGCCACTGACCTTACCACACAAACCTAGGTCCAGAATGGTGGCACCCATAACTAGAGTGTGGTACATGAAGTGTCTTAAATTTTCAATGTCCCTTTTAATTGTAAAATACATTTCTTTCATGTAATTGGCAAGAGTCCATGAGCTAGTGACGTATGGGATATACAATCCTACCAGGAGGGGCAAAGTTTCCCAAACCTCAAAATGCCTATAAATACACCCCTCACCACACCCACAATTCAGTTTTACAAACTTTGCCTCCTATGGAGGTGGTGAAGTAAGTTTGTGCTAAGATTTCTACGCTGATATGCGCTTCTCAGCATTTTGAAACCCTGATTCCTCTCAGAGTACAGTGAATGTCATAGGGATGTGAAGGGAGTATCACCCATTGAATGCAATGGTTTTCCTCGCGTGAGATCTATTTCATAGGTTCTCTGTTTTCAGTCGTAGAAATTCATCTCCTACCTCCCTTATTCAGATCGACGATATACTCTCATATTCCATTACCTCTACTGATGACTGTTTCAGCACTGGTTTGGCTATCTGCTATATGTGGATGGTTGTCTTTCGGTAAGTATGTTTTCATTACTTAAGACACTCTCAGCTATGGTTTGGCACTTTATGCATTAATATAAAGTTCTAAATATATGTATTGTACTTATATTTGCCACGAGTCAGGTTTATGTATATTTCCTTTTGCAGACTATCAGTTTCATATTTGGGAAAAAACATATTTAGGAAAATATTTTTCGTACCTGGGGTATAGTCTTTTTTCAATTGACTGCTTTTTCATTAAATTTCTCGGGCAAAATTAGTCTCGAGATTTTTTTTGGCGCAAAGGTACGTCCAATGACTCATATTCGTCATTTCCAACGTCTTAGTTGACGCTGAGTTCCTTGCACAAGGTTATGTCTACAATGACGCAAGTGTGTCATTTCCGGATGTTGTTAGCGCCAAAATATTTTCAGTTTGCGTTGTGCGTCATACTTGGCGCCAAATAATTTCATTATTTAAAACCCCATTCCTATATGCATCTTGCATTTTTTTCCCATTCCTTCCTGAAACTGCCATATAAGGAAATTGCTAATTTTGCTTTATATGTTGTTTTTTCTCTTACATTTGCTAGATGTCTCAATCTGATCCTGTCTTAGAAACCACTGTTGGAACCCTGCTGCCTGATAGCAGTTCTACCAAAGCTAAGTGCATCTGTTGTAAATTTGTGGAGATTATATCTCCAACTGTGGTATGTAATAGTTGTCATGATAAGCTTTTACATGCAGAGAATGTGTCCATCAGTAATAGTACAATGCCTGTTGTTCCTTCAACATCTAATGTACATATTATACCTGTGAATATAAAAGATTTTATTGCTGATGCGATTCAGAAGGCTTTGTCTGCCATCCTACCTTCTAATAAACGTAAAAGGTATTTCTCTTGTTAAGTGTATCCAGTCCACGGATCATCCATAACTTATGGGATATTCTCCTTCCCAACAGGAAGTTGCAAGAGGATCACCCACAGCAGAGCTGCTATATAGCTCCTCCCCTCACTGCCATACCCAGTCATTCTCTTGCAACTCTCAACAAAGATGGAGGTCGTAAGAGGACTGTGGTGTTTTATACTTAGTTTATCTCTTCAATCAAAAGTTTGTTTTTTTAAATGGTACCGGAGTGTACTGTTTATCTCAGGCAGTATTTAGAAGAAGAATCTGCCTGCGTTTTCTATGATCTTAGCAGAAGTAACTAAGATCCTTTGCTGTTCTCACATATTCTGAGGAGTGAGGTAACTTCAGAGGGGGAATAGCGTGCAGGTTTTCCTGCAATAAGGTATGCGCAGTTAAAATATTTTTCTAGGGATGGAATTTGCTAGAAAATGCTGCTGATACCTAAGTAATGTAAGTAAAGCCTTAAATGCAGTGATAGCGACTGGTATCAGGCTTATTAATAGAGATACATACTCTTATAAAAGTGTATTTTAAAACGTTTGCTGGCATGTTTAATAGTTTTTTTATATATGTTTGGTGATAAAATTTATTGGGGCCTAGTTTTTTCCACATGGCTGGCTTGAATTTTGCCTAGAAACAGTTCCTTGAGGCTTTCCACTGTTGTAATATGAGTGGGAGGGGCCTATTTTAGCGCTTTTTTTGCGCAGAAAAAATTACAGACACAGGCATCCAGCTTCTTCCTGCATGTTCCAGGACTTCTCTGAAGGGCTCAAAAGGCTTCAAAAGTCGTATTAAGGGAGGTAAAAAGCCACAGTAGAGCTGTGGCAGTTGTTGTGACTGTTTAAAAAACGTTTTTGTCATTGTTATTCCGTTTTTGGTATTAAGGGGTTAATCATCCATTTGCAAGTGGGTGCAATGCTCTGCTAACTTGTTACATACACTGTCAAAATTTCGTTAGTGTAACTGCCTTTTTTCACTGTTATTTCAAATTTAGGACCAAATTTGTGTTTCTTAAAGGCGCAGTAACGTTTTTTATATTGCTTGTAAACTTGTTTTAAGTGTTTTCCAAGCTTGCTAGTCTCATTGCTAGTCTGTTTAAACATGTCTGATACAGAGGAACCTACTTGTTCATTATGTTTGAAAGCCATGGTGGAGCCCCATAGGAGAATGTGTACTAAATGTATTGATTTCAGCTTAAAAAGTAAAGATCAGTCTTTATCTATAAAAGAATTATCACCAGAGGGTTCTGTCGAGGGGGAAGTTATGCCGACTAACTCTCCCCGCGTGTCAGACCCTTCGCCTCCCACTCAGGGGATGCACGCTGATATGGCGCCAACTACATCAGGGACGCCCATAGCGATTACCTTGCAGGACATGGCTGCAATCATGAATAATACCCTGTAAGAGGTATTATCTAGATTGCCTGAATTAAGAGGCAAGCGCGATAGCTCTGGGGTTAGGAGAGATACAGAGCGCGCGAATGCTGTAAGAGCCATGTCTGATACTGCGTCACAGTATGCAGAACATGAGGACGGAGAGCTTCATTCTGTGGGTGACATCTCTGACTCGCGGAAATCTGATTCAGAGATTTCTAATTTTAAATTTAAGCTTGAGAACCTCCGTGTATTGCTTGGGGAGGTATTAGCTGCTCTGAATGACTGTAACACAGTTGCAATTCCAGAGAAATTGTGTAGGCTGGATAGATACTATACGGTGCCGGTGTGTACTGACGTTTTTCCTATACCTAAAAGGCTTACAGAAATTATTAGCAAGCAGTGGGATAGACCCGGTGTGCCCTTTTCCCCACCTCCTATATTTAGAAAAATGTTTCCAATAGACGCCACTACACGGGACTTATGGCAGACAGTCCCTAAGGTGGAGGGAGCAGTTTCTACTTTAGCAAAGCGTACCACTATCCCGGTTGAGGACAGTTGTGCTTTTTCAGATCCAATGGATAAAAAGTTGGAGGGTTACCTTAAGAAAATGTTTATTCAACAAGGTTTTATTTTACAGCCCCTTGCATGCATTGCGCCTGTCACTGCTGCGGCGGCATTCTGGTTTGAGGCCCTGGAAGAGGCCATCCATACAGCTCCATTGGAGGAAATTATTGACAAGCTTAGAACGCTTAAGCTAGCTAACTCATTTGTTTCTGATGCCATTGTTCATTTGACTAAACTAACGGCTAAGAATTCCGGATTCGCCATCCAGGCGCGTAGGGCGCTATGGCTTAAATCCTGGTCAGCTGACGTGACTTCAAAGTCTAAGTTACTCAACATTCCTTTCAAGGGGCAGACCTTATTCGGGCCTGGCTTGAAGGAAATCATTGCTGACATTACTGGAGGCAAGGGTCATACCCTTCCTCAGGACAGGGCCAAATCAAAGGCCAAACAGTCTAATTTTCGTGCCTTTCGAAATTTCAAGGCAGGAGCAGCATCAACTTCCTCCGCTTCAAAACAAGAGGGAACTGTTGCTCATTCCAGACAGGCCTGGAAACCTAACCAGTCCTGGAACAAGGGCAAGCAGGCCAGAAAACCTGCTGCTGCCCCCAAGACAGCATGAAGGAACGGCCCCCTATCCGAAAACGGATCTAGTGGGGGCAGACTTTCTCTCTTCGCCCAGGCGTGGGCAAGAGATGTTCAGGATCCATGGGCATTGGAGATCATATCTCAGGGATATCTTCTGGACTTCAAAGCTTCTCCTCCACAAGGGAGATTTCATCTTTCAAGGTTATCAGCAAACCAGATAAAGAAAGAGGCATTCCTAAGCTGTGTGCAAGACCTCCTAGTAATGGGAGTGATCCATCCAGTTCCGCGGACGGAACAGGGACAGGGGTTTTATTCAAATCTGTTTGTGGTTCCCAAGAAAGAGGGAACCTTCAGACCAATCTTGGATCTAAAGATCTTAAACAAATTCCTCAGAGTTCCATCATTCAAAATAGAAACTATTCGGACCATCCTACCCATGATCCAAGAGGGTCAGTACATGACCACAGTGGACCTAAAGGTTGCCTACCTTCACATACCGATTCTCAAAAATCATCATCCGTTCCTAAGGTTTGCCTTTCTAGACAGGCATTACCAATTTGTAGCTCTTCCCTTCGGGTTGGCTACAGCCCCGATAATTTTTACAAAGGTTCTGGGCTCACTTCTGGCGGTTCTAAGACCACGAGGCATAGCGGTGGCTCCGTATCTAGACGACATCCTAATACAGGCTTCAAGCTTTCAAATTGCCAAGTCTCATACAGAGATAGTTCTGGCATTTCTGAGGTCGCATGGGTGGAAAGTGAACGTGGAAAAGAGTTCTCTATCCCCACTCACAAGAATCACCTTCCTAGGGACTCTTATAGATTCTGTAGAGATGAAAATTTACCTGACGGAGTCCAGGTTATCAAAACTTCTAAATGCTTGCCGTGTCCTTCATTCCATTCCACGTCCGTCAGTGGCTCAGTGCATGGAAGTAATCGGCTTAATGGTAGCGGCAATGGACATAGTGCCATTTGCGCGCCTGCATCTCAGACCGCTGCAATTATGCATGCTAGGTAAGTGGAATGGGGATTACTCAGATTTGTCCCCTCTACTAAATCTGGATCAAGAGACCAGAGATTCTCTTCTCTGGTGGCTATCTCGGGTCCATCTGTCCAAGGGTATGAGCTTTCGCATGCCAGATTGGACGATTGTAACAACAGATGCCAGCCTTCTAGGTTGGGGCGCAGTCTGGAACTCCCTGAAGGCTCATGGATCGTGGACTCAGGAGGAGAAACTCCTCCCAATAAATATTCTGGAGTTAAGAGCAATATACAATGCTCTTCTAGCTTGGCCTCAGTTAGCAACCCTGAGGTTCATCAGATTTCAGTCGGACAACATCACGACTGTAGCTTACATCAACCATCAAGGGGGAACCAGGAGTTCCCTAGCGATGTTAGAAGTCTCAAAGATAATTCGCTGGGCAGAGTCTCACTCTTGCCACCTGTCAGCGATCCACATCCCAGGCGTAGAGAACTGGGAGGCGGATTTTCTAAGTCGTCAGACTTTTCATCCGGGGGAGTGGGAACTCCATCCGGAGGTGTTTGCTCAACTGATCCATCGTTGGGGCAAACCAGAAGTGGATCTCATGGCGTCTCGCCAGAACGCCAAGCTTCCTTGTTACGGATCCAGGTCCAGGGACCCGGAAGCGACGCTGATAGATGCTTTAGCAGCTCCTTGGTTCTTCAACCTGGCTTATGTGTTTCCACCGTTTCCTCTGCTCCCTCGACTGATTACCAAAATCAAGCAGGAGAGAGCATCGGTGATTCTGATAGCGCCTGCGTGGCCACGCAGGACCTGGTATGCAGACCTAGTGGACATGTCATCCTTTCCACCATGGACTCTGCCTCTGAGGCAGGACCTTCTAATACAAGGTCCTTTCAATCATCCAAATCTAATTTCTCTGAGACTAACTGCATGGAGATTGAACGCTTGATTCTATCAAGGCGTGGCTTCTCCGAGTCAGTCATTGATACCTTAATACAGGCACGAAAGCCTGTCACCAGGAAAATCTACCATAAGATATGGCGTAAATATCTTTATTGGTGTGAATCCAAGAATTACTCATGGAGTAAGGTTAGGATTCCTAGGATATTGTCCTTTCTTCAAGAGGGTTTGGACAAAGGATTATCAGCTAGTTCTTTAAAAGGACAGATTTCTGCTTTGTCTATTCTTTTGCACAAGCGTCTGGCAGAGGTTCCAGACGTCCAGGCATTTTGTCAGGCTTTGGTTAGAATTAAGCCTGTGTTTAAAACTGTTGCTCCCCCGTGGAGCTTAAACTTGGTTCTTAAAGTTCTTCAAGGAGTTCCGTTTGAACCCCTTCATTCCATTGATATTAAACTTTTATCTTGGAAAGTTCTGTTTTTGATGGCTATTTCCTCGGCTCGAAGAGTCTCTGAGCTATCTGCCTTACAATGTGATTCTCCTTATCTGATTTTTCATGCAGATAAGGTAGTTCTGCGTACCAAACCTGGGTTTTTACCTAAGGTGGTTTCTAACAAGAATATCAATCAAGAGATTGTTGTTCCATCATTGTGTCCTAATCCTTCTTCAAAGAAGGAACGTCTTTTACATAATCTGGACGTAGTCCGTGCCTTGAAGTTTTACTTACAAGCTACTAAAGATTTTCGCCAAACATCTTCCCTGTTTGTCGTTTACTCTGGACAGAGGAGAGGTCAAAAAGCTTCGGCAACCTCTCTTT
Organism: Bombina bombina; assembly: GCF_027579735.1. NCBI lineage: Eukaryota > Metazoa > Chordata > Amphibia > Anura > Bombinatoridae > Bombina > Bombina bombina. Next base: position 1,007,016,073 of record NC_069503.1, read on the forward strand.
CCTTTTGGCTTCGGAGCATAATTCGCTTAGCCTATGAGACTGCTGGACAGCAGCCCCCTGAAAAGATTACAGCTCATTCTACTAGAGCTGTGGCTTCCACCTGGGCCTTTAAAAATGAGGCCTCTGTTGAACAGATTTGCAAGGCTGCGACTTGGTCTTCGCTTCAAACCTTTTCAAAATTTTACAAATTTGATACTTTTGCTTCTTCGGAGGCTGTTTTTGGTAGAAAGGTTCTTCAGGCAGTGGTTCCTTCCGTTTAAGTTCCTGCCTTGTCCCTCCCATCATCCGTGTACTTTAGTTTTGGTATTGGTATCCCATAAGTAATGGATGATCCGTGGACTGGATACACTTAACAAGAGAAAACATAATTTATGCTTACCTGATAAATTTATTTCTCTTGTAGTGTATCCAGTCCACGGCCGCCCTGTCTTTTTAAGGCAGGTCTAAATTTTATTTAAACTACAGTCACCACTGCACCCTATGGTTTCTCCTTTCTCGTCTTGTTTCGGTCGAATGACTGGATATGGCAGTGAGGGGAGGAGCTATATAGCAGCTTTGCTGTGGGTGATCCTCTTGCAACTTCCTGTTGGGAAGGAGAATATCCCATAAGTAATGGATGATCCGTGGACTGGATACACTACAAGAGAAATAAATTTATCAGGTAAGCATAAATTATGTTTTTAAAACTTTTCATAAAGTTGATGAAATTTCAAATGACCGACAACATACTGAATCATCCTCCTCTGATGGGGATCTATCTGATTCAGAAGATCCTTCCTCAGATATTGACACTGACAAATCTACTTATTTATTTCAAATGGAGTATATTTGTTTCTTTTTAAAAAGAGGTGTTGATTACATTGGATATTGAGGAAACTAGTATATTTAAACTAGTACACGTTTAAATTCTATTTATAAACCTCCTGTGGACGATATCTTGGTACTAGCTCAGTCTTTACATTCTGCAGAATCTCGCACGAATCAACTAGTGTTGTTTCTTTAAAGACATGGTTGGAGGATTAATTTACCAAAAAGTTCTTTGATTCCTCAGACAAGGGTCACCTTTTTAGGTTTCCAGATAGATTCAGTGTCCATGACTCTGTCTCTAACAGACAAGAGACAATTAAAATTGGTTTCAGCTTGTCAGAACCTTCAGTCTCAATCATTCCCTTCAGTATCTATGTGCATGGAAGTTTTAGGTCTCATGACTGCAGCATCGGACACGACCCCATTTGCTCGTTTTCATATGAGACCTCTCCAGTTTTGTATGCTGAACCAATGGTGCAGGGATTATACAAAGATATCATAGATATTAGATTATATAATATTGCTTCATTATTAAAAATTGCAATTGACTGGCTGGCCAAAACAAATATATATTCCACTTTTGAAGAAGAATCTTTTCTGATACATCCTTTTGCGTTGGCAGCTATAATACATTGTAAACCTCGACAGTTACCTTCTAATGTCTTTACTATGATTACATTCAAAAATATAGTTTTTGCATGGCATAAATTTTGTAGAATATTAGAGTTAGATTTTACTTTTTCAGAATTCCTTCCTATCCAGGGTAATCCACTTTTTTCTCCAGGTATTAACCAGAGGTCTTTTAAGTTATTGGCAGAAAAAGGTTTAAACTTGGTTTGCCAAATATTAGGCCCGGACGATTTAGTATTACAAGGGGAAACCTTGTTTGCCTTATTTAATCTACCCAGATCTGATTTATTTGCATTTTTTCAGATTCAACAGTTTATTTCTGCACAAAAATGGATGTTTCCTCTGCCTATTGCGTGGTCCGATGTCAGGACTCTCTTACAAAGATTTATCGCGGGCACAACATCAATTTCATTAATGTATGATATTATGCTGTCAAAACAAACTCAAGGTCTTTTGGATAAGATTTGTAATTTTTGGATACCGTTAATCCCAGATATAGATCAGGATAGAATCTGGCAGAGCTTTAATAGTTTAGATAACTGCCTAATTCCCTCAAGCTGGAAGGAAGCGCACATGAAACTCATAAATAATTTTTATTTACATCCAGCCAAACTTGCTAGATTTTATCAGGTTAGATACGCAGACTGTCCAAGGTGTCGCTATCAAAACGCTGATTTGTTTCATATGTTCTGGGCCTGTCCTAAGATAAGTCAGCTATGGCTAAAAATTACATACTGGTTCTATCTATCTCCCTCACATTCCAGGATATCATCTTACTATTTAAGACCTCCAGTAATCAAGATAGTTTCTGGGTATACCCATTAAATATTACAATATTAGCTGCAAGACAGTGTATATTAAAAAGTTGGAAAGCGAGAAGAGCTCCCTCTCTCTCAGTAGTTACTCAGATGATACAAGAACAGATCATGTTTGAATCTTACCATATTCAGGTCCCTTCAGAAAAGAGAATCAAGAAATTTTTATATGGATGGTATTCTATTATTAAGACATATCCCCTAGTTATTCAAAAACTGATGTTAGCACCTTTTCTATCCTCCATTAGTTTCTCCGAGATGGTAGTATTAGAGTTGTTCCCGCATACTTGGATAACGAATGCCCCTGAGATACAAGCATAGAGGGTAGGAGGACCGAATTTTGAAGATACTATATTATAATTTTTCAAAAGAAAAATTTTTATTTTATTTTTTTTCCTTCCCATGGCCCCACGTAGCTAAATGCTCCGAGGAGTCAACTATAAAAATACCGAAAAAAGATTGATTTATGTTGTTTTCTGGATTCTGTGGTCTAGTATTGTTTAACTACTTGAGTTTGACAAAATAATGTAAATGACAATAAGGGAAGATCCTTGTATATTGTGTTTATTCTTAATAATTGTTTTTCTTTTTTTTGTTCTTGTTTTCGGCAATTAATAAAGAGATTTTAATATAAAAACAAAAAAAAAACAAAGATATCACAATTAATATCCTTAAATCCCAATGTTCGACTAACTCTGACTTGGTAGTTAGATTACTATCGTATAGTTCAAGGGGCCTCTTTTGTTCGTCCAACCTGGACTGTGATCACAAAAGATGCAAGTCTTTCAGGTTTTAGAGCTGTCTGGGGATCTCTGACAGCACAAGGGGTTTGGAAATCTCAAGAGGCGAGGTTACCAATCAATATTTCTCTTGTTAAGTGTATCCAGTCCACGGATCATCCATTACTTGTGGGATATTCTCCTTCCCAACAGGAAGTTGCAAGAGGATCTGCAGAGCTGCTATATAGCTCCTCCCCTCACTGCCATACCCAGTCATTCTCTTGCAACTCTCAACTAAGATGGAGGTCGTAAGAGGACTGTGGTGTTTTATACTTAGTTTATTTCTTCAATCAAAAGTTTGTTATTTTTAAATGGTACCGGAGTGTACTGTTTATCTCAGGCAGTATTTAGAAGAAGAATCTGCCTGCGTTTTCTATGATCTTAGCAGAAGTAACTAAGATCCTTTGCTGTTCTCACATATTCTGAGGAGTGAGGTAACTTCAGAGGGGGAATAGCGTGCAGGTTTTCCTGCAATAAGGTATGTGCAGTTAAAATATTTTTCTAGGGATGGAATTTGCTAGAAAATGCTGCTGATACCGAAGTAATGTAAGTAAAGCCTTAAATGCAGTGATGGCGACTGGTATCAGGCTTATTAATAGAGTATTTTAAAACGTTTGCTGGCATGTTTAATCGTTTTTTTACATATGTTTGGTGATAAAACTTATTGGGGCCTAGTTTTTTCCACATGGCTGGCTTGAATTTTGCCTAGAAACAGTTCCCTGAGGCTTCCCACTGTTGTAATATGAGTGGGAGGGGCCTATTTTAGCGTTTTTTTGCACAGCAAAAATTACAGACACAGACATCCAGCTTCTTCCTGCATGATCCAGGACTTCTCTGAAGGCTCAAAAGGCTTCAAAAGTCGTATTGAGGGAGGTAAAAAGCCACAGTAGAGCTGTGGCAGTTGTTGTGACTGTTCAAAAAAAACGTTTTTGTCATTTGTTATTCCGTTTTTGGTATTAAGGGGTTAATCATCCATTTGCAAGTGGGTGCAATGCTCTGCTAACTTATTACATACACTGTAAAAATTTCGTTAGTGTAACTGCATTTTTTCACTGTTATTTCAAAATTTGGGAAAATTTGTGTTTCTTAAAGGCGCAGTAACGTTTTTTATATTGCTTGTAAACTTGTTTTAAAGTGTTTTCCAAGCTTGCTAGTCTCATTGCTAGTCTGTTTAAACATGTCTGATACAGAGGAACCTACTTGTTCATTATGTTTGAAAGCCATGGTGGAGCCCCATAGGAGAATGTGTACTAAATGTATTGATTTCACCTTAAACAGTAAAGATCAGTCTTTATCTATAAAAGAATTATCACCAGAGGGTTCTGTCGAGGGGGAAGTTATGCCGACTAACTCTCCCCACGTGTCAGACCCTTCGCCTCCCGCTCAGGGGACGCACGCTAATATGGCGCCAATTACATCAGGGACGCCCATAGCGATTACCTTGCAGAACATGGCTGCAATCATGAATAATACCCTGTCAGAGGTATTATCTAGATTGCCTGAATTAAGAGGCAAGCGCGATAGCTCTGGGGTTAGGAGAGATACAGAGCGCGCAAATGCTGTTAGAGCCATGTCTGATACTGCGTCACAGTATGCAGAACATGAGGACGGAGAGCTTCAGTCTGTGGGTGACATCTCTGACTCGGGGAAACCTGATTCAGAGATTTCTAATTTTAAATTTAAGCTTGAGAACCTCCGTGTATTGCTTGGGGAGGTATTAGCTGCTCTGAATGACTGTAACACAGTTGCAATTCCAGGGACATTGTGTAGGCTGGATAGATACTATGCGGTGCCGGTGTGTACTGACGTTTTTCCTATACCTAAAAGGCTTACAGAAATTATTAGCAAGGAGTGGGATAGACCCGGTGTGCCCTTTTCCTCACCTCCTATATTTAGAAAAATGTTTCCAATAGACGCTACTACACGGGACTTATGGCAGACGGTGCCTAAGGTGGAGGGAGCAGTTTCTACTTTAGCAAAGCGTACCACTATCCCGGTTCAGGACAGTTGTGCTTTTTCAGATCCAATGGATAAAAAATTGGAGGGTTACCTTAAGAAAATGTTTATTCAACAAGGTTTTATTTTACAGCCCCTTGCATGCATTGCGCCTGTCACTGCTGCGGCGGCATTCTGGTTTGAGGCCCTGGAAGAGGCCATCCAGACAGCTCCATTGAATGAAATTATTGACAAGCTTAGAACGCTTAAGCTAGCTAACTCATTTGTTTCTGATGCCATTGTTCATTTGACTAAACTAACGGCTAAGAATTCCGGATTCGCCATCCAGGCGTGTAGGGCGCTATGGCTTAAATCCTGGTCAGCTGACGTGACTTCAAAGTCTAAATTACTCAACATTCCTTTCAAGGGGCAGACCTTATTCGGGCCTGGCTTGAAGGAAATCATTGCTGACATTACTGGAGGCAAGGGTCATACCCTTCCTCAGGACAGGGCCAAATCAAAGGCCAAACAGTCTAATTTTCGTGCCTTTCAAAATTTCAAGGCAGGAGCAGCATCAACTTCCTCCGCTTCAAAACAAGAGGGAACTGTTGCTCATTCCAGACAGGCCTGGAAACCTAACCAGTCCTGGAACAAGGGCAAGCAGGCCAGGAAGCCTGCTGCTGCCCCCAAGACAGCATGAAGGAACGGCCCCCTATCCAGAAACGGATCTAGTGGGGGGCAGACTTTCTCTCTTCGCCCAGGCGTGGGCAAGAGATGTTAAGGATCCCTGGGCGTTGGAGATCATATCTCAGGGATATCTTCTGAACTTCAAAGCTTCTCCTCCACAAGGGAGATTTCATCTTTCAAGGTTATCAGCAAACCAGATAAAGAAAGAGGCATTCCTAAGCTGTGTGCAAGACCTCCTAGTAATGGGAGTGATCCATCCAGTTCCGCGGACGGAACAAGGACAGGGATTTTATTCAAATCTGTTTGTGGTTCCCAAGAAAGAGGGAACCTTCAGACCAATCTTGGATCTAAAGATCTTAAACAAATTCCTCAGAGTTCCATCATTCAAAATGGAAACTATTCGGACCATCCTACCCATGATCCAAGAGGGTCAGTACATGACCACAGTGGACTTAAAGGATGCCTACCTTCAAATACCGATTCACAAAGATCATCATCGGTTCCTAAGGTTTGCCTTTCTAGACAGGCATTACCAATTTGTAGCTCTTCCCTTCGGGTTGGCCACTGCCCCGAGAATTTTTACAAAGGTTCTGGGCTCACTTCCGACCGCGAGGCATAGCGGTGGCTCCGTATCTAGACGACATCCTGATACAGGCGTCAAGCTTTCAAATTGCCAAGTCTCATACAGAGATAGTTCTGGCATTTCTGAGGTCGCATGGGTGGAAAGTGAACGTGGAAAAGAGTTCTCTATCACCACTCACAAGAGTCTCCTTCCTAGGGACTCTTATAGATTCTGTAGAGATGAAAATTTACCTGACGGAGTCCAGGTTATCAAAACTTCTAAATGCTTGCCGTGTCCTTCATTCCATTCCACGCCCGTCAGTGGCTCAGTGCATGGAAGTAATCGGCTTAATGGTAGCGGCAATGGACATAGTGCCATTTGCGCGCCTGCATCTCAGACCGCTGCAATTATGCATGCTAAGTCAGTGGAATGGGGATTACTCAGATTTGTCCCCTCTACTAAATCTGGATCAAGAGACCAGAGATTCTCTTCTCTGGTGGCTTTCTCGGGTCCATCTGTCCAAGGGTATGACCTTTCACAGGCCAGATTGGACGATTGTAACAACAGATGCCAGCCTTCTAGGTTGGAGCGCAGTCTGGAACTCCCTGAAGGCTCAGGGATCGTGGACTCAGGAGGAGAAACTCCTCCCAATAAATATTCTGGAGTTAAGAGCAATATTCAATGCTCTTCTAGCTTGGCCTCAGTTAGCAACACTGAGGTTCATCAGATTTCAGTCGGACAACATCACGACTGTGGCTTACATCAACCATCAAGGGGGAACCAGGAGTTCCCTAGCGATGTTAGAAGTCTCAAAGATAATTCGCTGGGCAGAGTCTCACTCTTGCCACCTGTCAGCGATCCACATCCCAGGCGTAGAGAACTGGGAGGCAGATTTTCTAAGTCGTCAGACTTTTCATCCGGGGGAGTGGGAACTCCATCCGGAGGTGTTTGCTCAACTGGTCCATTGTTGGGGCAAACCAGAACTGGATCTCATGGTGTCTCGTCAGAACGCCAAGCTTCCTTGTTACGGATCCAGGTCCAGGGACCCGGGAGCAACGCTGATAGATGCTTTAGCAGCTCCTTGGTTCTTCAACCTGGCCTATGTGTTTCCACCGTTTCCTCTGCTCCCTCGACTGATTGCCAAAATCAAACAGGAGAGAGCATCAGTGATTCTGATAGCGCCTGCGTGGCCACGCAGGACCTGGTATGCAGACCTAGTGGACATGTCATCTCTTCCACCATGGACTCTGCCTCTGAGGCAGGACCTTCTAATACAAGGTCCTTTCAATCATCCAAATCTAATTTCTCTGAGACTGACTGCATGGAGATTGAACGCTTGATTCTATCAAGGCGTGGCTTCTCCGAGTCAGTCATTGATACCTTAATACAGGCTCGGAACCCTGTCACCAGGAAAATCTACCATAAGATATGGCGTAAATATCTTTATTGGTGTGAATCCAAGAGTTACTCATGGAGTAAGGTTAGGATTCCTAGGATATTGTCCTTTCTCCAAGAGGGTTTGGACAAAGGCTTATCAGCTAGTTCTTTAAAAGGACAGATCTCTCTGTCTATTCTTTTGCACAAGCGTCTGGCAGAAGTTCCAGACGTCCAGGCATTTTGTCAGGCTTTGGTTAAGATTAAGCCTGTGTTTAAAACTGTTGCTCCCCCGTGGAGCTTAAAGGGACAGTTAACACCAGAATTTTTGTTGTTTAAAAAGATAGATAATCCCTTTATTACCCATTCCCCAGTTTTGCATAACCAACACTGTTATAGAAATAGACTTTTTACTTCTGTGACTAACTTGTATCTAAGCATCTTCTGACCGCCCCTAATCACATGACTTTTAGTTATTATCTATTGACTTGCAGTTTAGCCAATTAGTGCAGTGTCTGCCACAACTCACGGGCGTGATCACAATGCTATCTATATGGTTTACCTGAACTACTCTCCCCTGCTGTGAAAAGCAAATACAAAAGCATGTGATTAGAGGCGGCCTTCAAGGGCTTAGAAATTATCATATGAGCCTCCCTAGGTTTAGCTTTCAACTAAGAATACCAAGAGAACAAAGCAAAATTGTTGATAAAAGTAAATTGGAAAGTTGTTTAAAATTACATGCCCTATTTGAAAAATAAAAGTTTTTTTGGGCCTTGACTGTCCCTTTAAACTTGGTTCTTAAAGTTCTTCAGGGAGTTCCGTTTGAACCCCTTCATTCCATTGATATTAAACTTTTATCTTGGAAAGTTCTGTTTTTGATGGCTATTTCCTCGGCTCGAAGAGTCTCTGAGTTATCTGCCTTACATTGTGATTCTCCTTATCTGATTTTTCATTCAGACAAGGTAGTTCTGCGTACCAAACCTGGGTTTTTACCTAAGGTGGTTTCTAACAGGAATATCAATCAAGAGATTCTTGTTCCATCATTGTGTCCTAATCCTTCTTCAAAGAAGGAACGTCTTTTGCATAATCTGGACGTAGTCCGTGCCTTGAAGTTTTACTTACAGGCTACTAAAGATTTTCGTCAAACATCTGACCTGTTTGTCGTTTACTCTGGACAGAGGAGAGGTCAAAAAGCTTCGGCAACCTCTCTCTCCTTTTGGCTTCGGAGCATAATACGCTTAGCCTATGAGACTGCTGGACAGCAGCCCCCTGAAAGGATTACAGCTCATTCTACTAGAGCTGTGGCTTCCACCTGGGCCTTTAAAAATGAGGCCTCTGTTGAACAGATTTGCAAGGCTGCGACTTCGTCTTCGCTTCACACCTTTTCAAAATTTTACAAATATGACACTTTTGCTTCTTCGGAGGCTGTTTTTGGGAGAAAGGTTCTACAGGCAGTGGTTCCTTCCGTTTAAGTTCCTGCCTTGTCCCTCCCATCATCCGTGTACTTTAGCTTTGGTATTGGTATCCCACAAGTAATGGATGATCCGTGGACTGGATACACTTAACAAGAGAAAACATAATTTATGCTTACCTGATAAATTTATTTCTCTTGTAGTGTATCCAGTCCACGGCCCGCCCTGTCCTTTTAAGGCAGGTCTAAATTTTAATTAAACTACAGTCACCACTGCACCCTATGGTTTCTCCTTTCTTGTCTTGTTTCGGTCGAATGACTGGATATGGCAGTGAGGGGAGGAGCTATATAGCAGCTCTGCTGTGGGTGATCCTCTTGCAACTTCCTGTTGGGAAGGAGAATATCCCACAAGTAATGGATGATCCGTGGACTGGATACACTACAAGAGAAATAAATTTATCAGGTAAGCATAAATTATGTTTTTAGAACTCCGTGCTATTTTCAGGGCTCTTCAGGTTTGTCCTCTGTTGAAGAGAGAACCGTTAATTTGTTTTCAGACAAACAATATCACAACTGTGGCATATGTCAATCATCAGGGTGGGACTCACAGTCCCCAAGCTATGAAAGAAGTATCTCAGATACTTGCTTGAGCGGAATCCAGCTCCTGTCTAATTTCTGCGGTTCATATCCCAAGTATAGACAATTGGGAAGCGGATTATCTCAGCCGTCAGACTTTACATCCGTGGGAGTGGTCACTCCATCCAGATGTGCTTTCTCAGATTGTTTAGATGTGGGGTCTTCCAGAAATAGATTTGATGGCTTCCCATCTAAACTAGATGGTTTGGATTTGCAAGTTTCTTTAAGGGACACATCTCTGCTCTTTCTGTTTTATTTCACATAAAGATTGCTAAGCTTCCTGATATTCACTGTTTTGTACAGGCTTTGGTCCGTATCAAGCCTGTCATTAAATCAGTCTTTCCTGCTTGGAGTCTTAATTTGGTTTTGAAGGCTTTACAGGCTCCTCCGTTTGAGCATATGCATTCTTTGGACATTAAACTACTTAATTTAAATTTCTACCTAAGGTTGTGAATTCTAACAACATTAATAGAGAAATTGTTGTCCCTTCTTTGTGTCCTAATCCTACGAATTCTTTGGAGAGATCCTTCCATTCTTTGGATGTGGTAAGAGCTTTGAAATATTATGTTGAAGCTACTAAAGATTTCAGGAAGACTTCTAGTCTATTTGTTATCTTTTCTGGTTCTAGGAAAGGTCAGAAGGCTTCTGCCATTTCCTTGGCATCTTGGTTAAAGCTTTTGATTCATCAGTCTTATTTGGAGTTGGGTCAGGCCCCGCCTCAGAGAATTACAGCTCATTCTACTAGATCAGTCTTCACTTCGTGGGCTTTAAAGAATGAAGCTTCAGTTGATCAGATTTGCAAAGCAGCAACTTGGTCTTCTTTGCATACATTTACTAAATTCTACCGTTTTGATGTATTTGCTTTTTCGGAAGCAGTTTTTGGTAGAAAAGTTTTTTCTTTTCATTATGAGAATAAACTTATATTTTTGGTTGTGGATTTATTTTTTTCAGTGGAAAATGGCTATTATTTTATCCCTCCCTCTCTAGTGACTCTTCTGTGGAGTTCCACATCTTGGGTATTACTATCCCATACGTCACTAGCTCATGGACTCTTGCCGGTTACATTTAAGAAAACATAATTTAAATTCTTTTCTTTCATATTGGCAAGAGTCCATGAGACCCACTCTTTTCATGGTGGTTATGATTTTTTGTATAAAGCACAATTATTTCCAAATTCCTTTGTTGATGCTTTTTACTCCTTTCTATTTCACCCCACTACTTGGCTATTCGTTAAACTGAATTGTGGGTGTGGTGAGGTGTATATTTATAGGCATTTTGAGGTTTGGGAAACTTTGCCCCTCCTGGTAGGATTGTATATCCCATACGTCACTAGCTCATGGACTCTTGCCAATATGAAAGAAATTAATTTATCAGGTAAGTTCTTACACAAATTATGTTTTTCTATATGCTTACTAATATATTAAAACTTCTGTTGCCAAACCATTAGTATATGAAACTTGACCGGTAGAATTTAAAAATATTTACATACCTTTTAGTGAGATTTGTTATATATGTAACTTTTTTGGTCTATGTAACGATTTTAAGGGTTTTTAAAAAAAAAAAAAAATTATGTGTATGTTGATTAATTTGTGTTGTATTGGGTTTTAGTTTCGTTGTTTTACTCTTGTGCTTTAGTTGTTTCTTGAAAGTTTGGACCTTCTCGTGGAAGAAATTTGTATGTCGTCGTTTCCCAGTTGTATTTACTATAAATTTGCATTTTTTTCAGTATCAATTTAATATGCTGATTGTTTGGCATTTGATAGTATTATTGATTACCTGCATTGCTTAAAGGTTGTTTGTTTGAAAATATAGATAATCCCTTTTTATCCATTTCCCAGTTTTGCATAACCAACACAGTTATAATAATACACATTTTACCTCTGTGATTACCTTGTATCTAAACCTCTGCGGACTGCCCCTTTATTTCAGTTCTTGACAGACTTGCATTTTAGCCAATCTGTGTTGACTCATAAATAACTCCACAGTAGTGAGCACAATATTATCTATATGGCACGTCTGAACTAGCACTGTCTAGCTGTGAAAACTGTCAAAATGCACTGAGATAAGAGGCAGCTTTCAAGGGCTTGGAAATTAGCATATGAGACTATCTAGGTTTAGCCTTCAACAAACAATACTTAGAGTACAAAGCAAATTTGATGATAAAAGTAAATTTGAAAGTGGTTTAAAATGGCATGTCCTATCTGAATCATGAAAATTTAATTTTGACTATAATGTCCCTTTAAAGGGACATTATACATTAGATTTTTCTTTGCATACATGTTTTGTAGATGATCCATTTATATAGCCTATACATGTTTGTTTGTTTTTAAAACATTTTTTTATAGTTTTGCTTATTTTTAAATAACATTGTGCTGATTTTCAGACTCCTAACCAAGCCCTAAAGCTTTAGAAGTATACTGATGTATACGTACTCCAGCTTGCTCCTGTTTGTGTAAAAAGTATTTTCATATGCAGAGGAAGGGGAGGGGGGAGTGTCTGCTCTTTTTGCTATACCACCACTTGCAGTAGGTGTTTCAGCTAACCTTTTCAACAGAGCTAAACTGGGAACTTCTAAGTAAGTTTTAAAATGGTTTTAAAATGGATTTTTGTATCAGTATTGGTGCATATTCTTCTTTATAGTAGTGTCTATTACATGCAGTTATATGAAAATTTGTGTATACTGTCCCTTTAAGCTCTGGAACGGTTGCTCTCTTATCTAGTTGCAGAATTTCTTAGTGCTCATTAGCAAGAAAACAAGAAAGTTGTTTGCTATTTTTACACAATCTGTTTCTTTTTATGTCTACTTAGATTTAACATATCTCTTTTTTACTAAATGAACACTGTTTCACATCCCTTTAACATCTGAAATGTGTGTTTTGGTGCCTGCGATACCAGTTAGTACTTTGGAAACTTGTGTTGAGTCTGATACTATGATTGTATTTTTTTAGAGTATCAGACTGTGGGCTAGATTACGGGTGGAGCACTATTTATTGATTCTGCTTGTAAGCTAACTGCTCTCTACTTCAGCTTCTTGCCCATATCAGGTACAGAGTGTATTACAAGTTGAAAGTTAAAAGCTGAAATTAGAATATCACAACAGTGTAAACATATTCTCCAATAGACTTTAATGGAGTGCAAAAAGTCGTGCAAACCCGATTGCATTTTCTCAAGTGCGTTAACCCGACATAGAAGAATATGCTCTATTTATTCATATATATATATATATATATATATATATATATATATATATATATATATATATATATATATATATATATATATATATATATATATATATATATATATAGAACAAAAGAGTAGCAGGAATGGCGCTTTGTACAACAGAGCAAAGAAAAGGCTGATATTATTCAGTCCACACTGTATCCCAAAACGAAGGCAGAATATAATGCAGTCAGTGTTAAAAATAAATAATTAATAATAATAAATGCACAATGTCCATGAATACAGCAACACAGTCAGTAGATGTTTTAAAACCGTGTCTTCATGAATCTCTCCCCCTTGGATGTACACTCATATGAGTTAAGGATGAATCAGTATTGCTGAGAAGCTTGGTACCCCCTGAAGTATGGATCAGCCGGACAATTTAGGTTTCTTTATGTGTGAGCTCCAATAGTAAACAACTTGTCTGTGCTCAGAATTCAACGTGCCACTTGTACTCTCAGGTAGATGGGAACTTTCGATATCAGTCACCGTTTGATGGGAAGGATTACCCCCACTAGAAATACTGGAACTTTTGTATGCATAATTTGCGAAATAGAGAATTGAGGAAAATAACTTGTTTGTGTGCTTAGCACATTCCCTGCTCTATTTGTTTTATGTGCTGACTTCATACCTCATGAGTTGAGGATTTTAAATGTGAGTTGAATTTATCAGCTTGGTTTTAAAGTGTGTGTTCATTAAAACGGTTTTACACTATGTGCTTTTATTTGGCTTTCTTTGCATAACGGTGACTGAGATCGAAAGTTCCCATCTACCTGAGAGTACAAGTGGCACGTTGAATGAGTTTGCTTAAAGTAAGTGTACATCCAAGGGGGAGAGATTCATGAAGATACGGTTTTAAATCTACTGACTGTGTTGCTGTATTCATGGACATTGTGCATTTATTATTATTAATTATTTATTTTTAACACTGACTGCATTATATTCTGCCTTTGTTTTAGGATACAGTGTGGACTGAATAATATCTTTTCTTTGCTCTGTTGTACAAAGCTCCATTCCTGCTACTCTTTAGTTCCTATGTTTGTATTATTAGAGGTGTGAAGGGACTCCTCTTGCTATAAGGGACAGGCTGTCTGTATAGCCAACAGAGATAATAGTATATAGAGGTGCCCTATATAGAGGTGCTTGATACTCTCCTTAGTAGCGCTATAGGGTTAGCTAGGGGTTTTCCCCCCTTCTCTCTACTTTTTTATTCCTTTATATATATATATATATATATATATATATATATATATATATATATATATATATATATATATATATATATATATAAACACAAAGAAAATCCAGCACTCACAAGCTCTCAGCTAAAATTTAAAAGCAAAAATGGAAAGGTTAGTTACCGCATCTGACCAAATGGGACAAGCCCTGGTACCACGTCAAGGTCCTTTCCAATACCTGGGACCCTAAAACAGCAACACAATGCATGCTCTCAAATCCAAACAAACTGGGAACAAGGGAAGAGTGCACAGGCTTATGTAATCACCCTAGACATATACAAAACACGGAAGGGGACTGCACTCTCATACCGGACCGGGTACACATCCCATGACCCTGCAACATGCTCAGCCCTGGGTGCTCACTGGCACTCACAGGAAACTGTGCTGTCCCCAGAGTCACAGGCAGTTAACCCCAGACAGGTCTGGGTGCAAGAACCATAGGGAAAATTACAAAACAAATTAATACAACACACAGAGAAAGTCTAGCACTCACAAGCTCTCAGCTAAGACCTGCCTGGGGTTAACTGCCTGTGACTCTGGGGACAGCACAGCTTCCTGTGAGTGCCAGTGAGCACCCAGGGCTGAGCATGTTGCAGGGTCATGGGATGTGTACCCGGTCCGGTATGAGAGTGCAGTCCCCTTCCGTGTTTTGTGTGTGTGTGTATATATATATATATATATATATATATATATATATATATATATATATATACAAACACACATATACAGTTGTATGCAAACGTGTGTGTATATATATATATATATATATATATATATATATATATATATATATATATATATATATATATATATATATAGTTGTATGCAAAAGTTTAGGCACCCCTGACAATTTCCATGATTTTCATTTATAAATAATTGGGTGTTTGGATCAGCAATTTCATTTTGATCTTTCAAATAACTGGAGGACACAGTAATATTTCAGTAGTGAAATGAGGTTTATTGGATTAACAGCAAATATGCTTTATGCATCAAAACGAAATTAGACAGGTGCATACATTTGGGCACCCTTGTCATTTTGTTGATTTGAATATCTGTAACTACCTAGCACTGATTAATTGGAACACACAATTGGTTTGGTGAGCCCATTAAGCCTTGAACTTCATAGACAGGTGCATCCAATCATGACAAAAAGGTATTTAAGGTGGCCAGTTGCAAGTTGTTGTTCTCTTTGACTCTCCTCTGAAGAGTGGCAACATAGGGGCCTGAAAACAAATATTCAACATTATGGTTTAGGGGAACACTACAAAAAGCTATATAAATATGCTTTTCCTTCCTCAGATAGGGAGAGTCCAAGGCTTCATTCCTTACTGTTTGGAAATACAAAATCTGGCCACCAGGAGGAGGCAAAGACACCCAGCCAAAGGCTTACATATCCCTCCCACTTCCTCATTACCCCAGTCATTCGTTGCCTTTTGTCACGTTAGGAGGTGGCAGAGAAGTGTCAGAAGATTCGGAGAGTCCTGAAAAAGGACTGGAGTTTTAAGTAGTCATGTCAACCTCTCAGTGAGAGTATTGATGAAAGTTAGAGTCCTGAGATGCAGGGAAAGTTTTTTCTGCAAAACCATCCAAACTACTGCTAACAGCTCCTAAGCAATCAGTGTTGACGAGTTTCACTCTTTCTCTCACTCAAGTCCATGTCAGGAGCGCTGTTATAAGACTGTCACACTTGAGAGGCTGTGTTCTGTTCCACAACATGGATCCTGGAGGAAAGATTGTTTCAATCTTTACACATAAAACACTATAACAGGGTCACAGTGTGGCTCCTTTATACCTTGATAGGATCCAGGGTTAATATCCTCTGAATGGGGTTTATTGAAAAGTTGGGGTTAATCAGTGTATTAATTATTTACATGCTGCTTTGTGTGATTTTTGCCTGGGCTGATAGTCAGTGTGTTTTTGGCTGGAACAAACAGGTTTCACTTTTAAGTTTTTGAAAGTGTTGCACCGTTCCTATTACTTGCTGTATTTGTAATAACAGGGGATGTGGTCTATGTTCATTTCCTCCATTCCAGCTGAGACTTGAACCTGAGGAGAGCGTTTCCTCTGTTAACTGTCTGGGTCTAGGAGGTGGTGAGTGCCCCAGCCATTGGGAGTATTAAGTTGCAGTTTTCTATAATAAAAAAATGTTTTTATTTGTGTCCTTCTGTAGGTATAACCTGATCTATGGAGGAATCTGACATGTTAAAATGTACTCCTTCTGTACTAAATCATACCTCTTTATATTGTGAGGATGCCGTGGTTTTCCCTCCCACTCAATTATGTTCTACATGCCTTAACACTGTTATAAAGTCTAAGAAGGGAGACAAGGCTGCTAAGGCTCTTAGTCCCTCTGAGCCGTCTACCTCTCAGGACTCGGCGTCCCGTGAGATTACCACCCTTACTACATTATCCATTCCACATGCAGTTCCCCGTAGCACATTTAATCCTCCATCCGGAGGGGGCCTTCTTCCTGCGTACTTACAAACGGCGGTGTCTGTTGACCTCAGTGCATTACTTCGCTCTAACAAACGAAAGAGAAAGGTTAAACATAGCTCTCCTGACCCGGAGTCATCTAAATATTTATCGGATTTAGCTGTTATGTCCCAGCTATCCGATGATGAGTTAACCTCTGTAGCTTCAGAAGGTGAACTTTCTGGGTCGGAGTCCTTAGCATCTAAGCCTCCTGCTGCGCAGGAACCGTCCTTTAGATTTAAAATTGATCACTTGCATTTTCTATTAAAGGAGGTTCTGTCTACGTTAGAGGTTCCAGAGACTGCGCTGCCTGAAGAACCTATGATACCTAAATTAGACAGAGTTTTCAAAGACAGGAAAGTTCCTTTTGACTTTTCCTGTGCCGGTTAAAATGGCGAACGTTATTAAGAACGAATGGGAAAGAATTGGTTCTTTCTTTTTCCCCTTGTCTACTTTTAAAAAGTTGTTCCGGTCCTGGACTCTCAACTGGATTTGTGGGACTCCATTCCTAAGGTGGATGGTGCTATATCTACGTTTGCTAAATGTACTACTATACCTCTTGAGGATAGTTCTTTGTTCAGAGAACCGATGGATAATAAAATGGAAACCTTTCTGAGAAAGATGTTTCAACATACAGGATTTTTGTTTCAACCGGCAGTTGCAGTTGCCACGGTTGCCTACCTACTGGTGCAACTCTTTGTTGGAACTCATTGAGGTTGAGTCTCCCTTCGAGGATATTCAAGACTGAATTAAATCTCTGAGAATTGCTAGTTCTTTTATCTGTGATGCGAACATGCAAATTATTCGCCTAAATGCAAAGGCCTCTGGCTTTGCGGCCCTAGCCTGCCGGGTGCTTTGGTTGAAGTCTTGGTCTGCGGATATGACTTCTAAGTCCAGACTCCTTTCTCTTCCCTTCAAGGGAAAGATTTTATTTGGTCCAGGCTTGGACTCCATTATTTCTACTGTTACCGGAGGCAAGAGTGCCTTCCTACCGCAAGATAAGAAGAACAAGTCTAAGTGACAACAATCTTCTAATTTTTGTTCTGACAAATCTCAATGACAACAATCCTCCTCCAAGCCTGAACAACCCAAGAGTACTTGGAAGCCGGCTCAGTCCTGGAATAATTCCAAGCAGAATAAGAAGCCCGCCGAAAACAAATTGGCATGAAGGGGCGGCCCCTATTCGGGATTTGATAGTGTAGGAGGCAGACTGTCTCTTTTTTTCAGATGTTTGGTTCAAGGACGTACAGGATCCATGGGTCCTGGAGGTGGTATCTTAGGGATACAAGATAGGCTTCAAATCTCATCCGCCAAGGGGCAGATTCCTTCTCTTGAATCTGTCTACCTGACCAGAAAAGAGGGATGCCTTTCTAGGGTGTGTTCGGTATCTATCCTCCTTAGGAGTTTTTGTTCCTGTGCCTATTAAAGAGGTTTGGGGTTTTATTCAAACCTTTCCATGGTCCCAAAGAAGGATGGAACTTTCCGCCCAATTCTGGACCTAAAGTGCTTAAATAAATTTCTTAGTGTCCCTTCCTTCAAGATGGAGACGATAAGGTCCATCCTTCCTTTAATTCAGGAAGGTTAGTTTATGAACACTATAGATCTGAAGGACGCTTACCTTCATGTTCCAATCCACAGGGAACACTTTCAGTTCCTGAGGTTTGCATTCCTGGACCAGCACTTCCAGTTCATTGCCCTTCCGTTTGGCCTAGCTGCTGCTCCAAGAATCTTTACGAAGGTTCTGGGGGCTCTTCTAGCCATTGTCAGAACTCAGGGTATTGCAGTAGCCCCATGCTTGGACAATATTCTGGGGCAAGCACCATTCTTCCGTCTTGCGGAAGAATTCTCGGAGTCCCTTCTCAGTCTTCTTTGATCACATGGATGGAAGATAAACTTGGAAAAGAGTTCTCTTATCCCAAGTACCAGGATGGAATTCCTGGGTACTATAATAGACTCCATATCCATGAGGATATTTCTAACAGAAAGATATCAGCATTCATACATGTGTTTTCAACAAGAGTGAATAGCAAAAAGGGCTTAGGATAAAAGTAAACAGTCACTCTGGGTTCTTATTAAGCTTGTAATCCATAGATGAAGATTGCTCACGTTCATGTGGATAGAATAGGTATAGCTCAAGTAAGTAACAATGGTATATTATATTTGTATAAACATAAGTACAAACGTAACAAACTTGATCTTTATATATCCAAAACAAACTGTTTCATGTACTCCTGTGTCCAGAATATTGCAACAAAATACTTAAGAGTATAGATAAAGAAAGTTCAAGACAATACCTTGTATTAATTTTCTTTCATCTGAGATGCTCACACACCGGGAAATCCGTTGATTCTTAAGACTGAAAAGCCAAACCGGTCCTATTTGCCGCAGGGAGTGAACAGACTGAACACGGGTATGTCTCTCTGTATTGCCGTGAGGCCAAGCCCACAATCACACAGGTTTGTAGCAATCAGCACGAACATCAATACGATAAGCAGCCTCCAGAGTTATAAAAATCAAATCCTTTGTGAAACAGCGATTTTTATTTCTAACAGACCAGAGACGTTGCAAACTAACATTCGGCATGTCTTGCCTTCCGGACCTCCTTGAGTCCCTCTGTGGCTCAGTGTATGGAGGTGATTGGCCTCATGGTGTCCTGGATGGACATCATTCCTTTTGCCAGGTTCCATCTCAGACCTTTACAACTGTGCATGCTGAGGCAGTGGAACGGCGATCATTCAGATTTGTTTCAACAGATTGTATTAGACAGCTGGTCGAGAGAATCACTCTCTTGGTGGCTCTGTCTAGATAATCTGGACATGCTTTTTAAGACCATATTGGGAGATTGTGACTACCGACGCAAGCCTATCCGGATGGGGAGCTGTTTGGGGTGCCAGGAAGGCACAGTGGTTGTGAACTCAGGAGGAGTCCTCCCTCCCGATCAATATTTTGGAACTCGGGCAATCTTCAAGGCCTTGAAGGCTTGGCCACTATTCGGTTCGTCCCAGTTTATCAGATTCCAATCAGACAATATAAACTCAGTGGCTTACATCAACCATTAGGGGGGACGAGAAGTTCCTTGGCGATGAAGGAAGTATCTTTGATTCTGGAGTGGGCTGAGACCCACAGCTGTTCGCTGTCAGCGATCCACATTCCGGGTGTCGACAACTGGGAGGCGGATTTTCTCAGCAGACAATCCTTCCATCCAGGGGAATGGTCTCTTCATCCCGAGGTGTTCGCAGATATATGCAGCAAGTGGGGGACGCCGGAGATTGATCTCATGGCGTCCTGTCTCAATACCAAACTTACTCAGGTACGTGTTGAGGTCGAGGGATCCCCAAGCGGATCTAATAGAGGCATTAGTAGTGCCCTGGAGGTTCAAACTCGTATATCTTTTTCCTCCATTACTGCTTCTTCCTTGAGTGGTGGCCTGTATCAAGCAGAAGTTGGTATCAGTAATCCTGATTGCTCCATCGTGACTGTGAAAGACTTGGTTCACGGATCTAGTGGGGATGTCCTCATCTCATCCATGGAAGTTACCTTGTCGCAGAGACCTGCTGATACAAGGTCCATTTGTTCATCAAAATCTAGATTCTCTGAGGCTGACTGCGTGGAGATTGAACGCTTAGTCTTAGCCAAGAGAGGTTTCTCCGAGAGTGTCATTTATACTCTTATTCAAGCTTGTAAACCAGTTACTCGGCGTATCTACCACAAGGTGTGGAGAACCTACTTATTCTGATCTGAAGAGCATGGTTTTTCCTGGCACAGAGTTAAGGTTGCCAGAATCTTATCTTTTCTCCAGGATGGGCTGGAGAAGGGCCTTTTTGCTAGTTCCCTGAGGGGACAGATTTCGGCCCTGTCGGTTTTATTGCACAAGAGATTGGCTGAGCTTCCGCACATGCAGTCTTTTGTTAACGGATTACTTTCTGTTATAATTTTTAAGCTAAACAACTAACATATTAAAGTTAATAAACATTAATTAAAACCTACTGACCTATATTTTCTCCAAAACAAAGTTTCATAACATTCTAAAAGTTATATCTTTTATTCGCCGATGATGTCACTATCATGCCCACTATATGATGTCACTATCATGCCCACTATTTTCAGCACTGAGTGTTCAAAATACTTAAACCAATAACTTTGTGTTTAAAGCACCATTTTGAAACCTAGGTATTGTAAATGGATTGGTACAGAGGAAAGGACACCCACGGAGTGGGTTTGGAAAACAATTAAATTTGCAGACAAGATTTCTGATATACGGTAGAGATTTGTTAATGAAATGCTATTGATAAAAAGCGTATTTGGGGTAGTTAGTTAGTAACAGGCATAGAAAATATTTACTTACAGTGGCCCTTTAAGGCTCTAATTTGGATCAGACCTGTGTTTAGATCTGGGGCTCCTCCTTGGAGCCTAAATCTTGTTCTTCAGGTTTCGTTGTAGCCTCTGCATTCTGTTGACATTAAATTGTTATCGTGGAAGGTACTCTTTTTATTGGCTATTGCCTCTGCGCAGAGTTTCTGAGATCTCTGCTTTGCAATGTAAGCCCCCTTATCTGATTTTTCATGCAGATAAGGCAGTTTTACGTACTGTTAGTTTTTTTTTCCTAAGGTTGTGTCAAATTGCAACATCAATCAGGAGATTGTGGTTCCTTCCTTGTGTCCTAATCCTTCTTCATCGAAGGAACGCTTACTTCACAATTTGGATGTGGTTCGCGCCTTGAAGTTTAGACAATCTTCCTCTTTGTTTGTTGTCTTTTCGTTGAAGCGTAAGGGGCAGAAGGCTACTTCGACTTCCCTATCTTTTTGGTTAAGGAGTGTCATCTGCTTAGCTTACATAACAACGGGACATCGTCCTCCTGAGAGGATAGCGGCTCATTCCACTAGAGCAGTGGCTTCCTCTTGGGCCTTTAAGAACGCGGCCTCTATGGATCAGATTTGTAAGGCGGCTAGCTGGTCCTCCTTACATACTTTTTCAAAATTTTACAAGTTTATGTTTTTGCTTCGGCTGAAGCAACTTTCAGGAGAAAAGTTTTGCAGGCTGTGGTGCCCTATGAATAGGGTCCGCCTCTTCCCTTTTGTTCCCTCCTGTTATTCATTCAGTATCCTCTGGAGCTTGGATATATACAGTAAGGAATGAAGCCGTGGACTCTCCCTATCTTAGGAAGGAAAACATAATTTATGCTTACCAGATAAATTCCTATCCTTCCGGATAGGGAGAGTCCATGGCCCCCACCCGTTTTTTCTTGTCTATGGGCGGCCCCCTATTTATTTTATTCTTCTGGCACCATTTATACCCTAATGTTTCTCCTACTTTTCCTTGTTCCCTCGGCAGAATGACTTGGGTAATGAGGAAGTGGGAGGGATATTTAAGCTTTTGGCTAGGGTGTCTTTGCCTCCTCCTGGTGGCCAAGTGTTGTATTTCCCAACAGTAAGGAATGAAGCCGTGGACTCTCCCTATCCGGAAGGAAAGGAATTTATCTGGTAAGCATAAATTATGTTTTTTTGCTAAATTGTCCAAATGTGAGTTTGAAAGACAATATAGCTCATTTTTGGGCTATGTCATAAAGATGGATTTAACAAATAAATTACAGGCAATTGCTGATTGGCCTCAGCCCACTACAGTCAGGGGAATCCAGCGCTTCATTGGCATTGCCAATTATTACCGTAAGTTTATTAAAGACTTTTCACAAATTATTGCCCCAATAACTGCTCTTACCCGAAAAGGGGCTAAGTGCAAAATTTGGCCTGAACCTGCTTTCAAGGCCTTTGAAACGTTAAAAAATGCCTTTCTTTCTTAAGACACGGTGAGTCTATGGGATCATCAATTACTGTCAGGAATATCATTCCTGGCCAGCAGGAGGAGGCAAAGAGCACCACAGCAAAGCTGTTAAGTATCACTTCCCTTTCCACAACCCCCTGTCATTCTCTTTGCCTTAGGTGGAAAGAGGAGGTGAAATTGTAGGTGTCTGTTCAAGATTCTTCTATCAAGAGTTTATTATTTTGGAAGCCTGGGCAAGTTTGCTCTGATCTTCCCTGACATGCTGGGTTTAGCTGTACTCCATGTTAGTCTCTTCAGTAGTGCTGTGGAAGCTTTAAAACAGTTAGGAACTTATTGCTGCCCTTCTATAGTATGCCAGAGTAGGCTTACTCTGTTCATTATTTATTTCACAGAACCCTGTGAGGAGCAGCTTCCTCCCATTCCTGGAGCCGTCTCCCTGTTGGACAGGCAAAGGTGCAGGTAAGTGCCATTTTTATCTTAAGAAACCCTGGCACTTAAGTGGTAAAATTTTTCTTTATGCACCTTTTACTGGGACAAGTATTCTCCTGAGGCAGAAGGAATTAACAGGCTGGCAGGGCACTGTGGACCTAGCGGAGGCAATTCCTTACAACAGACTATGTTTATGTTAAGCAAAGTATTTTATTGGTGGCTCAGTTACAAGGGTTGTTGCTTATATGGTGTGTATCATGCGGCCTCCGTTCCGTTTTTCACTTAGGAGACCGGCCCGTAATCCTGTGATGACGTCATAGGGGTCAGGCTCCTCCTCCCCAGACGCGGCGCGCGCTTTGTCTTGGCGCCTTTTCTCTCTGAGAGTTTTCGCTGACTGTGTTTTCTTCTTGTTGGCCCCTGCATGTGCGGAGTAGATTCCGGTGGCTTCTCCATTTCAGATTAAAGGAGGTCAGGTAAGCACCGCAGTGTAGTGCTGAGGTGTAGGGGTGCCTAAGGGTAAAAAATTTTGTTGTGAGAACTTAATAAAAATCACCTAGATTACGAGTTTTGCGTTAGAGGCTTACACTCACTTACATGCAGCGCTGGTATTAAGAGTTTTCAGAAACCCGGCGTTAAAAGACAAGAAGTGAGTGTTGAGCAAAATTTTGCTCATTACCGCACTCCAATACCAGCGCTGCTTAAGTCAGCGGTGAGCTGGTGTAATGTGCTCGTGCACGATTTCCCCATGGGATTCAACGCGGAGAGCCGGCTGAAAAAAAGTCTAACACCTGCATAAAAGCAGCGTAAAACTCCTTAACGCAGCCCCATTGATTCCTATGGGGAAATAAAATTTATGTCTACACCTAACACCCTAACATGAACCCACGAGTCTAAACACCCCTAATCTTACACTTATTAAACCCTAATCTGCCGCTCCGGACACCGCCGCCACCTACATTATAGTTATGAACCCCTAATCTGCTGCCCCCAACATTGCCAACACCTTCATTATATTTATTAACCCCTAATCTGCCGCCCCCAACGTCGCCGCCACCTACATTTATTAACCCTTAATCTGCCGCCCCCAACGTCCCCGCCACTATACTAAATGTATTAACCCCTAAACCTAAGTCTAACCCTAAACCTAACACCCCCTAACTTAAATAGAATTACAATAAATCTAAATAAAATTACTATAATTAACTATATTATTCCTATTTAAAACAAAATACTTACCTATAAAATAAACCCTAAGATAGCTACAATATAACTAATAGTTACATTGTAGCTATCTTAGGGTTTATTTTTATTTTACAGGCAAGTTTGTATTTATTTTAACTAGGTAGAATAGTTATTAAATAGTTATTAACTATTTAATAACTACCTAGCTAAAATAAATACAAAAGTACCTGTAAAATAAAACCTAACCTAAGTTATACTAACACCTAACACTACACTACAATTAAATTAATTACCTACATTAAATACAATTAAATAAATTAACTCAATTAAATACAATGACCTAAATTAAATTAAATTAGCTAAAGTACAAAAAAAACCCCACTAAATTACAGAAAATAAAAACAAATTACAGAAATTTACACCTAATCTAATAACCCTATTAAAATAAAAAAGCCCCCCCCCCAATAAAAAAAAACCCTAGCCTAAACTAAACTACCAATAGCCCTTAAAAGGGCCTTTTGCTGGGCATTGCCCCAAAGTAATCAGCTCTATTACCTGTAAAAAAATACAAACAACCCTCCCAACAGTAAAACCCACCACCCACACAACCAACCCCCTCAAATAAAATACTAGCTTAAAAAAACCTAAGCTCCCCATTGCCCTGAAAAGGACATTTGGATGGGCATTGCCCTTAAAAGGCCAGTTAGCTCTTTTGCCACCCAAAGTCCCTAACCTAAAAATAAAACCCACCCAATACACCCTTAAAAAAAACCTAACACTAACCCCCTGAAGGACCGTCTTCATCCAAGCCGGGCAGAAGTGGTCCTCCAGACGGGTAGAAGTCTTCATCCAGACGCCATCTTCTATCTTCATCCATTCAGGTCGTAAGACCTCTGCTCCTTAACGTTTCCGCCAACTTTTAGTTGGCGGACTGAAATCATCCCGATCCGATCTAGATGATTGACGCCGCCGGTGTGCAGGGGGTGGCATTGCACAAGCATTTCACTAGAAATGCTTGTGCATTGATAAATGCCTACAGCTTATGCTGTCGGCATTTAGCGAGGTCGACCCTTAGGGGTCAATTTATCACGCTCCATATGCCCCGTGAAGGCTCGCCGGAAACAGAAGTTATGAAGCTGCTCCATAACCTGTCTGCCTGCTCTGAGGCGGCGGACAGAAATCAACCCGATTGGGTTGATTGATACCCCTTGCTAGCGAATCGGCAGGGGGCGGCATTGCACCAGCAGTTCACAAGAACTGCTGGTGCAATTATAAATATCGATTATATTATAAATATCGATGTGCGGCGGACATGATACGCTACATTGTATCATGTCTGTCCGCACAATAATAAATAGACCCCTTAGTGTCTTTTTGCCACAAAATGCAGTTTCTGAAAACACTTTACAAATAGTTGTTTATGTGAGATTAGATTCACAACTAAGAGAGAGTGGAACCATACGTTGTGATGAGTACTTTTGTATGGTGACTTTTATCCTTTGAACTATTTGAGATTTTCTTACTGTTGAAATCTCTACCCAAGTAATTGGTGTATTTAGTTTTTGTGTTGGCCTAGGAACTGGGAGATATTCTCCCCTGAACCCCCATTCTCAAAAATGATAGCTCATATTTGTCTCACTATTTCCCTAAGAAGGAGGAGTAAAGGGATACATTGAGGGGCCATGCGCACCCACTAGACAAACAGCTATCATTGATATGTAAAAATAATTGGAGAGTTTAGGCGTGTGAAGATGTCGTGCCATTCACAATTTACTGTCCATTTACCTGAGTAAATTTCATTTTTGTTGTTTCAAGTTAAAATGATAGAGTAGAATACATGTGTTTCATTGGAAGAAAAAATAGAATTAAATTATAGGGACCGTAGACACCTTGTAATTACAAGATATTTGTTGTCTTACTATAGAGCAACATAACAGCCAAGTCTAAACATTTCTAAAATAAATTAACACTTTGTTTGCTGCAGTTGTGTTTCAGTAACTAAACTCCACCCACCCCTTTGCTTTTTTGGAGGAGCCAATCTGTGCTACATGGTAACTATGTTAGCCACAGTGATTGTTAGTATGAAGTGATTTGTGTGGCCTGATTACCTTTAAGAAGACAGCACGGTGCATTTCTACAGCTCTGATAGTGAGAAAATCCACAATTATCAGAGCTAAATTACATGAAACCGGGCAAAAATAAGTAAATTAATATTGCACGTTGTTTTTTTCATTACGCATAGCTAAATATTTTATAATAAAATCTCATGGTATTTACTGTTCCTTTAATTACGACTCCATGTGATGATTCTCTTTGCACTTTTGAATGTGTTGTCTGATTTTTATTTTATTAATTTTCTTAAGTCTTCATTTATTAGAATAAAAATGGTAAACAATCTGTTTTAAAGTGTAATGTGAGACATTTATATTATTAGCTATATTTTAATTTATTTTTTTAAATGTTACTGTATTAATTACAACAAATTGCATTTAGTCAGTGTATACATTGAACTGCCAAATAAATTATAACTAGAACATTTCAACATTGAAAACTAATTTCTGATAGGCAATTTTTTAAGTTGACGATTGTCAAACAAACCAGGCAAATTGCTAGAACTTGGCCTATAAAAGCGCTTCATTCCTAGGCACACATATGGAGCAAGATTATAGCCTGGGCTATAATAAGCTTCTGTCACGTGAATCTCTAATGACTTCAGTGTAACCTCCTTGATTAGGACACTGAGTATATCCACACACTTCTCTTTTTATTAGACCTGAGTCACTGCACGGGGCACCACCAAACCACCCTCATAGCTTCCTATTCGTTTTCTGAGCTTCACTAAAATGATGAATGTCGAAGTGAAACAGGGGCAGCATGTGTGGACTGAACTATTGATTATATGAAAGCCTGGCTTTCATAATGTAATGGGATTTTTATTTGTTTCAGTTATTTACGTATTTACATAATACAGATAGAACACAAGTTTTACTGCTACACATTCACACCATTCATTCATTTTACTGTAACTATAATAACCTGAAATTAAGTATGAATATATCACTGTGTACACCTTTATTTAGATGATATATTTGATACTTTGTTTCATAGCTGAAGGAAAATTGTGTATTTTATAAGCGGTTTATTAATGGTAAATGTGAAACCATGAATCATCAAGGATTTAAAACAGGAGTTATGGATTTATATATTAAATGTATTTTTTTATATGTTATGGATTCAAACACCTACACTATATCACATTATAGATCATTTTAAGTTAATTTGCATTCTCTTCTGAATCATTAAAGAAACATTTTGACTTTACATTAACAGATTTGTCCTGAAAACTCTAAATTCTTCTATGCATGACTATTGTGTGTCCCTTTCTGTACATGGTGAATATGAGAGTTTATGGGTCTGCACCATTGCATTAAATAGGAAATAATTTCAAGAGTTAATTACATTGCCCTGTTTTTTTTAATGGCTGCATCAGTTTAACTTCACTATAAATATAACTTAATTTTACTTAAAGGGATATGAAACCCCAAATATTTATTTCATGATTCAGATAAAGCATGCAATTTAAAAAAAAAAACTTTCTAATTTACTTCTATTGCCAAATTTTCTTCGTCCTCTTTGTATCTTTTGTTGAAAAACAGGGATGTAAGCTTAGGAGCCGGCCCATTTCTGGAGCATTATATGGCAGCAGTTTTGCAAGAATGTTATTCATTTGCAAGAGCACTAGATGGCAGCACTATCTCCTGCCATGTAGTGGTCCAGATGCCTACCTAGGTTTCTCTTAAACACAGAATATCATGGGAACGAAGCAAATTTGATAATAGAAGTAAATTGGAAACTTTTTGTTTAAATAGTGGGCTCTGTCTAAATCACATAAGAACATTTTTGTGTTTCATATCCCTTTTAATATTTGTCTGTTTTTTTTTTTTTTATTAATATTTAAGAAACTAGGGTAATGTATCTGCTATTTTGATTTAATGTGTTTTGTTTTCTTTTATGATTTTGTTTTTTAAAGAAAATGCATTATTGATAACTATGATTAAAATTATATATATATATACTGTATATATATATATATATATATATATATATATATATATATATATATACACACTAGGCCTGTCAAAAATAATCGTTTTGACGATGCATCGCGATGCGGCATGAAACGATTCTGCATCGATGCGCTGAGACGCGATAATCGATTAACGTTACCCACGTGACCAGCCTCCAGGAAACGTAAAAGAAAGTGCGCGAAAGTGCGCGGTACATCGTTTTGACGTCACTGACGTCACGTCACCCAATAAAGCAACATGGGCGCTCATGGGCGGTCTCTTGAAGTGCCGAAGTTACGCAGTAGGAGCAAAGCAGCAAAGCAGGAGTTTGTTGCCTGAGATTGATGATGGTACACGGCGGTATACTACAGCTACACGGCGGGCTCATTTTTATTTTGTGGGAGACAGAGGAGGAGACCTATGGTGAGAATTAGACTAACTAACTGTTTGTTTAGTTAATAGTTACCAAAACGTTGTACATTTTGCCAATGCCATGCCATAATTGCCATTGCCATGCCTGCCTATTGCCTCAACTGCCTACTACTTGCCAATAGGTAAGAGCAAATCAATAAGGGGTACACAATCACATTTATTACACAATAAGGGGTAACAATTAAATACTTGCCTTATTTACTTAACGTAGTATGCTGAGCTGACTGAGGCTCAGGCTGCTGCATAATTAATTGCTGCATTATTGAATAATATTGCATATATAAAAAATGTATTATAAATAAATATAGTATACTATTATTGTCTAATAATGTCTCTATTAGTCTAATCTGTATCTATATCTACATGTTTTTCACATGGATGGATGGCCTGGTCTGAAGTTCTAATATTTTAATAATATATTAATTCAAGAAAGTGCATGCAATTTTAAACAACTTTCCCTATTATATAATTTGCTTATCCTTTGTTGAAATGCATAGCCTCCTCCTTGTGCACAAAGTATTATATACTTAGTAAGTAATGTGTGTGCTGTGCAATGCATTGCTAATATGTCATCAACAAACGATATCTGAGAAGTATGAAGCAAATTAAATAATAGAAGAGTTAGTTATGATGTTTATTTAAAATTGTATTCTCTATCTGAATCATGAAAGTAAATGTTTGGGTTTTTGCACCTTTAAGTGTGTAATATATTACAGTAACTGTGTCAGTGAGTGAGTGATGTCCCCTGCAATTATCACAATGCAATTTGTTTTAAAATTTATGTTCGCAAAATGTATGGCATTGGCAAAGTAGTTGAAGTTACTAGTACTTGTTGATTTTACATTTGCGGCTTGACATTTTGACAACTGGAACTTAGTGTATTTTCTTTTTTTTTTAACACTGACAGAGTTTGACGTTGACAACAACATCATCCGTCACATATGTACATGTCATGCTAAAATGACAGAGGGAGACAAAAAAGATAGAGAGATAAAAAATGCACCTAGCATTTTAAAAGCAAGCATCTGGGCACATTTTGGATTTTATGAACATACTGGAAAGCACGAATTGGGCAAGACACACGCGGTTTGTAAAGCCTGTCACACAAAAATTAAATACCTAGGGAATACTACTAACTTGAGAAATCACGTTAGACGTTTTCACTCTGAGATGCTAACCCCTGCCGCTGTCGCCAGTGCCACTGCCAAGGAAATAACAAGACTAGCTGAAGCTCATCAGCCAAGAATTGATGCAATGCTGTCAACTTTGCCACCCAACTCTGAAAAAGGGAAGAGAATAACCAAAGCTGTGGCAACTTTCATAGCGAAGGACCTACGGCCTTACTCTGTTGTGGAAAACCTTGGGTTTCGCAACCTGTTGAAGACACTAGAGCCACGTTATAAGATCCCGTCACGCAATCACTTAACAGAAAACGTTATACCTGCACTCTACCAAGAAACAAAAGCTCAGGTAATTGCATCAATGAGCCAAGCCAGTCGAGTCGCACTAACGTGTGATTCATGGACTTCAGTCACGACGGAGTCTTATGTAACAGTAACTGCACATTACATTAGCAAGGACTGGAAGATCTTGTCGCATGTGCTGCAAACGAGAGCAGTTTATGAGTCTCACACGGGTTCTCATCTGGCGGAGCTACTGTCTCGTGTCGTGGAAGAATGGCAGCTGTCCGATAAATCTGTAGTGCTTGTGACCGACAATGCTTCGAACATGATTGTTGCTGCTCAAGTTGGAAAATTCCCTCATGTAAAATGCTTCGCCCATACACTGAATCTCGCATCCCAGCGGGCGCTGAAAGTGGCCACGCTCTCCAGGCTTTTAGGCAGAGTGCGACGAATATCAACATTTTTTCACCGCAGCACTACAGCAAACCACTGTCTGAAAGAAAAACAGAAATGTCTTGGCCTGAAGAATCATAAGCTAATAACTGATGTGACAACAAGGTGGAACAGCTCATATGACATGGTCGAGAGGTTCCTAGAACAGCAACCTGCAATCTGTGCCACATTGTTGTCTCCAGAAGTCAGAAAAAGTGAGTCAGATCTCTGCACTCTCAACGAAACAGATGTGTCAAATGCAGAGGATGCTGTGAGTGCATTAAAGCCAATGAAAGATGCAACCACACTGATGTCAGAAGAGCGCAATCCAACTGTTTCTCTCATTGCCCCTCTAAATGCACAACTGCTCCAGAACATGACAGACACCATGGGAGACACACCCATGATCCATGAGATCAAGAATGCCATCAAAACAGATCTCCTGAAGAGGTACAGCAGTGAGGCAGAGAAGAAGATACTTTATACAGCCTCTGCCCTGGATCCTCGTTTTAAGGGACTGCCTTTTATTCTCACAGAGGAGGAGAGATTGGAGATATACAGAGGAGTGACTGAGGAGGCTGCATCCTTGGAGGTAATTTTAATTGCATCATGTTTCTTGAATAGATGTGAGCTGTTGTATGCATTTATTTATGCATTACTGTCTCTCTGAGCACACACATAGCATTAGCTGGCTGGCTGCTCGAGGTAATAATGAATGCTATTTTTTCTATTCTTTTGTTCAAACACAGATTGAGTGTACTAGTACAGTTACATCTAGGAGGACAAACGTGGATGAAGTGCCACTGCCTGAGGGAAAAGAAACTCTGGAAGAAGAATCAGCCATCGAGGAGGATAACCCTTCTCCTCCCAAAAGAAAGTCCACATCGCTTCTCATGACTTTGCTGGGACAGTCTTTCACTGACACTGAAGGTACAATAGAACCCAAGACCCCCTATGCCAAGGCTGAAGAGGAAATAGAGAAATATTGTAAAGCCCCATCTCTGCCTCTCACTGAAGACCCTTTGAAATGGTGGCATGTACATGAGGTCATATTTCCCCTCCTCTCTCATTTGTCAAAGCGATACTTGTGTATCCCAGGTACAAGCGTGTCTGCAGAGCGGGTTTTCTCCACTGCAGGAGATGTGGTAACGGCTAAAAGAAGCACCCTCAAACCAGAGCATGTGGATCAACTAGTGTTCTTACAGAAAAACCTACATATTCCATAATTCTGAGTAGTGATTCAGGTTTATAATATTAATATTTAATGTTTTTTGGCACATCCAGAAGAAAGTGCTGTGTGCCCCACTGCCCAGTGCAGACTACTGTTAAGTTATTTTATATTTGTTACTGTTATATAGCTTATAGCTTTTTGAAAAATGAAGCTTAAAACCTTGAGTAAATCTTTGTTGGATCACAAAATATACTAGTACACTACACGACACGACCGACCACGTCACTCTGTCACAGTCACACACACACACACACAATACAAAAGAAACAACACACAACTGCACACACCTCATGTGTGCGTGTCAGTGTCACCCTTCACCATGATTCACTCTTTTTATGATGTGTGTTTTTTTTGGTATTGTTTGACTGTGTGTGACTGTGACTGTGTGTGTGTTGTGTAACAATATATTTGTGATCCCATAAAGATATTGAT
The DNA here is from genome assembly GCF_027579735.1 of Bombina bombina. NCBI lineage: Eukaryota > Metazoa > Chordata > Amphibia > Anura > Bombinatoridae > Bombina > Bombina bombina. The sequence continues at coordinate 1,007,048,027 of NC_069503.1, forward strand.
AATCAAAGTTAGTAAATCTAGTAGTTCAATGCTACTTCTTGTATAATGTCTATTACTACTTCTAGTGTTACTGTGATGTTTGCCAATCAGGAAGTGCTCTGTTTTGTAGATGTTGTGCTATTGTTACAGCACACCCCTGTATTGTTTGCAATGCAGTGAGTGCATAGTGCACACTGCATAAGGGATTATTAATATTATTCATTCACACTAAAAAATTGTCTATTTTAAATAGACCCTTTAAGAAAGATATCATATGTTTTTGTTTATGATCCCAATCCCAAATGCCATCCCACCCACTCCCAGGCAGATCTGTAGGGGTTAACCGAATATAACCAACCAGTTAACAATAACAATGTGTGTACTGCAGTGTCTAACTGTCTCTTTATGAGTGTGTGAGTGTGTCTGTGAGTGAGTGCCAGTTTGAAAAGTTTGTATGTATCTCATTCTCTATGAGTGTGTGTGAGATGAGTGTATTAACTGCCTTTGAATTTTTTTGTTTGTATGTGATTGTGTGTCTGTCCCAGTGTCACTGTCTAAGTGTCTATGAGTGTGAGTGTGACTGTGGCTGACTGTGGTGCCATTGAATGTTTTTGTTTGTGTGTGTGTCCCACTGTGTCTCTAGTGTCTGAGTGTCTAGTGAGTGTGACTGTCTAACTGTCTATGAGTGCACTATGCAGAGAGTGAGACTGAAGCCAAACCCCACTATAGGGGAAGGAAAAGCCTTGAGTAAACCTTGAGTAAATCTTTATTGGATCACAAATATACTGTGCACTACAGACAGTACAGCACACACACAGTGCCACACACAACAGCACAATACAAAAATAAAGCACACACACCTCAGGTGAGTGGCGTGCCACCCTTTCTTCACCATGATTTACTCCTTGATGTCTGTGTCCTTTTTTATGTATTGTTTGTTTGTGTGTGACTGCTGTGTACTGTTCAGTGACAGACTCAGTCACTATTCAGTTGTGTGTAGTACTGCTTTAACAGTAACTAATAACTAACTAATTATATTTGTGATCCCATAAAGATAATATAATCATCAAGAAGAAACTGTAGTTATAGTAGTTCAGTTCAATGCTACTTGTTTTAAATGTCTCTCTCTCAGTCTCTAGTACTATTGTAAGTCTGTAACTGTGTAAACTAATTGTATATGTCACAATCACATGTGTGTTGTGTGCACACTCTGTGCTGTGTGTTGTGTTCCAGATTCTTCACGTGATGTTTGTTTGCCACAAATTGACAGTCATGAAGGCACAGTGGACTGCACCTGTAATTTTGTACCTATAAGGGATTTATGTTTTGTTTTCTGAGGACAATTTTCACACAAATAAGGTATTATGGTGGTAACTTAAGCTTAACCTATCTATTTGGGTTTTAATTTAATGTCTATTATATTATTATTACTAAGTAAGTAAAGAAATTAAATTAAAACCAACATAGATAGGTTAGACATTTATTTGTTGTTCATGTTTCTTTACAAGTGTATAGTGTACTACTTACTAATATATAATATATACATTTAAATATTTTCTTTTACTGAAGAAGTACACTGTGAGCACTGCACTTTTTACACTACGTACTCTGTAACTACAGTTTGATGCCATAATATTGTTTCCAAACCAATACAACAATTGCCATTTAGTATTTACTGTTCTATAAACTGTTGTTGTCTGCTGTGTTCAGACTTTGCCACAGGAAGAGTGTCCTTTTTTGAGCTAATAAAATAAAAAAGAGTTTATTTCAATACTTTGACTTCTTGAATTTTTTTTTCTGAAAAATTTAAAAATTGGGCAGAAATAGTGCAGTAATCGTGATGCATCGCGATGCATCGTAGAATCGAATCGTATCGAATCGTTACGATGATAATCGTAATCGAATCGAATCGTGAGACAGGTGAAGATGCGCAGCTCTAATACACACACGTTTTTTTCCACACTGGGAGTTTGGCTATACAGCCGTTTGAAGATTTAATATGTCCTGATGAAGGCTCGGATAGGAGCCGAAACGTCGACCATGCTTTGTTGATGTACGAATAAAGTTATTGTATTTGAATTTACAAATCCTGAGAGTGCCCTTCTTGATACGGATCTATATATATATATATATATATATATATATATATATATATATATATATATATATATATATATATATATATACACACACATACACAGACAAATAAATATATATATATATATATATATATATATATATATATACACAAACACACATTTATATACAAACACACATATATATATATATATATATATATATATATATATATATATATATATATATGTGTATATATCAGACAGAAACATACACAACATGATGTAACATAATTTTTTAAAATTTCAAGGGTAGAATTTTAAAAAATACAGTTGATTTGTTGTATTGTCTGGATTTTAATAAACTATAATTAATCAAGAAGCAATTAAATAATCTAAGTCTATGCAAATCTCTCTTTTTTAAATTGAATTATGAAGTTTAATGTTTTTCTTCCATATATGAGATAAAATAGCACCCTGAGGTTGGTCTTTCCCGGATTAGTGACTAATGCTCTTGTCATCTGTTCCTGATACATACATTTAGCATATAAAGGGTTAACTTTAGGAATGAGTATTGTATGAATCAAAGGCTCTAGTACAAGGGCAGGGACTTGACCATTGTGTTAAAGAGAGTTAGAGGCTTAATCCCCTAGGTAGGTGTGTACCATGTGTCTTAGGTCTGTGCAGGGATATTTCAGGAAGGTATTTTACATGTGTCAGCCTTGCCAGTTGAAAATACGCCTTTAGTAGTTGTTCATTTGTTACTAATCTCACCCCTCTGTTTGCTGTGCAGTAGTTTGTTCTGATGATGTGAACAGTAAGCCTGTAACTTCCTTGTAGAAACCGGTATGACAGTGGGAGGAGAGACTGCAGTTAAGCTGACAGAAATGGGGAATGCACAGAAAAAGTTTTCTCCTAAGAAGAACTGTCATACGAGTGAAGCATGTTCATCTCCCAAACACAGTAAAACAGGCACTCAGAATGGGCTACAGAAAAGCTCCAACCACGGAGACCAGGCAAAGAAAGAATCTAAAGAGAATGGGAACCAGAAACATACAGCAGAATCTGGAGCTGAGATCAGACACAAGGATGTGAGCGGGGAAGTCAGACCATCACTAGTGAACCTCCCCCTGGCAGCAAGATTAAAAGCAGAAGGGAACCAGCTCTTTAAGAATGGGCAGTTTGGAGAGGCTGCGGTTAAATACTCAGAGGCTATAGAAAGCATAAATAACATGGGTATGTACAATGCTTTATGTCAAGTCTGTTTATTAATCTGCAATGAAATCTATCACAGTAATATAAAACTAATGATGCATACTCACACCATTCCTTATATCTAATCTCAGCTACACACTAGATCTGTTGCTGTAACTCTGTTATAAGGTGCTGGTTTTGTTTGGGTCTTCCTGTGTGCTATAGCATGCTGTACTGATTAGGCAAGCACTCCTTGTAGAGACTGCAGTGCAAGCATACTGTGCTACTGCAGTACTGCCACTGATCTCATAAGCACAGAATGTTCTAATGAATTTCCTCAAATATTCCAGGTGAGAGCGCTGAGGAACTGGGGGTCCTGTATTCGAACCGAGCAGCGTGCCACCTCAAGGATGGGGACTGCAGAGAGTGCATTGAAGATTGTAACCAGTAAGTTTCCAAGAACCATTTTTAACCCTTTAATGCCAGGAGTAAAGCCTTGAATAGGTTAATGCTTAAAAGACCATATCTCTAAGCATAGCTTTCTTAAGGTATTTATGTGATGATAAATTCAGCAAGAGTAAAGGTCAGGGTGTGTGTTCTAAAGCTACTAAAGTTCAATATCAAGTCACTTGTGTGTCACTCATACAAAAATGGACTTTGTCACCTTCTTACTTCCAGTTTGTATCTAGAATCCAGTATTTTTAATACCTTGTAACTATTTTAATAACATTTCATTCTCATCCGTCATTTCTCTTTTATTGATCACACAGTAAAATATATTTAGATAAAGTACTGTTTATACTTACACTTGGTACCTTTCCCCTTCAGTCCCTCATCACCACCTACTCAGAGGAAGGAAATGTTCCTGTTTAATCCAATTTTTTTTTCTCAGTGCCCCTGGCAATGATCACCAGGCAATTAAGTAATGTTTAGTAGGTTTTATAACAAAAGAGAGTATGTGCTGTCTTTATTGTAAGAGACTGAGATGTATTAGTTCAGCACATTTTCTATGTATTGTATTCAGGCTCAAAAGATAACACAGTAGACATCAGTAGCTATCTTTTTGCCCTTGGCATTAAGACATTCAAGGCTAGTAATGAGAAAATAATAGGCAATGTTTTCAGTTTCATTACAATATCACTTGCTGGGCCTTTCTGTAATGTTGAATCTGTAAATATTGTAATTTGGTGTCTACTAGTGGTTACTTGCTGATTACTAAATATTTGAAATTCTTTTCTAGCTTCCTTAATACAACTTAATTTGTAAACCGTGCTGTTCTATTGGTCTCCATATTAGTGAGCAAAATATGTTATTAGTTGTTAATGATATTAGTACACTGTGTTAGCGTAGATTAGAGGCGAATGCTGGCCTTTGTCTTCTATTTAATGCAGTGATTTGCAACCTTTTTGTTTTTGCCGTGGCACACTTTTTTACATTAAAAAATCCTGTGGCACACCACAATCCCAAAATTTTACAAAATCACACAATGTAGCCTAATACAGGATATATATACAGTAAATATATATATATATATATACACTGTACTGTGCTGTCATGCCATGCCTCCTACAAACTATGCATGACATATTGACATTCATTCACAAACAATCATAATGATTGTCTGTGAATGAATGTCAATGTCATGGTTGTAAATGATGCCTGATGAGCCTGTCACATACCTACCAATATTTAAAAATTTGAAAGAGGGACACCCCCGCACTGTTGTCAGTCTACCGCGGCACACCTGAGGATCTCACACACTGGTTGAAAAACACTGATTTAATGCATAAAAAAGGTCTTCTAAGTAGAAATAGTTAATCTGTGCAAGTCTCCATAACATCACTACCTACATTTTCCTGGGTCTGCACTGCTAAAACAAATAATTAACCTGTTCTGTTCACTGTAGAAATGATGCTAAAGAAACATCTGTGGGCAGTTCCATTTATGCAATTGAATGGGACTGATCATATTTATACTGGACAGACTAGATGGGTTAGTCTTCATCAATATCTGTTTCTATGGAATTATAACTTTTTATTTTAGTATTTTCCCTGCCTACAAGATCACCTTGATGTTTTTTTGGTGTTTTCTTCAGCTGACTTGGAAATATTGCAGATCAACCCTTTTACAAAATATTCATTGGTTACATGTAAATGCTGTAGCAGCAACATTAGTTACAGCTCTTAAACAATTTAAAGTGGGCTAAAAGGACCATTCCATAGTATGCTGGAGGTGCAATATAACCCACCTTGGAGAAAGCCAAACTGAACACTCAAAGACATAAAAACAATGAACTGAATATAATATATTTGTTTATGGGCACACACTTGTAACAACACACGCATTGTAATGGTGTATTACAGCCTATTCACACATCTCTGCTTCTGACTCTGCACGTATTGCTCTAATAACTTAATGCTATATATTTTTATGTTAAGATATACTATATTCAAGATTTCCATCCCTTGCCACTAATTAAAGGGGCAGTGTTTTTTTTTTTTTTTTACTTTTAATGTGCTCCCAATTATCCATTTTACTTGCTGGAGTCTTTTAAATTGTTTTCTTTTGCATGATGTACCGAGTCCATGGATTCATCCTAACTTGTGGGATATTGTCCTTCCTGACAAGAAGTAGCAAAGAGAGCACCACAGCAGAGCTGTCTATATAGCTCCCCCCTTAACTCCACCCCCCAGTCATTCTCTTTCCTGGCTCTAAGCAGGAAGAGTAAAGAGAAGAGGTGTTAAACTGTTAGTTTTATTTTATCTTCAATCAAGTGTTATTTTTAAATGGTACCGGTGTTGTACTATTTACTCTCAGGCAGGACATAGATGAAGATTTCTGCCTGGAGGATGATGATCTTAGCATTTGTAACTAAGGTCCACTGCTGTTCCCACAGAAGCTGAGGAGTGCAGGAAAACTTCAGTGTGAGGAACGGTTTCTTGCTATACAGCAATGAGGTATGTTCAGTCATATTTTCTGCAGAGACTGTGTTAACTCAGAAAGGCTGACAGTGTCCCCATTAGGGGAAGGGTAAGCAGTAATCCTAGTGTTATCAGAGGTTTTTACTAGCTTGCATAAAGGGTTAATTTTTTGTGGGCACTCAGTTTGTTATGTGAATTTGGGACAAACGTTTTTGTGTCTGGGAGTAACGTTTTCTGTTTTATGGGACATTTGCTTGAGGGTTCTTTGGGGTTGTTTATAACCCACATGGCTTTCAGGCAGGGTTTGTTAGTTTTGTGTAGGCCCCAGCAACATCGAATGAGGTGGGCGGGGCCTACATTTACAAGTAGCAAGCAACTTCTCCTGAGGTCCTGATAGTCTTCTGAGGGACTAATTGAAGCTTTAAACCCCATATTATCGCTTCCTAAGGGCAGGTAGGGCCACAGCAGAGCTGTGGCAAGGTGCTTTAGGGGGTTTTAACCGGTTTTAGACATATTTCAATCCGTTTTTTTCATTTGGGGGTTTATTGCTTATTAACTTGTGATGCAATCCTTCTAAAGCTTTGTGGCTACACTGTTAAAATTTCAGAAAAATTGAAGCAATTTTAACCTGTTTTGCAGTTTGTGTATGCCTTTTTTTCTCTTAAAGGCACAGTACCGTTTTTGCAAATTGTGTTTTTTTTTCATTAAATAAAGTGTTTTCCAAGCTTGCTTGCTTTATTACTAGTCTGTAAAACATGTCTGACACTGAGGAAACTCATTGTTCAATTTGTTTAGAAGCCATTGTGGAACCCCCTCTTAGAATGTGTCCCCCTTGTACTGATATGTCTATAAATTGCAAACAGCATATTTTGACTTATAAAAGTTTGGCATTAGATGATTCTCAGACAATCAGGTTTTGCCATCTAGTTCTCCCCAAGTGTCACAACCAGTAACGCCCGCACAAGCGACGCCAAGTACTTCTAGTGCGTCTAATTCTTTCACCTTGCAAGATATGGCTTCAATTATGAATACTACCCTTACAGAGGTTTTATCTAAGCTGCCTGGGTTGCAAGGGAAGCGCAGTAGCTCTGGGTTAAGAACAAATGCTGAGCCTTCTGACGCTTTAGTAGCTGTATCCGATATTCCCTCACAATGTTCTGAAGTAGGGATGAGGGATTTCCTGATTCAGGAAAGATGTTTTCTCAGACAGATTCAGATATGAAGGCATTTAAATTTAAGCTAGAGCACCTCCGCTTATTGCTCAGGGAGGTTTTAGCTACTCTTGATGATTGTGACCCTATTGTAGTTCCAGAGAAATTGTGTAAAATGGACAAATATTTAGAGGTTCCTGTTTACACTGATGTGTTTCCGGTCCTTAAGAGGATTTCGGACATTGTTACTAAGGAGTGGGATAAACCAGGTATTCCGTTCTCTCCCCCTCCTGTTTTTAAGAAAATGTTTCCCATTTCTGACACCATAAAGGACTCATGGCAGACGGTCCCTAAGGTGGAGGGAGCTATTTCTACTCTGGCTAAGCATACAACTATTCCAATTGAAGACAGTTGTGCTTTCATTGATCCTATGGATAAAAAATTAGAGGGTCTCCTAAAGAAAATTTTTGTTCATCAAGGATTTCTTCTTCAACCTATGGCATGCATTGTTCCTGTAACCACTGCAGCTGCCTTTTGGTTTGAGGCTCTAGAAGAGGCTCTTCAGATGGAGACCCCACTAGGTGATATTTTGGACAGAATTAAGGCTCTTAAGTTGGCTAATTCTTTTATTACAGACGCCGCTTTTCATCTTGCTAAATTAGCGGCTAAGAATTCAGGTTTAGCCATTTTAGCGCGTAGACCGTTATGGCTTAAGTCCTGGTCAGCTTATGTGTCATCTAAATCTAAGCTTTTGTCCATCCCTTTCAAAGGTAAGACCCTATTCGGCCTGCATTGAAAGAGATCATTTCAGACATTACTGGAGGGAAGGGTCATACCCTCCCTCAGGATAAGTCAAATAAGACAAGGACCAAACAAAATAATTTTCGTTCCTTTCGAAACTTCAAGAGTCCCTCTACCTCTTCCCCTGCTGCAAAGCAAGAGGGGAACTTTGCTCAATCCAAGCCAACCTGGAGACCTAATCAGGCTTGGAACAAGGGTAAACAGGCCAAAAAGCCTGCTGCTGCCAATAAGTCAGCATGAAGGAGTAGCCCCCGATCCGGGACCGGATCTAGTAGGGGGCAGACTCTCTCTCTTTGCTCAGGCCTAGGCAAGAGATGTTCAGGATTCCTGGGCAGTAGAAATTGTAACCCAGGGATACCTTCTAGATTTCAAGAATTCCCCTCCAAGGGGGAGGTTCCATCTTTCTCAATTGTCTGTAAACCCGGCAAAAAGAGAGGTGTTCTTACGCTGTGTAGAAGACCTTTTTACCATGGTAGTGATCTGCCCAGTTCCAAAAGCAGAACAGGGGCAGGGGTTCTACTCCAATCTGTTTATAGTTCCCAAAAAGGAGGGAACCTTCAGACCAATTCTGGATCTCAAGATCCTAAACCAATTCCTAAGAGTTCCATCTTTCAAGATGGAGAGCATTCAGACTATCTTACCATTGATCCAGGAGGGTCAATATATGACCACCGTGGACTTAAAGAATACGTATCTACACATTCCTATCCACAAAGATCATCACCAGTTCCTCAGATTCGCTTTCTGGACAAGCATTATCAGTTTATGGCTGTTCCTTTCGGGTTGGCCACGGCACCACAAATCTTCACGAAGGTGCTAGGGTCCCTTCTGGCGGTTCTAAGGCCACGGGGCATAGCAGTGGCACCTTATCTAGACGACATTCTAATTCAAGCGTCGTCCTTCCAACTAGCCAAGTCTCACACAGACTTAGTGTTGGCCTTTCTAAGGTCTTACGGGTGGAAAGTGAACGTAAAAAAGAGTTCTCTTTCCCCCCTCACAAGAGTTTCATTTCTAGGGACTCTGATAGACTCGGTGGACATGAAAATATTTCTGACAGAGGTCAGGAAATCAAAGATTTTGTCCACCTGCCAAGCTCTTCATTCCATTCCTCGGCCATCAGTGGCTCAGTGTATGGAGGTAATCGGACTAATGGTAGCGGCAATGGACATAGTTCCGTTTGCTTGCTTGCATCTCAGACCACTGCAACTATGCATGCTCAATCAGTGGAATGGGGATTATGTGGATTTATCGCCTCAGATAAATCTGGATCAAGAGACCAGAGACTCTCTTCTTTGGTGGTTGTCACAGGATCCTCTGTGCCAGGAAATGTGTTTCCGCAGGCCAGAATGGGTTATAGTGACGACAGACGCCAGTTTTCTGGGCTGGGGTGCAGTCTGGAATTCCCTGAAAGCTCAGGGTTTGTGGACTCGGGAGGAGGCTCTCCTACTGATAAATATTCTGGAATTAAGAGCTATATTCAATGCTCTCCAGGCATGGCCTCAGCTGGCTTTGGCCAGATTCATCAGGTTTCAGTCGGACAACATCAACAGCTCCAGGTCAAGGGATCCTCAGGCTGTACTGATAGATGCTCTAGCAGTACCCTGGTCGTTCAACCTGGCTTATGTGTTTCCACCTTTCCCTCTCCTTCCACGTCTCATTGCCAGAATCAAACAGGAGAGAGCATCAGTGATTTTGATAGTGCCTGCGTGGCCACGCAGGACTTGGTATGCAGACCTGGTGGGCATGTCATCCCTTCCACCATGGTCTCTGCCATTGAGACAGGACCTTCTGATTCAAGGTCCATTCAAATATCCAAATCTAATTTCTCTGCAACTGACTGCTTGGAGATTGAACGCTTGATTCTATCAAAGCGGGGTTTCTCGGAGTTAGTCATAAATACCTTGATTCAGGCTCGAAATTTATCATAAGATATGGCGTAAATATCTTTTTTGGTGCGAATCCAAAGGCTTCTCCTGGAGTAAAATCAGGATTCCTAGGATTTTGTCTTTTCTCCAAGAGGGATTGGAGAAAGGATTATCAGCTAGTTCCCTAAAGGGACAGATATCTGCTCTGTCTATTTTGTTGCACAAGCGTCTGGCAGATGTTCCAGACGTTCTGGCTTTTTGTCAGGCTTTAGTTAGAATTAAGCCTGTGTTTAAACCTATTGCTCTGCCATGGAGTCTAAATTTAGTTCTTAGAGTTCTTCAGGTGGTTCCGTTTGAACCCATGCATTCCATAGATATTAAGCTTTTATCTTGGAAAGTTTTGTTCCTAGTTGCTATCTCTTCAGCTCGAAGAGTTTCTAAACTATCTGCATTACAATGTGACTCTCCTTATCTTGTGTTCCATGCTGATAAGGTGGTTTTGCGTACCAAGCCTGGGTTCCTACCTAAGGTTGTTACTAACAGGAATATCAATCAAGAAATTGTTGTTCCTTCTCTGTGTCCTAATCCTTCTTGTAAGAAGGAACGTCTGTTGCACAACTTGGTCGTGGTTTGTGCTTTGAAATTTTATTTGCAGGCAACCAAAGATTTTCGTCAAACATCTTCTTTGTTTGTTGTCTATTCTGGAAAGCGTAGGGGTCAAAAGGCTACGGCGACTTCTCTTTCCTTTTGGCTGAAAAGCATCATCCGTTTGGCTTATGAGACTGCTGGACAGCAGCCTCCTGAAAGGATTACAGCTCATTCTACTAGAGCGGTAGCTTCCACATGGGCTTTTAAAAATAATGCTTCTGTTGAACAGATTTGGAAGGCTGCGACTTGGTCGTCGCTTCATACCTTTTCAAAATTTTATAAATTTGATACTTTTGCTTCTTCGGAGGCTATTTTTGGGAGAAAGGTTTTGCAAGCAGTGGTGCCTTCCGTTTAGGTTCCTGTCTTGTCCCTCCCTTCATCCGTGTCCTAAAGCTTTGGTATTGGTATCCCACAAGTTAGGATGAATCCGTGGACTCGGTACATCATGCAAAAGAAAACAAAATTTATGCTTAACGGATAAATTTCTTTCTTTTGCGATGTACCGAGTCCACGGCCCGCCCTGTCTATTCAGGACAGATAGTATTTTTTAATGTAAACTTCAGTCACCTCTGCACCTTATAGTTTCTCCTTTTCTTCCTTGGCCTTCAGTCGAATGACTGGGGGGTGGAGTTAAAGGGGGAGCTATATAGACAGCTCTGCTGTTGTGCTCTCTTTGCTACTTCCTGTCAGGAAGGACAATATCCCACAAGTTAGGATGAATCCGTGGACTCGGTACATCGCAAAAGAAAGAAATTTATCAGGTAAGCATACATTTTGTTTTCAAATCACTTTAACTTTCTTTACTTTTATTTTGCCATTTGAAATAGCTTAGCTTACACAAGATATAAGATAAAAATACTGCTCTCACTGTAAGGTCAACCTATTTGATAAGGTAGTGATTGCCGTTAGCAGAGACCGCTGTTTCATATACAAAAATATACCTAAAATAGTAAATTTCCATACATTTTAAATTCTGCTGCTTTTACAAGTCATTGTAAATACAATAAGGGGAAACCAATTTTTCAGTACACTGTCCCTTTAAAGGACTAGGGGATACACATTGTTTCAACATGCTATGTGCGCAGTCACAGAGGTAGCTTATTCTGATGTTTTTTTCTTTGTTATATCGATAACTGCGAATGCAAACTTAGGGAGGCAGCCATCAAGCAAATCCGATGTAATTTGTACGGATGAATATATTAAGGTAAATATTTAACAACGACTGTAATATACATTATCAGGGGTTAATACATAAATGAAGACATGGTTAGCAGAAAGATGATTGGATAGAGAGCTTCCAGATGTTCTAATTTTTAACCCCTACAAGTGCAAAATGCAGGTCAAAATACAATGGCTACCTCCCGAAGTTTGCATGTGCAGTCATGGTATAACAATGAAAAAAAAATCTGTCAGAATAAGCTACCTCTTTGACTGCGCATGCGAATAAGCAGTCACAGAGGCATAGCTTGAGATATTTTTCTTTCTGCAGAATAAGCTTCCCCGACCTGCATGCACACTGTGCGGTCACCACATTACATAGTGCACGGGTAGCTTATTCTGATAGAACATTTGTTTTATCAAATTTTCCTACTGTGGCTAATTGGCAAATTACATCATCACATTCCACAGATAATCTGTGGCATGCGCTGACATGCATATGTTCATGCGCATTAGCAGGGTAGGTAAATATGCTTGCAGTATTAGAGTTGCACCGCTAGTAAGTTAAAGCAAATCTTCATTTAAGTGATCAATTAAAGTCCATCTAAAATATCACTAAGATTCAGGATGGGATAAAATGTTGCAAGTTTACCATCACTTTAAATCTTCCTCCAAGCGATGTTTAAAGGGACAGGAAAGTCAAAATTAGGGCATGCAATTGTTAGAGACTTTTCAATTTACTTCTATTATCAATCTGACTTTGTTCTTTTAGTATCCTATGTTGAAAAGCATACCTATGTAGGCTCAGGAGCTAGCTGGTGACTGGTGGCAACACACATAAGCCTTTTGTCAGTGGTTCACCTGATGTGATCTCAGTAGTGCATTGCTGCTCTAAAGCTGGTTTTAACTGTGTGTTTAACCTCTTTGCTCGGGTTAAACACAGTTATATATGCAAGCAGCAGTTCAGTAATTAAATGCTTGAACACATTATAGCATTTTCTTTTTGCACTTTTATGCTCCTTTAATCTTATACTGAAAGGGGAGCAAAATAAATATTGAACGTGTATCGCAAAATTGTTTTCCTATGAGCAATTAACCATTTTATGTTACTGCCTCAAAGGGCTTATTATCCCTTATCCCTTAAATGGCAGAGCTTAATTAGGAGTCAGCTGCACATTTTTTAGCAACAAGTTTTTTTGGTATACAGATACAGTATATAAAGAACTGGCTAAAACAATTATGAGCTAGGGATTAAATACATTTTGTTGATCCCTGGTTCCTGGATATTGAAAGGTTTGGTACATGTGACAAGGCTGATTCAGTGAGCAGATACAAAAGCCCTGTCTTTAGGCATGCAAGGGAGAGCAGTATGTTGTTCCACTATATACCTTCATGAAACTTTGTGAATTGGATGTTAGGTCCTTAGCTGTGAAAAGGATCCACAGTTAGTATTACAATAAACCGTTTTTTTTTTACTACCTTCCTGTGTTTTGATAATGCTCTGATATGCCTTATTTGTTAAAGGACCAATAAATACCATAGAATCGCATAATCTTCTTATGGTGACTATACCACCTCCAAGCAAAGGAGAATCGCATAATCTTCTTATGTTCAGATGAGCGGTAGATTTATTTTCTGATAAATTTCAAAGTTTCCTTTTATTTCCTTTTCTCCTGTTTCACATGACAGCCATCAGCCATTCACAGTCTCAATCATGTTTATACTGCTAGTTGGTGCTATAGAAAGTCCATTTGATAATGGAAGTATATTTTTTAAATGTAATGTTCTATTTCAATCAATTTTAGAATACATTCACCCCTATTCCAAAATGTTTTAATTTGCATACAAATGGTTATTGTGAGGTTTTGAAATGTAAAAAGCACACAAAACCCATGCAGTGTATGTTGCAAAGGAAACGTGAGCCAAGTGTTTTCCTTTACACTGATTTAAAAGTTGTTCTAGCAACTTTAGTTCCTCAGTTATGATGTTTACATATTTATGCAAACTTATGGGCAGAATAACCAGTATTTCTTTCATAAAGGTGGTGAGAGTCCACAATCCATTACTCTTGGGAATAATACTCCTGACCACTAGGAGGAGGCAAAGATTCCAAAACTTAAAGAACCCTTAAAATCCCTCCCACTTTACTGGAAACTAGTCTTGTCATTGCCTTTGAAGGAGGAAGGTGAAGAAAGGAGGTGCTCCAGGTGTTTGTGACAAGGGTTCTAAAACAGATGTGAGGCCCAGTTTCCCATTAGAGAGCCACTGTTTGGACAGAGGGAAGTCTTTGATGTATAGGTAGTGGCCAAAACCCCCCACTGTTTTTAACAAAAATGTGGCAACCATAAGCACAAGTGAACACAGACTTATTTAGCATTGCAGTGCACTGATCGGTGAACAAGACTTTGACCGATTGATTAGTTAAGTCTGAAAATAACCCACTGGAATTGCTTAGGTTGCCTTATAAAAAAACATCCAAAATGCATAATTGGGTGGTAAAATGTTCACTTTGTTGTAGATATTCTGTAAACACAGACCATAATTCTACATCATTATTACATTTTGTAAGCAAAAATCCAATTGTTTTGTAGTTTATCTTTTTGTTTCTGCTTAGGCCAGTAATGGATAGATATGTAGCAGGCTTACATTTTTGCAGTTCTCACAAGTGGAAAACCCACAATTTTCAGGTCAAAATAAATAATAAATAGAAGTATATTACATAGTTGTTTTACTATTCAGAACTAAAGCTTTCTCCGCAATCTCGGTGTCCCTTTAATTTGCACCTTCACATGGGATAGCCGTAACTAAATTTAGTGATTGGCATTAGGCTATTTAATTTTGACTTTAGTAATTAAATCTTGTACCTTCAATGGGTTCCTCACAAACTGAAGGAATTATCTGTTTGTTTTTTTAATGTGTTTTGTAAATAAAATTGTCTCTAAAATTCTTTGAATTGTTGGTTAATTTCCAGACATTTTTACTTATTTACTCGTATTACAGATTTGTTTTACTTACTTGTAAACAAAAGTAGATTGCACTACTTGTTTTGTCAACGGAATAGATTGTAAACACAAAAGGCTTGTATTACAGGAAGTAAACTTGCAGACATTGGTTTCTAGGAAGACAGTGCAGGCAGTGCCAAATTCTTAACCAATGCGTTACTCCATCCAAATAGATATATACATTTTATTACTGAACTGAAATTAAAGTTGTATATAAAGCTGCAAGACAACATTTCAAATACAGTACTGAAGATTCTTCAAATTGTGCACTAGATAAAAAATATAATTTAAAATGTATTTTCAAAATGAAAATGACTTAGAGAAGTTAAAGGGATATGAAACCCATCATTTTCTTTCATGATTCAAATGGAGCATGTAATTTAAAGGGACATGAAACCCAAATTTTTTTTCTTTCATGATTCAGAAAGAGCATGTGATTTTAAACAACTTTCTAATTTACTTCTATTATCTAATTTGCTGAAAAGCATATCTAGATAGCATCAGTATCTGCTGATTGGTTGCTGCACATAGATGCTTCATGTGATTGGCTCACCCATGTGCATTACTGTATCTTCAACAAAGGATATCTAAAGAATGAAGCCAATTAGATAATAGAAGTAAATTGGAATGTATTCGCTACCTGAATCATGACAGAAACATTTTGGGTTTAGTGTCCCTTTAAATAACTTTTAAATTTACTTCTATTATCAAATTTTATTTGTTCTCTTGGTATATTTTGTTGAAAGCGGGGTGTAAGCTCAGGAGCATGCACATTGCTGGAGCACTAGATGGCAGCACTATTTCCTTCCATGTAATGCTCCAGATGCCTACCTTGGTATCTCTTCAACAAAGAATATCATGGGAATGAAGCAAATTTGATAATAGAAGTAAATTTGATCTTTTTTTTTTAAGTGGTATGCTCTGTCTGAATCATAAAAGAAAATGTTTGGGTTTCATATCCCTTTAAATAATCTGGTTATTGGCACTGATGGGCTGACATATGATCAGAATATTATGACATCCTTCTGCCAAAAAAAAGGAATTAAGAATGTGTGGGGTACTTTTGGTGGGTTGGTAAACAAGCTGGCCATAATTCGAAAAAACAAACCTGAATTAAAGACTGAGTAACCCGCACTTAAGGATTCTTCATTACTGATCTGTAGTTCCATCACTGTAATACATAGTAGCTGCAGATTATTTTTTAAATTCATTGTTATGCTTATATGATCTCACTTTGAGGATGTACAGTTTTGGGGACCAATTAAAAGGCACATTGCAGGACTAGAAGGACCTTAAGGAATGCTGCTAAATTAATAATTGAAGGGTTTACATTATACAGAGATATTTAACTAAATTGTTTTCTTTCTAATGGTTGTGACAGTCCACAACTTTTCTCTTGGGAATTACTTCACTTGGCCATCAGGAGGAGGCACAGACACCCAAACCAGAGCTTTAAGTATCCCCCCTACCTCCCTTTCTCCCTTTGCCTCATGAAGGAGAAGGCAAGGATAGAAGAGGTGCTGTTAAAACATGTTCTCCCTCACAGGTTAACCTGGAAGAGAGGATAGACATAGTTAAAACCACTGGTTCCTAAGCCTCCTCCAGTTGGCAGGTGACCATTTCCCTAGACTAAGCCCAGTTGCCACGGGCACAAGGGGTCAGGGACAGATCAAACGTACTCTGCTCCCTTGTCGTTCACTATGCATTCTGCAGGGAGTGTATCCCACTGTAAAGACTTGGTTAGTCAAAGCCAGGGGGTAAGAAGGGTTCGTAAGTGCTTAGTAAGTACGACATGTGACCTCTATAATGTTTCCTCTCACATTTTTGAGTTGCACAGAGGTTTGTGTACCATTAATTCTATGGCACAAAGGGGAGTCAGTAAGCTTTACTAGCACTTCTCAATCAGAAGTGACTAATATGGACATATGGCTCTTCCATTTGTGTTAGGGGGCTAGATAGGGACTGGTATTATGTCCCTTTAAGTGCTGCTACCATAGCGGTTCAGACTACATCAGCACATCTGCTCTGTCTGCATGATAGAAGCACTGAGGATAACTCGGACTATGTGCAGTTAGAGAAGGCAGCCATGGGAATGGGTTACTTAGTTTTCCAACCACGGGAGTAAAGTTTTGACACGCTCTGCGCCCATGACCCTCTTTCTCGGCTGTGGCGTGGATGGATATAGCTTATCTGGAGCGTATCCACACTGCAGCGTTCGGCTACACTTACAGCTCCAGGTGCTGGAAGGGGTAAGACACTTGGGTAACTGTTATCTCATACCGGATTTTAAAGGGATATACCCCTTTGCTTATTACACTTAATTTTTCATTGTATAGTGTTTGTGGGAATTGTACTAGGGAAATTATGGAGCATTCTACAACTGCTCCCACTCACATCTGTTCTTTGGAGGAGGGTACCCCTGATCCTATTGCTTCAGGGAATCGTTGCATGTTATGCAAATCAGTACCAGTGTCTCCCCCTGCACAGCTGTGTAACACCTGCTTAATTTAACTACAACTGCGGTAGTACTGCAGGTTTATGTTACTCAAGGTGAGGTAACTGACTTTGCCCCTGGCTTTAAAAATCCATTACAGTCAGCTGTAACTGATGCTATGGTGACTATACCACCTCCAAGCAAACTTAAACGTAAGTCCAAACACTTGGAGTCATACTCTTCCTCTAGGGATATTACTCCGGCCCAACTAGCTATTTATTCTGAGGTAGAATCTTCTATTTCAGAGGGGGAGGTCTCTTCAGAGGACCCTGGGCCACACTCTGATAAAGAACAGGAGGATCTTACGTTACAGTTTAAGATGGAACACCTGAGGTTCTTATTGAAAGAGGTCCTAAAATTGCTAGGCGTACAGGAATCTAAGCCCACTGCGGATCAACCTATCCAGAAATTAGATATGATTTTCAGCCCTAATGCTAAGGTCCCAGATACCTTTCCAGTGGTTTCAGTGATTATTGCTAACAAATTGGACAATTCTGGCGTGCCTTTTACTTCTTTCCCAGGAAGCTTTTTCCCATTCCTTCAGCAAATTTATAACTGTGGGGAGCCATTTCGAAGGTAGATGGAGCGATCTCCACTCTAGCTAGGAGAACTTCTATTCCACTGGAAGACAGTACATCTTTTAAAGATCCTATGGACAGAAAGAACCCTATGGAGGGTTATCTCAGAAAAGCTTTCTTGTAGGGTGGATTATTGTTGCAAACCGGCAAGTGCCATCACTGCAGTGTGACTCTTTAAATGATCTTGTCTCTGAGAAATCCTCTCTAGAGGATATTCAGGATCATATTCAGTGCCTAAAGAGGGCAAATGCTGTTATGCAGTAATTCAGATCATCCACTTGAATGCGAAAAATATAGCTCTTGCTGTCTGATGCAGAAAAGCCCTTTGGCTAAAGTCTTGGACAGCCGATATGGTGTCATAGTCGCAGTTACTGACTCCTTCTTTCAAGGGCAATAATCTGTTCAGCCCTGAATTAGATTCCATCATTTCTACCATCACAAGTGGAAAGGCAGCCATATTGCCTCAAGATAGGAAGTCTAGTCCTAAAGGGAAATCTGGCAGCAGGTTTCGGTCCTTTCGTCCAAACAAGGGACAGATATACCCACATAACCAGAAATCTGACTACTCAAAATCTACTCGGTGACCTCACTGGAACTGGAACAAGTCCAAACAGACCAAGAAGTCATCCACAGATAACAAATCTGCATGAAGGTGCGGCCCATGGTCCTCTCTAGTAAGGGGCAGGTTAAGCCTTTTCTGGGAAGTATGGGCAGGTACTATACAGGATCTTTGGGTTCTAGGGAGAGTTTCAAAAGAATACAGGATAGGTCTCAAATCTTGGCCACCTCGAGAGAGTTTTTTTTTTTCTGTCTCAAATGTCAGGAAGGCCAGAAAAAAGGACAGCCTTCTTAGAATGTGTGAAGGATTTAGAGATCATGGAAATTGCTACTAATGGGGTTTTATTCAAACCGCTTCATAGTCCCATAAAATGAGGGAAATTTCAGACCCATTCTATTTCTGAAGATCCTAAACAGGTCCTCGAGAGTACCTTTTTTCAAGATGGAGACGATCAGATATATTCTTCCACTGATGGTTCAGGGTCATTCCATGACCACTATAGACTTGAAGGATGCGTATCTACATATGCCAATTCATCCGGATCATCACAGATATCTATAGTTTGCCTTTATAAACAAACATAATCAGTATGCAGCCCTATCATTCTATTTGGCAACCGCTCCTCGAATTTTCACCAACATTTTTTAGAAGCTCTTCTGTGATCAGGGCCCAAGGAGTATTGGTGGCACTGTATTTGAACGATATCTTGGTTCAAGCTTCATCTTTACCTGTAGCTTCTCTTCATATGGAGAAACTACTGTGGTTTCTTCGCAAAAATGGCTGGAAAGTCAATGTGGCCAAGAGCGCCTTAATACCCAGCACAAGAGTATGCTTCCTGGGAGTCATCATAGACTAAGTGGAGATTAAACTTTTTCTGACAGATCAGCAAAAACTCAAACTACAAGTTGCATGTTAGAAGCTTCAATCTATTCAGTTTCCATTCATAACGCAATGTATGGAAGTTATAGGCTTGATAGTGGCAGCTTTGGATGCTGTACCATTTGTGAGGTTCCATTTAAGATCCCTTCAACTTTGTATGCTAAGACAGTTCAGATCTCCCCCAAACTATTCAGTTAGACTAATTGATAAGGAGGTCTCTTTCTTGGTGGACATACTCATCCCATTTTTCCAGAGGGATGTCCTTTCACAGACCAGATTGACAAATTATTACCACGGATGCTAGTCTATCCAGTTGGGGGTAGTTGGGAAAAATCAGAGATCTCAAGGGATCTAGTCCTCACAGGAGGCTCTTTTACCAATCAACATTCTTGAACGCAACTGGCCACTCTTTCGTTCATTCAATTCCATTCAGACAGCATCACAACTGTAGCCTATATAGACCACCAAAGAGGCACTCAAAATTCTCTTGCCATGCAAGAGGTTTCTCATATCCTTGATTGGGCGGAGACAAATCAGTGTGTCATTTCCGCAATCCATATCCTAGGTGTGGAGAATTGGGAGGCAGATTATCTAAATCGTCTGACTTTTCATGCGGGAGAATGGTCTCTCATTCAGGTGTGATTCAACGGAATAATGGATCTCTAGGGATGGCCGCAGATAGACTTGATGGCGTCCCAGCTGAATCACAACCTTCATTGTTCAAGAGATCCATGAGCGGAGCTGTGGATGCTTAGACAGCTCCTTGGTTGTACCATTTAGTGTATAGTTTCCCTCCGATCATCCTTCTTCCACGGGTAATAGCCAGTCTAAACCTGGAGAGAACTCCTGCCATCCTCATAGCTCCTGTGTGGCCACGCAAAACATGATATGCAGGTCTATCTTCCACTTTAACCATATCTATTAGAACAGGGTCCATTCTTTAATCAAAATCTGCAAAAAGTTTGACTGCTTGGAGATTGAACAGATGATTCTGTCCCACAGGGGTATCTCAGACTCTGTGATTGAGACCTTAGTTTAAGCTCCCAAGCCAGTTACAAAGACAATTTATCACAACATTTTTTCACCCAGTACCTCAGAGAAAAAAACGTTTTTACATGCCAGCAAAAAAACGTTTTACCTCAATAATTAATTGTCATTTAAAACCTATTGCAAGTCCCTGCAAAATAGGTTAAGTCTATGTATACAGTTTAAAAGCCAGAGAAGTACCATTTCCCAGAAAAATGAAGTGTAAAATATACATACATGACAGCCTGATATCAGCTACATCTACTGCATTTAAGGCTGAGTTTACATTATAACGGTATGGCAGGATTTTCTCATCAATTCCATGTCAGAAAATAATAAACTGCTACATACCTCTTTGCAGATTAATCTGCCTGCTGTCCCCTGATCTGAAGTTACCTCTCCTCAGATGGCCGAGAAACAGCAATATGATCTTAACTACTCCGGCTAAAATCATAGAAAAACTCAGGTAGATTCTTCTTCAAATTCTACCAGAGAAGGAATAACACACTCCGGTGCTATTATAAAATAACAAACTTTTGATTGAAGATATAAAAACTAAATATATCACCATAGTCCTCTCACACATCCTATCTAGTCGTTGGGTGCAAGAGAATGACTGGGGGTGACGTAGAGGGGAGGAGCTATATAGCAACTCTGCTGGGTGAATCCTCTTGCACTTCCTGTAGGGGAGCAGTTAATATCCCACAAGTAATGATGACCCGTGGACTGATCACACTACAGAAGAAAGGAATTTATCAGGTAAGCATAAATTATGTTTTTGTGTGTTCTTATAGAGGTAACTCCTGGCATTCAGTTAGGATACCACGTATTCTAGAGTTTCTGCAGGAAGGGCTTGATAAAGGTCTATCCGCTAGCTCGATCAAAGGACAGATTTCTGTCCTGTCAGTCTTATTGCATAGGAAGCTGGCTTATCTCCCTTATGTTCTGTCATTCCTTCAGGCACTGTTTCGAATCTCAATCTGGTCCTGGTTTCTCCAGTACTCACCCTTTGAACCTACGCATAATCTGGACATTAAGCTTTTATAGTTGAACTTTCTGTTCCTATTAGCCATATCATTTTGCACATGATTTTAGGTTTTCTGCAAAAGTGGTATCTTCTCATAACATTATTCAGGATATTGTGGTCTCTTCTTTATGTCCTAATCCCAAATCTCCTAAGGAGAGATAACTTAATAACTTGGATATGTTTAAGGCTTTAAAATGGTATCTAAAGACGACAAACGATTTTCATCAATCTTCTAGTCTGTTTGTGTTGTTTAAATTTATTGTTTTGTAAATTTATTTGTTTCTTGGTTGTGAGAGTCCACAAATCAGCCTGGATTTTTGTCTCAGTGGCGGCAGTTATAGTTGCACCTCTTTACCCCAGTTATTCCTTTATTATTCTCTCTTGACTGGACTATAGAACTACTGGGAGAGGGAAGTAGGAGGGATACTTAAAGCTCTGGTTGGTGCGTCTTTGCCTCCTCCTGGTGGCCAGGTGAAGTAATTCTCAAAAGTACGGTAGTGGACTCTCACAACCAAGAAATAAATAAATGTATCAGGTAAGAATAAATTATGTAATTTTTTTTTTACTTTAGAAAGAGGTGCATGAGAGGTGGTATAATTAATTTATATAAATATATTTGTGCTCCATATAGAGAGTTAGCAGTAACTGTGCATACCTAGTGTCACTATTAACCCTTAAAGGGACATGAAATCCAAGATTTTTCTTTTATGATTCAGAGCATATCATTTTAAACAATTTTCCAATTTCTATTGCCAATTTGTCTTCATTTTCTTGGTATCCTTAATTAAAGGAGCAGCAGTGAACTACTGTGAGTGAGCTGAACACATCAGTAAGCCAATGATAAGGGTCATATATGTTCAACCAATCAGCAGCTAGTTCCCAGATTCTGAATTTCCTATGTATGCTTTTCAACAAAGGATATCAAGAGAAGGAAACAAATTAGATAATAGAAGAAAATTGAAAAGTTGTTCAAAATCGTATGCTCTATCATGAAAAAGATGTTTTGGGTTTCATGTCCCTTTTAAGTGTCAAACAGTAGTAACACTACTGATCATACTATTAATAAGCCACTTTTAATTTACATTTCGCAATGGTTCAGTGATACATGGAATTCATCTTATAAAAAAATTGAACGATAGAAGAATATCTCAAAAATATATAAATATGATAAAGAGAAAAGAGAAATAGATTTACTATAAATGATGTCCATATATTTAATAAAATACATATTATAAGTTATTAAATGTTCATATACATTATTGCATTTTATTTTACATCATGTATTTATGTAGTTAATTCAAATGTTTATCAAGAGATACTAAAATATTTATAGCCATTATAATGGTTTTACACGCAAAAAATAATTATATTTAATGTGAAAGATGTGGTATAGCAACACCTGAAGTTGCTAATATCAGCTTCAGTGTTAAAGCCCTGAGGAACGTGTGTACACAACTTGAGGATGTAAAAGATCTCACTCTTTGGTAGAAGCACCTATCACCTGCTAGTGGGAGTCATACCACATGTTCAATGACACACCAGCGAACCATGTTTGTGCAACAATTATATGCATTGATAAAGTGTATAAAGATAGCTGATCAGTGCTCCCTATTCTCAACATGTTTTAAATGTTCACATGTGTACACGTGCCACGTATAGCTTATTGCATTATGCACAGCAAATTAATCACATTCATAACTCTGCAGTAAATGCAAGTATTGTCACATGCTTTAGAAATGCAGACACCAGCCCTACATAATTTCGTGACCCTATTCAAATTAAATGATAGTAATAATTTGTAGTGGCCTTTACATTTTTTTAAAGTTAAATAGATTTAGAGGGTCTGGCAATATGGCACACAGAACTCCCCCCAAGCTCTAAATCCAATGAAGAAAACGGCTGTAAGTTACAGCAAGTCAGGTTTCTGAATTCTGCTGTCTAAGCAATAGAAACATCTGAACTAATTGCTGTTACAGGAACTTAAATTTCACAATTAAATGATTGCAACAAGCAGCCTTTCAGCACAGACTGCACTGTGCAATTACCTTATTGTCTTATAGGAATTCCTGCACAGCGTAGGAGTGATGGTGACTTTGTCACCCAGAGTTAAAGTATTAGTACTAATACTTCTGTATTTAATTGGATGTTCTCCATAAAGCAATATAACATAACGGGCCAGATTCAGAGTGAAGTGCAAATTAACGCTTCTACTTGAGCGTTAATTACGCTAGAAGTTAGCTTTTTGTACTTGTCAGGTTGTGCTCATAATACAAGTTGAAAGTAAACTGTTTTCGCTCTTTCTCTAATTGACAAGCACAAAAACCTGTAGTTAGAATACCATGTACGTGTTCACGTATTCTCACTTAAAAAAAGTGGAAAAAACACTCCACTTTCACGTAAACTAGTTTCTCGTTTGCACTAACCCGAAATAAAAATATGATTATTTCTCTTGTAAGGTGTATCCAGTCCACGGATCATCCATTACTTGTGGGATATTCTCCTTCCCAATAGGAAGTTGCAAGAGGATCACCCACAGCAGAGCTGCTATATAGCTCCTCCCCTAACTGCCATATCCAGTCATTCTCTTGCAACTCTCGACAAGCATGGAGGTAGTAAGAGAGAAGTGGTGAAAAGTAGTTGTTTTTTTCTTCAATCAAAAGTTTGTTATTTTTAAATGGTACCGGAGTTGTACTATTTTGTCCCAGGCAGAAAATAGAAGAAGAATCTGCCTGTGATCTCTATGATCTTAGCAGGTTGTAACTAAGATCCATTGCTGTTCTCACACATAACTGAAGAGAGAGGTAACTTCAGCTGGGGAATGGCGTGCAGGTTATCCTGCTATGAGGTATGTGCAGTTAAAAAATTTTTTCTAGAGATGTAAATACTAGAAAATGCTGCTGATACCAGATTTATGTAAGGTAAGCCTGAATACAGTGATTTAATAGCGACTGGTATCATGCTTACTTTCAGAGGTAATACTCTTATAGATTTGCAATATAAAACGTTTGCTGGGAATGTTTAAGCGTTTTTATATATACTTTGGTGATAAAACTTTATTTGGGCCTAGTTTTTTCCACATGGCTGGCTTAAATGTGCCTAGAAACAGTTTCCTGAGGCTTTCCACTGTTTTAACATGAGTGGGAGGGGCCTAATTTAGCACTTTATTGCGCAGTAACTTTTACAGACTGAGACATCCAGCTTCCTGCAGGAGTCCCCTGAATGCTATAGGACCTCTCTAAAGGGCTCTTAGGCTTTCCAAAGTCATTTGTTTGGGAAGGTAGGGCCACAGCAGAGCTGTGGCAGTTTGTTGCGACTGTTAAAAAACGTCTATATCGTTTTTTTTATCCGTTTTTTGAACTAAGGGGTTAATCATCCATTTGCAAGTGGGTGCAATGCTCTGTTAGCTTATTATACACACTGTAAAAATTTTGTTTGATTTACTGCATTTTTTCACTGTTTTTCAAATTCTGACAAAATTTGTTTCTCTTAAAGGCACAGTACCGTTTTTATTTTTTGCTTGTTAACTTGATTTAAAGTGTTTTCCAAGCTTGCTGGTCTCATTGCTAGTCTGTTTAAACATGTCTGACATAGAGGAAACTCCTTGTTCATTATGTTTAGAAGCCATGGTGGAACCCCCTCTTAGAATGTGTACCAAATGTACTGATTTCACTTTAAGTAATAAAGATCATATTCTGTCTTTAAAAAATGTATCACCAGAGGAATCTGACGAGGGGGAAGTTATGCCGACTAACTCGCCCCACGTGTCAGACCCTTTGACTCCAGTTCAAGGGACTCACGCTCTAATGGCGCCAAGTACATCTAGTGCGCCCATAGCGTTTACTTTACAAGACATGGCGGAGGTCATGGATAATACACTGTCAGCGGTATTATCCAGACTACCTGGGTTTAGAGGAAAGCAAGACAGCTCTGGAGTTAGAAGAAATACAGAGCATAATGACGCTTTAAGAGCTATGTCTGATACTCCCTCACAATATGCAGAAGCTGAGGAAGGAGAGCTTCTTTCTGTGGGTGACTCAGGGAAGAGGATTCAACCTGATTCTGATATGTCTACATTTAAATTTAAGCTTGAACACCTCCGCGTATTGCTCAGGGAGGTTTTAGCTGCTCTGAATGACTGTGATACAATTGCAGTGCCAGAGAAATTGTGTAGATTGGATAAATACTATGCAGTGCCGGTGTGCACTGATGTTTTTCCAATACCTAAAAGGTTTACAGAAATTATTACTAAGGAATGGGATTGACCAGGTGTGCCGTTCTCTCCCACTCCTATTTTTAAGAAAATGTTTCCAATAGATGCCACCACACGGGACTTATGGCAGACAGTCCCTAAGGTGGAGGGAGCAGTTTCTACCCTAGCTAAGCGTACTACTATCCCTGTCGAGGACAGTTGTGCTTTCTCAGATCCAATGGATAAAAAGTTAGAGGGTTACCTTTAAGAAAATGTTTATTCAACAAGGTTTTATTCTACAGCCCCTTGCATGCATTGCCCCAGTCACTGCTGCTGCGGCTTTCTGGTTTGAGTCTCTGGAAGAGGCTTTACAGGTAGAGACCCCATTGGATGACATACTTGACAAGCTTAGAGCACTTAATCTAGCCAATTCTTTTGTTTCTGATGCCATTGTTCATTTGACTAAACTAACAGCTAAGAATTCTGGTTTTGCTATTCAGGCGCGCAGGGCGCTATGGCTTAAATCATGGTCAGCTGACGTTACTTCAAAGTCTAAGCTGCTTAACATTCCCTTCAAGGGGCAAACCCTGTTCGGGCCTGGTTTGAAGGAGATCATTTCTGATATCACTGGAGGAAAAGGTCATGCCCTTCCTCAGGATAGGTCCAAATCAAGGGCCAAACAGACTAATTTTCGTGCCTTTCGAAACTTCAAGGCGAGTGCGGCATCAACTTCCTCTAATGCAAAACAAGAGGGAACTTTTGCTCAGTCCAAATCGGTCTGGAGACCTAACCAGACCTGGAACAAAGGTAAGCAGGCCAAAAAGCCTGCTGCTGCCTCTAAGACAGCATGAAGGATCGCCCCCCTAACCGGTAACGGATCTAGTAGGGGGCAGACTTTCGCTCTTCGCCCAGGCTTGGGCACGAGATGTCCAGGATCCCTGGGCTTTGGAAATTATATCCCAGGGATATCTTCTGGACTTCAAAGCTTCCCCTCCAAAAGGGAGATTTCACCTTTCACAATTATCTGCAAACCAGATAAAGAGAGAGGCGTTCTTACACTGTGTTCAAGACCTCCTAGTTATGGGAGTGATCCATCCGGTTCCAAAGGAGGAACAGGGACAGGGATTTTACTCAAATCTGTTTGTGGTTCCCAAAAAAGAGGGAACCTTCAGACCAATTTTAGATCTCAAGATCTTAAACAAATTCCTCAGAGTTCCATCATTCAAGATGGAGACTATTCGTACCATCCTACCTATGATCCAGGAGGGTCAATATATGACTACAGTGGATTTAAAGGATGCTTATCTTCACATTCCGATACACAAAGATCATCATCGGTTTCTCAGGTTTGCCTTCCTAGACAGGCATTACCAGTTTGTAGCTCTTCCTTTTGGATTAGCTACAGCCCCAAGAATCTTTACGAAGGTTCTGGGGTCACTTCTGGCGGTCCTAAGACCGCGGGGCATAGC
Source organism: Bombina bombina (assembly GCF_027579735.1). Lineage (NCBI taxonomy): Eukaryota > Metazoa > Chordata > Amphibia > Anura > Bombinatoridae > Bombina > Bombina bombina. The sequence continues at coordinate 1,007,075,042 of NC_069503.1, forward strand.
AGTGGCCCCTTATTTAGACGACATCCTGATACAGGCGTCAAATTTCCAAATTGCCAAGTCTCATACGGACATAGTTCTGGAATTTCTGAGGTCGCATGGGTGGAAGGTGAACAAAGAAAAGAGTTCTATATCCCCTCTCACAAGAGTCTCCTTTCTGGGAACTCTAATAGATTCTGTAGAAAAGAGGATTTACCTGACGGAGTCCAGATTATCAAAACTTCTAAATTCCTGCCGTGTTCTTTATTCCACTTCTCGCCCTTCGGTGGCTCAGTGTATGGAAGTAATCGGCTTAATGGTAGCGGCAATGGACATAGTGCCGTTTGCACGCCTACATCTCAGACCGCTGCAACTCTGCATGCTCAGTCAGTGGAATGGGGATTACACAGATTTGTCAAGAGACCAGGGGTTCTCTTCTCTGGTGGCTATCTCGGGTCCATCTGTCCAAAGGTATGACCTTTCGCAGGCAAGATTGGACAATTGTAACGACAGATGCCAGCTTCTAGGCTGGGGGGCAGTCTGGAACTCCCTGAAGGCTCAGGGATCATGGACTCAGGAGGAGATACTCCTACCAATAAACATTCTGGAACTATGAACGATATTCAATGCTCTTCAGGCTTGGCCTCAGCTAGCGACAATGAGGTTCATCAGATTTCAGTCGGACAACATCACGACTGTGGCTTACATCAACCATCAAGGGGGAACAAGGCGTTCCCTAGCGATGTTAGAAGTATCAAAGATAATTCGCTGGGCAGAGATTCACTCTTGCCACCTATCAGCTATCCATATCCCAGGTATAGAGAACTGGGAGGCGGATTTTCTAAGTCGTCAGACTTTTCATCCGGGGGAGTGAGAACTCCATCCGGAGGTGTTTGCACAATTGATTCATCGTTGGGGCAAACCAGAACTGGATCTCATGGCGTCTCGCCAGAACGCCAAACTTCCTTGTTACGGATCCAGGTCCAGGGATCCCAAGGCGACGCTGATAGATGGTCTAGCAGCACCTTGGTCTTTCAACCTGGCTTATGTGTTTCCACCGTTTCCTCTGCTCCCTCGTCTGATTGCCAAAATCAAGCAAGAGAGAGCATCGGTGATCTTGATAGCGCCTGCGTGGCTACGCAGGACTTGGTATGCAGATCTGGTGGACATGGCATCCTTTCCACCATGGACTCTGCCGCTGAGACAGGACCTTCTACTTCAGGGTCCTTTCAACCATCCAAATCTAATTTCTCTGAGACTGGCTGCCTGGAGATTGAACGCTTGATTTTATCAAAGCGTGGCTTCTCCGAGTCAGTCATTGATACCTTAATTCAGGCTCGAAAGCCTGTCACCAGGAAAATCTATAATAAGATATGGCGCAAATATATCTTTATTGGTGTGAATCCAAGGGTTACTCATGGAGTAAGGTCAGGATTCCCAAGATATTATCTTTTCTCCAAGAAGGATTGGAAAAAGGATTGTCAGCTAGTTCCTTAAAGGGACAGATTTCTGCTCTGTCTATTCTTTTGCACAAGCGTCTGGCGGATGTTCCATACGTTCAGGCGTTTTGTCAGGCTTTAGTTAGAATCAAGCCTGTGTTTAAACCTATTGCTCCACCATGGAGCTTAAATTTGGTTCTTAAAGTTCTTCAAGGGGTCCCATTTGATCCTCTTCATTCCATAGATATCAAACTTTTATCTTGGAAAGTTCTTTTTTGGTAGCTATTTCCTCGGCTCGTAGAGTTTCCGAGTTATCTGCCTTACAATGTGATTCTCCTTATCTGATCTTCCATGCAGATAAGGTAGTTCTGCGTACCAAATCTGGGTTTTTACCTAAGGTAGTATCTAATAAGAATATCAATCAGGAGATTGTTGTTCCATCATTGTGTCCTAATCCTTCTTCAAAGAAGGAACGTCTATTACACAATCTTGACGTGGTTCATGCTTTAAAGTATTATTTACAAGCTACTAAAGATTTTCGTCAAACATCTGCTTTGTTTGTTGTCTACTCTGGACATAGGAGAGGCCAAAAGGCTTCGGCATCTTCTCTTTCGTTTTGGCTAAAAAGCATAATCCGCTTACCTTATGAGACTGCTGGCCAGCAGCCTCCTGAAAGGATTACAGCTCATTCTACTAGAGCTGTGGCTTCCACATGGGCCTTTAAAAATGAGGCTTCTGTTGAACAGATTTGCAAGGCGGTGACTTGGTCTTCGCTTCATACCTTTTCAAAATTCTATAAATTTGATACTTTTGCTTCTTCGGAGGCTATTTTTGGGAGAAAGGTTTTACAGGCAGTGGTACCTTCCATTTAAGTACCTGCCTTGTCCCTCCCTTCATCCGTGTACTTTAGCTTTGGTATTGGTATCCCACAAGTAATGGATGATCCGTGGACTGGATACACCTTACAAGAGAAAACATAATTTATGCTTAGCTGATAAATTTATTTCTCTTCTGGTGTATCCAGTCCACGGCCCGCCCTGTCATTTTAAGGCAGGTATTTTTTAACTTTAAACTACAGTCACCACTGCACCCTATGGTTTCTCCTTTCTCTGCTTGTCTTCGGTCGAATGACTGGATATGGCAGTTAGGGGAGGAGCTATATAGCAGCTCTGCTGTGGGTGATCCTCTTGCAACTTCCGTTTGGGAAGGAGAATATCCCACAAGTAATGGATGATCCGTGGACTGGATACACCACAAGAGAAATAAATTTATCAGGTAAGCATAAATTATGTTTTCACATTCCAATGTTCTTCAAAAAACAGAATATGTTCTATTTATTCATAAATACATATTTCTACATATATCTGTTTGTTTGTTTTTTGGTAAAATATTTTTCTCTCTCTATCATATCTATATATAGGTATAGATATTTACAGATATATATTTAGAAATAGAAAGAACATATTTTGCTATGTGCAGAACATTGGAATATAAATTATTTACACGAAGTACATAGTTAAAACCTTTATTAAAAATGAATATTGCATAAATATGCTTTAACATGTTTTCATCTACTTAACTGCAAAGGGCTCCAATGCACTTAAATACATGTATACATATATATTTAATGTGTTCATATGTATGTATGTGTATGTATGTATGTATGTATATATATATATATATATATATATATATATATGTGTGTGTGTGAATATATATATATACATATACAATGCCTTGCAAAAGTATTCACCCCCTTGACTTTTTACCTATTTTGTTACATTACAGCCTTAAGTTCAATGTTTTATTAATTTGAATGTTATGTGATAGATCAGAACACAATAGTCTAAGTTGGTGAAGTGAAATGAGAAAAATATATACATTAAAATATTTTTTTAGAAATAGAAAACAGAAAATTGGCATGTGCTTATTTATTCACCCAGCGCCACCTAAACCTTGTATGCCCGGAGCGGTGGTACCTAGCTACCACCTGAAATGAACAAATGAAAGGAGTGTATCCAGGTGCCAACAGTGGAGGCTAAGGTTAAAAATATTTTAATACTGACAATATCTGTGACAAATTCATACAGTTAAAAAAACTATATGATAATTTTAAAACTATAAAACCTAGACGAAAAGCATGGATCCACGCTAAAATTACGCTAAAATCACATAAAAAATAGTAAACCAAATCTAATTACAGTGTTGATTATACGCAATAGTTACAATGGTATCAATTGTATAATGTGCAATTGGTGTAATGATGTGTGTTAGAGCAACCGCTCCACAATGAAAATAAAATTCAAATTAAGATTAGTCCAAATAATGGTGGAAGTGAAAAATGTTAATCCTGTGAAATAAAAACATAAAAAGTCAATCCTGTGAGGAAAAGTTCACTTTCTGTGTGATAAAAAATAGGTGTCAATCCTGTGACGATAGTATCCAATACTTGCTGTGCGTTGTTATTTGTGCCCTTTAGGTGCTATGTTCCAGTAAAAAAAATAGTTGATGTGTGATGCAAAAGTAGAAATTTAGAAAAATAGCAGTGAAAAAGTTAATATAAAAAATGATAAAGGCCTAGGAAAGGCCTAGGTCTTGATAAAGGCCTAGGAAAGGCCGAAACGCGTAGACCTGGTAAGCCACATTTCATTAGGAGGGTATATTTGAGAAGTTTCTACACATTGTGTTTCTTTTCTTTTTTCACAGGTTTGCAATATAAAACGTTTGCTGGGAATGTTTAAGCGTTTTTATATATACTTTGGTGATAAAACTTTATTTGGGCCTAGTTTTTTCCACATGGCTGGCTTAAATGTGCCTAGAAACAGTTTCCTGAGGCTTTCCACTGTTTTAACATGAGTGGGAGGGGCCTAATTTAGCACTTTATTGCGCAGTAACTTTTGCAGACTGAGACATCCAGCTTCCTGCAGAAGTCCCCTGAATGCTATAGGACCTCTCTAAAGGGCTCTTAGGCTTTCCAAAGTCATTTGTTTGGGAAGGTAGGGCCACAGCAGAGCTGTGGCAGTTTGTTGCGACTGTTAAAAAAACGTCTATATCGTTTTTTTTATCCGTTTTTTGAACTAAGGGGTTAATCATCCATTTGCAAGTGGGTGCAATGCTCTGTTAGCTTATTATACACACTGTAAAAATTTCGTTTGATTTACTGCATTTTTTCACTGTTTTTCAAATTCTGACAAAATTTGTTTCTCTTAAAGGCACAGTACCGTTTTTATTTTTTGCTTGTTAACTTGATTTAAAGTGTTTTCCAAGCTTGCTGGTCTAATTGCTAGTCTGTTTAAACATGTCTGACATAGAGGAAACTCCTTGTTCATTATGTTTAGAAGCCATGGTGGAACCCCCTCTTAGAATGTGTACCAAATGTACTGATTTCACTTTAAGTAATAAAGATCATATTCTGTCTTTAAAAAATGTATCACCAGAGGAATCTGACGAGGGGGAAGTTATGCCGACTAACTCGCCCCACGTGTCAGACCCTTTGACTCCAGTTCAAGGGACTCACGCTCTAATGGCGCCAAGTACATCTAGTGCGCCCATAGCGTTTACTTTACAAGACATGGCGGAGGTCATGGATAATACACTGTCAGCGGTATTATCCAGACTACCTGGGTTTAGAGGAAAGCAAGACAGCTCTGGAGTTAGAAGAAATACAGAGCATAATGACGCTTTAAGAGCTATGTCTGATACTCCCTCACAATATGCAGAAGCTGAGGAAGGAGAGCTTCTTTCTGTGGGTGACTCAGGGAAGAGGATTCAACCTGATTCTGATATGTCTACATTTAAATTTAAGCTTGAACACCTCCGCGTATTGCTCAGGGAGGTTTTAGCTGCTCTGAATGACTGTGATACAATTGCAGTGCCAGAGAAATTGTGTAGATTGGATAAATACTATGCAGTGCCGGTGTGCACTGATGTTTTTCCAATACCTAAAAGGTTTACAGAAATTATTACTAAGGAATGGGATTGACCAGGTGTGCCGTTCTCTCCCACTCCTATTTTTAAGAAAATGTTTCCAATAGATGCCACCACACGGGACTTATGGCAGACAGTCCCTAAGGTGGAGGGAGCAGTTTCTACCCTAGCTAAGCGTACTACTATCCCTGTCGAGGACAGTTGTGCTTTCTCAGATCCAATGGATAAAAAGTTAGAGGGTTACCTTTAAGAAAATGTTTATTCAACAAGGTTTTATTCTACAGCCCCTTGCATGCATTGCCCCAGTCACTGCTGCTGCGGCTTTCTGGTTTGAGTCTCTGGAAGAGGCTTTACAGGTAGAGACCCCATTGGATGACATACTTGACAAGCTTAGAGCACTTAAGCTAGCCAATTCTTTTGTTTCTGATGCCATTGTTCATTTGACTAAACTAACAGCTAAGAATTCTGGTTTTGCTATTCAGGCGCGCAGGGCGCTATGGCTTAAATCATGGTCAGCTGACGTTACTTCAAAGTCTAAGCTGCTTAACATTCCCTTCAAGGGGCAAACCCTGTTCGGGCCTGGTTTGAAGGAGATCATTTCTGATATCACTGGAGGAAAAGGTCATGCCCTTCCTCAGGATAGGTCCAAATCAAGGGCCAAACAGACTAATTTTCGTGCCTTTCGAAACTTCAAGGCGAGTGCCTTCCTCTAATGCAAAACAAGAGGGAACTTTTGCTCAGTCCAAATCGGTCTGGAGACCTAACCAGACCTGGAACAAAGGTAAGCAGGCCAAAAAGCCTGCTGCTGCCTCTAAGACAGCATGAAGGATCGCCCCCCTAACCGGTAACGGATCTAGTAGGGGGCAGACTTTCGCTCTTCGCCCAGGCTTGGGCACGAGATGTCCAGGATCCCTGGGCGTTGGAAATTATATCCCAGGGATATCTTCTGGACTTCAAAGCTTCCCCTCCAAAAGGGAGATTTCACCTTTCACAATTATCTGCAAACCAGATAAAGAGAGAGGCGTTCTTACACTGTGTTCAAGACCTCCTAGTTATGGGAGTGATCCATCCAGTTCCAAAGGAGGAACAGGGACAGGGATTTTACTCAAATCTGTTTGTGGTTCCCAAAAAAGAGGGAACCTTCAGACCAATTTTAGATCTCAAGATCTTAAACAAATTCCTCAGAGTTCCATCATTCAAGATGGAGACTATTCGTACCATCCTACCTATGATCCAGGAGGGTCAATATATGACTACAGTGGATTTAAAGGATGCTTATCTTCACATTCCGATACACAAAGATCATCATCGGTTTCTCAGGTTTGCCTTCCTAGACAGGCATTACCAGTTTGTAGCTCTTCCTTTTGGATTAGCTACAGCCCCAAGAATCTTTACGAAGGTTCTGGGGTCACTTCTGGCGGTCCTAAGACCGCGGGGCATAGCAGTGGCCCCTTATTTAGACGACATCCTGATACAGGCGTCAAATTTCCAAATTGCCAAGTCTCATACGGACATAGTTCTGGAATTTCTGAGGTCGCATGGGTGGAAGGTGAACAAAGAAAAGAGTTCTATATCCCCTCTCACAAGAGTCTCCTTTCTGGGAACTCTAATAGATTCTGTAGAAAAGAGGATTTACCTGACGGAGTCCAGATTATCAAAACTTCTAAATTCCTGCCGTGTTCTTTATTCCACTTCTCGCCCTTCGGTGGCTCAGTGTATGGAAGTAATCGGCTTAATGGTAGCGGCAATGGACATAGTGCCGTTTGCACGCCTACATCTCAGACCGCTGCAACTCTGCATGCTCAGTCAGTGGAATGGGGATTACACAGATTTGTCAAGAGACCAGGGGTTCTCTTCTCTGGTGGCTATCTCGGGTCCATCTGTCCAAAGGTATGACCTTTCGCAGGCAAGATTGGACAATTGTAACGACAGATGCCAGCTTCTAGGCTGGGGGGCAGTCTGGAACTCCCTGAAGGCTCAGGGATCATGGACTCAGGAGGAGATACTCCTACCAATAAACATTCTGGAACTATGAACGATATTCAATGCTCTTCAGGCTTGGCCTCAGCTAGCGACAATGAGGTTCATCAGATTTCAGTCGGACAACATCACGACTGTGGCTTACATCAACCATCAAGGGGGAACAAGGCGTTCCCTAGCGATGTTAGAAGTATCAAAGATAATTCGCTGGGCAGAGATTCACTCTTGCCACCTATCAGCTATCCATATCCCAGGTATAGAGAACTGGGAGGCGGATTTTCTAAGTCGTCAGACTTTTCATCCGGGGGAGTGAGAACTCCATCCGGAGGTGTTTGCACAATTGATTCATCGTTGGGGCAAACCAGAACTGGATCTCATGGCGTCTCGCCAGAACGCCAAACTTCCTTGTTACGGATCCAGGTCCAGGGATCCCAAGGCGACGCTGATAGATGGTCTAGCAGCACCTTGGTCTTTCAACCTGGCTTATGTGTTTCCACCGTTTCCTCTGCTCCCTCGTCTGATTGCCAAAATCAAGCAAGAGAGAGCATCGGTGATCTTGATAGCGCCTGCGTGGCTACGCAGGACTTGGTATGCAGATCTGGTGGACATGGCATCCTTTCCACCATGGACTCTGCCGCTGAGACAGGACCTTCTACTTCAGGGTCCTTTCAACCATCCAAATCTAATTTCTCTGAGACTGACTGCCTGGAGATTGAACGCTTGATTTTATCAAAGCGTGGCTTCTCCGAGTCAGTCATTGATACCTTAATTCAGGCTCGAAAGCCTGTCACCAGGAAAATCTATAATAAGATATGGCGCAAATATATCTTTATTGGTGTGAATCCAAGGGTTACTCATGGAGTAAGGTCAGGATTCCCAAGATATTATCTTTTCTCCAAGAAGGATTGGAAAAAGGATTGTCAGCTAGTTCCTTAAAGGGACAGATTTCTGCTCTGTCTATTCTTTTGCACAAGCGTCTGGCGGATGTTCCATACGTTCAGGCGTTTTGTCAGGCTTTAGTTAGAATCAAGCCTGTGTTTAAACCTATTGCTCCACCATGGAGCTTAAATTTGGTTCTTAAAGTTCTTCAAGGGGTCCCATTTGATCCTCTTCATTCCATAGATATCAAACTTTTATCTTGGAAAGTTCTTTTTTGGTAGCTATTTCCTCGGCTCGTAGAGTTTCCGAGTTATCTGCCTTACAATGTGATTCTCCTTATCTGATCTTCCATGCAGATAAGGTAGTTCTGCGTACCAAATCTGGGTTTTTACCTAAGGTAGTATCTAATAAGAATATCAATCAGGAGATTGTTGTTCCATCATTGTGTCCTAATCCTTCTTCAAAGAAGGAACGTCTATTACACAATCTTGACGTGGTTCATGCTTTAAAGTATTATTTACAAGCTACTAAAGATTTTCGTCAAACATCTGCTTTGTTTGTTGTCTACTCTGGACATAGGAGAGGCCAAAAGGCTTCGGCATCTTCTCTTTCGTTTTGGCTAAAAAGCATAATCCGCTTACCTTATGAGACTGCTGGCCAGCAGCCTCCTGAAAGGATTACAGCTCATTCTACTAGAGCTGTGGCTTCCACATGGGCCTTTAAAAATGAGGCTTCTGTTGAACAGATTTGCAAGGCGGTGACTTGGTCTTCGCTTCATACCTTTTCAAAATTCTATAAATTTGATACTTTTGCTTCTTCGGAGGCTATTTTTGGGAGAAAGGTTTTACAGGCAGTGGTACCTTCCATTTAAGTACCTGCCTTGTCCCTCTCTTCATCCGTGTACTTTAGCTTTGGTATTGGTATCCCACAAGTAATGGATGATCCGTGGACTGGATACACCTTACAAGAGAAAACATAATTTATGCTTAGCTGATAAATTTATTTCTCTTCTGGTGTATCCAGTCCACGGCCCGCCCTGTCATTTTAAGGCAGGTATTTTTTAACTTTAAACTACAGTCACCACTGCACCCTATGGTTTCTCCTTTCTCTGCTTGTCTTCGGTCGAATGACTGGATATGGCAGTTAGGGGAGGAGCTATATAGCAGCTCTGCTGTGGGTGATCCTCTTGCAACTTCCGTTTGGGAAGGAGAATATCCCACAAGTAATGGATGATCCGTGGACTGGATACACCACAAGAGAAATAAATTTATCAGGTAAGCATAAATTATGTTTTCACATTCCAATGTTCTTCAAAAAACAGAATATGTTCTATTTATTCATAAATACATATTTCTACATATATCTGTTTGTTTGTTTTTTGGTAAAATATTTTTCTCTCTCTATCATATCTATATATAGGTATAGATATTTACAGATATATATTTAGAAATAGAAAGAACATATTTTGCTATGTGCAGAACATTGGAATATAAATTATTTACACGAAGTACATAGTTAAAACCTTTATTAAAAATGAATATTGCATAAATATGCTTTAACATGTTTTCATCTACTTAACTGCAAAGGGCTCCAATGCACTTAAATACATGTATACATATATATTTAATGTGTTCATATGTATGTATGTGTATGTATGTATGTATATATATATATATATATATATATATATATATATGTGTGTGTGTGTGTGAATATATATATATACATATACAATGCCTTGCAAAAGTATTCACCCCCTTGACTTTTTACCTATTTTGTTACATTACAGCCTTAAGTTCAATGTTTTATTAATTTGAATGTTATGTGATAGATCAGAACACAATAGTCTAAGTTGGTGAAGTGAAATGAGAAAAATATATACATTAAAATATTTTTTTAGAAATAGAAAACAGAAAATTGGCATGTGCTTATTTATTCACCCAGCGCCACCTAAACCTTGTATGCCCGGAGCGGTGGTACCTAGCTACCACCTGAAATGAACAAATGAAAGGAGTGTATCCAGGTGCCAACAGTGGAGGCTAAGGTTAAAAATATTTTAATACTGACAATATCTGTGACAAATTCATACAGTTAAAAAAACTATATGATAATTTTAAAACTATAAAACCTAGACGAAAAGCATGGATCCACGCTAAAATTACGCTAAAATCACATAAAAAATAGTAAACCAAATCTAATTACAGTGTTGATTATACGCAATAGTTACAATGGTATCAATTGTATAATGTGCAATTGGTGTAATGATGTGTGTTAGAGCAACCGCTCCACAATGAAAATAAAATTCAAATTAAGATTAGTCCAAATAATGGTGGAAGTGAAAAAAGTTAATCCTGTGAAATAAAAACATAAAAAGTCAATCCTGTGAGGAAAAGTTCACTTTCTGTGTGATAAAAAATAGGTGTCAATCCTGTGACGATAGTATCCAATACTTGCTGTGCGTTGTTATTTGTGCCCTTTAGGTGCTATGTTCCAGTAAAAAAAATAGTTGATGTGTGATGCAAAAGTAGAAATTTAGAAAAATAGCAGTGAAAAAGTTAATATAAAAAATGATAAAGGCCTAGGAAAGGCCTAGGTCTTGATAAAGGCCTAGGAAAGGCCGAAACGCGTAGACCTGGTAAGCCACATTTCATTAGGAGGGTATATTTGAGAAGTTTCTACACATTGTGTTTCTTTTCTTTTTTCACAGGTTTTTTTCGTTTGGCAGCATTTGTTTGACACACCCTACTTCTTGTCCAGTTTTCTCTGGGGCTCAGTCCCCAAGGGCATTTTTTTCCTGCACATTCTTCTTCACGCACATTTTTTATATTAACTTTTTCACTGCTATTTTTCTAAATTTCTACTTTTGCATCACACATCAACTAATTTTTTTGCTGGAACATAGCACCTAAAGGACACAAATAACAACGCACAGCAAGTATTGGATACTATCGTCACAGGATTGACACCAATTTTTTATCACACAGAAAGTGAACTTTTCCTCACAGGATTGACTTTTTATGTTTTTATTTCACAGGATTAACTTTTTTTCACTTCCACCATTATTTGGACTAATCTTAATTTGAATTTTATTTTCATTGTGGAGCGGTTGCTCTAACACACGTGGATCCATGCTTTTCGTCTAGGTTTTATAGTTTTAAAATGATCATATAGTTTTTTAACTGTATGAATTTGTCACAGATATTGTCAGTATTAAAATATTTTTAACCTTAGCCTCCACTGTTGGCGCCTGGATACACTCCTTTCATTTCTTATGTATTCACCCCCTTTGTTATGAAGCCCATAAAAAGCTCTGGTGCAACCAATTACCTTCAGAAGTCACATAATTAGTGAAATGATGTCCACCTGTGTGCAATCTAAGTGTCACATGATCTGTCATTACATATACACACCTTTTTTGAAAGGCCCCAGAGGCTGCAACACCTAAGCAAGAGGCACCACTAACCAAACACTGCCATGAAGACCAAGGAACTCTCCAAACAAGTAATGTTGTTGAGAAGTAAGTTAGGTTATAAAAAAATATCCAAATCTTTGATGATCCCCAGGAGCACCATCAAATCTATCATAACCAAATGGAAATAACATGGCACAACAGCAAACCTGCCAAGAGATGGCCGCCCACCAAAACTCATGAACCGGGCAAGGAGGGCATTAATCAGAGAGGCAGCACAGAGACCTAGGGTAACCCTGAAGGAGCTGCAGAGTTCCACAGCAGAGACTGGAATATCTGTACATAGGACGACAATAAGCCGTACTCTCCATAGATTTTGGCTTTATGGCAGAGTGGCCAGAAGAAAGCCATTACTTTCAGCAAAAAACAAAATGGCACGTTTTGAGTTTGCGAAAAGGCATGTGGGAGACTCCCAAAATGTATGGAGGAAGGTGCTCTGGTCTGATGAGACTAAAATTTAACTTTTAGGCCATCAAAGAAAACGCTATGTCTGGCGCAAACACATCAAATCACCCAAAGAACACCATCCCCACAGTGAAACATGGTGGTGGCAGCATCATGCTGTGGGGATGTTTTTCAGCAGCCGGGACTGGGGAACTGGTCAGAGTTGAGGGAAAGATGGATGGTTCTAAATACAGGGATATTCTTGAGCAAAACCTTTACCACTCTGTGCGTGGTTTGAGGCTTGGACGGAGGTTCACCTTCCAGCAGGACAATGACCCAAAACACACTGCTAAAGCAACACTTGAGTGGTTTAAGGGGAAACATGTAAATGTGTCGGAATGGCCTAGTCAAAGCCCAGACCTCAATCCAATAGAAAATCTGTGGTCAGACTTAAAGATTGCTGTTCACAAGTGCAAACCATCCAACTTGAAGGAGCTGGAGCAGTTTTGCAAGGAGGAATGGGCAAAAAATAGTGGTAAGATGTGGCAAGCTCATAGAGACTTATCCAAAGCGACTTGGAGGTGTGATTGCAGCAAAAGTTGGCTCTACAAAGTATTGACTTTAGGGGGGTGAATAGTTATGCACATTGACTTTTTCTGTTATTTTGTCCTATTTGTTTGCTTCACAATAAAAAAAATAAAAAAAACCATCTTCAAAGTTGTGGAAATCCTCAAACAATCCATGTTAATTCCAGGTTGTGAGGCAACAAAACACAAAAAATGCTTTTGCAAGGCATTGTATATCTATCTATCTATCTATCTCTCTCTCTCTCTCTCTCTCTCTCTCTCTCTCTATATATATATATATATATATATATATATATATATATATATATATATATATATATATATATATATATATATATATATATATATATATAGCAAAACAGGAAACAGCACTCTCTGGACTTAAGTAAAAAACAAATAGTTTATTCGGTAACGTTTCGGGGAATGCTCCCCTTCATCAGACCAAGACCAACAACATACAAGTGAAACAAACATTTAAGCATACACTTATAGACAACCTTTATGTGACCCTGTAAAATGCCTATGCAGGGACAATAGGTGACTTGACCGCATGACCGGTGCTGACAGGTTAGAAATGACAGACGCTTATACCCATCTCATCGTGTATGTCAGACTGAACTAGCTGGGTTACTACCCTTAATTGGGTGACTCCTGATATCTGGGTATTAGGTGTGTTTTAACTATCTTCTATTGCATATCCTGCTGCATTTATTACGTTCATGACCCGGACCCTTCCTTCCCTTAGAAGTACCTTGGGGCCCACCCTCTTACCATGCCATTTTAATAACTCTGTTTGTCCGGTGTGGGGGCTTGTCCTATCTATCCTATTGGGTACCTAGCTTGGGCATTGGGGGCCGGACTGCGCCGGGTTTACACGCATGCGCATAACCCTTGTTGTTCCGCTACTAACTGTGCTAGATTCAGCGCGAGGTTGGTCCGATGCTGAACAGGGTGATTATCTTTTGATCCCTTATCATGTACATTACATAGGTCGTGTTACACTTTGTGCATGTAATACGGTCACAACGTTTGAGGTCTCTGAATACCGAGTTTGCTGTTATTGGCGTCTGTAGCGTTAATGGTACACATGACCCTTGACTATGTAGTACGGGTATTATGAGTTAGGCATTAACTATAAGTGCATTGCGTGAATTGCATTTCAACATGATGAGGTGCCGATGTTTAACTAAACGTTTTTTCAAACCCTTTTTTCTAAACCTTCTTGTTTTCCTGTACTTAGCTAATAATATTGTGATATGTCTCTTTATAATGACACACTGCCACTGGGTTATTAGAAGTACTAATATACAGCAGGTGTATTATGTGGTAGGATGATGTGTTGATTTGCTAATTGACCTGATGCTAATTAACCATAATGATTTGGTTTCTTTGATGTGATTGTTGCATTGGTAAATGTATTTACTTTGAACTAGTTGTTTGGTTGCTATGGCAACCATTTTTGGCGTTTTTTTGCACTAGGGGGAGGGGTTTGTGTATGCTTAAATGTTTGTTTCACTTGTATGTTGTTGGTCTGATGAAGGGGAGCATTCCCCGAAACGTTACCGAATAAACTATTTGTTTTTTACTTAAGTCCAGAGAGTGCTGTTTCCTGTTTTGCTACATTTCAACTACTCTAGCACCCTGGCCCTTGGAGAACTGTTTGTGAGAGTGCAACTGACTCTTTTTGCCTATATATATATATATATATATATATATATATATATATATATATATATATATATATATATATATATATATAATCTTCATCTTTAGACATATATATGTATGTATCTCAACGTTAAAACGTCCTTTGCCTGAGATCTCATATCTTTGAGCCCTTATTTACTTTTGAGTGCAAAATATTATTTAAATAAGTTTTATTAGATGATGTAATTAGGAGTGTTATTATACTTAGTAATGTATTTTTTATGTGTTTTGCGCAACTTTTATGTTTCGCAAAACCGTTAACCAGAGCTCTGAAGTTGCGGTAATCATTCTAGCGTAAATCACTATTACTTTCAACTTGTCATACCAGCAGTAAGCCCGACGAGCACAAACCCTTGCGATAAACCCCTTATCGCTCGGGCACCAACGTTAGCGCTCCACTCGTAATCTGGCCCATCTTGTTGTAGACATTTATGTTAATACCGTTCAAGAACCCATTCAAGATATTTTAATGGTCACTAAAAAAAAAATTTACAAAAAGTATTTTTTTATTGTTTATAGAATGCAGCCACCATCTATTTAAGCGATTGCTTTCCAGAGAGGCCACATGGCATTTTACTGTTTTCATTGTATGGTGATTTAGAAATGTTGACATTTTGATGCACTTGCTAGCTAAATACCTAGAGAAATGTTTTAATAATTTATACCAGAAAGCATTTGAATTATGTGACTGGTTATACTGGTCTAAGTAGATATGGTATTTTTATTACATTAGATACATTGTACCTGATAAACCTGACAGACTCTTTAATTGAGTAAGTATAGCAGATAATGTAGGTTGGTTGTTTATATATGTTTTTATGTTTTCTAAAGGTCTCTGGAACTCCAACCATTCTCCATTAAACCTCTTTTGCGTCGAGCAATGGCAAATGAGTCTCTTGAGCGATACAGACAAGCATACGTGGACTATAAAACTGTACTGCAAATAGACAGTGGGGTGCAGGTAGCACATGACAGTATCAACAGGTATGTGGATTTTTATATTATTCTCATAGGTCTAATAAGCTAACTTATTGCAACTGCTGATTACTCATCGTGGTTCTTGAACCATTTCTTAACAGAAGTCTTGTTCTGTGAGACCCTAGGTTGAATATTTTGGTTCTGTCTATTAAGATCTATTTATTTAGATGCATGTTCAAACATTTAAAAAGACAATAAATTGTCCCTGATGGCTTCATAGCTGCCTTTTACAAAACATTTATGGCTGAGCTATCCTCTATACTCCTTAAATTCTACAATTCCATGGCTCTGGAATCACCTTTCTAGTAAATCTTTAGAGGCCAACATACTTGCCATACCCTAAAAAAAGGAAAGATCCATCTCTCTGCGAAAGCCACAGACCAATCTCTCTTAAAAATGTCGATTTCAAAATAAATGCCAAACTGCTAGCCACCAGATTAGGCCACTACTTGCCATCAATTATCCATCTGGATATTGTGGGATTTGTTATGAGTAGCCAGGGAACAGATAATACCCACAGCCTACTAAATATATTCACTGAAGTGGTGGTCATGGGCCTGTCCTCCTCACCATGTCTTTAGACACGGAAAAGGTGTTTGATAAGGTGATGTAGGACTATATGTTTTATACCTTGTGATCCCTGACTGCTTCAGTACCGCTATTAAGGCTTTTTATCTACCTCGTCTGCTGTTGTTGGATTTTGCTCCCCAGGATACCTATTAGAAATGGAACACGACAAAGCAGTCCCCTCTCTCCCCTTCTATTTACTGTGACTATTAAACCTAGAAACCTAGGGACATTCAGAGCCTTATTCTTCACAACACTGAGCAAAAGCTTGCTTTATTTGCTGACATCCTGACCATAATTTTAACAGATCCGTTGACATCCCCTAAGTAACTGAGGTCCCTCTTGGACTTGTATAAAATTAACTTGGGCAAACCTACTCCTTAGGCATCCCGTCTGGGGAACTACAAAAGTTCCAAAAAACATACTCCTTCAAATAGTAGACTAGGGCGATAAGTCGCTTGGGAGTATTTCTCTCCCATGATAAATCTATTGTTTTTAATTACTATTATAATACATTACTTAACAATATGAGGTTGATGATGAATTCCATAAGATATGATGAGATTTCTTGGCTGGGTTGGGTTGCTGCAATTAAAATAATGGTTCCAAAAATGACATACCTTTGTTGTTGTTGTTTACTCTTCAAAGTACCAGTGCCCCTTCTTAATACATTTTTAATTTTAGTTAACACATATATTTGGAATTATAAGAGACCACAGGTTGTAGTTTGTATCCTCCAGAACTCATCTGACATGGGTAGTATTGGCCTACCTAATGTCCTACTTTACTATGAAGCGGCAGTGATATCTCATGTCTCAGCCTGGGGCCCTAACCTTCCGCAAACTAGATGGAGAGAGCTAGAACAGGCCTCACTCCTGTCCTACGTTGAACTGGAGGATTTGCTTTGGGTCCTGCTGCACTGCATAAATCATTACCCATTTCCAACTTCATAGTAAAAAGATGTCAAGCTCAATGGTTTAATCTTAGACACAATTCTCTAATAGCCCAGCACCTCTCCCCTATCCATTCGCTCAGAGATCTGATCTAGAGCCTCCCAGGTGTACATATCCATGGATGGAGACAGGCCGACCTACTACTGCTTAAAGACTTTTACTCCCATAACACTGTATGCAGCCAAGCAACCCTACTCAACACAATAGCATTGCCCCATAAACTTTACTTTGATCTGCTCCGCCTTAGGTCACTGATGTGCACCTGGGATTTTTTTCAATGGACCTTCGCTCACTAACTCCATAGGAGTCTAGATGGACTGCAAAACTAAAAATATATAAGCCATTATCAACGCATTACAAATGTCTTCTGGGTGGCCTGGCCACCGTGAAGACCAAACTCACTGAATCATGGGAGACAGACTGGAACTGAGAGTACACAGCTAAACAGTGGATCACTGGTATACAAGTGACCAAGTTGGCACTTTACTATATCTGGTGGTAATACCCTGCTCTTAAGTCCTTTTGGGGAAAGCCCACAGTTATGACTGCCTAGGCCTCCCGGATGTAAAACGTCCCAGCACTGCACTCTTACGTCTAGACATTAGAAAGGCTCCTAATGCTAAACAATATTTGCTGATTTATGTTGTAGGAATGTAAGCTTAGTAGCAGGCCCATTTTTGTTTAACACCATGGGTAGCATTTACTGATTGGTTATATAAAAGAAGAGAAAGGGCGCCTCCTAGTGTAGCCAGTATATAATAAGATAATTCTCATAAAGTAGAATGGTACTCACAATTTATAAAGGCAAAGGTAATGCCTAGGTAGACGGTCTGGGAACTCTACAGTGTCCCAGTTGACTGAGCACCAATTAAAGGGCAGCTCCTCCTGGAAAATACGATTTTCTGCAGTCTGAAAAGTGGGAAAAATAAAGAGGGCGACTCCTAGTGCAGAACAGTAAGTTAAAATAAACCCACTTGCTGTTCCCAACAGATGGATACTCACAAGGTGTAAAGCACACTATAGTGCAATTTGCTGATTGGTGGCTACATTTAAATTGATAATAGGAGTAAATTAGAAAGTTGCTTAAAATTGCATACTCTATCTGAATCATGAAAGAAAACATTTGGGTTTTATATCACTTTAAGTTGCTCCTATTGCTATTGGGTGGACCTCATAGTCGAGAGGTACTATTTCCTCTTTACCTATTTTCAAAAGTGTTTGTTTTTCAAACAAGTGACTATTTACATGTTCCAATTGCTGATCTTTCCTATGTGAGATGTTGAGCAAAATGTCCCTTTAAGTGGTAGTTCTTGCTCAGCATTTTTGTAGTGGTAAAATATTTCTGCTATTTAAGAAGCACCAGTACAAACCTGCTTTTCATGTATAACATGTTCTCTTAGAGATGCCAAATGTGATTGTATTAAGGTTAAGGGGACACTCAAGTCAAAATAAACTTTTCCAATTTACCTCCATTATCAAATTTTGCACAGTCTTTTTATATTCACTCTTTCTGGGGAACAAGATTCTACTGAGCATGTGCACAAGCTCACAGGGTATATATATATTAGTCATTTTTTTAAGGTACTTAATTCTGAGTTTAATATCTCTTTAAAGGGATAGTAAACACTGCTCCTTCTGTAAAAACAAATATGTTAAATCAAAGTAATCCTAAAAAGAAATAGATTGTGTAAAAAATGACTTACTTGTTTTCTTGCATAATGAGTACTGGGTGAAACCCTGCCCCCAGTGTAATATGGGAGCTGACATCTTTGAAACTGATACTGACTGATCTAGGCATGAACAAGTCTGACTCCCTGTTATCTAGTCTAATAGTTACTGATCGTAACCAGTCTAGACATTTTATGACATCAGGCTAAGATAAACCTTCCTGTAAAAGCCCCCTCTTCCTTGTAAGGCTTTGACAGGAAGTAAAGGACACTGCACAAATGTAGGGAAAAAATAAAAGTGAAAATACATTTAAAGGGACAGTATACACTCATTTTCATATAACTGCATGTAATAGACACTACTATAAAGAATAAGATGCACAGATACCGATATAAAAATCCAGTATAAAACTGTTTAAAAACTTACTTAGAAGCTTTCAGTTTAGCTTTGTTGAAAAGGTAGCTGGAAAGCCCACTGCAAGTGGGAAATAAGACACTTCCCCCCCCCCCTTCTTTTGCATATGAAAAGACCCTTTACACAAACAGGAGCAAGCTGGAGAGTGTATACATCAGTACTCACATAAAACTTTGGGGCTTGGTTAGGAGTCTGAAAATCTGAGCAATGTTATTTAAAAATAAGAAAAACTAAACATTTTTTTTTTTTAAAAACTTCATGGGCTATATAAATAGATCATCTACAAAACATTTATGCAAAGAAAAAATTAGTGTATAATGTCCCTTTAAACAGATTAATAATACATATTATATATATATATATATATATATATATATATATATATATATATATATATATATATATATATATATATATATATATATACACACACACACACACACACAAGTATAAGACACAGCTTAGTGCTTTTTTTATTACAACAATGAAAGAGACTGTTTAACATCCCTTTAATTCTTTGTGTGTCTCTGTGCTGTTAGGCTCTGTTTTGTTTACCAGTTGAGCACACAGCACTAAGTACCAGATTACACCCAAGTAAATTATATTTGACCACCTTAAAACAAATCAGAGCACTTATTCATGATTTTTGTTTTTTATATTATATATATATATATATATATATATATATATATATATATATATATATATATATATATATATATATATATATAATTACAGCAACCAGTGCACTCTCACTGACAAGATTCCAAATACCACGGTGCATAAAAGCTCAGATATGAGGAAGTGGTGCATACCCTGAAACGTCACATTAATAAAGTACAAGTTTGCCTTTAAATCTAGATAGTGCGGTGCAATTATTCAGCAATATGGAATTGTGGCACAAATGTATGGCATGACGATAAGACCTGCATTCCTTATGCAGCTTTCAGAGATCCAATAGATCATTCCTCATCATTGAGGTAGCCATCTTTAAAAATATTGTTTATTTCTCCTGGTTGTCAAAATAATACTACTTGCTACAAGCCAAAATGGAAATCTGTATTATTATACTATGTTGCAGCAATGTAAGTTAGCACCTTGTATCATGTGTATTTTTCTTACAAAGAATTACAAGAACATTAATGGATCAAGATGGGACCACATGGAGAGAAAAACTACCCCCAATTCCAGTGGTACCAGTGTCTATTCAGTTAGAGCGTCAGAAGGGGATGTCTGTTGCTTCAAGCAATGTCCAACCAATCAACTCCAGCGAAAATAAATCGCCACAAAATGTTACTGGTAAGGAAAACACACACACACTCTACAAATGCACTTGTTTATATGTAAATTACCAAATTAATGTTTAACCTTTTTATTGAAACAAAATACAAGGGAAAATGCTTAAATCTTTGTGGTGTCTTTGATGGCAGCAGGTGTAGCTTATCTAGATTTCAGCAAAGCAATTTGCACAAGTTGGTAGAATGCTGGCTTAAGGATAAGACAGTTTTTTAAAAGGACATAAAACCCAAAATATTTCTTTCTCTTGTTAAGTGTATCCAGTCCACGGATCATCCATTACTTGTGGGATATTCTCCTTCCCAACAGGAAGTTGCAAGAGGATCACCCACAGCAGAACTGCTATATAGCTCCTCCCCTCACTGCCATATCCAGTCATTCTCTTGCAACTCTCAACAAAGATGGACGTAGTAAGAGGAGAGTGGTGTATTATAGTTAGTTTTTTAACTTCAATCAAAAGTTTGTTATTTTTAAATGGTACCGGAGTGTACTGTTTATCTCAGGCAGTATTTAGAAGAAGAATCTGCCTGCATTTTCTATGATCTTAGCAGAAGTAACTAAGATCCATGGCTGTTCTCACATATTCTGAGGAGTGAGGTAACTTCAGAGAGGGAATGGCGTGCAGGTTTTCCTGCAATAAGGTATGTGCAGTTAATATATTTCTAGGGATGGAATTTGCTAGAAATATGCTGCTGATACCGGATTAATGTAAGTTAAGCCTTAAATGCAGTGATAGCGACTGGTATCAGGCTTATTAACAGAGATACATACTCTTATAAAAGTGTAATATAAAACGTTTGCTGGCATGTTAATCGTTTTTATATATTTTTGGTGACAAAACTTATTGGGGCCTAGTTTTTTTCCACATGGCTGGTTTGATTTTTGCCTAGAAACGGGCTTTCCACTGTTGCAATATGAGTGGGAAGGGCCTATTTTAGTGCTTTTCTGTGCAACTAAAAATACTGACAGAGACATTCAGCTTCCCTCTGCATGATACAGGACATCTCTGAAGGGCTCAAAAGGCTTCAAAGTCGTGTTTGAGGAGGGTAACAATCACAGTAGACTGTGGCAGTTGTGACTGTGTTTAAAAAACGTTTTTGTCATTTATTATTCTGTTTTTGTTATTAAGGGGTTAATCATCCATTTGCAAGTGGGTGCAATGCTCTGCTGACTTGTTACATACACTGTAAAAATTTTGTTAGTGTAACTGCCTTTTTTCACTGTTATTTCAAATTTTGTCAAAATTTGTTTCTCTTAAAGGCACAGTAACGTTTTTTTATATTGCTTGTTAACTTGCTTTAAAGTGTTTTCCAAGCTTGCTAGTCTCATTGCTAGTCTGTACAAACATGTCTGAAACAGAGGATACTTGTTCATTATATTTAAAAGCCATGGTGGAGCCCCATAGGAGAATGTGTACTAAATGTATTGATTTCACCTTAAACAGTAAAGATCAGTCTTTATCTATAAAAGAATTGTCACCAGAGGGGTCTGTTGAGGGGGAAGTTATGCCGACTAACTCTCCCCACGTGTCGGACCCTTCGCCTCCCGCTCAAGGGACGCACGCTAATATGGCGCCAAGTACATCAGGGACGCCCATAGCGATTACTTTGCAGGACATGGCTGCAATCATGAATAATACCCTGTCAGAGGTATTATCCAGATTGCCTGAATTGAGAGGCAAGCGCGATAGTTCTGGGGTTAGACAAGATACAGAGCGCGTAGATGCTGTAAGAGCCATGTCTGATACTGCGTCACAATATGCAGAACCTGAGGACGGAGAGCTTCAGTCTGTGGGTGACGTCTCTGAATCGGGGAGACCTGATTCAGAGATTTCTAATTTTAAGTTTAAGCTTGAGAACCTCCGTGTATTGCTTGGGGAGGTATTAGCTGCTCTGAATGACTGTGACACAATTGCAGTGCCAGAGAAATTGTGTAGGCTGGATAAATACTATGCAGTGCCGGTGAGTACTGATGTTTTTCCAATACCTAAAAGGCTTACAGAAATTATTAGTAAGGAGTGGGATAGGCCCGTGTGCCCTTTTCCCCACCTCCTATATTTAGAAAAATGTTTCCAATAGATGCCACTACACAGGATTTATGGCAGACTGTCCCTAAGGTGGAGGGAGCAGTTTCTACTTTAGCAAAGCGTACCACTATCCCCGGTTGAGGACAGTTGTGCTTTTTCAGATCCAATGGATAAAAAATTAGAGGGTTACCTTAAGAAAATGTTTATTCAACAAGGTTTTATTTTACAGCCCCTTGCATGCATTGCGCCTGTCACTGCTGCGGCGGCATTCTGGTTTGAGGCCCTGGAAGAGGCCTTCCATACAGCTCCGTTGACTGAAATTGTTGACAAGCTTAGAACTCTTAAGCTAGCTAACTCATTTGTTTCTGATGCCATTGTTCATTTGACTAAACTAACTGCTAAGAATTCCGGATTCGCCATCCAGGCACGTAGGGCGCTATGGCTCAAATCCTGGTCAGCTGATGTGACTTCAAAGTCTAAATTACTCAACATTCCTTTCAAGGGGCAGACTTTATTCGGGCCTGGTTTGAAAGAAATTATTGCTGACATTACTGGAGGTAAGGGTCATACCCTTCCTCAGGACAGGGCCAAATCAAAGGCCAAACAGTCTAATTTTCGTGCCTTTCGAAATTTCAAGGCAGGTGCAGCATCAACTTCCTCTGCTTCAAAACAAGAGGGAACTTTTGCTCAATCCAAGCAGGCCTGGAAACCTAACCAGTCCTGGAACAAGGGCAAGCAGGCCAGAAAGCCTGCTGCTGCCTCTAAGACAGCATGAAGGAGCGGCCCCTATCCGACAACGGATCTAGTAGGGGGCAGACTCTCTCTCTTCGCCCAGGCGTGGGCAAGAGATGTTCAGGATCCCTGGGCGTTGGAGATCATGTCTCAGGGATATCTTCTGGACTTCAAAGCTTCTCCTCCACAAGGGAGATTTCACCTTTCAATATTGTCTGCAAACCAGATAAAGAAAGAGGCATTCCTAAGCTGCGTACAAGATCTCCTTGTAATGGGAGTGATCCATCCAGTTCCGGACGGAACAAGGACAGGGGTTTTATTCAAATCTGTTTGTGGTTCCCAAAAAAGAGGGAACCTTCAGACCAATTTTGGATTTAAAGATCCTAAACAAATTCCTCAGAGTTCCGTCATTCAAGATGGAAACTCTTCGAACCATTTTACCCATGATCCAAGAGGGTCAGTACATGACCACAGTGGACTTAAAGGATGCCTACCTTCTCAGTTCCTGAGGTTAGCCTTTCTAGACAGGCATTACCAATTTATAGCTCTTCCATTCGGGTTGGCTACAGCCCCAAGAATTTTTACAAAGGTTCTGGGCTCACTTCTGGCGGTCCTAAGACCGCGAGGCATAGCGGTGGCTCCTTACCTGGACGATATCCTGATACAGGCGTCAAGCTTTCAAATTGCCAAATCTCATACAGAGATAGTTCTGGCATTCCTGAGGTCGCATGGGTGGAAAGTGAACGAAGAAAAGAGTTCTCTATCTCCTCTCACGAGGGTTTCCTTCCTAGGGACTCTAATAGATTCTGTAGAAATTAAACTTTACCTGACGGAGTCCAGGTTATCAAAACTTCTAAATGCTTGCCGTGTTCTTCACTCCATTCCGCGCCCCACGTTGGCTCAGTGCATGGAAGTAATCGGCTTAATGGTAATGACATAGTGCCATTCGCATGCCTGCATCTCAGACCGCTGCAATTATGCATGCTCAGTCAGTGGAATGGGGATTACACAGATTTGTCCCCTCTACTAAATCTGTATCAGGAAACCAGAGATTCTCTTCTCTGGTGGTTATCTCGGGCCCATCTGTCCAAGGGTATGACCTTTCGCAGATCAGATTGGACAATTGTAACAACAGATGCCAGCCTTCTAGGTTGGGGTGCAGTCTGGAACTCCCTGAAGGCTCAGGGTTCATGGACTCAGGAGGAGAAACTCCTCCCAATAAATACTCTGGAGTTAAGAGCAATATTCAATGCTCTTCTGGCTTGGCCTCAGCTAGCAACACTGAGGTTCACCAGGAGTTCCCTAGCGATGTCAGAAGTCTCCAAGATAATTCGCTGGGCAGAGACTCACTCTTGCCACCTGTCAGCGATCCATATCCCAGGTGTAGAGAACTGGGAGGCGGATTTTCTAAGTCGTCAGACTTTTCATCCGGGGGAATGGGAACTCCATCCGGAGGTGTTTGCTCAATTGGTTCTCTGTTGGGGCAAACCAGAATTGGATCTCATGGCGTCTCGCCAGAACGCCAAGCTTCCTTGTTACGGATCCAGGTCCAGGGACCCAGAAGCGGCACTGATAGATGCTCTAGCAGCGCCTTGGTTCTTCAACCTGGCTTATGTGTTTCCACCGTTTCCTCTGCTCCCTCGTCTGATTGCCAAAATCAAACAGGAAAGAGCATCAGTGATATTGATAGCACCTGCGTGGCCACGCAGGACCTGGTATGCAGACCTAGTGGACATGTCATCCTTTCCACCATGGACTCTGCCTCTGAGACAAGACCTTCTAATACAAGGTCCTTTCAATCATCCGAATCTACTTTCTCTGAGACTGACTGCATGGAGATTGAACGCTTGATCCTATCAAAGCATGGCTTTTCCGAGTCAGTAATTGATACCTTAATACAGGCACGAAAGCCTGTCACCAGGAACATTTACCACAAGATATGGCGTAAATATCTTCATTGGTGTGAATCCAAGAATTACTCATGGAGTAGGGTTAGGATTCCTAGGATATTGTCCTTCCTCCAAGAGGGTTTGGACAAAGGATTATCAGCTAGTTCTTTAAAGGGACAGATTTCTACTCTGTCTATTCTTTTACACAAGCGTCTGGCAGAAGTTCCAGACGTTCAGGCATTTTGTCAGGCTTTAGTTAGAATTAAGCCTGTGTTTAAACCTGTTGCTCCTCCATGGAGCTTAAACTTGGTTCTTAAAGTTCTTCAAGGGGTTCCGTTTGAACCCCTTCATTCTATTGATATCAAACTTCTTTCATGGAAAGTTCTTTTTCTGATGGCTATTTCCTCGGCTCGAAGAGTCTCGGAGTTATTTGCCTTACATTGTGATTCTCCTTATCTGATCTTTCATTCAGATAAAGTTGTTCTGCGTACAAAACCTGGGTTTTTACCTAAGGTGGTTTCTAACAAGAATATCAATCAAGAGATTGTTGTTCCATCATTATGTCCTAATCCTTCTTCAAAGAAGGAACGTCTTTTGCATAATCTAGACGTAGTCCGTGCCTTGAAGTTTTACTTACAGGCTACTAAAGATTTTCGCCAAACATCTAACCTGTTTGTTGTTTACTCTGGACAGAGGAGAGGTCAGAAGGCACCGGCAACCTCTCTTTCTTTTTGGCTTAGGAGTATAATCCGTTTAGCCTATGAGACTGCTGGACAGCAGCCTCCTGAAAGGATTACAGCTCATTCTACTAGAGCTGTGGCTTCCACCTGGGCCTTTAAAAATGAGGCCTCTGTTGAACAGATTTGCAAGGCTGCAACTTGGTCTTCCCTTCATACTTTCTCCAACATAGGTGTGTCCGGTCCACGGCGTCATCCTTACTTGTGGGATATTCTCTTCCCCAACAGGAAATGGCAAATAACCCAGCAAAGCTGGTCACATGATCCCTCCTAGGCTCCGCCTTCCCCAGTCATTCTCTTTGCCGTTGCACAGGCAACATCTCCACGGAGATGGCTCAGAGTTTTTTGGTGTTTAAATGTAGTTTTTATTCTTCTATCAAGAGTTTGTTATTTTAAAATAGTGCTGGTATGTACTATTTACTCTGAAACAGAAAAGAGATGAAGATTTCTGTTTGTAAGAGGAAAATGATTTTAGCAACCGTTACTAAAATCGATGGCTGTTTCCACACAGGACTGTTGAGAGGAATTAACTTCAGTTGGGGGAAACAGTGAGCAGACTTTGGCTGCTTGAGGTATGACACATTTCTAACAAGACTTGGTAATGCTGGAAGCTGTCATTTTCCCTATGGGATCCGGTAAGCCATTTTCTTAATTTTCAATATAAGAATAAAAGGGCTTCACAAGGGCTTTAAAGACTGGTAGACATTTTTCTGGGCCAAAACGATTACTTTATAAGCATATTTAATGGTTTATAACTTTGGAGAGTTATTTTAATCTTGGGAATTTTATTAAAAAAATGGCAGGCACTGTATTGGACACCTTTTTCACTGGGGGCCTTTTCTAGTCATAGGCAGAGCCTCATTTTCGCGCCACTAATGCGCAGTTGTTTTTGAGAAGCAAGGCATGCAGATGCATGTGTGAGGAGCTCAGATCCACTGAAAAAGCTTATTGAAGGCGTCATTTGGTATCGTATTCCCCTCTGGGCTTGGTTGGGTCTCAGCAAAGCAGATACCAGGGACTGTATAGGGGTTAAATGTAAAAACGGCTCCGGTTCCGTTATTTTAAGAGTTAAAGCTTTCAAATTTGGTGTGCAATACTTTTAAGGCTTTATGACACTGTGGTGAAATTTTGGTGAATTTTGAACATTTCCTTCATACTTTTGCGTATATTCAGTAAAAAAGTGTGTTCAGTTTAAAATTTAAAGAGACAGTAACGGTTTTATTTTAAAACGTTTTTTGTGCTTTGTTATCAAGTTTATGCCTATTAACATGTCTGAACTATCAGATAGACGATGTTCTGTATGTTCGGAAGCCAAGGTTCCTCTCCATTTAAATATATGTGATGAATGTGACAAACAAAGTAGGGACAATGATGGCACTGATAATAATGTTGCCCAAAATGATTCCTTAAGTGAGGGGAGTAAGCATGGTACTGCATCATCTCCTTCTATGTCTACACCAGTCTTGCCCACTCAGGAGGTCCCTAGTGAATCTAGTGCGCCAATCCTCCTTACTATGCAACAATTAACGGCTGTAATGGATAATTCTATTAAAAACATTTTAGCCAAAATGCCCACTTATCAGCGAAAGCGCGACTGCTCTGTTTTAGATACTGAAGAGCATGAGGACGCTGATGATAATGGTTCTGACATGCCCTTACACCAGTCTGAAGGGGCTAGGGAGGTTTTGTCTGAGGGAGAAATTTCAGATTCAGGAAAAATTTCTCAACAAGCTGAACCTGACGTTATTACATTTAAATTTAAATTGGAACATCTCCGCGCTCTGCTTAAGGAGGTGTTATCTACTCTGGATGATTGTGACAATTTGGTCATTCCAGAGAAATTATGTAAGATGGACAGGTTCCTAGAGGTCCCAGTGCCCCCCGAAGCTTTTCCTATACCCAAGCGGGTGGCGGACATTGTAAATAAAGAATGGGAAAGGCCCGGCATACCTTTTGTCCCTCCCCCTATATTTAAGAAATTATTTCCTATGGTCGACCCCAGGAAGGACTTATGGCAGACAGTCCCCAAGGTCGAGGGGGCGGTTTCTACTCTAAACAAACGCACCACTATCCCTATAGAAGATAGTGGTGCTTTCAAAGATCCTATGGATAAAAAATTAGAGGGTTTGCTTAAAAAGATGTTTGTTCAGCAAGGTTACCTTCTACAACCAATTTCATGCATTGTTCCTGTCACTACAGCAGCGTGTTTCTGGTTCGAGGAACTAGAAAAGTCGCTCAATCAAGCATCCTCTTATGAGGAGGTTATGGACAGAGTTCAAGCACTTAAGTTGGCTAACTCTTTTACCTTAGACGCCACTTTGCAATTAGCTAGATTAGCGGCGAAAAATTCAGGTTTTGCTATTGTGGCGCGCAGAGCGCTTTGGCTGAAGTCTTGGTCAGCGGATGTGTCCTCCAAGAACAGATTGCTTAACATCCCTTTCAAGGGGAAAACGCTGTTTGGCCCTGACTTGAAAGAGATTATTTCAGACATCACTGGGGGAAAGGGCCACGCCCTTCCTCAGGATAGGTCTTTTAAGGCTAAAAATAAAACAAATTTTCGTCCCTTTCGCAGAAACGGACCAGCCTCGAATTCTACATCCTCTAAGCAAGAGGGTAATTCTTCTCAAACCAAGCCAGCCTGGAGACCGATGCAAGGCTGGAACAAAGTTAAGCAGGCCAAGAAGCCCGCTACCGCTACCAAGACAGCATGAGATGCTGGCCCCCGATCCGGGACCGGATCTGGTGGGGGGCAGACTCTCTCTCTTCGCTCAGGCTTGGGCAAGAGATGTTCAGGATCCTTGGGCGCTAGAAATAGTTTCTCAAGGTTATCTCCTGGAATTCAAGGAACTACCCCCAAGGGGAAGGTTCCACAGGTCTCAATTGTCTTCAGACCAAATAAAAAGACAGGCATTCTTACATTGTGTAGAAGGGAAAAATGGGAGTGATTCATCCTGTTCCATTAGGAGAACAAGGGATGGGGTTTTACTCCAATCTGTTCATAGTTCCCAAAAAAGAGGGAACATTCAGGCCAATTTTGGATCTCAAGATCCTAAGCAAATTTCTCAAGGTCCCATCGTTCAAGATGGAAACCATTCGGACAATTCTTCCTACCATCCAGGAAGGTCAATTCATGACCACGGTGGATTTAAAGGATGCGTATCTACATATTCCTATCCACAAGGAACATTATCGGTTCCTAAGATTCGCCTTTCTGGACAAGCATTACCAGTTTGTGGCACTTCCATTCGGACTAGCCACTGCTCCAAGAATTTTCACAAAGGTACTAGGGTCCCTTCTAGCGGTGCTAAGGCCAAGGGGCATTGCAGTAGTACCCTACTTGGACGACATACTGATTCAAGCGTCGTCTCTACCACAAGCAAAGGCTCATACGGACATTGTCCTAGCCTTTCTCAGATCTCACGGGTGGAAAGTGAACGTAGAAAAAAGTTCTCTATTCCCGTCAACAAGAGTTCCCTTCTTGGGAACAATAATAGACTCCTTGGAAATGAAGATTTTTCTGACAGAAGCCAGAAAATCAAAACTTCTAAGCTCTTGTCAAGTACTTCATTCTGTTCTTCTTCCTTCCATAGCGCAGTGCATGGAAGTAATAGGTTTGATGGTTGCGGCAATGGACATAGTTCCTTTTGCGCGAATTCATCTAAGACCATTACAACTGTGCATGCTCAGACAGTGGAATGGGGATTATACAGATTTGTCCCCGACGATCCAAGTAGATCAGAGGACCAGAGATTCACTCCGTTGGTGGCTGACCCTGGACAACCTGTCCCAAGGGATGAGCTTCAGAAGACCAGAGTGGGTCATTGTAACGACCGACGCCAACCTGGTGGGCTGGGGCGCGGTCTGGAAACACCTGAAGGCTCAGGGTCTATGGTCTCGGGAAGAATCTCTTCTCCAGATAAACATTCTGGAACTGAGAGCGATATTCAATGCTCTCAAGGCTTGGCCTCAACTAGCAAAGGCCAAATTCATAAGGTTTCAATCAGACAACATGACGACTGTTGCATATATCAACCATCAGGGGGGAACAAGGAGTTCCCTGGCGATGGAAGAAGTGACCAAAGTAATTCAATGGGCGGAGCTTCACTCCTGCCACTTGTCTGCAATCCACATCCCAGGAGTGGAAAATTGGGAAGCAGATTTTCTGAGTCGTCAGACATTTCATCCGGGGGAGTGGGAACTCCATCCGGAAATCTTTGCCCAAATAACTCAATTATGGGGCATTCCAGACATGGATCTGATGGCGTCTCGTCAGAACTTCAAGGTTCCTTGCTACGGGTCCAGATCCAGGGATCCCAAGGCGACTCTAGTA
This sequence comes from Bombina bombina, assembly GCF_027579735.1. Classification (NCBI taxonomy): domain Eukaryota; kingdom Metazoa; phylum Chordata; class Amphibia; order Anura; family Bombinatoridae; genus Bombina; species Bombina bombina. Next base: position 1,007,104,980 of record NC_069503.1, read on the forward strand.
GATGCACTAGTAGCGCCCTGGACCTTCAACCTAGCTTATGTGTTCCCACCGTTTCCTCTCATTCCCAGGCTGGTAGCCAGGATCAATCAAGAGAGGACTTCGGTGATCTTGATAGCTCCTGCGTGGCCACGCAGAACTTGGTATGCTGACCTGGTGAATATGTCATCGGCTCCACCATGGAAGCTACCTTTGAGACGGGACCTTCTTGTTCAAGGTCCGTTCGAACATCCGAATCTGGCATCACTCCAACTGACTGCTTGGAGATTGAACGCTTGATTTTATCAAAGCGTGGGTTCTCAGATTCTGTCATTGATACTCTTGTTCAGGCTAGAAAGCCTGTAACTAGGAAAATTTACCATAAAGTATGGAAGAAATATATCTGTTGGTGCGAATCGAAAGGATTCCCATGGAACAGGGTAAAAATTCCTAAGATTCTATCCTTTCTACAAGAGGGTTTGGAGAAAGGATTATCTGCAAGTTCTTTGAAGGGACAGATTTCTGCTTTATCTGTTTTACTTCACAAGAAGCTGGCGGCTGTGCCAGATGTTCAGGCTTTTGTTCAGGCTCTGGTTAGAATCAAGCCTGTTTACAAACCTTTGACTCCTCCTTGGAGTCTCAATTTAGTTCTTTCAGTTCTTCAAGGGGTTCCGTTTGAACCCTTACATTCCGTAGATATTAAGTTATTATCTTGGAAAGTTTTATTTTTGGTTGCAATTTCTTCTGCTAGAAGAGTTTCAGAGTTATCTGCTCTGCAGTGTTCTCCTCCTTATCTGGTGTTCCATGCAGATAAGGTGGTTTTGCGTACTAAACCTGGTTTTCTTCCGAAAGTTGTTTCTAATAAAAATATTAACCAGGAGATAGTTGTGCCTTCTTTGTGTCCGAATCCAGTTTCAAAGAAGGAACGTTTGTTGCACAATTTGGATGTAGTTTGTGCTCTAAAATTCTATTTAGAGGCTACAAAGGATTTCAGACAAACATCTTCCTTGTTTGTTGTTTATTCTGGTAAAAGGAGAGGTCGAAAAGCAACTTCTACCTCTCTCTCTCTTTTGGCTTAAAAGCATCATCAGATTGGCTTATGAGACTGCCGGACGGCAGCCTCCTGAAAGAATCACAGCTCACTCCACTAGGGCTGTGGCTTCCACATGGGCCTTCAAGAACGAGGCTTCTGTTGATCAGATATGTAAGGCAGCGACTTGGTCTTCACTGCACACTTTTACCAAATTTTACAAATTTGATACTTTTGCTTCTTCTAAGGCTATTTTTGGGAGAAAGGTTTTGCAAGCCGTGGTGCCTTCCATCTAGGTGACCTGATTTGCTCCCTCCCATCATCCGTGTCCTAAGGCTTTGGTATTGGTTCCCACAAGTAAGGATGACGCCGTGGACCGGACACACCTATGTTGGAGAAAACAGAATTTATGTTTACCTGATAAATTACTTTCTCCAACGGTGTGTCCGGTCCACGGCCCGCCCTGGTTTTTTAATCAGGTCTGATGATTTAATTTCTCTAACTACAGTCACCACGGTATCATATGATTTCTCCTATGCAAATATTCCTCCTTTACGTCGGTCGAATGACTGGGGAAGGCGGAGCCTAGGAGGGATCATGTGACCAGCTTTGCTGGGCTCTTTGCCATTTCCTGTTGGGGAAGAGAATATCCCACAAGTAAGGATGACGCCGTGGACCGGACACACCGTTGGAGAAAGTAATTTATCAGGTAAACATAAATTCAGTTTTTTCCAAATTTTACAAATTTGATACTTTTGCTTCTTCGGAGGCTGTTTTTGGGAGAAAGGTTCTACAGGCAGTGGTTCCTACCTTGTCCCTCCCATCATCCGTGTACTTTAGCTTTGGTATTGGTATCCCACAAGTAATGGATGATCCGTGGACTGGATACACTTAACAAGAGAAAACATAATTTATGCTTACCTGATAAATTTATTTCTCTTGTAGTGTATCCAGTCCACGGCCCGCCCTGTCCTTTTCAGGCAGGTCTAAATTTTAATTAAACTACAGTCACCACTGCACCCTATGGTTTCTCCTTTCTCGGCTTGTTTCGGTCGAATGACTGGATATGGCAGTGAGGGGAGGAGCTATATAGCAGCTCTGCTGTGGGTGATCCTCTTGCAACTTCCTGTTGGGAAGGAGAATATCCCACAAGTAATGGATGATCCGTGGACTGGATACACTACAAGAGAAATAAATTTATCAGGTAAGCATAAATTATGTTTTTGTGACACAGAGCATGTGATTTTAACCACTTCACTACTGGGGCTTTCAGACAAAAACGTGCCCAAAATACTGGTGAATTTTTAGCATTTTTACTATTATTATTATTATTATCGGTTATTTGTAGAGCGCCAACAGATTCCGCAGCACTAACAGAAATAGAGCCTTGTTTTTTCATTTACCTGTCAAAACTATATATATATTTTTAAGTAGACAACCCAAGGTATTGATCTAAGCCCATTTTGGTATATTTCATGCCACCATTTCACCACCAAATGCGATCAAATTAAAAAAAAAGTAAATTTTTTAGCAAATTTTGGGTTTCTCACTGAAATTATTTACATACTGCTTGTGCAATAATTTCACTGATGGTTGTAAAAGCTTCTCTGGGATCTCCTTTGTTTAGAAATAGCAAACATATATGGCTTTGCCATTGCTTTTGCAGCTAATTGCAGCTGCGCACCACACCCTCCCCCCTTCTGCGATCTCAAGTTAGGGACTCCTACACCGCTTTTTCTGTAGTGTGGCTGCCCCATCCCTTTCTGTTCCTTTATTTTTATTTTCTGTAGCGCAGGACCCTCCCACTCCCCACCCGCCTCCCATCCAAACCTCCCACCATCTGTAACGATCAGGCATTTGCCCTCATAAGGAACCGGAGCACAGATCGCGCTCCTGTTCCATATACTGGCAGATGCCTGGAACTCAGGAACTCCAGCTTTTGGCTGTAACTGGCTGTAACTTAAAAGCTGAGACTGCTGGAGCTTCCCGAAGCTCAGACGTGTGTGTGCGTGTGTGTGTGTGTGTGTGTGTGTATATATATATATATATATATATATATATATATATATATATATAATCAAATCAGGTAATAAGCACTCGCTGGATTTAATCACAGCACACTTTATTAGGCAGTGACGTTTCGGGGCATTCACCCCTTCTTCAGGTGAGAATATTGATTGAATATTCCGTTAAGCACCCTGGTCTATGCTTAGGGTTGGCAAGTGAGAGTGCACTACTTGGATCCAATATATATATATATATATATATATATATATATATATATATACGTTGTGCGGTAAGATAGCCAATGTACCGCACAGCGTATATATAAGTCTTTTTGGGTGAAGGGGTTAAACAACTTTCCAATCTTCTGTTATCAAATTTGCTTTATTCTCTTGGTATCCTTTGTTCAAGGAGCAGTTATTCACTGCTGGGAGCTAGCTGAACACATTGGTTATGCCAATGACAAGACCCTTATGTGTGCAGCTAGCAATCAGCAGTTAGCTCTCAGTAGTGCCTTGCTGCTTCTGAGTGTACCCCTAGGTATGCTTTTCAACAAACGATACCAAAAGACCAAAGCAAATTAGATAGTAGAAGTAAAGTTGAAAGTTGTTTAAAATTATATGCTCTACTATGCTTACTTAAACCCAAAATTTCTCTTTAAAGGGACCTTAAACTAAAAATATTTATTTCATGATACAGATAGAACAAACAATTTTCAAATTTACTTCATTTTATTAAATTTGTTTTATTCTTTAGCTATCCTTTGTTGAAGAAGCAGCACTACACTACTGGGAGCTAGCTGAACAAACCTGATAAACCAGTGAGAAAAGCTATATATGTGCAGCTACCAATCAGCATCTAACTCCCAATAGTGTATTCATGCTCCTGAGCCTACTTAGGTATCTTTTCAACAAAGATTTCCAAGAGAACAAAGCAAATTAAATAAAAGTAGTAAATGTAGGAGATAGAAAAAAAAATTCCCTTTTTATTTTCTCTCTTTTAATATTGGCCATGGTGTGCAAACAGAGAGAGGTAAGGAGGCCTTAAAGGGATATAAAAACCCCAACATTTTCTTTCATGATTCAGATAGAGAAAACAATTTTAAACTACATTCCAATTTACTTTATTATCTAATTGCTTCATTCTTTAGATACTCTATTTAAAGAAATAGCAATGCACATGGGTGAGCCAAACCCACAAGATATCTATGTGCATCTAGGAATCGGGAATCTACTAAGCCTATTTAGATATGCTTTTCAACAAAGGATATCAAGATAATGAAGCAAATTAGATAATAGATGTTTATTGGAAAGTTGTTTAAAATGACATGTTCTTTCTAAACCATGAAATAAAAGATTTGGGTTTCATGTCCCTTTAATGTATACAGAGATAGGTTAAATAATTCAGTTTTTCTGCAGGCTCAGCCCATATATATGACCATGTTTCTAAGAACAAAGGTTTGAGTATTCAATCAGCAATACAGCTGTTTCAAATACAAAAATCAACCTAAATGTCAAATTTCCCTTAAATTTTATACTCTGCAGCTACTTTAACATGTCATTGGGAACACATTAAGGAAAAAACAATATTACAATGCAATGACCATTTAAAAAGCACATTGGATAAGCATAAGGCTGTCCTATGGACTAATTAAAGGGAAACGAAACCCAAAATATTTGTCATGATTCAGATAAAGAATACATTTCTTTCCTAAGATATGGTGAGTCCACGGGTTGAGTAATTACTGTTGGGAATATCACTCCTGGGCAGCAAGAATAGGCAAAGAGCACCACAGTTAAACTGCTAAGTATCACTCCCTTACCCACAAACCCCAGTCATTCTCTTTGCCTTCGGTGCATGGAGGAGGTGAAGTTTAGGTGTCTGAAGAAAAATTTTGATTTCATCTCCATGCAAGTTTTGTGGTATAGCCGTATTCCATGTTATTCCTTGCAGTCGGTTAGTGGTGGCTTAAAAACAGTAAGGAACTTGTAAAGAGGTACTTAATGCGTTTTACTAACAATTGCTGCCCTAGTTTAGATAGCCAGAGTTGGCTACTTTCTTTTTCAAAAGTCTCTGTGAGGATCTGTGTCCTCTCATACCTTGTAACTGTCTACATGCCGGACAGCAGAGCAGGCAAGTGCTTTTTTTTTCCAGTTGGGGAGACCATGCACTTAACAAAGTAAGACACTGCTTTTTTATTGGGACATAGATAATCCTGTTATATGAGTTACACTGGAGCATGAAGCAGGCACTGTAGCATTATTGAGACTAACATTTAAACTCTTTTAAAAAGAAAGGGTAAAATGTTTTTATTAGGCTTTATTTTCTGACACATATTTACTTGATAAAACAATACAAGTTTATACTGAAAGTAAGTGTGAAATTTCTATTTCAGCAGTTTATTAATTTTCCCTTTGCTTTAAAATAAAACAACGCAACATTTTAAACTGTCAGGTTTGAAAAAAACCGTTCTTTCTTTCATGTAATTGGCAAGAGTCCATGAGCTAGTGACGTATGGGATATACAATCCTACCAGGAGGGGCAAAGTTTCCCAAACCTCAAAATGCCTATAAATACACCCCTCACCACACCCACAATTCAGTTTTACAATCTTTGCCTCCTATGGAGGTGGTGAAGTAAGTTGGTGCTTGATTTTCTTTGATGATATGCGCTTTGCAGCATTTTGAAGCCCAATTCCTCTCAGAGTACAGTGTTTGTCAGAGGGATGTGAAGGGAAGTATCACCTATTGATTCTATGGTTTTCCTCACGGGAAATATTTTCAAAGGTTCTCTGTTGTCAGTCGTAGAGATTCATCTCCTACCTTCCTTTTCAGATGGATGATACACTCTCATATTCCATTAACTCTACTGATACTGTTTCAGTACTGGTTTGGCTATCTGCTATATGTGAATGGGTGTCTTTCGGTAACTGTTTTCATTACTTAAGACACTCTCAGCTATAGTTTGGCACTTTATGTATTTATATAAAGTTTTAAATATATGTATTGTACTTATATTTGCCATGAGTCAGGTTTATGTATATTTCCTTTTGCAGACTATCAGTTTCAAAATTGGGAAATTAGGAAGTTATTTTTTCTTACCTGGGGTATAATCTTTTCTTCAAATTGACTGCTTTTTCTTTAATTTTCGTGGGCAAAATTAGGCTTGCAAGGTCGTAAAAAGCTGATATTTATTGCGTCAATCTTGGCGCGAGAATTTTTTTAGCGCAAAGGTACGCTCGGTGACACAATTCGTCATTTCCGGCATCTTAGTTGATGCCAGGTTTCCTTGCTCAAGGTTGCGTCTGCCATGATGCAAGTTGTCATTTCCGGATGTTGTTAACGCCAAAAAATTTCATTTTGCGTTGCGCATCATACATGGCGCCAAATCATTGAATTATTTAAACCCCACTTCCTATATGCCTCTTGCCTCTTTTTATGCTCAGATGGCTATGCTGTTTGCATTTTTTTCCCATTCCTGATACTGCCATATAAGGAAATTGATAATTTCTCCAACATAGGTGTGTCCGGTCCACGGCGTCATCCTTACTTGTGGGATATTCTCTTCCCCAACAGGAAATGGCAAAGAGCCCAGCAAAGCTGGTCACATGATCCCTCCTAGGCTCCGCCTACCCCAGTCATTCTCTTTGCCGTTGCACAGGTAACATCTCCACGGAGATGGCTAAGAGTTTTTTTGGTGTTTAAATGTAGTTTTATTCTTCAATCAAGAGTTTGTTATTTTAAAATAGTGCTGGTATGTACTATTTACTCTGAAACAGAAAAGAGATGAAGATTTCTGTTTGTAAGAGGAAAATGATTTTAGCAACCGTTACTAAAATCGATGGCTGTTTCCACACAGGACTGTTGAGAGGAATTAACTTCAGTTGGGGGAAACAGTGAGCAGACTTTGGCTGCTTGAGGTATGACACATTTCTAACAAGACTTGGTAATGCTGGAAGCTGTCATTTTCCCTATGGGAACCGGTAAGCCATTTTCTTAGTTTAGTATAAGAATAAAGGGCTTCACAAGGGCTTTAAAGACTGGTAGACATTTTTCTGGGCTAAAACATTTACATTATGAGTATATTTAATGGATGTTATCTATAAATAGTTCTTTTAATCTTGGGTATGTATTAAAAAAAACGGCAGGCACTGAAAGGACACCTTTTTCACTGGGGGCCTTTTCTAGTCATAGGCAGAGCCTCATTTTCGCGCCACTAATGCGCAGTTGTTTTTGGAAAGCAAGGCATGCAGATGCATGTGTGAGGAGCTAAGAACCACTGAAAAAGCTTATAGAAGGCGTCATTTGGTATCGTATTCCCCTCTGGGCTTGGTTGGGTCTCAGCAAAGCTGATACCAGGGACTGTATAGGGGTTAAATGTAAAAACGGCTCCGGTTCCGTTATTGTAAGAGTTAAAGCTTTCAAATTTGGTGTGCAATACTTTTAAGGCTTTATGACACTGTGGTGAAATTTTGGTGAATTTTGAACAATTCCTTCATACTTTTTCGCATATTCAGTAATAAAGTGTGTTCAGTTTAAAATTTAAAGTGACAGTAACGGTTTTATTTTAAAACGTTTTTTGTGCTTTGTTATCAAGTTTATGCCTGTTAACATGTCTGAACCATCAGATAGACGATGTTCTGTATGTTTGGAAGCCAAGGTTCCTCCACATTTAAATATATGTGATGAATGTGACTTAGTGTCCGGACAAAGTAGGGACAATGATGCCACTGATAATGATGTTGCCCAAAATGATTCCTCAAGCGAGGGGAGTAAGCATGGTACTGCATCATCCCCTTCTATGTCTACACCAGTCTTGCCCACACAAGAGGCCCCTAGTACATCTAGTGCGCCAATCCTTCTTACTATGCAACAATTAACGGCTGTAATGGATAATTCTATTAAAAACATTTTGTCCAAAATGCCTACTTATCAGAGAAAGCGCGATTGCTCTGTTTTAGATACTGAAGAGCATGAGGACGCTGATGATAATGGTTCTAATGTACCCTCACGCCAATCTGAAGGGGCCAGCAGGGAGGTTTTGTCTGAGGGAGAAATTTCAGATTCAGGAAAAATTTCTCAACAAGCTGAACCTGATGTTATTATTTTTAAATTTAAATTGGAACATCTCCGCGCTCTGCTTAAGGAGGTGTTATCTACTCTGGATGATTGTGACAATTTGGTCATTCCAGAGAAATTATGTAAGATGGACAAGTTCCTAGAGGTCCCGGTGCCCCCCGATGCTTTTCCTATACCCAAGCGGGTGGCGGACATTGTAAATAAGGAATGGGACAGGCCCGGCATACCTTTTGTTCCTCCCCCTATATTTAAAAAGTTATTTCCTATGGTCGACCCCAGAAAGGACTTATGGCAGACAGTCCCCAAGGTCGAGGGGGCGGTTTCTACTCTAAACAAACGCACTACTATCCCTATAGAAGATAGTTGTGCTTTCAAAGATCCTATGGATAAAAAATTAGAGGGTTTGCTTAAAAAGATGTTTGTTCAGCAAGGTTACCTTCTACAACCAATTTCATGCATTGTTCCTGTCACTACAGCAGCGTGTTTCTGGTTCGAAGAACTAGAAAAGTCGCTCAATAAAGACTCTTCATATGAGGAGGTTATGGACAGAGTTCAAGCACTTAAATTGGCTAACTCTTTTATCTTAGACGCCACTTTGCAATTAGCTAGATTAGCGGCGAAAAATTCAGGTTTTGCAATTGTGGCGCGCAGAGCGCTTTGGCTAAAGTCTTGGTCAGCGGATGTGTCCTCCAAGAACAAATTGCTTAACATCCCTTTCAAAGGTAAAACGCTATTTGGCCCTGACTTGAAAGAGATTATTTCAGACATCACTGGGGGAAAGGGCCACGTCCTTCCTCAGGATAGGTCTTTTAAGGCTAAAAATAAGCCAAATTTTCGTCCCTTTCGCAGAAACGGACCAGCCTCAAATTCTACACCCTCTAAGCAAGAGGGTAATAGTTCTCAAACCAAACCAGCCTGGAGACCAATGCAAGGCTGGAACAAGGGTAAGCAGGCCAAGAAACCTGCCACTGCTACTAAAACAGCATGAAGTGTTGGCCCCCGATCCGGGACCGGATCTGGTTGGGGGCAGACTCTCTCTCTTTGCTCAGGCTTGGGCAAGAGATGTTCAGGATCCTTGGGCGCTAGAAATAGTTTCTCAAGCTTATCTCCTGGAATTCAAGGAACTACCCCCAAGGGGAAGGTTCCACAGGTCTCAATTGTCTTCAGACCAAATAAAAAGACAGGCATTCTTACATTGTGTAGAAGACCTGTTAAGAATGGGAGTGATTCATCCTGTTCCATTAGGAGAACAAGGGATGGGGTTTTACTCCAATCTGTTCATAGTTCCCAAAAAAGAGGGAACATTCAGACCAATTTTAGATCTCAAGATTCTAAACAAATTTCTCAGGGTTCCATCGTTCAAAATGGAAACCATTCGAACAATTCTTCCTACCATCCAGGAAGGTCAATTCATGACCACGGTGGATTTAAAGGATGCGTATCTACATATTCCTATCCACAAGGAACATCATCGGTTCCTAAGGTTTGCGTTTCTGGACAAGCATTACCAGTTTGCGGCACTTCCATTCGGATTAGCCACTGCTCCAAGGATTTTCACAAAGGTACTAGGGTCCCTTCTAGCGGTGCTAAGACCAAGGGGCATTGCAGTAGTACCTTACTTGGACGACATACTGATTCAAGCGTCGTCTCTGTCAAAAGCAAAGGCTCATACGGACATTGTCCTAGCCTTTCTCAGATCTCACGGGTGGAAGGTGAACATAGAAAAAAGTTCTCTGTCAACAAGAGTTCCCTTCTTGGGAACAATAATAGACTCCTTAGAAATGAAGATTTTTCTGACAGAGGCCAGAAAATCAAAACTTCTAAGCTCTTGTCAAGTACTTCATTCTGTTCTTCTTCCTTCCATAGCGCAGTGCATGGAAGTAATAGGTTTGATGGTTGCGGCAATGGACATAGTTCCTTTTGCACGAATTCATCTAAGACCATTACAACTGTGCATGCTCAGACAGTGGAATGGGGATTATACAGACGATCCAAGTAGATCAGAGAACCAGAGATTCACTCAGTTGGTGGCTGACCCTGAACAACCTGTCACAGGGAATGAGCTTCCGCAGACCAGAGTGGGTCATTGTCACGACCGACGCCAGTCTGGTGGGCTGGGGCGCGGTCTGGGAACCCCTGAAAGCTCAGGGTCTATGGTCTCGGGAAGAATCTCTTCTCCCGATAAACATTCTGGAACTGAGAGCGATATTCAATGCTCTCAAAGCTTGGCCTCAACTAGCAAAGGCCAAATTCATAAGGTTTCAATCAGTCAACATGACGACTGTTGCATATATCAACCATCAGGGGGGAACAAGGAGTTCCCTGGCGATGGAAGAAGTGAACAAAATAATTCAATGGGCGGAGAATCACTCCTGCCACTTGTCTGCAATCCACATCCCAGGAGTGGAAAATTGGGAAGCGGATTTTCTGAGTCGTCAGACTTTCCATCCGGGGGAGTGGGAACTCCATCCGGAAATCTTTGCCCAAATAACTCAATTATGGGGCATTCCAGACATGGATCTGATGGCGTCTCGTCAGAACTTCAAGGTTCCTTGCTACGGGTCCAGATCCAGGGATCCCAAGGCGACTCTAGTAGATGCACTAGTAGCACCTTGGACCTTCAACCTAGCTTATGTATTCCCACCGTTTCCTCTCATTCCCAGGCTGGTAGCCAGGATCAAACAGGAGAGGGCTTCGGTGATCTTGATAGCTCCTGCGTGGCCACGCAGGACTTGGTATGCAGACCTGGTGAATATGTCATTGGCTCCACCATGGAAGCTACCTTTGAGACAGGACCTTCTTGTTCAAGGTCCATTCCAACATCCGAATCTGGCTTCACTCCAAATGACTGCTTGGAGATTGAACGCTTGATTTTATCAAAGCGTGGTTTTTCAGATTCTGTCATTGATACTCTTATTCAGGCTAGAAAGCCTGTAACTAGAAAAATTTACCATAAAATATGGAAAAAATATATCTGTTGGTGTGAATCTAAAGGATTCCCATGGAACAAGATAAAAATTCCTAAGATTCTATCCTTTCTACAAGAAGGTTTGGAGAAAGGATTATCTGCAAGTTCTTTGAAGGGACAGATTTCTGCTTTATCTGTCTTACTTCACAAAAAGCTGGCGGCTGTGCCAGATGTTCAAGCTTTTGTTCAGGCTCTGGTTAGAATCAAGCCTGTTTACAAACCTTTGACTCCTCCTTGGAGTCTCAATTTAGTTCTTTCAGTTCTTCAAGGGGTTCCGTTTGAACCCTTACATTCCGTAGATATTAAGTTACTATCTTGGAAAGTTTTGTTTTTGGTTGCAATTTCTTCTGCTAGAAGAGTTTCAGAGTTATCTGCTCTGCAGTGTTCTCCTCCTTATCTGGTATTCCATGCAGATAAGGTGGTTTTGCGTACTAAACCTGGTTTTCTTCCCGAAAGTTGTTTCTAACAAAAATATTAACCAGGAGATAGTTGTGCCTTCTTTGTGTCCGAATCCAGTTTCAAAGAAGGAACGTTTGTTACACAATTTGGATGTAGTTCGTGCTCTAAAATTCTATTTAGAGGCTACAAAGGATTTCAGACAAACATCTTCTTTGTTTGTTGTTTATTCAGGTAAAAGGAGAGGTCAAAAAGCAACTTCTACCTCTCTCTCTTTTTGGCTTAAAAGCATCATCCGATTTGCTTATGAGACTGACGGACGGCAGCCTCCTGAAAGAATCACAGCTCACTCCACTAGGGCTGTGGCTTCCACATGGGCCTTCAAGAACGAGGCTTCTGTTGATCAGATGTGTAAGGCAGCGACTTGGTCTTCACTGCACACTTTTACCAAATTTTACAAATTTGATACTTTTGCTTCTTCTGAGGCTATTTTTGGGAGAAAGGTTTTGCAAGCCGTGGTGCCTTCCATCTAGGTGACCTGATTTGCTCCCTCCCATCATCCGTGTCCTAAAGCTTTGGTATTGGTTCCCACAAGTAAGGATGACGCCGTGGACCGGACACACCTATGTTGGAGAAAACAGAATTTATGCTTACCTGATAAATTACTTTCTCCAACGGTGTGTCCGGTCCACGGCCCGCCCTGGTTTTTTTAATCAGGTCTGATGAATTATTTTCTCTAACTACAGTCACCACGGTATCATATGATTTCTCCTATGCATATTCCTCCTTTACGTCGGTCGAATGACTGGGGTAGGCGGAGCCTAGGAGGGATCATGTGACCAGCTTTGCTGGGCTCTTTGCCATTTCCTGTTGGGGAAGAGAATATCCCACAAGTAAGGATGACGCCGTGGACCGGACACACCGTTGGAGAAAGTAATTTATCAGGTAAGCATAAATTCTGTTTTTGCTTTATATGTTGTTTTTTTCTCTTTCATTTACAAGATGTCTCAATCTGATCCTGTCTCAGAAACCACTGTTGGAACCCTGCTGCCTGATATCAGTTCTACCAAAGCCAAGTGTATCTGTTGTAAATTAGTGGAGATTATATCTCCAGTGGTAGTATGTAACAGTTGTCATGATAAGCTTTTACATGCAGAGAATGTATCCATCAGTACTAGTACAATGCCTGTTGTAACTTCAACATCTAATGTACATGATATCCCTGTGAATAAAAAAGATTTTATTGCTGATGCGATTCAGAAGGCTTTGTCTGCTATTCCGCCTTCTAATAAACGTAAAAGGTCTTTTAAAACTTCTCATAAAGTTGATGAAATTTCAAATGACCGACAACATATTGAATTATCCTCCTCTGATGAGGATCTATCTGGTTCAGAAGATCCTACCTCAGATATTGACACTGACAAATATACTTATCTCTTTAAGATGGAGTATATTCATTCCTTGTTAAAAGAGGTGTTGATTACTTTGGATATTGAGGAAACTAGTCCTCTTGATACTAAAACTAGTAAACGTTTAAATTCTGTTTATAAACCTCCTGTGGTTACTACAGAGGTTTTTCCAGTTCCTGATGCTATTTCTGATATACTTTAAAAGGAATGGAATAGGCCTGGTACTTCTTTTATTCCTTCTTCTAGGTTAAAAAAGTTGTATCCTTTGCCAGCAGTTAGGTTGGAGTTTTGGGAAAAAATCCCCAAGGTTGATGGGGCTATTTCTACTCTTGCCAAACGTACTACTATTCCTATGGAATAGTAGTCTTTAAAGACATGGTTGGATCAATGGTGCAGGGATTATACAAGGATATCACAATTAATATTCTTAAATCCCAATGTTCGACTCTCTCTGACTTGGTGGTTAGATCACCATCGTATAGTTCAAGGGGCTTCATTTGTTCATCCAACCTGGACTGTAATCACAACAGATGCAAGTCTTTCAGGTTGGGGAGCTATCTTGGGATCTGACAGCACAAGGGGTTTGGAAATCTCAAGAGGCGAGGTTACCAATCAATATTTTAGTACTCCGTGCTATTTTCAGGGCTCTTCAGGTTTGGCCTCTGTTGAAAAGAGAACCATTCATTTGTTTTCAGACAGACAATATCACAACTGTGGCATATGTCAATCATCAGGGTGGGACTCAGTCCCCTAGCTATAAAAGAAGTATCTCGGATACTATCTTGGGCAGAATCCAACTCTTGTCTAATTTCTGCGGTACATATCCCAGGTGTAGACAATTGGAAAGCGGATTATCTCAGCCGTCAGACTTTATATCCGGGGGAGTGGTGTCTCCATCCAGATGTGTTTTTTCAGATGGTTCAGATGTGGGGTCTTCCAGAATAGATCTGATGGCTTACCATCTAAACAAGAAACTTCCCAGGTACTTGTCCAGGTCCAGCGATCCTCAGGCGGTGTCGGTAGATGCGTTATCAGTTCCTTGGTTTTACCAACCTGCTTATATCTTCCCGCCTCTAGTTCTTCTTCCAAGGGTGATCTCCAAGATCATAATGGAACAATTGCATGTGTTTCTGATAGCACCAGCATGGCCTCACAGGTTCTGGTATGCGGATCTTGTCTGGATGTCCAGTTGCCAACCTTGGCCACTTCCTTTAAAACCAGACCATCTGTCTTAAGGACTGTTTTTCCATCAGGATCTCAAATCGTTAAATTTGAAGGTATGGTAATTGAACGCTTAGTGCTTAGTCATAGAGGTTTCTCTGACTTAGTGATTGATACTATGTTACAAGCTCGTAAATCTGTTTCTAGGAAGAATTATTATCGAGTTTGGAAGACTTATATTTCTTGGCGTTCTTCTCATAAATTCTCCTGGCATTCTTTTAGAATTCCTAGCATTTTAGTTTCTTCAGGATGGTTTGGATAAAGATTTGTCTGCAAGTTCCTTGAAGGGAGAAATCTCTGCTATTTTGTTTTATTTCACTGAAAGATTGCTAAGCTTTCTGATATTCACTGTTTTGTACAGTCTTTGGTCCGTATCAAGCCTGTCATTAAATCAATTTCTCTTCCTTGGAGTCTTAATTTGGTTTTGAAGGCTTTACAGGCTCCTCCTTTTGAGCCTATTCATTCTTCGGATATTAAACTATTTTCTTGGAAAGTGTTGTTCCTTTTGGCTATCTCTTCTGCTAGAAGAGTTTCTGAATTATCTGCTCTTTCTTGTGAGTCTCGTTTTCTGATTTTCCATCAGTATAAGACAGTTTTGCGGACTTCATTTACATTTTTACCTAAAGTTGTGAATTCTAACAACATTAATAGGGAAATTGTTGTTCCCTCTTTGTGTCCTAATCCTAAGAATTATTTGGAGAGATCCTTACATTCTCTGGATGTTGTAAGATCTTTGAAATATTATGTTGAAGCTACTAAAGATTTCAGGAAGAATTCTAGTCTATATGTTGTCTTTTCTGGTCCTAGGAAAGGACAGAAAGCTTCTGCCATTTCCTTGGCATCCTGTTTAAAGCTTTTGATTCATCAGGCTTATTTGAAGTCGGTTCAGGCCCCGCCTCAGAGAATCACAGCTCATTCTACTAGATCAGTTTCCACTTTGTGGGCTTTTAAGAATGAAGCTTCAGTTGATCAGATTTGCAAAGCAGCAACTTTGTCTTCTTTGCATACATTTACTAAATTCTACCTTTTTGATGTATTTGCCTCTTCGGAAGCAGTTTTTGGTAGAAAACTTCTTCAGGCAGCTGTTTCAGTTTGATTCTTCTGCTTATGTTTTAAGTTTTTTCTTTTTAATTATGAGAAAAACTTGTTTTTTTTTTGGATGTGTGTTTAATTTTTTCAGCGGAGAAAAGCTGTTTTTTATCTTTATCCCTCCCTCTCTAGTGACTCTTCTGTGGAGTATCACATCTTGGGTATTACTTTCCCATACGTCACTAGCTCATGGACTCTTGCCAATTACATGAAAGAAAACATAATTTATGTAAGAACTTACCTGATAAATTTATTTATTTCATATTGGCAAGAGTCCATGAGACCCACCCTTTTTATGGTGGTTATGTTTTTTTGTATCAAGCACAATTATATTTTCAGTTCCTTTTGTTGATGCTTTTTTACTCCTTTTTCTATCACCCCACTACTTGGCTATTCGTTAAACTGAATTGTGGGTGTGGTGAGGGGCATATTTATAGGCATTTTGAGGTTTGGGAAACTTTGCCCCTCCTGGTAGGATTGTATATCCCATACGTCACTAGCTCATGGACTCTTACCAATATGAAAGAAATTAATTTATCAGGTAAGTTCTTATATAAATTTGTTTTTTTTTTGTTTAAATGTTATTTTTTTTTTACATTTTACAAGGTCTCAATCTGATCCTGTCTTAGAAGCTGCTGTAAGAACCCTGCTGCCTGAACACAGTTCTGCCAAAGCTAAGTGTATCTGTTTTAAGGTAGCTGAGATTATATATCTGGCTGTAGTATGTAACAGTTGTGATGATAAGCTTTTGCATTCAGAAAATGTTTCTATTAGTACTAGTACAGTATCTGTTGTCCCCTCAACATCTAATGTACATGATATCCCTGTTGATATGAAAAGTTATATTGCTGATGCGATACAGAAGACTATGTCTGCTATTCCGCCTTCTAATAAACGTAAAAGGTCTTTCTCCAACATTGGTGTGTCCGGTCCACGGCGTCATCCATAACTTGTGGGAATATTCTCTTCCCCAACAGGAAATGGCAAAGAGCACAGCAAAAGCTGTCCATATAGTCCCTCCCAGGCTCCGCCCCCCCCCAGTCATTCTCTTTGCCGCTCTGAACAAGTAGCATCTCCACGGAGATGGTGAAGAGTATGTGGTGTTTAGTTGTAGTTTTTTATTCTTCTATCAAGAGTTTGTTATTTTAAAATAGTGCTGGTATGTACTATTTACTCTGAAACAGAAAGAGATGAAGAGTTCTGTTTATAAGAGGAGTATGATTTTAGCAGCAGTAACTAAAATTGATTGCTGTTCCCAGCTGAGAGAACTTCAGTTGGGGGGAACAGTTTGCAGACTTTTCTGCTCAAGGTATGACTAGCCATTTTTCTAACAAGACTGTGTAATGCTGGAAGGCTGTCATTTTTCCCTTATGGGGATCGGTAAGCCATTTTCTTAGTCTCAAACAGAATAATTATTATGGACTATAAACTGGTAGACATTTTTATGGGCTAAATCGATTGCTTTATTTGGGCATTCTCCAACATTGGTGTGTCCGGTCCACGGCGTCATCCTTACTTGTGGGATATCTCTTCCCCAACAGGAAATGGCAAAGAGTCCCAGCAAAGCTGGTCACATAGTCCCTCCTAGGCTCCGCCCTACCCCAGTCATTCTCTTTGCCGTTGCACAGGTAACATCTCCACGGAGATGGCTAAGAGTTTTTTTGGTGTTTAAATGTAGTTTTATTCTTCAATCAAGAGTTTGTTATTTTAAAATAGTGCTGGTATGTACTATTTACTCTGAAACAGAAAAGAGATGAAGATTTCTGTTTGTAAGAGGAAAATGATTTTAGCAACCGTTACTAAAATCGATGGCTGTTTCCACACAGGACTGTTGAGAGGAATTAACTTCAGTTGGGGGAAACAGTGAGCAGACTTTGGCTGCTTGAGGTATGACACATTTCTAACAAGACTTGGTAATGCTGGAAGCTGTCATTTTCCCTATGGGAACCGGTAAGCCATTTTCTTAGTTTAGTATAAGAATAAAGGGCTTCACAAGGGCTTTAAAGACTGGTAGACATTTTTCTGGGCTAAAACATTTACATTATGAGTATATTTAATGGATGTTATCTATAAATAGTTCTTTTAATCTTGGGTATGTATTAAAAAAAACGGCAGGCACTGAAAGGACACCTTTTTCACTGGGGGCCTTTTCTAGTCATAGGCAGAGCCTCATTTTCGCGCCACTAATGCGCAGTTGTTTTTGGAAAGCAAGGCATGCAGATGCATGTGTGAGGAGCTAAGAACCACTGAAAAAGCTTATAGAAGGCGTCATTTGGTATCGTATTCCCCTCTGGGCTTGGTTGGGTCTCAGCAAAGCTGATACCAGGGACTGTATAGGGGTTAAATGTAAAAACGGCTCCGGTTCCGTTATTGTAAGAGTTAAAGCTTTCAAATTTGGTGTGCAATACTTTTAAGGCTTTATGACACTGTGGTGAAATTTTGGTGAATTTTGAACAATTCCTTCATACTTTTTCGCATATTCAGTAATAAAGTGTGTTCAGTTTAAAATTTAAAGTGACAGTAACGGTTTTATTTTAAAACGTTTTTTGTGCTTTGTTATCAAGTTTATGCCTGTTAACATGTCTGAACCATCAGATAGACGATGTTCTGTATGTTTGGAAGCCAAGGTTCCTCCACATTTAAATATATGTGATGAATGTGACTTAGTGTCCGGACAAAGTAGGGACAATGATGCCACTGATAATGATGTTGCCCAAAATGATTCCTCAAGCGAGGGGAGTAAGCATGGTACTGCATCATCCCCTTCTATGTCTACACCAGTCTTGCCCACACAAGAGGCCCCTAGTACATCTAGTGCGCCAATCCTTCTTACTATGCAACAATTAACGGCTGTAATGGATAATTCTATTAAAAACATTTTGTCCAAAATGCCTACTTATCAGAGAAAGCGCGATTGCTCTGTTTTAGATACTGAAGAGCATGAGGACGCTGATGATAATGGTTCTAATGTACCCTCACGCCAATCTGAAGGGGCCAGCAGGGAGGTTTTGTCTGAGGGAGAAATTTCAGATTCAGGAAAAATTTCTCAACAAGCTGAACCTGATGTTATTATTTTTAAATTTAAATTGGAACATCTCCGCGCTCTGCTTAAGGAGGTGTTATCTACTCTGGATGATTGTGACAATTTGGTCATTCCAGAGAAATTATGTAAGATGGACAAGTTCCTAGAGGTCCCGGTGCCCCCCGATGCTTTTCCTATACCCAAGCGGGTGGCGGACATTGTAAATAAGGAATGGGACAGGCCCGGCATACCTTTTGTTCCTCCCCCTATATTTAAAAAGTTATTTCCTATGGTCGACCCCAGAAAGGACTTATGGCAGACAGTCCCCAAGGTCGAGGGGGCGGTTTCTACTCTAAACAAACGCACTACTATCCCTATAGAAGATAGTTGTGCTTTCAAAGATCCTATGGATAAAAAATTAGAGGGTTTGCTTAAAAAGATGTTTGTTCAGCAAGGTTACCTTCTACAACCAATTTCATGCATTGTTCCTGTCACTACAGCAGCGTGTTTCTGGTTCGAAGAACTAGAAAAGTCGCTCAATAAAGACTCTTCATATGAGGAGGTTATGGACAGAGTTCAAGCACTTAAATTGGCTAACTCTTTTATCTTAGACGCCACTTTGCAATTAGCTAGATTAGCGGCGAAAAATTCAGGTTTTGCAATTGTGGCGCGCAGAGCGCTTTGGCTAAAGTCTTGGTCAGCGGATGTGTCCTCCAAGAACAAATTGCTTAACATCCCTTTCAAAGGTAAAACGCTATTTGGCCCTGACTTGAAAGAGATTATTTCAGACATCACTGGGGGAAAGGGCCACGTCCTTCCTCAGGATAGGTCTTTTAAGGCTAAAAATAAGCCAAATTTTCGTCCCTTTCGCAGAAACGGACCAGCCTCAAATTCTACACCCTCTAAGCAAGAGGGTAATAGTTCTCAAACCAAACCAGCCTGGAGACCAATGCAAGGCTGGAACAAGGGTAAGCAGGCCAAGAAACCTGCCACTGCTACTAAAACAGCATGAAGTGTTGGCCCCCGATCCGGGACCGGATCTGGTTGGGGGCAGACTCTCTCTCTTTGCTCAGGCTTGGGCAAGAGATGTTCAGGATCCTTGGGCGCTAGAAATAGTTTCTCAAGCTTATCTCCTGGAATTCAAGGAACTACCCCCAAGGGGAAGGTTCCACAGGTCTCAATTGTCTTCAGACCAAATAAAAAGACAGGCATTCTTACATTGTGTAGAAGACCTGTTAAGAATGGGAGTGATTCATCCTGTTCCATTAGGAGAACAAGGGATGGGGTTTTACTCCAATCTGTTCATAGTTCCCAAAAAAGAGGGAACATTCAGACCAATTTTAGATCTCAAGATTCTAAACAAATTTCTCAGGGTTCCATCGTTCAAAATGGAAACCATTCGAACAATTCTTCCTACCATCCAGGAAGGTCAATTCATGACCACGGTGGATTTAAAGGATGCGTATCTACATATTCCTATCCACAAGGAACATCATCGGTTCCTAAGGTTTGCGTTTCTGGACAAGCATTACCAGTTTGCGGCACTTCCATTCGGATTAGCCACTGCTCCAAGGATTTTCACAAAGGTACTAGGGTCCCTTCTAGCGGTGCTAAGACCAAGGGGCATTGCAGTAGTACCTTACTTGGACGACATACTGATTCAAGCGTCGTCTCTGTCAAAAGCAAAGGCTCATACGGACATTGTCCTAGCCTTTCTCAGATCTCACGGGTGGAAGGTGAACATAGAAAAAAGTTCTCTGTCAACAAGAGTTCCCTTCTTGGGAACAATAATAGACTCCTTAGAAATGAAGATTTTTCTGACAGAGGCCAGAAAATCAAAACTTCTAAGCTCTTGTCAAGTACTTCATTCTGTTCTTCTTCCTTCCATAGCGCAGTGCATGGAAGTAATAGGTTTGATGGTTGCGGCAATGGACATAGTTCCTTTTGCACGAATTCATCTAAGACCATTACAACTGTGCATGCTCAGACAGTGGAATGGGGATTATACAGACGATCCAAGTAGATCAGAGAACCAGAGATTCACTCAGTTGGTGGCTGACCCTGAACAACCTGTCACAGGGAATGAGCTTCCGCAGACCAGAGTGGGTCATTGTCACGACCGACGCCAGTCTGGTGGGCTGGGGCGCGGTCTGGGAACCCCTGAAAGCTCAGGGTCTATGGTCTCGGGAAGAATCTCTTCTCCCGATAAACATTCTGGAACTGAGAGCGATATTCAATGCTCTCAAAGCTTGGCCTCAACTAGCAAAGGCCAAATTCATAAGGTTTCAATCAGTCAACATGACGACTGTTGCATATATCAACCATCAGGGGGGAACAAGGAGTTCCCTGGCGATGGAAGAAGTGAACAAAATAATTCAATGGGCGGAGAATCACTCCTGCCACTTGTCTGCAATCCACATCCCAGGAGTGGAAAATTGGGAAGCGGATTTTCTGAGTCGTCAGACTTTCCATCCGGGGGAGTGGGAACTCCATCCGGAAATCTTTGCCCAAATAACTCAATTATGGGGCATTCCAGACATGGATCTGATGGCGTCTCGTCAGAACTTCAAGGTTCCTTGCTACGGGTCCAGATCCAGGGATCCCAAGGCGACTCTAGTAGATGCACTAGTAGCACCTTGGACCTTCAACCTAGCCTATGTATTCCCACCGTTTCCTCTCATTCCCAGGCTGGTAGCCAGGATCAAACAGGAGAGGGCTTCGGTGATCTTGATAGCTCCTGCGTGGCCACGCAGGACTTGGTATGCAGACCTGGTGAATATGTCATTGGCTCCACCATGGAAGCTACCTTTGAGACAGGACCTTCTTGTTCAAGGTCCATTCCAACATCCGAATCTGGCTTCACTCCAAATGACTGCTTGGAGATTGAACGCTTGATTTTATCAAAGCGTGGTTTTTCAGATTCTGTCATTGATACTCTTATTCAGGCTAGAAAGCCTGTAACTAGAAAAATTTACCATAAAATATGGAAAAAATATATCTGTTGGTGTGAATCTAAAGGATTCCCATGGAACAAGATAAAAATTCCTAAGATTCTATCCTTTCTACAAGAAGGTTTGGAGAAAGGATTATCTGCAAGTTCTTTGAAGGGACAGATTTCTGCTTTATCTGTCTTACTTCACAAAAAGCTGGCGGCTGTGCCAGATGTTCAAGCTTTTGTTCAGGCTCTGGTTAGAATCAAGCCTGTTTACAAACCTTTGACTCCTCCTTGGAGTCTCAATTTAGTTCTTTCAGTTCTTCAAGGGGTTCCGTTTGAACCCTTACATTCCGTAGATATTAAGTTACTATCTTGGAAAGTTTTGTTTTTGGTTGCAATTTCTTCTGCTAGAAGAGTTTCAGAGTTATCTGCTCTGCAGTGTTCTCCTCCTTATCTGGTATTCCATGCAGATAAGGTGGTTTTGCGTACTAAACCTGGTTTTCTTCCCGAAAGTTGTTTCTAACAAAAATATTAACCAGGAGATAGTTGTGCCTTCTTTGTGTCCGAATCCAGTTTCAAAGAAGGAACGTTTGTTACACAATTTGGATGTAGTTCGTGCTCTAAAATTCTATTTAGAGGCTACAAAGGATTTCAGACAAACATCTTCTTTGTTTGTTGTTTATTCAGGTAAAAGGAGAGGTCAAAAAGCAACTTCTACCTCTCTCTCTTTTTGGCTTAAAAGCATCATCCGATTTGCTTATGAGACTGACGGACGGCAGCCTCCTGAAAGAATCACAGCTCACTCCACTAGGGCTGTGGCTTCCACATGGGCCTTCAAGAACGAGGCTTCTGTTGATCAGATGTGTAAGGCAGCGACTTGGTCTTCACTGCACACTTTTACCAAATTTTACAAATTTGATACTTTTGCTTCTTCTGAGGCTATTTTTGGGAGAAAGGTTTTGCAAGCCGTGGTGCCTTCCATCTAGGTGACCTGATTTGCTCCCTCCCATCATCCGTGTCCTAAAGCTTTGGTATTGGTTCCCACAAGTAAGGATGACGCCGTGGACCGGACACACCTATGTTGGAGAAAACAGAATTTATGCTTACCTGATAAATTACTTTCTCCAACGGTGTGTCCGGTCCACGGCCCGCCCTGGTTTTTTTAATCAGGTCTGATGAATTATTTTCTCTAACTACAGTCACCACGGTATCATATGATTTCTCCTATGCATATTCCTCCTTTACGTCGGTCGAATGACTGGGGTAGGCGGAGCCTAGGAGGGATCATGTGACCAGCTTTGCTGGGCTCTTTGCCATTTCCTGTTGGGGAAGAGAATATCCCACAAGTAAGGATGACGCCGTGGACCGGACACACCGTTGGAGAAAGTAATTTATCAGGTAAGCATAAATTCTGTTTTTGCTTTATATGTTGTTTTTTTCTCTTTCATTTACAAGATGTCTCAATCTGATCCTGTCTCAGAAACCACTGTTGGAACCCTGCTGCCTGATATCAGTTCTACCAAAGCCAAGTGTATCTGTTGTAAATTAGTGGAGATTATATCTCCAGTGGTAGTATGTAACAGTTGTCATGATAAGCTTTTACATGCAGAGAATGTATCCATCAGTACTAGTACAATGCCTGTTGTAACTTCAACATCTAATGTACATGATATCCCTGTGAATAAAAAAGATTTTATTGCTGATGCGATTCAGAAGGCTTTGTCTGCTATTCCGCCTTCTAATAAACGTAAAAGGTCTTTTAAAACTTCTCATAAAGTTGATGAAATTTCAAATGACCGACAACATATTGAATTATCCTCCTCTGATGAGGATCTATCTGGTTCAGAAGATCCTACCTCAGATATTGACACTGACAAATATACTTATCTCTTTAAGATGGAGTATATTCATTCCTTGTTAAAAGAGGTGTTGATTACTTTGGATATTGAGGAAACTAGTCCTCTTGATACTAAAACTAGTAAACGTTTAAATTCTGTTTATAAACCTCCTGTGGTTACTACAGAGGTTTTTCCAGTTCCTGATGCTATTTCTGATATACTTTAAAAGGAATGGAATAGGCCTGGTACTTCTTTTATTCCTTCTTCTAGGTTAAAAAAGTTGTATCCTTTGCCAGCAGTTAGGTTGGAGTTTTGGGAAAAAATCCCCAAGGTTGATGGGGCTATTTCTACTCTTGCCAAACGTACTACTATTCCTATGGAATAGTAGTCTTTAAAGACATGGTTGGATCAATGGTGCAGGGATTATACAAGGATATCACAATTAATATTCTTAAATCCCAATGTTCGACTCTCTCTGACTTGGTGGTTAGATCACCATCGTATAGTTCAAGGGGCTTCATTTGTTCATCCAACCTGGACTGTAATCACAACAGATGCAAGTCTTTCAGGTTGGGGAGCTATCTTGGGATCTGACAGCACAAGGGGTTTGGAAATCTCAAGAGGCGAGGTTACCAATCAATATTTTAGTACTCCGTGCTATTTTCAGGGCTCTTCAGGTTTGGCCTCTGTTGAAAAGAGAACCATTCATTTGTTTTCAGACAGACAATATCACAACTGTGGCATATGTCAATCATCAGGGTGGGACTCAGTCCCCTAGCTATAAAAGAAGTATCTCGGATACTATCTTGGGCAGAATCCAACTCTTGTCTAATTTCTGCGGTACATATCCCAGGTGTAGACAATTGGAAAGCGGATTATCTCAGCCGTCAGACTTTATATCCGGGGGAGTGGTGTCTCCATCCAGATGTGTTTTTTCAGATGGTTCAGATGTGGGGTCTTCCAGAATAGATCTGATGGCTTACCATCTAAACAAGAAACTTCCCAGGTACTTGTCCAGGTCCAGCGATCCTCAGGCGGTGTCGGTAGATGCGTTATCAGTTCCTTGGTTTTACCAACCTGCTTATATCTTCCCGCCTCTAGTTCTTCTTCCAAGGGTGATCTCCAAGATCATAATGGAACAATTGCATGTGTTTCTGATAGCACCAGCATGGCCTCACAGGTTCTGGTATGCGGATCTTGTCTGGATGTCCAGTTGCCAACCTTGGCCACTTCCTTTAAAACCAGACCATCTGTCTTAAGGACTGTTTTTCCATCAGGATCTCAAATCGTTAAATTTGAAGGTATGGTAATTGAACGCTTAGTGCTTAGTCATAGAGGTTTCTCTGACTTAGTGATTGATACTATGTTACAAGCTCGTAAATCTGTTTCTAGGAAGAATTATTATCGAGTTTGGAAGACTTATATTTCTTGGCGTTCTTCTCATAAATTCTCCTGGCATTCTTTTAGAATTCCTAGCATTTTAGTTTCTTCAGGATGGTTTGGATAAAGATTTGTCTGCAAGTTCCTTGAAGGGAGAAATCTCTGCTATTTTGTTTTATTTCACTGAAAGATTGCTAAGCTTTCTGATATTCACTGTTTTGTACAGTCTTTGGTCCGTATCAAGCCTGTCATTAAATCAATTTCTCTTCCTTGGAGTCTTAATTTGGTTTTGAAGGCTTTACAGGCTCCTCCTTTTGAGCCTATTCATTCTTCGGATATTAAACTATTTTCTTGGAAAGTGTTGTTCCTTTTGGCTATCTCTTCTGCTAGAAGAGTTTCTGAATTATCTGCTCTTTCTTGTGAGTCTCGTTTTCTGATTTTCCATCAGTATAAGACAGTTTTGCGGACTTCATTTACATTTTTACCTAAAGTTGTGAATTCTAACAACATTAATAGGGAAATTGTTGTTCCCTCTTTGTGTCCTAATCCTAAGAATTATTTGGAGAGATCCTTACATTCTCTGGATGTTGTAAGATCTTTGAAATATTATGTTGAAGCTACTAAAGATTTCAGGAAGAATTCTAGTCTATATGTTGTCTTTTCTGGTCCTAGGAAAGGACAGAAAGCTTCTGCCATTTCCTTGGCATCCTGTTTAAAGCTTTTGATTCATCAGGCTTATTTGAAGTCGGTTCAGGCCCCGCCTCAGAGAATCACAGCTCATTCTACTAGATCAGTTTCCACTTTGTGGGCTTTTAAGAATGAAGCTTCAGTTGATCAGATTTGCAAAGCAGCAACTTTGTCTTCTTTGCATACATTTACTAAATTCTACCTTTTTGATGTATTTGCCTCTTCGGAAGCAGTTTTTGGTAGAAAACTTCTTCAGGCAGCTGTTTCAGTTTGATTCTTCTGCTTATGTTTTAAGTTTTTTCTTTTTAATTATGAGAAAAACTTGTTTTTTTTTGGATGTGTGTTTAATTTTTTCAGCGGAGAAAAGCTGTTTTTTATCTTTATCCCTCCCTCTCTAGTGACTCTTCTGTGGAGTATCACATCTTGGGTATTACTTTCCCATACGTCACTAGCTCATGGACTCTTGCCAATTACATGAAAGAAAACATAATTTATGTAAGAACTTACCTGATAAATTTATTTATTTCATATTGGCAAGAGTCCATGAGACCCACCCTTTTTATGGTGGTTATGTTTTTTTGTATCAAGCACAATTATATTTTCAGTTCCTTTTGTTGATGCTTTTTTACTCCTTTTTCTATCACCCCACTACTTGGCTATTCGTTAAACTGAATTGTGGGTGTGGTGAGGGGCATATTTATAGGCATTTTGAGGTTTGGGAAACTTTGCCCCTCCTGGTAGGATTGTATATCCCATACGTCACTAGCTCATGGACTCTTACCAATATGAAAGAAATTAATTTATCAGGTAAGTTCTTATATAAATTTGTTTTTTTTTTGTTTAAATGTTATTTTTTTTTTACATTTTACAAGGTCTCAATCTGATCCTGTCTTAGAAGCTGCTGTAAGAACCCTGCTGCCTGAACACAGTTCTGCCAAAGCTAAGTGTATCTGTTTTAAGGTAGCTGAGATTATATATCTGGCTGTAGTATGTAACAGTTGTGATGATAAGCTTTTGCATTCAGAAAATGTTTCTATTAGTACTAGTACAGTATCTGTTGTCCCCTCAACATCTAATGTACATGATATCCCTGTTGATATGAAAAGTTATATTGCTGATGCGATACAGAAGACTATGTCTGCTATTCCGCCTTCTAATAAACGTAAAAGGTCTTTCTCCAACATTGGTGTGTCCGGTCCACGGCGTCATCCATAACTTGTGGGAATATTCTCTTCCCCAACAGGAAATGGCAAAGAGCACAGCAAAAGCTGTCCATATAGTCCCTCCCAGGCTCCGCCCCCCCCAGTCATTCTCTTTGCCGCTCTGAACAAGTAGCATCTCCACGGAGATGGTGAAGAGTATGTGGTGTTTAGTTGTAGTTTTTTATTCTTCTATCAAGAGTTTGTTATTTTAAAATAGTGCTGGTATGTACTATTTACTCTGAAACAGAAAGAGATGAAGAGTTCTGTTTATAAGAGGAGTATGATTTTAGCAGCAGTAACTAAAATTGATTGCTGTTCCCAGCTGAGAGAACTTCAGTTGGGGGGAACAGTTTGCAGACTTTTCTGCTCAAGGTATGACTAGCCATTTTTCTAACAAGACTGTGTAATGCTGGAAGGCTGTCATTTTTCCCTTATGGGGATCGGTAAGCCATTTTCTTAGTCTCAAACAGAATAATTATTATGGACTATAAACTGGTAGACACTTTTATGGGCTAAATCAATTGCTTTATTTAGGTATTATTTCTCCAACATTGGTGTGTCCGGTCCACGGCGTCATCCTTACTTGTGGGATATCTCTTCCCCAACAGGAAATGGCAAAGAGTCCCAGCAAAGCTGGCCATATAGTCCCTCCTAGGCTCCGCCCACCCCAGTCATTCTCTTTGCCGTTGCACAGGCAACATCTCCACGGAGATGGTTAAGAGTTTTTTGGTGTTTAAATGTAGTTTTTATTCTTCTATCAAGTGTTTGTTATTTTAAAATAGTGCTGGTATGTACTATTTACTCTGAAACAGAAAAGGATGAAGATTTCTGTTTGTGAGAGGAAGATGATTTTAGCAGACAGTAACTAAAATCGATTGCTGTTTCCACATAGGACTGTTGAGATGAAGTAACTTCAGTTGGGGGAAACAGTTAGCAGACTTTTCTGCTTAAGGTATGACTAGCCATATTTCTAACAAGACCATGAAATGCTGGAAGGCTGTCATTTCCCCTCATGGGGACCGGTAAGCCATTTTCTTAGTCAAACAAACAGAATAAAGGGCTTCATATGGGCTAAAAAACTGGTAGACATTTTTATGGGCTAAATCGATTGCTTTATTTGGGCATTTTATTCATATTTATGCTGACAATTCGCATTTATAAACTTGGGGAACGTTTATTAAATGGCAGGCACTATGTTAGACACCTTTTCCAGTCAGGGGGCCTTCCTAGTTGTAGACTGAGCCTCATTTTCGCGCCATTACTGCGCAGTTGTTTTTTGAGAGCAGGGCATGCAGATGCATGTGCGAGGATCTGAAATTTGCTGGAAAAGCTTCTAGAAGGCGTCAATTGGTATCGTATTCCCCTCTGGGCTTGGTTGGGTCTCAGCAAAGGCTATAGCTGGGACTGTATAGGGGTTACATTTGTAAACGGCTCCGGTTCCATTATTTTAAGGGTTAAAGCTCTGAAATTTGGTGTGCAATACTCTTAATGCTTTAAGACACTGGTGAAATTTTGGTAATTTTTGAACAATTCCTTCATACTTTTTCACATATTCAGTAATAAAGTGTTTTCTGTTTAAAATTTAAAGAGACAGTAACGGTTTTGTTTTAAAACGTTTTTTGTGCTTTGTTGACAAGTTTAAGCCTGTTTAACATGTCTGTGCCTTCGGATAAGCTATGTTCTATATGTATGAAAGCCAATGTGTCTCCCCATTTAAATTTATGTGATAATTGTGCCATAGCGTCCAAACAAAGTAAGGACAGTACTGCCACAGATAATGAAATTGCCCAAGATGATTCCTCAGATGAGGGGAGTAAACATGATACTACATCATCTCCTACTGTGTCTACACCAGTTTTGCCCACACAGGAGGCCCCTAGTACATCTAGTGCGCCAATGCTTATTACCATGCAACAATTAACGGCTGTAATGGATAACTCCATAGCAAATATTTTATCCAAAATGCCTACTTATCAGAGAAAGCGCGATTGCTCTGTTTTAAACACTGAAGAGCAGGAGGGCGCTGATGATAATTGTTCTGTCATACCCTCACACCAATCTGAAGGGGCCATGAGGGAGTTTTTGTCAGATGGAGGAATTTCAGATTCAGGAAAAATTTCTCAACAAGCTGAACCTGATGTTGTGACATTTAAATTTAAATTAGAACATCTCCGCGCACTGCTTAAGGAGGTGTTATCTACTCTGGATGATTGTGACAACTTGGTCATTCCAGAGAAATTATGCAAGATGGACAAGTTCCTAGAGGTTCCGGTGCACCCAGACGCTTTTCCTATACCCAAGCGGGTGGCGGACATAGTAAATAAGGAGTGGGAAAAGCCCGGCATACCTTTTGTTCCCCCCCCTATATTTAAGAAATTATTTCCTATGGTCGACCCCAGAAAGGACTTATGGCAGACAGTCCCTAAGGTCGAGGGGGCAGTTTCTACTCTAAACAAACGCACTACTATTCCTATCGAAGATAGTTGTGCTTTCAAAGATCCTATGGATAAAAAATTGGAGGGTTTGCTTAAAAAGATTTTTGTACAGCAAGGTTACCTTCTACAACCCATTTCGTGCATTGTTCCTGTCACTACAGCAGCGTGGTTCTGGTTCGAGGAACTAGAAAACTCGCTTAGTAGAGAGACTCCATATGAGGAGGTTATGGACAGAGTTCATGCACTTAAGTTGGCTAACTCTTTTATTTTAGATGCCGCTTTGCAATTAGCTAGATTAGCGGCGAAAAATTCAGGGTTTGCTATCATGGCGCGCAGAGCGCTTTGGCTAAAGTCTTGGTCAGCGGATGTGTCATCCAAAACAAAATTGCTTAACATCCCTTTCAAAGGTAAAATCTATTTGGACCAGAATTGAAAGAGATTATTTCAGACATCACTGGGGGAAAGGGCCACGCCCTTCCACAAGATAGGCCTTTCAAGGCCAAAAATAAGTCTAATTTTCGTTCCTTTCGCAATTTCAGGAACGGACCGGCCTCTAATTCTGCATCCTCTAAGCAAGAGGGTAATGCCTCACAACCCAAACCAGCCTGGAAACCGATGCAAGGCTGGAACAAGGGTAAGCAGGCCAAGAAGCTTGCCGCTGCTAACAAAACAGCATGAAGGAGTAGCCCCCGATCCGGGACCGGATCTAGTGGGGGGCAGACTCTCTCTCTTTGCTCAGGCTTGGGCAAGAGATGTTCAGGATCCCTGGGCGCTAGAAATAGTTTCTCAGGGTTATCTCCTGGAATTCAGGGAACTACCCCCAAGGGGAAGGTTCCACATGTCTCACTTATCCTCAAACCAAATAAAGAGACAGGCGTTCTTACATTGTGTAGAAGACCTGTTAAAGATGGGAGTGATGCACCCAGTTCCAATAAAGGAACAAGGAATGGGATTTTATTCCAATCTGTTCGTAGTTCCCAAAAAAGAGGGAACTTTCAGACCAATTTTGGATTTGAAGATCCTAAACAAATTTCTCAGGGTACCATCGTTCAAGATGGAAACCATTCGAACGATTCTACCCACTATCCAGGAAAGTCAATTTATGACTACCGTGGATCTAAAGGATGCGTACCTACATATTCCTATCCACAAAGAACATCATCAGTTCCTAAGGTTCGCTTTTCTGGACAAGCATTACCAGTTTGTGGCCCTCCCATTCGGGTTAGCCACTGCTCCAAGGATTTTCACAAAGGTACTAGGGTCCCTTCTAGCGGTTCTAAGACCGAGGGGCATTGCAGTAGTACCTTACTTGGACGACATTCTAATACAAGCGTCGTCCCTGTCAAAAGCAAAGGCTCATACAAACATCGTTCTGGCCTTTCTCAGATCACACGGATGGAAGGTGAACATAGAAAAAAGTTCTCTGTCTCCGTCTACAAGAGTTCCCTTCTTGGGAACAATAATAGATTCCTTAGAAATGAGGATTTTTCTGACAGAGATCAGAAAGTCAAAACTTCTAAGCTCTTGTCAAGTTCTTCATTCTGTTCCTCGTCCTTCCATAGCGCAGTGCATGGAAGTAGTAGGGTTGATGGTTGCTGCAATGGACATAGTTCCTTTTGCACGAATTCATCTAAGACCATTACAACTGTGCATGCTCAAACAGTGGAATGGGGACTATACAGACTTGTCTCCAATGATTCAAGTAGATCAGAAGACCAGAGATTCACTCCGTTGGTGGCTGACCCTGGACCATCTGTCCCAGGGAATGAGCTTCCGCAGACCAGAGTGGGTCATTGTCACGACCGACGCCAGTCTAGTGGGCTGGGGCGCGGTCTGGGAATCCCTGAAAGCTCAGGGTCTATGGTCTCGGGAAGAGTCTCTTCTCCCGATAAACATTCTGGAACTGAGAGCGATATTCAATGCTCTCAGGGCTTGGCCTCAACTAGCAAAGGCCAGATTCATAAGGTTCCAATCAGACAACATGACGACCGTTGCGTATATCAATCATCAGGGGGGAACAAGGAGTTCCCTGGCGATGAAAGAAGTGACCAAAATAATTCAATGGGCGGAGGATCACTCCTGCCACCTGTCTGCGATCCACATCCCAGGTGTGGAAAACTGGGAGGCGGATTTTCTGAGTCGTTAGACATTCCATCCGGGGGAGTGGGAACTCCATCCGTAGATCTTTGCCCAAATAACTCAATTATGGGGCATTCCAGACATGGATCTGATGGCGTCTCGTCAGAACTTCAAGGTTCCTTGCTACGGGTCCAGATCCAGGGATCCCAAGGCGACTCTAGTAGATGCACTAGTAGCACCTTGGACCTTCAACCTAGCTTATGTATTTCCACCGTTTCCTCTCATTCCCAGGCTGGTAGCCAGGATCAATCAGGAGAGGGCCTCGGTGATCTTGATAGCTCCTGCGTGGCCACGCAGGACTTGGTATGCAGACCTGGTGAATATGTCATCGGTTCCACCATGGAAGCTACCTTTGAGACAGGACCTTCTTGTTCAGGGTCCATTCGAACATCCAAATCTGGTCTCCCTCCAGCTGACGGCTTGGAGATTGAACGCTTGATTCTATCGAAGCGTGGGTTTTCAGATTCTGTGATAGATACTCTGGTTCAGGCCAGAAAACCGGTAAGCGTGGGTTTTCAGATTCTGTCATAGATACTCTGGTTCAGGCCAGAAAACCGGTAACTAGAAAGATTTACCATAAAATATGGAAAAGATATATCTGTTGGTGTGAATCCAAAGGATTCCCATGGAATAAGATAAAAATTCCTAAGATTCTCTCCTTTCTACAAGAAGGTTTGGAGAAAGGATTATCTGCAAGTTCTCTAAAGGGACAGATCTCTGCTTTATCTGTCTTACTACACAAAAGACTGGCAGCTGTGCCAGATGTTCAAGCATTTGTTCAGGCTCTGGTTAGGATCAAGCCTGTTTACAGACCTTTGACTCCTCCCTGGAGTCTAAATCTAGTTCTTTCAGTCCCTTCAAGGGGTTCCGTTTGAACCTTTACATTCCATAGATATTAAGTTACTATCTTGGAAAGTTCTGTTTTTGGTTGCTATTTCTTCTGCTAGAAGAGTTTCTGAACTATCTGCTTTGCAGTGTGATCCACCCTATCTGGTGTTCCATTCAGATAAGGTGGTTTTTCGTACTAAGCCTGGTTTTCATCCAAAGGTTGTTTCTAACAAAAATATTAACCAGGAGATAGTTGTACCTTCTTTATGTCAGAATCCAGTTTCAAAGAAGGAACTTTGTTACACAATTTGGACGTAGTCCGTGCTCTAAAATTCTATTTAGAGGCTACAAAAGATTTCAGACAAACATCTTCTTTGTTTGTTGTCTATTCTGGTAAAAGGAGAGGTCAAAAAGCGACTTCTACCTCTCTTTCCTTTTGGCTTAAAAGCATCATCCGATTGGCTTATGAGACTGCTGGACGGCAGCCTCCTGAAAGAATCACAGCTCACTCCACTAGGGCTGTGGCTTCCACATGGGCCTTCGAGAACGAGGCTTCTGTTGACCAGATATGTAAGGCAGCGACTTGGTCTGCACTGCACACTTTTGCCAAATTTTACAAATTTGATACTTTTGCTTCTTCGGAGGCTATTTTTGGGAGAAAGGTTTTGAAAGCTGTGGTGCCTTCCGTTTAGGTAACCTGATTTGCTCCCTCCCTTCATCCGTGTCCTAAAGCTTTGGTATTGGTTCCCACAAGTAAGGATGACGCCGTGGACCGGACACACCAATGTTGGAGAAAACAGAATTTATGCTTACCTGATAAATTACTTTCTCCAACGGTGTGTCCGGTCCACGGCCCGCCCTGGTTTTTTAATCAGGTCTGATGAATTATTTTCTCTAACTACAGTCACCACGGTACCATATGGTTTCTCCTATATATATTTCCTCCTGTCCGTCGGTCGAATGACTGGGGTGGGCGGAGCCTAGGAGGGACTATATGGCCAGCTTTGCTGGGACTCTTTGCGATTTCCTGTTGGGGAAGAGATATCCCACAAGTAAGGATGACGCCGTGGACCGGACACACCGTTGGAGAAAGTAATTTATCAGGTAAGCATAAATTCTGTTTTACAGTTTGAAGTTGAATTTCACACTTTTATAACTTTGGGGAACGTTTTTAACGTCAGGCACTGGTTAAGACACCTTCCCAGTCAGGAAGGGCCTTTCTCTGTAGTAGGCAGAGCCTCATTTTCGCGCCATTACTGCGCAGTTACTTTTGAGAACAGTACATGCAGCTGCATGTGTGAGGGTCTGGAATTCACTGAAAAAGTTCCTAAAAGTCTTCATTTGGTATCGTATACCCCCCTGGGATTGGTGAAGTCGCAGCAAAGGCGGTGGCTGGGACTGTAAAGGGGTTAAAAGTGTAAACGGCTCCGGTTTCCACATTTTAAGGGTTAACAGCTTGAAATTTGGGGTGCAATACTTTGAATGCATTAAGACACTGGATAATTCCTTCATAGTTTTTCACATATTCAGTAATAAAGTGTGCCCTGTTTAACATTTAAAGAGACAGTAACGTTTTTGTTTTAAAACGGTTTTTGTGCTTTATTAACCAGTTTATGCCTGTTTAACATGTCTGTGCCTTCAGATAGTTCATGTTCTGTATGTATGGAAGCCAATGTGGTTCCCTCTTCAAACATGTGTGATAATTGTGCCATAGCGTCCAAACAAAGTAAGGACAGTACTGTCACAGATAGTAAAGTTGCCCAGGATGATTCCTCAGATGAAGGAAGTAGACATAGTTCTACATCATCTCCTTCTGTGTCTATACCAGTTACGTCCGCGCAGGCGACCCCTAGTACTTCTAGCGCGCCAATGCTTGTTACTATGCAACAATTGACGGCAGTAATGGATAACTCCATAGCTAATATTTTATCCAAAATGCCAGCATTTTTAAACACTGCAGAGCAGGAGGACGCTGATTATAATTTTTCTGTCATACCCTCACACCAATCTGAAGTGGCAGTGAGGGAGGGTTTGTCAGATGGGGAAATTTCTGAAGGAAGAATTTCTCAGCAGGCAGAACCTGATGTTGTGACATTTAAATTTAAATTAGAGCATCTCCGCGCATTACTTAAGGAGGTGCTATCTACTCTGGATGATTGTGACAATCTGGTCATCCCAGAAAAATTGTGCAAGATGGACAAGTTCCTTGAGGTCCCGGTACACCCTGATGCTTTTCCGATGCCCAAACGGGTGGCGGACATAGTGAATAAGGAGTGGGAGAAGCCAGGCATACCTTTTGTCCCTCCTCCTATATTTAAAAAATTGTTTCCTATGGTCGACCCCAGAAAGGACTTATGGCAAACAGTCCCTAAGGTCGAGGGGGCGGTTTCTACACTAGCCAAACGCACGACCATTCCTATTGAGGACAATTGTGCTTTCAAAGATCCTATGGATAAAAAATTGGAGGGTTTGCTTAAAAAGATTTTTGTACAGCAAGGTTACCTCCTTCAACCTATTTCGTGCATTATTCCTGTCACTACAGCGGCGTGGTTCTGGTTCGAGGAACTGGAAAAGTCGCTCTGTAGGGAGACTCCGTATGAGGAAGTCATGGACAGAATTCACGCACTTAAGTTAGCTAATTCTTTTATTTTAGACGCCGCTTTGTAGTTAGCGAGGTTAGCGGCGAAAAATTCAGGTTTTGCTATTGTGGCGCGCAGAGCGCTCTGGCTAAAGTCTTGGTCGGCGGATGTATCTTCCAAGACAAAATTGCTTAACCCCTTAATGACCACAGCACTTTTCCATTTTCTGTCCGTTTGGGACCAAGGCTATTTTTACATTTCTGCGGTGTTTGTGTTTAGCTGTAATTTTCCCCTTACTCATTTAATGTACCCACACATATTATATACCGTTTTTCTCGCCATTAAATGGACTTTCAAAATATACCATTATTTTCATCATATCTTATAATTTACTATAAAAAAAATTATAAAATATGAGGAAAAAATGGAAAAAAACACACTTTTTCTAACTTTGACCCCCAAAATCTGTTATACATCTACAACCACCAAAAAAATAAATATGCTAAATAGTTTCTAAATTTTGTCCTGAGTTTAGAAATACCCAATGTTTACATGTTCTTTGCTTTTTTTGCAAGTTATAGGGCCATAAATACAAGTAGCACTTTGCTATTTCCAAACCACTTTTTTTTTCAAAATTAGCGATAGTTACATTGGGACACTGATATCTTTCAGGAATCCCTGAATATCCATTGACATGTATATATTTTTTTTTAGAAGACATCCCAAAGTATTGATCTAGGCCCATTTTGGTATATTTTATGCCACCATTTCACCACCAAATGCGATCAAATAAAAAAAATTGTTCACTTTTTCACAATTTTTTTTCACAAACTTTAGGTTTCTCACTGAAATTATTTACAAAAAACTTATGCAATTATAGCATACATGGTTGTAAATGCTTCTCTGGGATCCCCTTTGTTCATAAATAGCAGACATATATGGCTTTGGTTTTGCTTTTTACTAATTAGAAGGCTGCTAAATGCGACTGGGCACCACACGTGTATTATGCCCAGCAGTGAAGGGGTTAATTAGGGAGCATGTAGGGAGCTTCTAGGGCTAATTTTAGCTTCAGTGTAGTGTAGTAGACAACCCCAAGTATTGATCTAGGCCCATTTTGGTATATTTTCATGCCACCATTTCACCGCCAAATGCAATCAAATTAAAAAAAAACGCAAAATTTTTCACAATTTTAGGTTTCTCACTGAAATTATTTACAAAAAGCATGTGCAATTATGGCACAAATGGTTGTAAATGCTTCTCTGGGATCCCCTTTGTTCAGAAATAGCAGACATATATGACTTTGGCGTTGCTTTTTGGTAATTAAAAGGCCGCTAAGTGCTGCTGCGCATCACACGTGTATTATGGCTAGCAGTGAAGGGGTTAATTAGGTAGTTTGTAGGGAGCTTGGAGGGTTAATTTTAGCTTTAGTGTAGAGATCAGCCTCCCACCTGACACATCAGACCCCCTGATCCCTCCCAAACAGCTCCCTTCCCTCCCCCACCCCACAACTGTCCCCGCCATCTTAAGTACTGGCAGAAAGTCTGCCAGTACTAAAATAAAAGTTTTTAAAAAATAAAATAAAATACATCTTTAGCATATTTACATATGCTACTTTGTAGGATCGCCCCCAACCTCCCTGATCCCCCCCCCAAAACAGCTCTCTAACCTCCCCCTCTGCCTTATTGGGGGCCATCTTGGGTGTCTGCCAGTACCCAGTTTGCAAAAAAAAATGTTTTTTTTTTATTTTTTTGCCTGTTTTTCTGTAGTGCATCACTGCAATAACCGGAAAGCAACTGGAAGCGAGCAGGATCGCTTCCAGCTGCTTTCCAGACCAAGGACGTACGCCACACGTCCTCGGTCATTAAGTGTATTTTTTTTGAGGACGTGTGGCGTACGTCCTTGGTCGTTAAGGGGTTAATATTCCTTTCAAAGGTAAGACCCTTTTTGGGCCAGAATTGAAAGAAATCATTTCAGACATCACTGGGGGAAAGGGCCATGCCCTCCCACAAGATAAACCTTACAGGGCTAAGAATAAGTCCAATTTTCGTTCCTTTCGCAATTTCAGGAACGGACTGACTTCCAACTCTGCAGCCTCTAGACAAGAGGGTAACGCTTCCCAGACTAAACCAGCTTGGAAACCAATGCAAGGCTGGAATAAGGGTAAACAGGCCAAGAAGCCTGCAGCTGCTACCAAAACAGCATGAAGGGGTAGCCCCCGATCCGGGACCGGATCTAGTAGGGGGCAGACTTTCTCTCTTCGCTCAGGCTTGGGCAAGAGATGTTCAGGATCCCTGGGCACTAGAAATAGTCTCTCAGGGTTATCTTCTGGAATTCAAGGAACTACCCCCAAGGGGAAGGTTCCACATGTCTCACTTATCTTCAAACCAAATAAAGAGACAGGCATTCTTACATTGTGTAGAAGACCTGTTAAAGATGGGAGTGATACACCCAGTCCCAACTGTGGAACAGGGTCAGGGGTTTTACTCAAATCTGTTTGTAGTTCCCAAAAAAGAGGGAACTTTCAGACCAATTCTGGATTTAAAAATTCTAAACAAATTTCTCAGAGTTCCATCGTTCAAAATGGAAACCATTCGAACAATTTTACCTACAATCCAGGAGGGTCAATTTATGACTACCGTGGATTTAAAGGATGCGTATCTACATATTCCTATCCACAAAGATCATTATCAGTTCCTAAGGGTCGCCTTTCTGGACAAGCATTACTAGTTCGTGGCTCTCCCATTCGGGCTAGCCACTGCTCCAAGGATTTTCACAAAGGTGCTCGGGTCCCTTCTAGCGGTCCTAAGACCAAGGGGTATTGCAGTGGCACCTTATCTGGAAGACATTCTAATCCAAGCGTCGTCTCTTTCCAAAGCAAAGGCTCATACAGACATTGTTCTAGCCTTTCTCAGATCTCACGGGTGGAAGGTGAACGTAGAAAAGAGTTCCCTGTCTCCGTCGACAAGAGTTCCCTTCTTGGGAACAATAATAGATTCTTTAGAAATGAAGATTTTCCTGACAGAAGTCAGAAAGTCAAAGCTTCTAAACGCTTGTCAAGTTCTTCACTCTATTCTGCAGCCTTCCATAGCTCAGTGCATGGAAGTAGTAGGGTTGATGGTTGCAGCAATGGACATAGTTCCTTTTGCTCGAATTCATCTAAGACCATTACAACTGTGCATGCTCAAGCAGTGGAATGGGGACTATACAGACTTGTCTCCAACGATTCAAGTAGACCAGATGACCAGAGACTCACTCCGTTGGTGGTTGACCCAGGATCACCTGTCCCAGGGAATGAGTTTCCGCAGACCAGAGTGGGTCATCGTCACGACCGACGCCAGTCTATTAGGCTGGGGCGCGGTCTGGGATTCTCTGAAAGCTCAGGGTCTATGGTCTCGGGAAGAGTCTCTTCTCCCGATAAACATTCTGGAACTGAGAGCGATATTCAATGCTCTCCGGGCTTGGCCTCAACTAGCGAAGGCCGGATTCATAAGATTCCAGTCAGACAACATGACGACTGTTGCTTACATCAACCATCAGGGGGGAACAAGGAGTTCCTTGGCGATGAGAGAGGTGTCCAAAATCATCAAATGGGCGGAGGATCACTCCTGCCACCTATCTGCAATCCACATCCCAGGAGTAGACAACTGGGAGGCGGATTATTTGAGTCGTCAGACGTTCCATCCGGGGGAGTGGGAACTTCACCCGGAGGTGTTTGCCCAGTTGACTCAATTATGGGGCTTTCCAGACATGGATCTGATGGCGTCTCGTCAGAACTTCAAGGTTCCTTGCTACGGGTCCAGATCCAGGGATCCCAAGTCGACTCTAGTGGATGCATTAGTGGCGCCTTGGTCGTTCAACCTAGCTTATGCGTTTCCACCGTTCCCTCTCCTTCCCAGGCTTGTAGCCAGGATCAAACAGGAGAAGGCCTCGGTGATCCTGATAGCTCCTGCGTGGCCACGCAGGACTTGGTATGCGGACCTGGTGAATATGTCATCGGCTCCACCATGGAAGCTACCTTTGAGACAGGATCTTCTAGTACAAGGTCCATTCGAACATCCAGCTCTCCAGCTGACTGCTTGGAAATTGAACGCTTGATTTTATCCAAGCGCAGATTTTCGGATTCAGTGATAGATACTCTGGTACAAGCCAGAAAACCTGTGACTAGAAAGATTTACCATAAAATATGGAAAAAATATATCTGTTGGTGTGAATCCAAGGGATTCTCATGGAGTAAGATTAAAATTCCCAGGATCCTCTCCTTTCTACAAGAAGGTTTGGATAAGGGATTGTCAGCGAGTTCTTTAAAAGGACAGATTTCTACTCTATCTGTCTTGTTACACAAACGACTGGCAGCTGTACCAGATGTACAAGCTTTTGTACAGGCTTTGGTCAGGATTAAGCCTGTTTACAGACCTTTGACTCCTCCCTGGAGTCTAAATTTAGTTATTTCAGTTCTTAAAGGGGTTCCGTTTGAACCCTTACATTCCATAGATATCAAGTTACTATCTTGGAAAGTTCTGTTTTTGGTTGCTATTTCTTCTGCTAGAAGAGTTTCTGAATTATCTGCTTTGCAGTGTGATCCACCCTATCTGGTGTTCCATTCAGATAAGGTTGTTTTGCGTACCAAGCCTGGTTTTCTTCCAAAAGTTGTTTCCAACAAGAATTTTTAACCAGGAAATAGTTGTTCCTTCTTTGTGTCCGAATCCAGTTTCAAAGAAGGAACGTTTGTTACACAATTTAGTGTAGTCCGTGCTTTAAAGTTCTATTTAGAAGTAACAAAGGATTTCAGACAAACTTCTTCTTTGTTTGTCGTTTATTCTGGTAAGAGGAGAGGACAAAAAGCTACTGCTACCTCTCTTTCTGGCTGAAAAGCATCATCCGATTGGCTTATGAGACTGCCGGACGGCAGCCTCCTGAACGAATCACAGCTCACTCTACTAGGGCTGTGGCTTCCACATGGGCCTTTAAGAACGAGGCTTCTGTTGATCAGATATGTAAGGCAGCGACCTGGTCTTCTCTGCACACTTTTGCCAAATTCTACAAATTTGATACTTTTGCTTCTTCGGAGGCTATTTTTGGGAGAAAGGTTTTGCAAGCCGTGGTGCCTTCTGTTTAGGTAACCTGATTTGCTCCCTCCCTTCATCCGTGTCCTAAAGCTTTGGTATTGCTTCCCACAAGTTATGGATGACGCCGTGGACCGGACACACCAATGTTGGAGAAAACAGAATTTATGCTTACCTGATAAATTACTTTCTCCAACGGTGTGTCCGGTCCACGGCCCGCCCTGGTTTTTTAATCAGGTTTGAAAAATTTCTTTCTCTATACACTACAGTCACCACGGCACCCTATAGTTTCTCCTTTTTTTCTCCTAACCGTCGGTCGAATTACTGGGGGGGCGGAGCCTGGGAGGGACTATATGGACAGCTTTTGCTGTGCTCTTTGCCATTTCCTGTTGGGGAAGAGAATATTCCCACAAGTTATGGATGATGCCGTGGACCGGACACACCGTTGAAGAAAGTAATTTATCAGGTAAGCATAAATTCTGTTTATAAAACATCTAATGATACTGATGAATTTTGTAATGACCGACAACATACTGGTATATATCCACTTCTGATGACGATCTCTCTGACTCAGAAAATCCTGCCTAAGACATTGACATTAATAAATCAACTTGTCTTTTTAGATTGACTATATATTTGTTCTTTGTTGAAAGATGTATTAATTGCTTTGGATATTGAGGAGTCTGGTCCTCTTGATAACAAATCCAGTAAACGTTTAAATTCTGTTTATAAACCTGTGATTACTTCTGAAGTTTTTCCTGTTTCTGGTGCTATTTCTGATGTGATTGCTAAGGAATGGTCTAAACCTGGTACTTCTTTTGTTCCTTATTCTAGGTTTAAAAGGTTGTACCCTTTGCCAGTGGCTAAATTAGAATTTTGGGAAAAAGTTCTCAGTTGGATTCTATTACACTGTGTGCAGAATTATTAGGCAAATGAGTATTTTGACCACATCATCCTCTTTATGCATGTTGTCTTACTCCAAGCGGTATAGGCTCGAAAGCCTACTACCAATTAAGCATATTAGGTGATGTGCATCTCTGTAATGAGAAGGGGTGTGGTCTAATGACATCAACACCCTATATCAGGTGTGCATAATTATTAGGCAACTTCCTTTCCTTTGGCAAAATGGGTCAAAAGAAGGACTTGACAGGCTCAGAAAAGTCAAAAATAGTGAGATATCTTGCAGAGGGATGCAGAACTCTTAAAATTGCAAAGCTTCTGAAGCGTGATCATCGAACAATCAAGCGTTTCATTCAAAATAGTCAACAGGGTCACAAGAAGCGTGTGGAAAAACCAAGGAGCAAAATAACTGCGCATGAACTGAGAAAAGTCAAGCGTGCAGCTGCCAAGATGCCACTTGCCACCAGTTTGGCCATATTTCAGAGCTGCAACATCACTGGAGTGCCCAAAAGCACAAGGTGTGCAATACTCAGAGACATGGCCAAGGTAAGAAAGGCTGAAAGACGACCACCACTGAACAAGACACACAAGCTGAAACGTCAAGACTGGGCCGAGAAATATCTCAAGACTGATTTTTCTAAGGTTTTATGGACTGATGAAATGAGAGTGAGTCTTGATGGGCCAGATGGATGGGCCCGTGGCTGGATTGGTAAAGGGCAGAGAGCTCCAGTCCGACTCAGACGCCAGCAAGGTGGAGGTGGAGTACTGGTTTGGGCTGGTATCATCAAAGATGAGCTTGTGGGGCCTTTTCGGGTTGAGGATAGAGTCAAGCTCAACTCCCAGTCCTACTGCCAGTTTCTGGAAGACACCTTCTTCAAGCAGTGGTACAGGAAGAAGTCTGCATCCTTCAAGAAAAACATGATTTTCATGCAGGACAATGCTCCATCACACGCGTCCAAGTACTCCACAGTGTGGCTGGCAAGAAAGGGTATAAAAGAAGAAAATCTAATGACATGGCCTCCTTGTTCACCTGATCTGAACCCCATTGAGAACCTGTGGTCCATCATCAAATGTGAGATTTACAAGGAGGGAAAACAGTACACCTCTCTGAACAGTGTCTGGGAGGCTGTGGTTGCTGCTGCACGCAATGTTGAGGTTGAACAGATCAAAACACTGACAGAATCCATGGATGGCAGGCTTTTGAGTGTCCTTGCAAAGAAAGGTGGCTATATTGGTCACTGATTTGTTTTTGTTTTGTTTTTGAATGTCAGAAATGTATATTTGTGAATGTTGAGATGTTATATTGGTTTCACTGGTAAAAAAAATAATTGAAATGGGTATATATTTGTTTTTTGTTAAGTTGCCTAATAATTATGCACAGTAATAGTCACCTGCACACACAGATATCCCCCTAAAATAGCTATAACTAAAAACAAACTAAAAACTACTTCCAAAACTATTCAGCTTTGATATTAATGAGTTTTTTGGGTTCATTGAGAACATGGTTGTTGTTCAATAATAAAATTAATCCTCAAAAATACAACTTGCCTAATAATTCTGCACTCCCTGTATTTCCACTATTACTGGGGCGGAAGGGTGTTTTCTTGCCCCAGGATAAAAAATCTAAGGGTTAAACTAGAGCTTCTAATCGGTTTCGTTCGTCTCTTCCGAATAGAGAACAGACAGCCACTCCTTCCCCTACGGACTCTGGCTCCAATTGGAAGCCATCTTCGAGTTGGAATAAATCTAAGCCTTTTAAGAAACCATAACCAGCCCCCAAAACTGCATGAAGGTGCGGCCCTCAATCCAGTTCTACTGGTGGGGGGCAGATTGAAATTATTTCAAGACATTTGGGCAGGTTCCATTCAGAATCTTTGGATTCAGCATATTGTCTCTCAAGGGTATCAAATAGGTTTCTCTCTCACATTCCAACAAATCCTGTGAAAGTTCAGGCCTTTCTGAATTGTGTTTCAGATCTGGAGTTCCACTTCTGGAACAGGGTTTGGGTTTTTATTCAATCTTTTCATTGTCCCGAAGAAGGAAAATTTATTCAGACCAGTTCTGGATCTGAAATTTTTGAATAGTTTTGTAAGGGTCCCAACTTTCAAGAAGGTGACTATAAGGACTATTCTGCCTTTTGTTCAGCAAGGTCATTATATGTCCACAATAGACTTAAAGGATGCATAGCTTCACATTCCGATTTATCCAGACCACTATAGGTTTCTGAGATTCTCTTTTCTAGACAAGCATTACCAATTTGTCGCTCTTTCATTTGGGCTAGCGACAGCTCCAATAATCTTTTCCAAGTTTCTAGGTGCCCTATCTGTAATCAGAGAGCAGGGTATTGCGGTGTTTCCTTATTTGGACGATATATTTGTACTAGCTCCGTCTTTACATTTAGCAGAATCTCACATGAATCAACTTGTGTTGTTTCTTCAAAAACATGGTTGGCGGATCAATTTACCAAAGAGTTTCTTGATTCCTTAGACAAGGGTCACCTTTTTAGGTTTCCAGATAGATTCAGTATCCATGATAAGAGACGAATGAAATTGGTTTCTGCCTGTCAAAACCTTCAGTCTCAAACATTCCCTTCAGTGGC
The DNA here is from genome assembly GCF_027579735.1 of Bombina bombina. Classification (NCBI taxonomy): domain Eukaryota; kingdom Metazoa; phylum Chordata; class Amphibia; order Anura; family Bombinatoridae; genus Bombina; species Bombina bombina. The sequence goes on from NC_069503.1 coordinate 1,007,147,758, forward strand.
TATGTGCATGGATGTTTTAGGTCTTATGACTGCAGCATCGGACGCGATCCCCTTTGCTCGTTTTCATATAAGACCTCTTCAGCAGCTTTGGATGCTGAATTATTGGTGCAGGGATTATACTCTGATATCACAATTAATATTCTTAAATCAACACTCAACTCTCTCTGACTTGGTGATTAAACCATCACCTTATTGTTCAAGTGGCCTCCTTTGTTCGTCCTTCCTGGACTGTGATTTCAACAGATGCAAGTCTCACAGGTTGGGGAGCTGTCTGGGGGTCTCTGACAGCACAAGGGGTTTGGAATCCTCAAGAGGCGAGGTTACCATTCAATATTTTAGAACTCCATGCTATTTTCAGGGCTCTTCAGGCTTGGCCTGTACTCAAGAGTCATTCATTCGTTTTCAGACAGACAATATCACAAAAGTGGCATATGTCAATCATCAGGGTGGGACTCGCAGTCCTTTAGCAATGAAAGAAGTATCTTGAATACTTTCTTCGGCAGAATTCAACTCCTGTCTAATTTCTGCAATACATATCCCGGGTGTAGGCAATTGGGAAGCAGATTATCTCAGCTGTCAGACTTTACATCCAGGGGAGTGGTCTCTCCATCCATATGTATTTTGTCAGATTGTACAGATGTGGGGTCTTCCAGAAATAGATCTCATGGAGTCCCATCTAAACAAGAAACTTCCCAAGTATCTTTCCTGGTCCAGGGATCCTCAGGCGGAGATGGTAGATGCATTAGCAGTTCCTTGGCCATATGTCAGGGTGCCAGGAATCAGACTGAGACGAGAAGTGCAAAAATAATCACACCTTTATTAATAGCAAAAAATTATAAAAAGTCCAGGAGTCAAAGCCAGAGCTGGTAGTCAGACAAGCCGAGTCTGGAGCCAAAGCGAATAGTCAGACGAGCCGGAATCAGGAACAAGGAGAACAGCAGAGTCAGGAACAAGCCAGGGATCAGGAACCAGGAGGGACGTCAGACAGTCAGGTAATATAAAGAAACTGGAACTCACAAACAGATCTGAAACAATGCAAGGGCAAAGCATACTGAACAGATGCCCTTTAAATAATAAGTGATGATATCACAATTTTGAGACTGAAACCTGTCTCACACGGATTATGTACACCAGTCTGGCCATAAGAGGGCGTGCAGGAAATGAGCAGCCTCACACACACTGCACCAGACTCAGCAAGAGAGGTGAGTAAAATGGCTGCCAGCAGCACATAGCAAGCAAAGCAGGAAAAAAAACCTGACACCATACCAACCTGCTCACATCTTTCCGCCTCTAGTTCTTCTTCCAAGGGTGATCTCCAAGATCATAATGGAACAATTGCATGTGTTTCTGATAGCACCAGCATGGCCTCACAGATTTTGGTTTGCGGGTCTTGTCCGGATGTCAAGTTGCCAACCTTGGCCACTTCTTTTAAGACCACACCTTCTGTCTCAAGGGCCGTTTTTCCATCAGGATCTCAAATCACTAAATTTGAAGGTATAGAAATTGAACGCTTAGTGTTTAGTCATAGAGGTTTCTCTGACTCAGTGATTGATACTATGCTACAGGCTTGTAAGTCTGTTTCAAGGGAAATTTAGTATCGGGTTTGCAAAACCTATATTTCATGGTGTTCTCATAAATTCTCTTGGCATTCTTTTAGAATTCCTAGAATTTTACAGTTTCTTCAGGATGGTTTGGATAAAGGTTTGTCTGAAAGTACTTTGAAGAGACAAATCTCTGCTCTTTCTGTTTTATTTCATAGAAAGATAGCTAAGCTTCCTGATATTCACTGTTTTGTTCAGGCTTTGGTTCGTATCAAGCCTGTTATTAAATCAATCTCTCCTCCTTGGAGTCTTAATTTGGTTTTGAAGGCTTTGCAGGCTCTTCCTTTTGAGCCTATGCATTCTTTGGATATTAAACTACTTTCTTGGAAAGTGTTGTTTCTTTTGGCTATCTCTTCAGCTAGAAGAGTTTCTGAATTGTCTGCTCTCTTGTAAATCTCCTTTTCTGATTTTACTGATCAGGATAAGGCTGCTTTGCGGACTTCGTTTACATTTCGTTTACATTTCTTCCTAAGGTTGTGAATTCTAACAACATTAGTAGGGAAATTGTTGTTCCTTCCTTGTGTCCTAATACTAAGAATACTCTTGAAAGATCTTTACAATCTTTGGATGTTGTAAGAGCTTTGAAATATGTTGAAGCTACTAAGATTTCAGGAAGACTTCTAGTCTATTTGTTGTATTTTTCTGGTCCTTGGAAAGGTCAGAAAGCCTCTGCCATTTCTTTGGCACCTTGGTTAAAGCTTTTGATTTACAAGACTTATTTGGAGGTGGGGCAGTCTTTTAAGAATGAAGCTTCGGTTGATCAGATTTGCAAAGCAGCAACTTGGTCTTCTTTGCATATATTTACAAAATTTTACCATTTTGATGTATTTGCTTCTTCTGAAGCAGTCTTTGGTAGAAAAGTTATTCAGGCAGCTGTCTGTTTGATTCTTCTGCTTATGATTTAAGTTTTTGTCTTGTAATTTATGTGAAATTTATGAGAGACTTATTTTTTTGTGTGGAATTAATTTTCTCAGCGGAAATAGCTGTTTTTTATTTTATCCCTCCCTTTATAGTGACTCTTCTGTGGTCTTCCACATCCTGGGTATTTCTATCCCATATGTCACTAGCTCATGGACTCTTGCCAATTACATGAAAGAAAACATAATTTATGTAAGAACTTACCTGATAAATTAATTTCTTTTATATTGGCAAGAGTTCATGAGGCCTACCCTTTTTATGGTGTTTATGATATTTGTATAAAAGTACAATTATACTTCCAGTTTTGTATGCTTTTTTACTCCTTATTTTATCACCCCACTACTTGGCTATTCGTTAAACTGAATTGTGGGTATGGTGAGGGGTGTATTTATAGGCATTTTGAGGTTTGGGAAACTTTGCCTCTCATGGTAGGATTGTATATCCCATACGTCACTAGCTCATGGCCAATATGAAAGAAATTAATTTATCAGGTAAGTTATTACATAAATTATGTTTTCTGGTACTCATGTACCAGGAAGTAGTGCCTCTATGTGTCGCAGCAGTAATTTGATCTCTGCAGTTGCGGTCACATGACCGGCTTTACTTCATAACGTTTCTGAGGAAAAGGTTGTTTTTCTCCATTTCTGGGTGATCCAGTCTTAATTGGTAGCGGTAAGGCACCTCAGTAATTGAGGTGTGGGGTTGCCTGAGGGGTATTTTAGAAGTTTATTTGATGTTTATTAAATGTTTTTTCTTAACTTTTCTCACATAATTTTAGCTGGGGATTGATCCTAATTTGGCTTATTTTAACTGAATTTTAAATCTTTTAAACTTATCTGTACAAGTTTATTTACTGTTTCACAACACTGCTCTCATGAATTCATGATTATTATGTGTAGATGCACAAATTGCAGCTCATATGAGCCTAATGTCTCTCAGAATGATGCTGTTAAAATAATACCTCAACTTTCTCCTGCTACGTCCCCTGCCACAAGAGTAGTGTTCTTAGGGACCATAATAGATCTCTATTGATGAAGATTTTTCTGTCAGAAAAAACAAAATCATTTCCTCTTGCCTCTCTCTTCAGGCTACTGCTTATACTTCAGTGGCTCAATGTATGGAGGTAATTGGTCTGATGGTGGCTTCCATGGACATCATTCCTTTTGCTCGATTCCATTTGGGAGCTATCCAGTTGTGCATGCTCAGACAATGGAATGGCGACCATGCAGATCTATCTCAAAGAATAGAGTTAGATCAGTCGTCAAGGGACTCTCTCCCATGGTGGATTTCTCAGGAACATCTGTCTCAGGGCACATGCTTTCAGAGACCTTTCTGTTTGATCGTGACCACGGACGCCAGCCTGCTGGGCTGGGGAGCAGTCTGGAACTCGTTAAAAGCTCAGGGCCTTTGGACTCGGAAGGAGTCTGCTCTTCCCATCAACATCTTGGAGTTTTGGCGATTTACCTTGCTCTATTGGCTTGGCCTCAGTTGTCCTAAGCCCAGTTTATCAGGTTCCAGTCAGACAACATAACCTCTGTGGCTTACTTCAATCACCAGTGAGGAACTCGGAGTTCCTTAGCCTCAGACCCACAATTTCTGTCCATCTGCCATCCACATTTCAGGAGTAGACAACTGGGAATCGGATTTTCTGAACAGACTTTTCATCCCGGGGAGTGGGAACTTCATCCAGAGGTGTTTTCCAGCTTAATCCTCAAATGGGGGGTGCCAGAGTTAGATCTGATGGCGTCCCGTCAGAACGCCAAGCTTCCAAGGTACGGTTCAAGGTCAAGTGATCCACAGGCCGTTCTGATATATGCTCTGGCGGTTCCTTGGGTTTTCAGGTTGGTATACCTGTTTCCTCAGTTTGCTCTCCTTCTATGAGTCATTGCTTGTATCAAACAGGAGAGGGAGTCGGTGATTCTATTAGCCCCTGCGTGGCCTCGCTGGAACTGGTTTGCAGACCTAGTGGAGATGTCATCTCTCCCACCTTGGAGACTACTTCAGGGTCCCTTCCTTCATCCAAATCTCGTTTCTTTGAAGCAGACTGCTTGGAGATTGAACGCTTAATTCTTTCTAAGCGTGGTTTTTCTGAGTCGGTCATTGAGACCATGATTCAGGCTTGCAAGCCTGTTACTAGAAAGATTTACCATAATATATGACGTAAATATCTTTATTGGTGTGAATCCAAGGGCTACTCTTGCAGTAGAATTAGAATTCCTAGAATTTTATCTTTTCTTCAGGAAGGCCTGGAAAAGGGATTGTCAGTCAGTACCCTGAAGGGTCAGATTTCTGCTTTATCAGTTTTACTACATAAACTTTTGGCGGATGTGCCAGATGTGCAATCTTTTTGTCAGGCCTTGTTCAAAATCAGGCCTGTCTTTAAGTCTGTTGTTCCTCCTTGGAGCCTTAACTTTGCTCTTAAAGTTTTACAGCTGGCTCCATTTGAGCAGTTGCATTCCATAGACATTAAGTTGTTATCTTGGAAGGTTTTGTTTCTTGTTGCTATCTCTTCTGCTCGAAGAGTCTCGGAACTCTTGGATCTCTGCAGTGTGATTCCCCTTATCTTATTTTTCATGCCGATAAGGCCGTTCTTCGTATTGGTTTCCTTCCTAAGGTTGTTTCTAATAGAAATATTAATCAATCAGGAAATTGTTGTTCCCTCTCTGTGTCTTAATCCTTCTTCCAAATAACGTTTGTTACACAATTTGGATGTTGTACATACTCTTAAATTCTACTTACAGACGACTAAGGATTTTCGCCAGTCCTCTGCCCTCTTTGTCTGTTTCTCTGGGAAACATAAAGGTCAGAAATCTACTCTACTGCTCTTTCTTTTTGGTTACGAAGTATAATTCGTTTGGCTTATGAGACTGCTGGACAGCAGCCTCCTGAGGGAATTACGGCTCATTCCACAAGAGCTGTTTCCTCTTCTAGGGCTTTCAAAAATGAAGCTTCTGTGGAACAAATTTGCAAGGCTGCAACTTGGTCTTCTCTACATACTTTTCCCAAATTTCCCAAATTTGATATTTTTGCCTCGGCTGAGGCTTCTTTTGGGAGAATGGTTCTTCAAGCAGTGGTGCTTTCTGTTTAGGACTGCCTGTCTTGTCCCTCCCTATTTATCCGTGTCCTCTAGCTTGGGTATTGGTTCCCAACAGTAATTACTCAAGCCGTGGACTCACCATATCTTAGGAAAGAAAAACAAAATTTATGCTTACCTGACAAATTTATTTATTTCCGGATATGGTGAGTCCACGGCCCCACCCTTTATTTTAAGACAGTTGTTCTTTTGACTATAACCTCAGGCACCTCTACACCTTGTGTTGCTTCTTTTTCTCCATTTCCCTTTGGTCGAATGACTGGGAGTTGTGGGTAAAGGCGTGATACTTAGCAGTTTAACTGTGGTGCTCTTTGCCTCCTCCTGCTGGCCAGGAGTGATATTCCCAACAGTAATTATTCAAGTCGTGGACTCACCCTATCTGGAAATAAATACATTTATAAGGTAAGCATAAATTTTAGGTTTTTTTTAAACAACATTCCAATTTGCTTCATTCTTCAGATATCCTTTGTTGAAAAAATAGCAATGCACGTGGGTGAGCCAAACACACAGGGCATCAACGTGCAGCCACCAATCAGCAGTTACTGAGCCTATTTATATATGTTTTTCAACAAAGGATATCAAGAGAATGAAGCAAATTAGATAATAGACATAAATTGGAAAGTTGTTTTAAATTGCATGTTCTTTCTAAATCATTAAAGAAAAAAAACAAAAGTGGGTTTCATGTTCCTTTAAGCTTTTACTTTTACTTTATAGGAAATATTGTTGGTCTGATGGTTCTTATCTGCTATCAGAATCTATGTTTAACAATGTTTAGTTAGTTACTGGTCGATAGCAAAGTGAGCTTGCACGTAGGTGTTTTATGTTTCACAGAACAAGAACAAACAATTAATAGTAACAGAATTTTTGTGATGAGGAAATTCATTCATTCTTTAGCGCAGGGGTTTTCAAACCTGCCCTCAGGCCTCCTAGCAGGCCAAATTTTTAGGATATCTGAGCTGGAGCACAGGTGAAATAGTCAGCTGATAAGTAAACATGGTTAATATCCTGCTCTTACCCAAAGTACTCCTGAAAATCTGGCCTGTTAAGGAAGCATGAAGACCCCTGATTTAGCTGAACTTGGAAGACTTAGAACTACTGAATGGTTTAAGACATGTACTCACTTCAATCACTATATTTTATAAATAAATCAGTTTCTTAGTTTCTTTTTATTAAGAAGTATAAAAATGAATTCACCATATTTTAGTTAGTGCTACAGCCAAAATCACTGCACAAATCAAAAATAAAAATGACAGGGTAATTTTCTCTTGTTTTTCATCCATAATTTCATCCATAAATCAAATTTTAAAGATTTGACTGTCTAAAAAAACATTAAAACAATAATAAATTCCGTCTGTTGCATAAGGAATATTGCTGATGTATTCTACTGCATGAGCAAATGTTGTTGTTGAGGTTTACATTCCTGAATCTACTGAACAGAAGGTGACACAAACTAGAGCCAGTTTAAAATGTAAATAAAATTGTGGGTTAGGTTGATGAAAGAAAGCAGATTTTAAGTTTGAAATTGAATTTTACAAATATCCTGCTTCAATGGACTGACCACATATTAAATTCCACGTAGCTTTTATACTATTAAAGCTCTAACCTCTTATGTTAGTGAGTATTTAAGATTTTATTTTTCATTTTCACACTAACATAGATAGAGGACCATTAAATTAAAATCACTGCTGTCAGATATGAAGCAAATCCAGATGGATCTTAAAGGGACACTGTACCCAAAAATGTTCTTTTGTGATTCAGATAGAGCATGCAATTTTAAGCAACTTTCTAATTTACTCCTATTATCAATTTTTCTTCCTTCTCTTGCTATCTTTATATGAAAAAGAAGGCATCTTAGCTTTTTTTTCTTGGTTCAGCACTCTGGACAGCAGTTTTTGATTGGTGGATGAATTTATCCACCAATCAGCAAGGACAACCTAGGTTGTTCACCAAAAATGGGCCGGCATCTAAACTTACATTCTTGCATTTCAAATAAAGATACCAAGAGAATAAAGAACATTTGATAATAGGAGTAAATTAGAAAGTTGCTTAAAATTGCATGCTCTATCTGAATCACGAAATAATTTTTTTGGGTACAGTGTCCCTTTAAATATGGACACAAACGCATTCACAGTGAGCATGTACCAATCAGACCATGAAATACAGTAGAATTGCATAATCAGCAAATACGTTATTGAAAGACAATGCAATTGTAGTTAGTCTGAATTTCAAATCAAGGGTAGATTTTTTTTTTTTCCTGGCAAATTTCAAAGTTACTGACATTTACCCTCCCCTGTATCATGTGACATCAATCAGCCAATCACATGCATATATGTATAAACTGTGAACTGTTGCAAATGCTCAGTAGGAGCTGGTGTCTCAGTATGAATATAAAAAGATTGTGTACATTTTGACAATGTAAGTTATTTCATATTTTCCTTCCATTTACAGGCCCTATCTGAATTATGAAAGTTTAATTTTGACTTTAGTGTCCAAATCAGCCCCCTATTTTATTTAAACAGACATTAAATTCAAAATTTCTATAATACATATGAAAAATAAGTTTTTAAACATATTAGTTAAAACAGATCTGTGACATAAGCTCTCTAGCTGATAATCAGAAAGCCTTATTGGTGGTCTCAGGCGATGTTTGCTCTGGGGGGAAGCTGTGATTGGAGGAAGCCGAATTCATCATTGGTGAAGTATGAAGAGACTTGCGACGGGCGGGGGAAGCACTGGAGTGGCTTCCAGAATAAAAGGTATTTTTACAAAAACGGAGAAATGTTAACTTTGATGAATAAAAGTGTCCCTGTTTTTAATAGTATTTTTAAAAACAGGGCACTGATTCATCAAAGTTTACCTTCACTTTAAGATAGCTGCTCCTTAACTAGTCCGCCCTCTGAGGTGGCAGACAGCAATTATCCTGATACGATCTGGATGATTGACACCCCCTGCTAGCAGCAGATTGGCCGTGAATGTTAAAGGGGTGGTATTGCACAGGCATTTCACTAGAAATGCTTGTGCAATGTTAAATACTGTCGGCATTTAGCAATGCCGGGCGGACATGTTCACCACAGCGAATCATGTCCATCCGACAATTGTTAAATCAGCCCCAATAACTTTTATCCCAGAGCTCCATAGCAAGATTTGGGGTTAATTTAGCGGCAGTTAGGGTTAACAGGGATCTTAGGGTTAAGTTATGGTGAGGAGTATTTATAGTAAGGGACAGTAAGGGTTAATTTAAGGTGCAGTTAGGGGTAAAGGCAGAAGTCTATTGAGAACTGCTGTGACCTTATATTTGAATCAGTTTACTGTTAACTGAGTGTTTCATTGCAAAGGAATTAGTTAAATGGGACACTCAAGTCAAAATAACCTTTTTTGATTCAGATAGATCATGCAGTTTTAAGACACTTTCCAATTTACTTCCATTATTAAATTGTGCACTGTCTTTTTATATTCATACTTTCTGGGGAACAAAATCCTACTGAGCATGTGCACAGGCTCACATGGTAAACGTATAGTAGTCTGTAATTGGCTGATGTCTGTCACATGATACAGGGGTCAGGAATATGAGAGAAAAAATTAATTTGTCAGTAGGTGTTTTTGCATTGTCCTTTTATTATGCACTTGTTAATTATGTAATTTTACTGCAATGTTCATGAACTGGACTTCACTATGGGCTCAATTTATGAAGCCCTTCTCCTCCCTATGACTGCCTTTTCTCACAAGAGTCCAACCAGGGAGATTGACAGCTCCTGCCCGCGTGTGATTGGCTGTGTGTGGGTAGGTAGCGGGATTGCAGGTGAGTGCAAAATAGCGCTTGTGTGCAATGTTAAATTCCTGCAGCAGATTGCTGCCCACCAGAGGAGAGCTTGGGGGGACAGGGGCAAATATGTACGCCCCTGTCCGCCCCTTGATTGATAAATCGAGCCCTATGTGTCAGTGAGTTTCAGCACAAACTGGTAAGTAACTGTGCACCTCAGCTTCAGTCACATGGATTTCTAAAATTACCTTGTATCTATGGCTTTGTACCAATCCCTCTTATCTCAGAGGTGTGTGCATACTTGAATTTAGCCAATCAGTGATCACTCACGATTTAACGAGAGTCAGCTCAGTGTTATCTATATGGTACACATTAACTTTTTTGTCTTGCTGTGAAAAACTTTTAAAATGCTATGGATTTTAGTTTTTATAAAATATATTAAAGGGTCAGTAAACCTACCAAATAACATTAGCTTAGCGCCAGCTTTCTAAAGCAAAGGATTGGAGAGATATTTTACTTTGAAAATTAATTTTACAGAACGCTGTGCCCGCGATGCACTTAGGAAAACAAACAGACCCGCTCAGTAGTGCCAGGAGCGTCATTCTGTAAAGTTAATTTTCAAAGTAAAATATCTCTCCAGTCCTTTGCTTTAGAAAGCTGGCGCTAAGCTAATGTTATATTATTCTGCACTATATGCAGAATTATATAACGTTATTTGGTAGGTTTACTGTCCCTTTAATACAGGGGTGTCCAAACTTTGCTCTCCAGAGGTTTTGGAACTACATTTCCCATGATGCTCAGCTAGATAAAATGCTGGCTGAGCATCATCGGAAATGTAGTTCCAAAACCTCTGGAGAGCAAAGTTTGGACACCCCTGCTTTAATATAACAATGTTGGTTGTGCAAAGCTGGGGAATGGGTAGTAAAGGCGCTATGTTTTTACACAATTAAACATTTGAAGTAGACTGTCCCTTTAAACTTTACACTGTACTCAGACAGATAATCTCAATGTAAACAACACGTTTTGCAGCTATACTGCTTTGGAATCCAATCCCTATATTTTGGATAACCTTTGCAATGTACAGCATTGTGTGTACAATAACACAGGCTTCCATGATTCTATTGTGCACAGAGCATTATGAAAATGTGTGTTTCTTTAGGTACTGGAATCAAATTAACAAATTTCTGTTCAACATATACTTAAAATATAACATAATTTATGTACACCTATTTCACCTCCAATAATTTTAATATAATTGCATTGTATTGTGAAAGGATAAATATGCTTTGTGAGCAACTGTTTGTCACATAACATAATGCTAACATTGGACTTTTAGAAATCCATGTGACTGAAGTCAAGGTGCAGTTACTTACCAGTCTGTCTGTACTGATTCTCACTAACACACAGACTGAACTAAAAGTGTAGCTGGTGAGCAGGCTGATCTATAAGTGGAAGGATTCATTCTTAAAGTGAAGGTAAACTTTGATGAATGATAGCCTGGTTTTTAAAAATACTATTAAAGGAAGCTGGATTTGTCATTGCTGACGTGTGAAGAGAGGATCTCCGGGTGAGGGAAGCTGCTCTGGCTGTGAAGAGGAGAGAGGTAAGTTTATAAACAAAACGGCTGCTTTCTAAAATTTGATGAATGAAAATGGCCTTGTTTTTAATAGTATTTTTTAAAACCGGGCTTTCATTCATCAAAGTTTACCTTCACTTTAAGGTGGAATAGCATGATTATAAATCGTGCTCACGATTTAGATAAATCATGCGCACGATTTAGCAAAATGTGCTCACGATTTAGCAAAATGTGCGCACGATTTTTAATAAAAAATCTTCTGTGACACTTCTGGGACTCCATCCTAAAGTTTCATGATACAGATATATAATATGATTTAAAACACTTTTCTCCAACATTGGTGTGTCCGGTCCACGGCGTCATCCATTACTTGTGGGATATTCTCCTCCCCTACAGGGAAAGGCAAGGAGAGCACACAGCAAGAGCTGTCCATATAGTCCCTCCCAGGCTCCGCCCCCCCAGTCATTCTCCTTGCCGCTCTGAACAAGTAGCATCTCCTCGGGGATGGTGAGGAGTTTGTGGTGTTTAGTTGTAGTTTTTTATTCTTCTATCAAGAGTTTGTTATTTTAAAATAGTGCTGGTATGTACTATTTACTCTGAAACAGAAAGAGATGAAGAGTTCTGTTTGAAAGAGGAATATGATTTTAGCAGCAGTAACTAAAATCAATTGCTGTTCCCACACAGGACTGTTGAGATGAGAGAACTTCAGTTGGGGGGAACAGTTTGCAAACTTTTCTGCTCAAGGTATGACTAGCCATTTTTCTAACAAGACTGTGTAATGCTGGAAGGCTGTCATTTTTCCCTCATGGGGATCGGTAAGCCATTTTCTTAGTCTCAAACAGAATAAAGGGCTTATTATGGGCTTTAAACTGGTAGACACTTTTAGGGGCTAAATCGATTGCTTTATTTAAGTATTATATGCAGTTTGAAGTTGAATTTCACACTTTTATAACATTGGGGAACGTTTTTAGCACCAGGCACTTGTTAAGACACCTTCCCAGTCAGGAAGGGCCTTTCTCTGTAGTAGGCAGAGCCTCATTTTCGCGCCATTACTGCACAGTTACTTTTGAGTACAGTACATGCAGCTGCATGTGTGAGGGTCTGGAATCCACTAAAAACGTTCCTAGAAGGCTTCATTTGGTATCATATACCCCCCTGGGATTGGTGAAGTCGCAGCAAAGGCTGTGGCTGGGACTGTAAGGGGGTTAAACGGCTCCGGTTTCAACATTTTAAGGGTTAACAGCTTGAAAATTGGGGTGCAATACTTTGAATTCATTAAGACACTGTGGTGAAAATTTGGTAAAGATTTGATAATTCCTTCATAGTTTTTCACATATTCAGTAATAAAGTGTGCCCTGTTTAACATTTAAAGAGACAGTAACGGTTTTGTTTTAAAACGGTTTTTGTGCTTTATTAACCAGCTTAAGCCTGTTTAACATGTCTGTACCTTCAGATAGATCATGTTCTGTATGTATGGTAGCCAATGTGGTTCCCCCTTCAAATATGTGTGATAATTGTGCCATAGCGTCCAAACAAAGTAAGGACAGTACTGTCACAAATTGTAAAGTTGCCCAGGAAGATTCCTCAGATGAAGGAAGTAGACATAGTTCTACATCATCTCCTTCTGTGTTTATACCAGTTATGCCTGCGCAGGCGACCCCTAGTACTTCTAGCGCGCCAATGCTTGTTACTATGCAGCGATTGACGGCAGTAATGGATAACTCCATAGCTAATATTTTATCCAAAATGCCAGAATTTCAGAGAAAGCGCGATTGCTCTGTTTTAAACACTGTAGAGCAGGAGGGCGCTGATGATAATTTTTCTGTCATACCCTCACACCAATCTGAAGTGGCAGTGAGGGAGGGTTTGTCAGATGGGGAAATTTCTGATAGGAAGAATTTCTCAGCAGGCAGAACCTGATGTTGTCACATTTAAATTTAAATTAGAGCATCTCCGCGCATTACTTAAGGAGGTGCTATCTACTCTGGATGATTGTGACAATCTGGTCATCCCAGAAAAATTTGTGCAAGATGGACAAGTTCCTTGAGGTCCCGGTGCACCCTGATGCTTTTCCGATACCTAAACGGGTAGCGGACATAGTGTATAAGGAGTGGGAGAAGCCAGGCATACCTTTTTGTCCCTCCTCCTATATTTAAGAAATTGTTCCCTATGGTCAACCCCAGGAAGGACGCATGGCAAACAGTCCCTAAGGTCGAGGGGGTGGTTTCTACTCTAGCCAAGCGCACGACCATTCCTATTGGGGACAATTGTGCTTTCAAAGATCCTATGGATAAAAAATTGGAGGGTTTGCTTAAAAAGATTTTTGTACAGCAAGGTTACCTCCTTCAACCTATTTCTTGCATTATTCCTGTCACTACAGCGGCGTGGTTCTGGTTCGAGGAACTGGAAAAGTCGCTCAGTAGGGAGACTCCGTATGAGGAAGTCATGGACAGAATTCACGCACTTAAGTTAGCTAATTCCTTTATTTTAGACGCCGCTTTGCCGTTAGCGAGGTTAGCGGCGAAAAATTCAGGGTTTCCAATTGTGGCTCGCAGAGCGCTCTGGCTAAAGTCTTGGTCGGCGGATGTATCTTCCAAGACAAAATTGCTTAATATCCCTTTCAAGGGTAAGACCCTTTTTGGGCCAGAATTGAAAGAGATTATTTCAGACATCTCTGGGGGAAAGGGCCATGCCCTCCCACAAGATAAACCTTTCAAGGCTAAGAATAAGTCCAATTTTCGTTCCTTTCGCAATTTCAGGAACGGACCGGCTTCCAACTCGGCAGCCTCTAGACAAGAGGGTAACGCTTCCCAGACTAAACCAGCTTGGAAATCAATGCAAGGCTGGAACAAGGGTAAACAGGCCAAGAAGCCTGCTGCTGCTACCAAAACAGCATGAAGGGGTAGCCCCCGATCCGGGACCGGATCTTGTAGGGGGCAGACTCTCTCTCTTTGCTCAGGCTTGGGCAAGAGATGTTTAGATCCCTGGGCACTAGAAATAGTCTCTCAGGGTTTTCTTTTGGAATTCAAGGAACTACCCTCAAGGGGAATGTTCCACATGTCTCACTTATCTTCAAACCAAATAAAGAGACAGGCATTCTTACATTGTGTAGAAGACCTGTTAAAGATGGGAGTGATACACCCAGTTTCAACTGTGGAACAAGGTCAGGGGTTTTACTCAAATCTGTTTGTAGTTCCCAAAAAAGAGGGAACTTTCAGACCAATTCTGGATTTAAAAATTCTAAGCAAATTTCTCAGAGTTCCATCGTTCAAAATGGAAACCATTCGAACAATTTTACCTACAATCCAGGAGGGTCAATTTATGACTAGCGTGGATTTAAAGGATGCGTATCTACATATTCCTATCCACAAAGATCATCCAAGGATTTTCACAAAGGTGCTAGGGTCCCTTCTAGCGGTTCTAAGACCAAGGGGTATTGCAGTGGCACCTTATCTGAACGACATTCTAATCCAAACGTCGTCTCTTTCCAAAGCAAAGGCTCATACAGACATTGTTCTAGCCTTTCTCAGATCTCACGGGTGGAAGGTGAACGTAGAAAAGAGTTCCCTGTCTCCGTCGACAAGAGTTCCCTTCTTGGGAACGATAATAGATTCTTTAAAAATGAAGATCTTCCTGACAAGAGTCAGAAAGTCAAAGCTTCTAAACGCTTGTCAAGTTCTTCACTCTATTCTACAGCCTTCCATAGCTCAGTGCATGGAAGTAGTAGGGTTGATGGTTGCAGCAATGGACATAGTTCCTTTTGCTCGAATTCATCTAAGACCATTATAACTGTGCATGCTCAAGCAGTGGAATGGGGACTATACAGACTTGTCTCCAAAGATTCAAGTAGACCAGATGACCAGAGACTCACTCCGTTGGTGGTTGTCACAGGATCACCTGTCTCAGGGAATGATTTTCCGCAGACCAGAGTGGGTCATTGTCACGACCGACGCCAGTCTATTAGGCTGGGGCGCGGTCTGGGATTCCCTGAAAGCTCAGGGTCTATGGTCTCGGGAAGAGTCTCTTCTCCCGATAAACATCCTGGAACTGAGAGCGATATTCAATGCTCTCCGGGCTTGGCCTCAACTAGCGAAGGCCGGATTCATAAGATTCCAGTCAGACAACATGACGACTGTAGCTTACATCAACCATCAGGGAGGAACAAAGAGTTCCTTGGCGATGAGAGAGGTATCCAAGATCATCAAATGGGCGGAGGATCACTCCTGCCATCTATCTGCAATTCACATCCCGGGAGTAGACATCTGGGAGGCGGATTATCTGAGTCGTCAGACTTTCCATCCAGGGTAGTGGGAACTCCACCCGGAGGTTTTTGCCCAGTTGACTCAATTATGGGGCATTCCAGACATGGATCTGATGGCGTCTCGTCAGAACTTCAAGGTTCCTTGCTACGGGTCCAGATCCAGGGATCCCAAGGCGACTCTAGTGGATGCATTAGTGACGCCTTGGTCGTTCAACCTAGCTTATGCGTTTCCACCGTTCCCTCTCCTTCCCAGGAGCCAGGTTCAAACAGGAGAAGGCCTCGGTGATTCTGATAGCTCCTGCGTGGCCACGCAGGACTTGGTATGCAGACCTGGTGAATATGTCATCGGCTCCACCAGGGAAGCTACCTTTGAGACAGGATCTTCTAGTACAAGGTCTATTCGAACATCCAAATCTAGTTTCTCTCCAGCTGACTGCTTGGAAATTGAACGCTTGATTTTATCCAAGCGCGGGTTTTCAGATTCAGTGATAGATAATCTGGTCCAAGCCAGAAAACCTGTGACTAGAAGGATTTACCATAAAATATGGAAAAGATATATCTGTTGGTGTGAATCCAAGGGATTCTCATGGATTAAAATTCCCAGGATCCTCTCCTTTCTCCAAGAAGGTTTGGATAAGGGATTGTCAGCGAGTTCTCTAAAGGGACAGATTTCTGCTTTATCTGTCTTGTTACACAAACGACTGGCAGCTGTGCCAGATGTACAAGCTTTTGTACAGGCTTTGGTCAGAATCAAGCCTGTTTACAGACCTTTGACTCCTCCCTGGAGTCTAAATTTAGTTTTTTCAGTTCTTCAAGGGGTTCCATTTGAACCCTTACATTCCATAGATATCAAGTTACTATCTTGGAAAGTTCTGTTTTTGGTTGCTATTTCTTCTACTAGAAGAGTTTCTGAACTATCTGCTTTGCAGTGTGATCCACCCTATCTGGTGTTCCATTCAGATAAGGTTGTTTTGCGTACCAAGCCTGGTTTTCTTCCAAAAGTTGTTTCCAACAAGAATATTAACCAGGAAATAGTTGTCCCTTCTTTGTGTCCGAATCCAGTTTCAAAGAAGGAACGTTTGTTACACAATTTAGATGTAGTCTGTGCTTTAAAGTTCTATTTAGAAGCAACAAAGGATTTCAGACAAACTTCTTCTTTGTTTGTCGTTTATTCTGGTAAGAGGAGAGGACAAAAAGCTACTGCTTTCACTCTGAAAAAGAAAAAAGCGCAAAGAGAGACTCAAGTGCAATAAATAACACAAACGCTGCTGCTCTTAAAAATATGCACTTACAATGTTTTATTAATAATACAGCAGTTTAAAAACACAGCTTTCTCCTTTAGGGTAAAATATCCAAATACTCAGCTGCTCCGGTCTGTTTTCACAGCCTAGTTGTCTTTTTTTCTTTTTTTCCCAATGTCCGTTCCCTTCCGCTGTTCACCGGAACTGTCAGTGTATGGGAAATCCTTGTTCCTGGGGCTATGGTAGCCCTGAATGTCCAAAAAACAAAAAGCGTTCTATTCCTAGAACTACGGCTCCTCTGAAGAGCCAAAGTACAATCCTATGATACCTCTACGCGTTTCTTCTGCTATCGTGCAGACTTTCTCAAGAGGATGAAGAGTCAAATGCTGGGTGTATGCGATATCCGTCACAATATAAACCCTCATAGCAGATCCTATTGGTTAAAATTTCCTCTATGTTCTACAGGTAAAAAGTATATGCTCTGGGTCCTAGAGACCAAATCCATAATGCTATGTTACTTTTCCTGATAACAAAGATATACGGTTTAATAACAACAAATCTAAAATTAATATATGCCGCAAACAACAATTAATTAGCACCAAATATAAATATCCTAAAACATAAGTATGTAGCAATAATATTAAAATCCTTTAACTAGGTAAAATTTTATAAGAGATATGTGTAAAATTAATACTTAAAATTAATACAAACTGTTTTATGCACATATTAAGAAATTGAATCCCTGCAAGTTAATCAAAATTTATCTATACATGAAAAACATTCTGGGGATAACATTTAAACTGTATTGTATGTATTAAAAATATGATTATTACCTAACACTATATTATTAAGAAATTCATTTTATATTTAAAATGTAATAATTGGAGGTTATTTAAACTTTATTTAAAACTTTATTTAAAAATGAGGAGAAATGAAAAGGAAAAATTGAAAAAATTATACAAAAGGTGCTACTAAGGAACCCTAAATCTATTTAGAACAAATCACATAAAAGCTGCTATGTCGATATCTATATTCAATCCTTTTGGATGTAAGCTATTAAGTTTTTGTATCCAAAAAGTTTCTTGCTTCCTTAGGCTCATCAACCTATTACTACAACTGTTAGGTATCCAATCAATTGCTTGTATTCTAAGAGACCTAGGGTCTCCCCCATGGTGTTCTGCAAAATGTATTGGTACACTGTGATTATCGACTTTTTCTTTTATATTGTATAAATGTTCTGTCAGTCTACTTCTTATCTTCCTTTTAGTGCGCCCTACGTAGATTTTGTTACACCCACAGGTTAAGAGGTACACTACATAAGTGGTGTCACATGTACATCTACTCTTAATATTAAAAGACTTAATGCCATCGCTATCTTTAAATTGATTATCCTTATTGATATGTTTGCACATACTGCAGATTTTCTTCCCACACTTGTATGTGCCTGGTTTTAGACTCAGCCAATTGCTTTTTCTATTGATTTCTGTTGTTTCAAACTTCCTCAATTTACTGGGAGCTAGAAGGTTTTTCAAACTTCTCCCTTTCTTAAAGGTGAACACAGGTTCTTCTGTCAGAATAGGAGCCAATACAGGGTCAGTCTTAAGAACACCCCAATGTTTTTTAATAACATTTTTAATAATTTTATGACCCTCATTATAGGTAGTAATAAACCTTAAAGTATCCTTATTGTCTTGAATTGATTTATTACTTTTAGGTTTTAGGATGGAATCTCTATCTGCTTCCTGCGCCCTATTGTATGCTAGTTCTATTGTATTTCTGTTATAGCCCTTTTCTCTGAATTTAGTCCTCATATTTTCAGCCTCTCTTTTAAACATCTCTATATCCGTACAGTTGCGTCTGAGTCTTAAGAACTGTCCATATGGCACATTATCTTTCCACCTTTTAAGGTGTGCACTTCCATTGTCTATGTAACTATTTCTATCTGTTGGTTTACTAAAATTACTCACCGCTGTTTTTAAGTTGTCCTCTACATATAACCAAAGGTCTAAAAATTCTATTCTTGTTCTTGAGTGTTTACCTGTAAAATTTAAATTAAAATCATTATTGTTCATATGTAGTAGAAAATGATTTATCAATGATTCGTCACCATCCCAGAGGATAATTACGTCATCTATATAACGATAATATTTTATAATATTATTTATAAAAGGATTATTGTTCCATACCTTCTCAATTTCAAATCTGTGCATATAAATATTAGCATACGATGGGGCAAATGTAGTCCCCATCGCTGTTCCTTTGACCTGTCTATAAAACACATTTTCAAAACTAAAATAATTGTGCTCTAAAATGAATCTCGTGCAATCAAGGATAAAATTCAATTGTTCTATTGAAAATTTCCAGTTCAACAGTTCCATTTCAAGGGCCTTCAATCCTTTCTCATGGGGGATTGAGGTATAAAGCGCTGACACGTCTAAAGTTACCCAACAGTAACTTTCTTTCCAATCTAAGCCTTCAAATATATTGATGGTTTGTGTGGTGTCCTTGATATATGATTTAGTATTTTTAACAATTGGTTGTAAGTAAAAATCAATATATTTTGAGACTTTGTCACTCAGGGAATCAATCCCTGAGATTATAGGCCTCCCAGGTGGCTTTAGTATATCCTTATGCACCTTTGGCAGGTGATAGAAAATTGGGATCCTAGGTTCATTCTCCTGTAGGTATCTAAACTCATCGTTATCAAGGACTCCTTCTGTTTTTGCTAACACTAATATTTTATTTAGCTTATTCTGATATTGTTTAGTTGGATTCCCATTAATAATTTGATAAGTATCTGTGTCTTTTAGTAGATTGTAAGCTTCAGCTAAATAGTCTTCCCTCTTCTGTATGACAATCCCACCCCCCTTATCTGCTGCCCTAAAAATGATATCTTTATTATCCATCAATTTCTTAAGAGAATTTCTCTCCTGGGAGGTTAAATTATCATTGTACTTATTAACTAAATTCTTCCTTTTCTTGTGAAATAAATTAAATACTTCTTCCATAACCATTTTTGTAAAAACTGGAATTTGATCACCCTGTGTCCCAACTGGATAAAATGTGGAAGGTCTTTTCAGATTACTATGCTTAATCGTAGATTCTTCCTCGTATATAGAAATATTTAGCAATTCCTCTATTGTATTGATACTCTCATTAACATCCTGGCCATTCACACCCATATCTTCTAGGGATTTCAGAATGGACAAAGTTTCTATATCTTTCCCTTCTAAATGATCTTTGTTAACGGTTGATTTCAAATTACATTCCTTTTTAGCATAAAATCTTTTTAAAACTAACTTTCTAACAAATTTCTGGATGTCGATAAACACTTCAAAATCATTAGGTAATGTTTTAGGTGAAAAATTAAGACCTTTGTTTAAAAGTTTGATATCATTCGCATCTAATTCTAAATTAGCCAAATTAAAGATATCTAATTCCTGTCTTCTTCTCGTCTCTGCCTTCTGTTTGGTTGTTGTAGCTCTTGTCCCTCCTCTCTTTCCTCTCCTTGTTCTAAACCTCTTTTGTTTTGTCTTTGTCTGGTCTCCCACGCTCCTTGTTGTGTGTGCCTCAGTTCTGGTTCTAGTCTCGGATTGTGGGGCAAAGTTGTTTTCCCTAAAAAATGGTTCTGATGGTTGATATTCCCCTCATGTCTTTGACTATTTCTCCATTCATTATTCTCTGATCTATGGTTATATTCTTGATAGTCAGATTTGGGGCGAGCCCCCAAAGTAGACCAGCTTGATTCATTTTGAAATTGATTAAGCACTTCAAATCTATTCGATGTACTAATGTTGGGACCATTTAAATTTTCTCTGTGATTGTCCCTCCTATTAAAGTTAGGTGGGCCATCTCTATCCTCCCTTCTTCCCTTCCATTGTTCATGATTGCCATAACTATTATGATTATTATTTGGATATTCATAATGTTTATTCATCCAAACCTGCCTATTAGTGTTATCATTAAAGGGTCTTCTATGGTTCCCACTCTTATTGTGATTATAATTATCCACATATGTTCTATTAGTTGGCGGAACTATCCTATTGTTGTTATTAAAACCTACTTCATTTCTATTCATACCTCCTTCAGGTTTTTCCTCAGTATGTTGATAATGAATACCTATTTGAGTGTTACCTCCTCTTTTAAAATCATTTCCCTGGGGGTTTTTACCTCTATTTATTAATCGCATATTTTCAGTTTTCTTTTTAAAATTGTAAACTTTATCCTCCTTAAAATCTTGTATATCCCTAGTTAATTTTTGTTGTTTACTCCTCTTCAGTTCTAATTCTAATTGTTTAATTCTATTTTGGATGCTATTATTCCTAGTCACCCATTTCTCCTCATTTTTAAAAACCTGTATTTTGGGAAGTATTTCATCCAGATCCTTTTTAATCCTATTTAACTTGAACTCTCTATATTTGATTAGAACTTTGATTAGTTTAAGAGAACACTCCTGTAAAGCCTCCTCCCATTCGCTAGTATATTCCACATCTTCCAAGTCAAAAGCAGGATATTTAAAAATACGAAGGCCCCTTGGAACCACATTATGAAGTACATAATTATCTAACAGTATTAAATCCTGCCATTCACGTGTATCCTGTTGTAATAACTTCTCTAATTTTTTAAAAAGCAAATCGGGTGATTCTATACTATTGTTAGTAGAATTTAAAATATCATTAGTAAGATCTAAATCCCTTTTCCTATTATTCCTAGCACTATAGTCCCCAAAGGTCTCTGGGGTTTCAATATTATCTAACAGCATTTGATTTATTTATCTAACATTTGTTGGATACCACACATGTTTGTTGTAAAAATTGATAAACAGAATTGACATTAGCGATTTTATTATAATTTTAAGAGGGAGTTAGCGCCACTTTTATTTATTTTTTGGTGGGTTAGTATTTTGGATCTTTTTTATAAATAGGCAGCATGACTACCCTGTTAGATAATATTGAAACCCCAGAGACCTTTGGGGACTATAGTGCTAGGAATAATAGGAAAAGGGATTTAGATCTTACTAATGATATTTTAAATTCTACTAACAATAGTATAGAATCACCCGATTTGCTTTTTAAAAAATTAGAGAAGTTATTACAACAGGATACACGTGAATGGCAGGATTTAATACTGTTAGATAATTATGTACTTCATAATGTGGTTCCAAGGGGCCTTCGTATTTTTAAATATCCTGCTTTTGACTTGGAAGATGTGGAATATACTAGCGAATGGGAGGAGGCTTTACAGGAGTGTTCTCTTAAACTAATCAAAGTTCTAATCAAATATAGAGAGTTCAAGTTAAATAGGATTAAAAAGGATCTGGATGAAATACTTCCCAAAATACAGGTTTTTAAAAATGAGGAGAAATGGGTGACTAGGAATAATAGCATCCAAAATAGAATTAAACAATTAGAATTAGAACTGAAGAGGAGTAAACAACAAAAATTAACTAGGGATATACAAGATTTTAAGGAGGATAAAGTTTACAATTTTAAAAAGAAAACTGAAAATATGCGATTAATAAATAGAGGTAAAAACCCCCAGGGAAATGATTTTAAAAGAGGAGGTAACACTCAAATAGGTATTCATTATCAACATACTGAGGAAAAACCTGAAGGAGGTATGAATAGAAATGAAGTAGGTTTTAATAACAACAATAGGATAGTTCCGCCAACTAATAGAACATATGTGGATAATTATAATCACAATAAGAGTGGGAACCATAGAAGACCCTTTAATGATAACACTAATAGGCAGGTTTGGATGAATAAACATTATGAATATCCAAATAATAATCATAATAGTTATGGCAATCATGAACAATAGAAGGGAGGATAGAGATGGCCCACCTAACTTTAATAGGAGGGACAATCACAGAGAAAATTTAAATGGTCCCAACATTAGTACATCGAATAGATTTGAAGTGCTTAATCAATTTCAAAATGAATCAAGCTGGTCTACTTTGGGGGCTCGCCCCAAATCTGACTATCAAGAATATAACCATAGATCAGAGAATAATGAATGGAGAAATAGTCAAAGACATGAGGGGAATATCAACCATCAGAACCATTTTTTAGGGAAAACAACTTTGCCCCACAATCCGAGACTAGAACCAGAACTGAGGCACACACAACAAGGAGCGTGGGAGACCAGACAAAGACAAAACAAAAGAGGTTTAGAACAAGGAGAGGAAAGAGAGGAGGGACAAGAGCTACAACAACCAAACAGAAGGCAGAGACGAGAAGAAGACAGGAATTAGATATCTTTAATTTGGCTAATTTAGAATTAGATGCGAATGATATCAAACTTTTAAACAAAGGTCTTAATTTTTCACCTAAAACATTACCTAATGATTTTGAAGTGTTTATCGACATCCAGAAATTTGTTAGAAAGTTAGTTTTAAAAAGATTTTATGCTAAAAAGGAATGTAATTTGAAATCAACCGTTAACAAAGATCATTTAGAAGGGAAAGATATAGAAACTTTGTCCATTCTGAAATCCCTAGAAGATATGGGTGTGAATGGCCAGGATGTTAATGAGAGTATCAATACAATAGAGGAATTGCTAAATATTTCTATATACGAGGAAGAATCTACGATTAAGCATAGTAATCTGAAAAGACCTTCCACATTTTATCCAGTTGGGACACAGGGTGATCAAATTCCAGTTTTTACAAAAATGGTTATGGAAGAAGTATTTAATTTATTTCACAAGAAAAGGAAGAATTTAGTTAATAAGTACAATGATAATTTAACCTCCCAGGAGAGAAATTCTCTTAAGAAATTGATGGATAATAAAGATATCATTTTTAGGGCAGCAGATAAGGGGGGTGGGATTGTCATACAGAAGAGGGAAGACTATTTAGCTGAAGCTTACAATCTACTAAAAGACACAGATACTTATCAAATTATTAATGGGAATCCAACTAAACAATATCAGAATAAGCTAAATAAAATATTAGTGTTAGCAAAAACAGAAGGAGTCCTTGATAACGATGAGTTTAGATACCTACAGGAGAATGAACCTAGGATCCCAATTTTCTATCACCTGCCAAAGGTGCATAAGGATATACAAAAGCCACCTGGGAGGCCTATAATCTCAGGGATTGATTCCCTGAGTGACAAAGTCTCAAAATATATTGATTTTTACTTACAACCAATTGTTAAAAATACTAAATCATATATCAAGGACACCACACAAACCATCAATATATTTGAAGGCTTAGATTGGAAAGAAAGTTACTGTTGGGTAACTTTAGACGTGTCAGCGCTTTATACCTCAATCCCCCATGAGAAAGGATTGAAGGCCCTTGAAATGGAACTGTTGAACTGGAAATTTTCAATAGAACAATTGAATTTTATCCTTGATTGCACGAGATTCATTTTAGAGCACAATTATTTTAGTTTTGAAAATGTGTTTTATAGACAGGTCAAAGGAACAGCGATGGGGACTACATTTGCCCCATCGTATGCTAATATTTATATGCACAGATTTGAAATTGAGAAGGTATGGAACAATAATCCTTTTATAAATAATATTATAAAATATTATCGTTATATAGATGACGTAATTATCCTCTGGGATGGTGACGAATCATTGATAAATCATTTTCTACTACATATGAACAATAATGATTTTAATTTAAATTTTACAGGTAAACACTCAAGAACAAGAATAGAATTTTTAGACCTTTGGTTATATGTAGAGGACAACTTAAAAACAGCGGTGAGTAATTTTAGTAAACCAACAGATAGAAATAGTTACATAGACAATGGAAGTGCACACCTTAAAAGGTGGAAAGATAATGTGCCATATGGACAGTTCTTAAGACTCAGACGCAACTGTACGGATATAGAGATGTTTAAAAGAGAGGCTGAAAATATGAGGACTAAATTCAGAGAAAAGGGCTATAACAGAAATACAATAGAACTAGCATACAATAGGGCGCAGGAAGCAGATAGAGATTCCATCCTAAAACCTAAAAGTAATAAATCAATTCAAGACAATAAGGATACTTTAAGGTTTATTACTACCTATAATGAGGGTCATAAAATTATTAAAAATGTTATTAAAAAACATTGGGGTGTTCTTAAGACTGACCCTGTATTGGCTCCTATTCTGACAGAAGAACCTGTGTTCACCTTTAAGAAAGGGAGAAGTTTGAAAAACCTTCTAGCTCCCAGTAAATTGAGGAAGTTTGAAACAACAGAAATCAATAGAAAAAGCAATTGGCTGAGTCTAAAACCAGGCACATACAAGTGTGGGAAGAAAATCTGCAGTATGTGCAAACATATCAATAAGGATAATCAATTTAAAGATAGCGATGGCATTAAGTCTTTTAATATTAAGAGTAGATGTACATGTGACACCACTTATGTAGTGTACCTCTTAACCTGTGGGTGTAACAAAATCTACGTAGGGCGCACTAAAAGGAAGATAAGAAGTAGACTGACAGAACATTTATACAATATAAAAGAAAAAGTCGATAATCACAGTGTACCAATACATTTTGCAGAACACCATGGGGGAGACCCTAGGTCTCTTAGAATACAAGCAATTGATTGGATACCTAACAGTTGTAGTAATAGGTTGATGAGCCTAAGGAAGCAAGAAACTTTTTGGATACAAAAACTTAATAGCTTACATCCAAAAGGATTGAATATAGATATCGACATAGCAGCTTTTATGTGATTTGTTCTAAATAGATTTAGGGTTCCTTAGTAGCACCTTTTGTATAATTTTTTCAATTTTTCCTTTTCATTTCTCCTCATTTTTAAATAAAGTTTTAAATAAAGTTTAAATAACCTCCAATTATTACATTTTAAATATAAAATGAATTTCTTAATAATATAGTGTTAGGTAATAATCATATTTTTAATACATACAATACAGTTTAAATGTTATCCCCAGAATGTTTTTCATGTATAGATAAATTTTGATTAACTTGCAGGGATTCAATTTCTTAATATGTGCATAAAACAGTTTGTATTAATTTTAAGTATTAATTTTACACATATCTCTTATAAAATTTTACCTAGTTAAAGGATTTTAATATTATTGCTACATACTTATGTTTTAGGATATTTATATTTGGTGCTAATTAATTGTTGTTTGCGGCATATATTAATTTTAGATTTGTTGTTATTAAACCGTATATCTTTGTTATCAGGAAAAGTAACATAGCATTATGGATTTGGTCTCTAGGACCCAGAGCATATACTTTTTACCTGTAGAACATAGAGGAAATTTTAACCAATAGGATCTGCTATGAGGGTTTATATTGTGACGGATATCGCATACACCCAGCATTTGACTCTTCATCCTCTTGAGAAAGTCTGCACGATAGCAGAAGAAACGCGTAGAGGTATCATAGGATTGTACTTTGGCTCTTCAGAGGAGCCGTAGTTCTAGGAATAGAACGCTTTTTGTTTTTTGGACATTCAGGGCTACCATAGCCCCAGGAACAAGGATTTCCCATACACTGACAGTTCCGGTGAACAGCGGAAGGGAACGGACATTGGGAAAAAAAGAAAAAAAGACAACTAGGCTGTGAAAACAGACCGGAGCAGCTGAGTATTTGGATATTTTACCCTAAAGGAGAAAGCTGTGTTTTTAAACTGCTGTATTATTAATAAAACATTGTAAGTGCATATTTTTAAGAGCAGCAGCGTTTGTGTTATTTATTGCACTTGAGTCTCTCTTTGCGCTTTTTTCTTTTTCAGAGTGAAAGTTTTTGCCCTACTTCATTTGGTGTGAAGGATCCATTTGGTAAACAAGCAGCAGAGGACTATAGTGATTTATGGACTGACATCTTTTGGAAAGTGGTAAAACGTTTTTGTTATTCCATTTGTTTTAATATTGATTTGTGTGTATTCTGTTTTGATTACCCTATAATTGCATACAGGGATTTGATTTATTTATCTAACATTTGTTGGATACCACACATGTTTGTTGTAAAAATTGATAAACAGAATTGACATTAGCGATTTTATTATAATTTTAAGAGGGAGTTAGCGCCACTTTTATTTATTTTTTGGTAGGTTAAAAAGCTACTGCTACCTCTCTTTCTTTCTTTCTGGCTGAAAAGCATTATCCGATTGGCTTATGAGACTGCCGGACGGCAGCCTCCTGAGCAAATCACAGCTCACTCTACTAGGGCTGTGGCTTCCACATGGGCCTTCAAGAACGAGGCTTCTGTTGATCAGATATGTAAGGCAGCGACTTGGTCTTCTCTGCACACTTTTGCCAAATTCTACAAATTTGATACTTTTGATTCTTCGGAGGCTTTTTTTGGGAGAAAGGTTTTGCAAGCCGTGGTGCCTTCTGTTTAGGTAACCTGATTTTCTCCCTCCCTTCATCCGTGTCCTAAAGCTTTGGTATTGGTTCCCACAAGTAATGGATGACGCCGTGGACCGGACACACCAATGTTGGAGAAAACAGAATTTATGCTTACCTGATAAATTACTTTCTCCAACGGTGTGTCCGGCCCACGGCCCGCCCTGGTTTTTTAATCAGGTTTGAAAAATGTCTTTCTCTATACACTACAGTCACCACGGCACCCTATAGTTTCTCCTTTTTTTCTCCTAACCGTCGGTCGAATGACTGGGGGGGCGGAGCCTGGGAGGGACTATATGGACAGCTCTTGCTGTGTGCTCTCCTTGCCTTTCCCTGTAGGGGAGGAGAATATCCCACAAGTAATGGATGACGCCGTGGACCGGACACACCGTTGGAGAAAGTAATTTATCAGGTAAGCATAAATTCTGTTTCCAAAATACTTCCTTTATCAAAATATGCAAACTTTTTAAAGCTCTAGCTGATCATGTGATCATGTACAAAAGTGCACAGTATGTATGTATGTATGTGTGTGTGTGTGTGTGTGTATATGTATGTATATATATATATATATAATGAAGAAGATATACCAGCTGTTGCAAGGGAGTTAATATTTAGGATCGGTATCGGAGGGCTCCAAAAGTACTATAAGTCCTCTAGTGCAAGGGAGTTCAATATAATTACATAAAGAAAACAAGAAAAAGAAAAAACTGATCCCTTATCCAGCACAAACCCATAGTCCAAAGTAAAAAACAACCATAGGGTAGTGGATCAATGAAAGGCACAAAACAACAAAGAACAGTTGCAAATCAACTTAGTTATTAAACCACAAAAAAATATACCTGTGGATAAATGGTTAGAATACAAAATATGACACCATCAAAAAACAAATTCCGATAACACAATTTAACTCTCTGCAGAACTCCAAAGTGATACAATTCACGAGTTCATATTGATGTATCATTCTTCGCATGATGATACATCAAGGCATCATAACAGAGTCTATTGCAGAAATTGGAAATGATGCGTGGTCAAGCAAAAAGGAAAGCCAAGCAAAGCAAGCTGGTAAATGTAATGCTTGGAAGTTAGTCAGCACTGTTAGGTTGTTTAATTAGCAAAACAGAAATGCAGACAGGGAGTTAAGTAGTAGCGGTCCCAGGTTAATCCCACCTAAATGCCAGTACAAATAGAATGTCCTCCTAGAATGGAAATCATATCCCCAGCTCACCAGACCTCAAACAAGGTGTACACTTCCTGAGTTGTAGATATGTGGCTTCGTCCGTCGCAGGAGTGACAAAGATAAACTTCACTGCTTATCTGGATTGACTAGCAGCACCTCCTCAGCTTCTGGGTCTATTCCATTCACCGGACCAAGTACTTTAGCAAAGTATGACATACAGGGAAACAAATATGGACCAAACAAACAGTCCACGCTCACGGAGCTCCTGTGGGCGTGGTTAACTTGCTACACGTGTTTCACCCATTCCGTATTGCTATGGGCTTTGTCAGGCATGTGATTCTTCTGTGTAATGATACGCCTTTTTATGTCATGCCAGGTGAAATATTAACTCTTTAGGTGTCTAAATATTTTTTACAGATTCAAAATACAATAATATGCCATACATATATACATAGAGAATGCAATGGCTGGCCTCAGGGAGGAGAATATTTAATAATCAAATTAAGGAAAATAAAACAGAAACCAAAAAGAGAATGATTATTAAAACATCAGATTAGTTACATCAAACTTTCATTGAAAATCGCATCAAATGTATCACCCCAATATTAGAAACTAAGGAACAATTTAAACTAGTCTAAACAGTAAATCAAAAGAGGTATTCTCATTGGTATATTTTGCAGACTTACAAATAAGTATCATGCATAAGATTTGTATACAGGTTAATAATTGTAAAACCTATACAGATAGCAATAAAATAGCATACATTCCATGTCTATATTGCATAATATCACTAAACTGGTTCCAGACCACGATTCCTTATACATCCATTCTGACGGGTTAGCCATTTTAAATAGGGAAGGATAATTTATTTACAGGAAAGGGGCATAATTAAGTTCTTCGTTTAGGCCCCCTGGTTGTACTGTATCTAGATTAAATATCCATTTACATTCTTCTCTCAGGAGGGCTTTATCCCAATCTCCGCCCCTTTCACTAATGCTCACTTTTTCAACACCCATAAAACGTAGGTCCTTAACTTCACTGTTGTGAAAATCAAGAAAGTGGCGTGCTATGCCACTGGTTTTAATCCTTTTTTCAGGATATCTCTTCTATGTTCCTTCATTCTCTCTTTGAGCTTTGAGGTTTTCCCAACCTATTGTCTGGGGCAAGAGCATGAAAGGACATAGATAATCCCTACACTTTTACAGGTGATATAACCTTTAATCTTATGAGAGACACCCTTTGTATACTCAATCTTGCTTCCTCTTAACAACTGCTTACACATTTTGCATTTATTATACTGGAAGCAACCATTTTTGTTTATATATATATATATATATATATATATATATATATATATATATATATATATATATATATAAAAATAATATGCATATGCATTTTGTGATTGGCTAATGGTTGTCACATGATACAGGGGGAGAGAAAATGTGAAATTTGCCAGAAAATATTCTACTGCTTATTTAAAATTCAAAGTAAGTGCTATTGCATTGTCTTATTATTGTGTACTTTCCAATTATTCAACTCGACTGTATTTAGTGGTCCTGTATTCTGAAAACTGTATTCTAAAGTTAGTCAGCTATTTATTTTAGCAAACAATTGAACTAATTTTGTTTTCCTTTCTGAATGTTGTAAAATAAATATGTACACTGTAAACTCCTTTTTATAGGTGAAACAGCCCTGGAAACATTTTTGTCTCTAAAAAAGAAAGGAAATGACTATGTGCAGAAAGGTCAATACAGTGAGGCTGTGAAACAGTATACTGAATGCCTGAAGATAAATTCTGAAGAATGTGCCTTGTACACTAATCGGTAAGAGAAAAAAAGAGCAGGAACCATACAGATTACTTTATTACTTATACCAAGTATGTTTGTTCATCTAACAGCTGTATAAGCCACCCTCAGGATAGTATTATCTGCCTCAAATTATGTAGTGTGAAGTCAGCGTTGTGTCAACAGGCCATGTTACCAATGCTATTTGTCTACAAACATTTAAACGTTTCTTTAACCATACAGGTGTCAGGAAAGGTACAGCTTTAATGAGTATTTCTGTGCTGCAGCCTCAAGTTAAAGGATCATGAAACCCCAAAATTTTTCTTTCATTATTCTGATGAAGAATATAATTTCTTTCCTAAGATATGGAGAGTCCACAACGTCATTCAATTACTAGTCGGAATATCACTCCTGGCCAGCAGGAGGAGGCAAAGAGCACCATAGCAAAGCTGTTAAGTATCACTCCCCTACCCATAATCCCCAGTCATTCTCTTTGCCTCGGTCAATGGAGGAGGTGAAGTTTGGTGTCTGAAGTAATGAATTCCTTTTTTTGAATACTTTTCCCTGCAAGCAGGGATTTGGGGTTTAGCTGAGTCTACGTTAATCTCTGTAGTAGAGTAGTGGTTGCTTTTAAGCAATTAGGAAGTTGTGAGGTAGTCCTTGCTCTGTTTCCTAACACATTGCTGCCCTAGCTATAGAAAGTCAGAGTTGGCTACTCTGTTCTTCCTTTTTTCTACAGGTCTATGTAAGGAGAATGTGTCCTTTCACACCTTGTGAGCTGTCGTCCTGTCTGACAGTTGGATTGCAGGTAAGTGCTTTTGTCTTCTAGGTATTGGAGACTTGCAGTTTAAGAATTTATTGCTGCAATTTTTTGGGGGGACATTTTTATATCCTTTAGTGGGATATTTGACAGGTTGCAGGCACTGGTGACTTAGAGACTAAGGCTTAATAGGGGCTTTTTATGTTTAGCCTTTATTTTTATTCTTTGTTTGCTTATATATGGGGGCATGTTTTGTGCACAAGTATAGGGCTTGCAGCTTCAGTCACTGCTTTTAAATAACTTTTGTGGTGTTTGACAGTGAATATGCCGTTCTGACTGTTTTCTAATTGTGGGCGTGTTTATGTTACTGCTCTATTTTTAGCTGTTGCCGGGTTTTTTATTTGAAGTGCGCACTTTGCATTCATCTGCGCTGTTGTTGTTGGCGGATGGTCATGTGACTCACTCTTCCGCTTCAGATCTTTAAGCGGAGCGGCGTCTTTGTTTTTCCGGCATTGTTGATTCTGCTTACGAGTGAGGAGGTGCTGTGTTCGGTTCTCCTTGCTGTATTTGGATTTCAGGGGTCATGTAGGGCATCCCAGTATATCTGGGGTGTAGAGGTAGCCTGATTCTGTTATTGTTGGTTACTTTTGTAGAGTTTTTTTCTTGCTGTTAAATTTACGTTCTTCTTAAAGTGACAGTACTCAAAAAAAAAAAATTCTAAATTATTTTTTCTTGGAAGAATGTTTTATATACAATTTAGATATGGATCAAGAATCCCTTACTTGTGATAGATGCCTGTTATGCCTTGATGCACAGAGTGCTTTACCTATGCAATTCTGTATTACTTGCTTAGATAAAGCTTTGCAAAATAAAGATAAGTTGTTGCCCTCTGAGCCCAATAAAGTCTCTCAGAATGATGCTGTTCAGGCAATGCCACAGTTTTCTCCTCAAATGTCCCAAGCCTTATTGCCATCACATGCAGTGCCTTGCGGTTCCTCTCAACCTCCTGGAGGAGTATATTTGCCTGCAAGTTTGCTGCGGTGTCTGCAGCATTATCTGTTTTTCCTGTATTGGGAAAACGCAAGAGGAAAACTATACATTTGTCAAATAGTAAGGTATCTGTTTCAGCTGATAAGCAGGTCTGATGGGGATGTTTCCTTGGCAGCCTCTGAGGGTGAAATCTCAGATTCAGACAGTGTAAATCCTTTGCCTGATACTGAAGAAGTTAATTTCAGATTTACACTTGAACACCTTCGTGTATTGTTAATGGAGGTATTGGCTACTTTGGACGACTCCGATTCATCTGTCGTCAACCCTAAGAAATCTAGTAAACTTAATAAATACTATGATGTTCCTTCCTTTGTGGAAGTGTTCCCTGTTCCAGACCGTGTGACGGCGATTATTTCACAGGAATGGGAGAAGCCAGGGAGACCATTTTCCCCTTCTCCTGTCTTTTAAAAGATGTTTCCTGTTGCTAATTCCATTAAAGATTCATGGTGCACGGTGCCTGAGATAGAAGGGGCTATTTCTACTCTGGCTAAGAGAACTACTATCCCTATAGAGGATAGTTGCTCTTTTAAGGATCCCATTAGTAAGAAGCTGGAGGCTTATTTGAAAAGGATGTATGTTTATCAAGGTCTTTAATGGCAACCTGCAGTTTGTATTTCCACAGTAGCAAGTGCAGCATCTTATTGGTGCAATGCTTTGTCTGAATCTATTTTAGAAGAGACTCCTTTGGAGGAAATCCAAAATAGGATTAAGGCTCTTAAATTAGCCAATTCTTTTATTTCTGATGCTAACATGCAAGTTAATAGACTGAAAGTCTGATTTCTCTGTTCTTTTATTACTTTTCTTTATTTATACCATCTCAGCATACAATTTCAAGGCAATTCAAAAAAAGCAAAAATACATTGTGGTAAGTAATATTAATATAGCCCAAAAAAGGGAGAACAGATAGTATCATAAAAGGATTTACCATTTTCATTATTATTAATGCATAAATAAATATACTGCGTTATTTCTAAATATTGTTATTATTAGTTATGTACCTTATTTTTCCAGTAATAATACAATTAGCAGTATTTATAGTTCTCACTATTTGGTGCTATTGTATAAATTGTATACTGCCTGGCAATTTTCTAAATAAACTAAAATAAACACAAAACAAAAACAAAATTTTTTTTTATTTTAAACCGCCTTCCCCCTCCCTCTCTTGCTGATATTAAGCAGGGTATTCTTTATTTGCAATGGCCAGCTCAAGATAGGTAGTACCCCTAAAAGGTTTAATTAATTGCTTCTATATTTCTTCGGGGAAACTCATAATTACACTCTTTCATTTATTAAAAAAAACTTTGACTTGGGACTCTGAATCCTCTAAAGTATCAAATTGCTCCAATATTAATTGGTTTTTACGTTTCTGGATAAATTCCTCTAAACTTGGGGTTTTGCTCGATTTCCAGTATTTCAATATCAGAAGTCTTCCTGTTATAATTATCATATTTAGCTGACAAGTATTTTTAAACAGAATTTCTCCAACATAGGTGTGTCCGGTCCACGGCGTCATCCTTACTTGTGGGATATTCTCTTCCCCAACAGGAAATGGCAAAGAGCCCAGCAAAGCTGGTCACATGATCCCTCCTAGGCTCCGCCTACCCCAGTCATTCTCTTTGCCGTTGTACAGGCAACATCTCCACGGAGATGGCTTAGAGTTTTTTAGTGTTTAGAGGGAACGTTCAGACCAATCTTAGATCTCAAGATCTTAAACAAGTTTCTCAAGGTTCCATCGTTCAAGATGGAAACCATTCGAACTATTCTTCCTTCCATCCAGGAAGGTCAATTCATGACCACGGTGGATTTAAAGGATGCGTATCTACATATTCCTATCCACAAGGAACATCATCGGTTCCTAAGGTTTGCATTCCTGGACAAACATTACCAGTTCGTGGCGCTTCCTTTCGGATTAGCCACTGCTCCAAGGATTTTCACAAAGGTACTAGGGTCCCTTCTAGCGGTGCTAAGACCAAGGGGCATTGCAGTAGTACCTTACCTGGACGACATTCTGATTCAAGCGTCGTCCCTTCCTCAAGCAAAGGCTCACACGGACATCGTCCTGGCCTTTCTCAGATCTCACGGCTGGAAAGTGAACGTGGAAAAGAGTTCTCTATCCCCGTCAACAAGGGTTCCCTTCTTGGGAACAATTATAGACTCCTTAGAAATGAGGATTTTTCTAACAGAGGCCAGAAAAACAAAACTTCTAGACTCTTGTCGGATACTTCATTCCGTTCCTCTTCCTTCCATAGCTCAGTGCATGGAAGTGATCGGGTTGATGGTAGCGGCAATGGACATAGTTCCTTTTGCGCGCATTCATCTAAGACCATTACAACTGTGCATGCTCAGTCAGTGGAATGGGGACTATACAGACTTGTCTCCAAAGATACAAGTAAATCAGAGGACCAGAGACTCACTCCGTTGGTGGCTGTCCCTGGACAACCTGTCACAAGGGATGACATTCCGCAGACCAGAGTGGGTCATTGTCACGACCGACGCCAGTCTGATGGGCTGGGGCGCGGTCTGGGGATCCCTGAAAGCTCAGGGTCTTTGGTCTCGGGAAGAATCTCTTCTACCGATAAATATTCTGGAACTGAGAGCGATATTCAATGCTCTCAAGGCTTGGCCTCAGCTAGTGAGGACCAAGTTCATACGGTTTCAATCAGACAACATGACGACTGTTGCGTACATCAACCATCAGGGGGGAACAAGGAGTTCCCTAGCGATGGAAGAAGTGACCAAAATCATTCTATGGGCGGAGTCTCACTCCTGCCACCTGTCTGCTATCCACATCCCAGGAGTGGAAAATTGGGAAGCGGATTTTCTGAGTCGTCAGACATTGCATCCGGGGGAGTGGGAACTCCATCCGGAAATCTTTGCCCTAGTCACTCAGCTGTGGGGCATTCCAGACATGGATCTAATGGCCTCTCGTCAGAACTTCAAAGTTCCCTGCTACGGGTCCAGATCCAGGGATCCCAAGGCGGCTCTAGTGGATGCACTAGTAGCACCTTGGACCTTCAAACTAGCTTATGTGTTCCCGCCGTTTCCTCTCATCCCCAGGCTGGTAGCCAGGATCAATCAGGAGAGGGCGTCGGTGATCTTGATAGCTCCTGCGTGGCCACGCAGGACTTGGTATGCAGATCTGGTGAATATGTCATCGGCTCCACCTTGGAAGCTACCTTTGAGACGAGACCTTCTTGTTCAGGGTCCGTTCGAACATCCGAATCTGGTTTCACTCCAGCTGACTGCTTGGAGATTGAACGCTTGATTTTATCGAAGCGAGGATTCTCAGATTCCGTTATCGATACTCTTGTTCAGGCCAGAAAGCCTGTAACTCGAAAGATTTACCACAAGATTTGGAAAAAATATATCTGTTGGTGTGAATCTAAAGGATTCCCTTGGGACAAGGTTAAGATTCCTAGGATTCTATCCTTCCTTCAAGAAGGATTGGAAAAAGGATTATCTGCAAGTTCCCTGAAGGGACAGATTTCCGCCTTGTCGGTGTTACTTCACAAAAAGCTGGCAGCTGTGCCAGATGTTCAAGCCTTTGTTCAGGCTCTGGTTAGAATCAAGCCTGTTTACAAACCTTTGACTCCTCCTTGGAGTCTCAATTTAGTTCTTTCAGTTCTTCAGGGGGTTCCGTTTGAACCCTTGCATTCCGTTGATATTAAATTATTATCTTGGAAAGTTTTGTTTTTGGTTGCAATTTCTTCTGCTAGAAGAGTTTCAGAATTATCTGCTCTGCAGTGTTCTCCTCCTTATCTGGTGTTCCATGCAGATAAGGTGGTTTTGCGTACTAAACCTGGTTTTCTTCCGAAAGTTGTTTCTAACAAAAACATTAACCAGGAGATTATCGTCCCTTCTCTGTGTCCGAAACCAGTTTCAAAGAAGGAACGTTTGTTGCACAATTTGGATGTTGTTCGCGCTCTAAAATTCTATTTAGATGCTACAAAGGATTTTAGACAAACATCTTCCTTGTTTGTTGTTTATTCCGGTAAAAGGAGAGGTCAAAAAGCAACTTCTACCTCTCTCTCTTTTTGGATTAAAAGCATCATCAGATTGGCTTACGAGACTGCCGGACGGCAGCCTCCCGAAAGAATCACAGCTCATTCCACTAGGGCTGTGGCTTCCACATGGGCCTTCAAGAACGAGGCTTCTGTTGATCAGATATGTAGGGCAGCGACTTGGTCTTCACTGCACACTTTTACCAAATTTTACAAGTTTGATACTTTTGCTTCTTCTGAGGCTATTTTTGGGAGAAAGGTTTTGCAAGCCGTGGTGCCTTCCATTTAGGTGACCTGATTTGCTCCCTCCCTTCATCCGTGTCCTAAAGCTTTGGTATTGGTTCCCACAAGTAAGGATGACGCCGTGGACCGGACACACCTATGTTGGAGAAAACAGAATTTATGTTTACCTGATAAATTACTTTCTCCAACGGTGTGTCCGGTCCACGGCCCGCCCTGGTTTTTTTAATCAGGTCTGATATTTTATTTTCTTTAACTACAGTCACCACGGTACCATATGGTTTCTCCTATGCAAATATTCCTCCTTAACGTCGGTCGAATGACTGGGGTAGGCGGAGCCTAGGAGGGATCATGTGACCAGCTTTGCTGGGCTCTTTGCCATTTCCTGTTGGGGAAGAGAATATCCCACAAGTAAGGATGACGCCGTGGACCGGACACACCGTTGGAGAAAGTAATTTATCAGGTAAACATAAATTCTGTTTTTTTCCTGCCTAATAAGAAAAAAAATATATTTATCGGAAAGTTGGATATTGCTGTGGTTAATTTTATTAACCCAGTTAGTTATTTTATACCAATTTTTATTTTTATTTTGGGACAGTTCCAGAAGCAATGATCTAGGTCTACATTTATAGACTTGCATTTCTGGCAGCGAGCCAGTGTTTTATCCCATCTAGCCTTCACCTGCGGTGTAACATATACTCTGTTCACAATCTTAGTATGTCTTTCTCTCCAGGAGGAGGAAATTGTTGCTTTATCTATTAGTTTAAAGCTTTTCTGTATTCTTTCTGGTGGGACCTGCCAAATATCTGCTAGTCTTTGCAGGTTATCATATCCGTAGGGGGTGATAACTGCTTTATATATAGCTGAAATATTGTACTTGCCTGCCTTAAAAAGGGCCATAATAGGTTCTAATTTCTCCCATGACTCCATCCCTATATTGTTCTGCAGAATCTCTTGAATGTAATGCCTTATCTGTAAGAAAGCGTAAAATTCTCTATTTGTTATGTCAAATTCTTGCTTGATTTTAGTAAAGGTTTTACATACCCCCAGGTCTTCATCTATCAATTGGTATACCTTTTTAATTCCTCTCATAGCCCAAGCTTTAAAGATTTTGGAATCTAATGCTGGAATAAAGTTGGGGTTTCCAATAATAGGTAAATATTTAGAGAATGATAGTGTAATACCTAATATTCTAAGTATTTTCTGCCATGCCAGAATCACCATTTGTATTGCAGGAAATTGTCTAATTTTATAGGGACTTTTATCGATAGAAGTATGAAGAAGAGCAGTAAGAGAGAGTAAATGCATTAAAATTTCCTCCAGAGGGAGTACTGCATAATAATCAGCTCTCACTAACCAGTCTATCGCAATCTTTCCAATACAAGCTAAGTTATACGTTTCTATGTCAGGTAGTGCAAGTCCTCCTTCCAGTCTAAAAATATATATATTTTTTTTTTGTATGCAATTGCCCTTCTTTTCTTTCCCCATAAAAATTGTATACATACCTGCTTAAATGCATTAAGATCTTGCTTTTTAATCAGAAGTGTCAAATTTTGCATTAAGTAGAGTAGTTTAGGGAATAACAACATTTTTAATAAATTGATTTTGCCAGTTAAAGTTAACTTGAATTTAGCCCATTTTTCCATATCATGTTTTATTTTAAGAAAAATTGGAGGATAATTAAAGTCATATCATTCTTTAAAATTTAGCGATAATTTAATACCTAAATATGTAAAGAATTATTTTGCTTCATTAAAAGGAGAAGATTTAAGGGAATATTTATTTTTACTTAGCCAATAGATTTCTGTTTTGGAAGAGTTAACTTTGTAGCCTAAGAAGGCCCCAAAGTCTTGAAGAATTTGAGTTAATATTGGTATATTTGCTTTTGTATTAGTCAGTAGTACTAATAAATCATCCGCATATACCAATGTAGTTATCTTCCTTTTACCCAAATTGATCCCATCCAGCTCTTTCCGTAGCTGTATAGCAAGGGGCTCTAAGGCCAAGTTAAACAAATAGGGAGATAGTGGACAGCCCTGCCTTGACCCCTTATGCAAAGAAAAATAGTCTGAAAGGATATCATTCACAATAATAGCGGCTGTAGATATATCATACGTTGAACAAATAAAATGCAAGAAAGGACCTTCGACCCCATACTATTTTAATGCTGTATGCAAGTGATCCCAAGTAATGGGGTCAAAGGCCTTCTCTGCGTCAATTGACACTATTGCTGCATCTGTCGTTGTTTAATCTTTCTTTTCTGATTGGGTTTGAAACAGATTTAATAATAGTTGAAGTTTACGTAGGTTACGAGTAGAGTTTCTGCCTGGCATGAAACCAACTTGATCCTTATGGATCAATGAACCAATAATGAATTTGAATCTGTGTGCTATGATAGACATGAGAATTTTATAATCACTATTTAGAAGCGAGATCGGTCTATAGTAACCAATCTCTTCTGTTTTTTTTTTTTTTTTTTAAGTATCAGAGCTATAAGTGATGCAGCAAAATACTTTGAACATGGGATGCTGTTAATAAAATACTGATTAAATAAAGATACTAATAATGGTGCAATATTCTCAGAGAGAATCTTATATAGTTCCGCTGGAATCTGATCTGGGCCTGAAGCCTTATTAGAAGGTAATTTCTTAATGGCATTAGTTACCTCTAGAAGTGTTATAGGAAGGTTTAGCTCATCTAGCCTAACCCTGTCTAACCATGGAACCTGAATTCTCCCCCAGAAATCATTTTTAGCTTGCGTATTTATTGAGGTTTCAGCATATAATTCCTGATAAAAAGAGAATATATAATTCTTAAAGGCACAGTACACTGTAAAATTGTTTTTATATGAATGTATTTTCAATGACTTGTTATACCAGCTGCAGAGAATAAAATTTACGAGAAATTGCATTTTAAGGTTTATTCGTGTATATGAAGTAGCTGGTTTTGTGATTTTTAACCACAGCCTATTACAATGGGTTGAGCTTCAGGTAATATCAGATCTCATTATGTTATCACTTTCATGTACACAGACTTGCTTCCTTATCTTATATTTGTCTAGAAAACTAAAGCTCAATACTTAGAGAGAACAATGGAACATGATCATTTTATTACTTAACTATCATGCCCCCCACTAAGAGTGTAATCTCTTCTGCTGGCTGTGTTTACTTAGGCTATTTAATAGAGTATACTCCAGTATAGAAACTTTCAGTATAGGTTGGGAAACCACAGGCTAAATCAGCTATTTCAAATGCCAAAATATGGGTAATGTAGCTAAGTCTAAACGATTTAAAACACTCCAGCAGGTAAAATGAATCATTGAGAACAATTTAAAGGGGAGAAAAATTTTGGGTGAACTGTCCCTTTAAGTTCTTCAATATTAGTAATTCGACCTGTTAAGGTCTTTAAAGACTCGATCATAGTCCTCTTTTTTTTTTATTTGGTTAATTTTGCTAAGTATCTCCCTGCTTTACCCCCACGCCTAAAGAAAAAGAACCTCTTCCTGAGATCCTCTTGTGCGAGCGTTTGTGCTAAAAATAATTCCCTTTCCTTTTTAACTCTGTGGTATATATCCGATAGCTCCCTAGATGGGTCACTAGTATAAGAATTATATATGTTCCGTAATTGGCAGGCAAGCTCCAAATCCCTAGACATGCTTTTGCTCTTTTGTGTAACCAGATAGGCTTTAATCTCGCCCCTTATCTCTTCCTTGAAGGTCTCCCATAGAGTTTCTGCTTTAATCCCTGGTGTAGAATTAATCTGCATAAAATCTATCCATTTTAATTTTAACCATGTCTTAAATTGGGTATTTGACGTAAGATATCGGGGGGGGGGGGGGGAACCTGCTGAAGTTGGCCACATGTGAGTCCCGTAATCGAAGGTTCAACGTAAGAATTGCATGATCTGAAATAATTATTTCTTGTATGTCAGACTTGATGTCTAAACTGAGCATTTTCTCATTGACTAAAAAATAATCTATTCTGGACATCGTTTGATATGACCGGGACTCACATGAAAACCTCCTCAGATCAGGGTTCTGAATCCGCCAGATATCTTTGACATGTAATAAGTTGCATAAATCTTTAAGCAATTTAGCTTCTTGTTTACTATTCCTGTTTATTGAAGGCTTCAATCTATCTAATGTAGGATATCTAGCTAAATTAAAATCCCCTGCAATAATCAAATTCTCTGTAAGACTAGGTAATAACTTAGCCTGCAGATTTGCCCAAAAAAAAGTTTATCTATTTTATTAGGGCTGTAGACATTGCAACGTGTATGAGACATCCCTGCTATTTCAAGCTGAATAATAAAATACCTTTCTTCTGGATCTACCTCTGTTCTTATAATTTTATATTGGAGTTTTTTATGAAAGAGGAATGCAACTCCCTTTTTCCTGCTTGCGCAGGGTGTGCCCACAACTTCCCCTACCCAGTCATTTTTAAGTTTCTTCAATTCGAGGTCAGACAAATGTGTTTCTTTAAGAAGCGCAATGTCCGTTTTATGCCTCTTTAATTGTGCTAAAATCTTTTTGCGCTTCTGTGGTGAGGAGATCCTCCCCTACATTCCAGGAAGCAAAATTAATTATATTAATCATTGTATAGTATCAAAGTAAATATGTGGGCTATGAAGGAAAGAGGGGGAGACGAGAAGCACGGAGGAAGGGAGAGAGAAAAAATATATATAAAATACCAAATTTTGGACAATATCAGCATCTTTAACCGGTATGTGATCCAAAAATAATAAACCCTAATAGTCCCTAAAGCCATATCTGTTATAGAATAATGAAAGAGTGAAGGAATGAAAAAAGTAGGGATGCACCGAAATTTCGGCCGCAGAAAGTTTCGGCCGAAAATGGCATTTTTGGCTATTTCGGTTTTCGTTTTTTTTCCCTGTTATTTTCGGTAAAATTATTGTGTGGCATGTTTCAAATGTGATGCTAGCCTAGAGCTGCTGTTTAAGTTTATAAGTACTTGACTTACTGTTCTACATATGAGTTTTCTAGGACTATACTTTATTTGGATAATTGGTAAAAAAAACTGTTAAATATGATTCTGTTACATAGAACTAAATGAAGAATAATACATTATATTAATATTTATAATTGTTTTAAGTAAGGATGCACCAAAATTTTGGTCGCAGAAACATTTTGGCCGAAAATGGCATTTTTTGCCTGTTTTTTTTTTTTTTTTTTTTTTTTCTTGGTAAAATTATTGTGTAGCATATTATTGTTTTAAGATATTTTTGTCCAATTTTAGTGTGTTACTTTCAATAAAAGTGTGGGCTTTTTGTATTGGCTCTAATTATGCAAAAATAAATAATTTGAAAAAATACATTTTCGGTATCAGTTTCGGTTTTCGGCCAAGTGCATCCCGGATTTTCGGATTCTGTTTCGGTCCAGAATTTCCATTTTGGTGCATCACTAAAAAAAAGTTATATTAGCGGTTTTACCTAATATACTATCAAATAGAAATAGCCTTATTTTTTGCAAATTCCCTCACTTCATCAGGACCATTCAAAATCTTATGTTCAGCCTCTGTCAATATCTTAACTTTTTTGCAGGATATACATGCATATAACTGTGTCTTTTATGCCTGCCTGGATTAATTTTGTGCATAAGGGAGTTATTTCTCTACGTTTTTGAGACGTTTAAACTGAAAAATCCTGAAACATCAAAATAGATTTGCCTTCCATCGTAAATGGGGCCTTTTGTCTGTAGTGTTGCATAGTTTTAATCTTGTCCTGAAATTTAAGAAACCTAGCTATAACCGGTCTAACCTTAATTGTTCCATTTGGCAATATTTTTAGTGGTCGATGTGCTCTTTCAACTGCCAGTGGTAATACATTAGCTACTATGCCTAAATTCTGGGGAATTATTAAGGAAATAATGTGCAACAAATCTTGATATTCATCTGTCTCAGGTATTCCCAGGAATCTAATATTGTTGCGTCGCGCTCGATCTTCTAATTCATTTAATTTATATTGTAAACTTTCTATTTGTATGCTTTGGTCCTTACTTATTTGGTCCTGAGCTATCCTTGCGTCTTCTAAATCAGAAATACGTTGTTCTGCCTCGTTTAGTCTCACTGTAAACTGTTTAATTTCAAAGGTCAAATTACTTATATCCATCTTAATTTGGTCAAATTGAGGTAACATAAGCTCAGCTATCTGCTTCACTATATCTTGTGAATCCAGAGTAGTAATGTCTATAGTGGAAACTATTGAAGCAGTGTTCCCAGTGTTGTCGGTGCTGGTCCTATTTTTTATATCTCTAATTTTGGCTGGCATATTTGGTGATTGTGTTTTATAGTTTGTGATATATCTCTCCATAGGGAGAAAACTAGAAAGAAAAAAGAAAAGTGAATACGTGAAAAAGAAAAGTGATAATATTCACAGTCACAATAAATTGTGATAGTGATAGCTACCTTATTTGCCCTTGTGTAGGAACATTACATAATAACAATCAATTATACATCTATGTGTGTGTGTTTTTGTTTTTTTTTGTTTTTCAAAAACAAATTTTTTCAATAAATGTGAAATCAAGAATCCTTATGTGATCAGTGCATAGAAATATTTCCCTTATACAGAGAAACCTTAATTATCTCTTAGGTCATATAGTAATGGTTTGTATCTATATTATATACCTTTTTTAAATTATTAGAAATAATCAACTACTATACAATTTTTTATAAATAATATGTCTTATTAACTATATTGCCCAAGATTCTATTGCTGGGTACCAGCACATTTGTATATATAATGCTCCTAATATAATAAGCTTATATAGTTTTTCATATACTTCAATTTTAAGATATAAAGGTTAAATCACCTTAACAGACTCTTCAGCCATAGGAAGGTTACATAAGATAATTAAATTCTCTTCCCCTCTTCCTTATATATATTACCACACATATATTAGTCAGTTTTTAAGGGATACAGTGACCAGTTACAGTAGGCATGACATTATATATTCAGTCCACAAAAATTCAATAAGCTGTCCTGCATATAAAAAAAGAAAATTAGGTTGCTGGTCAGGACAGTTCAGAAGGCGGGAGTCCTGCTACCATACCGTTCCAAACAAGAAATTTCCCTTGAACACTTTTTAGAGACTTTTTAGATACTTTGTAAGCTTGCTGGCCCAATTCGCAACTTTGCAGCCGTAGTAATGGGCTAAGAAGAGAGGATCAGAAGCCCACCAACTTGATCTACAAAAAGTATACTTAAGGCCACGGCTTGAAATTAGACAGCCGATGATCTGATTTCTCTGTTCTAGCCCGCAGAGCTTTGTGGCTAAAATCTTGGTCAGCTGATGTTTCTTCCAAGTCCAATTTTCTGGCGCTTCCCTAAAAGGGTAAGACTTTGTTTGGACCTGGTCTGGCAGAAATTATTTCTGAGATTACAGGTGGAAAAGGGTCTTTTCTACCACAAGACAAGAAGAATAGACCTAAAGGACGTCAAAGTAATTTCCGTTCCATTCGTAACTTTTCGGCAGATCAGGTAAAAAGAGAGGCATTCTTGAACTGCGTTCAGGATCTTTCCTCTCTGGGAGTGATTGTTCCAGTTCCTGTAAAGGAACAGGGTCTAGGTTTCTATTCAAATCTGTTTGTGGTGCCCAAAAAAGATTGAACTTTTCGACCCATTTTAGATCTAAAGTGTCTCAACAAGTGTCTCAGGGTTCCATCCTTCAAAATGGAGACTATTCGGTCCATTCTTCCTTTGGTCCAAGAGGGTCGGTTCATGTCGACCCTTAACCTGAAGGTGGCGTATCTTCATGTTCCCATTCACAGGGATCATCACAAGTTTCTGAGATTCGCTTTTCTAGACAAACACTTTCAGTTTGTGACTCTTTCGTTTGGCCTTGCCACAGCTCCCAGAATTTTCACAAATATTATGGGGGCTCTTTTGCTAGTGATCAGGTCTCGGGGAATTGCAGTGGCGCCCTACCTGGATGATATATTGGTTCAGGCACCATCTTTTCAACAAGCAAACTCTCATACAGAGATCTTTTTGTCTTTTCTACGTTCCCACAGTTGGAAAGTGAATCTGGGAAAGAATTCCCTTGTTCCAGCTACAAGGGTGGTTTTCTAAGGGACCATAATAAATTCCCTATCTATGAAGATTTTTCTGACGGAGGTCAGACAATCATAATTTCTCTCCTCTTGCCTCTCTCTTCAGTCTACTGTTCGGCCATCTCAATGTATGGAGGTAATTGGTCTGATGGTTGCTTCCATGGACATCATTCCCTTTGCTCGATTCCATTTAAGAACTCTGCAATTATGCATGCTTAGACAATGGAATGGAAACCATTCGGATTTGTCTCAGAGGATAGGTCTAGACCAGTCGACAAGAGATTCTCTTCCGTGGTGGCTTTCTCAGGAGCATCTGTCTCAGGGCACATGCTTCCGGAGACCTTCCTGGGTGATTGTGACCACGGACGCCAGCCTTCTAGGCTGGGGAGCAGTCTGGGACTTGTTAAAGACGCAGGGTCTATGGTCTCGGGAGGAGTCTGCTCTCCCTATAAACATCTTGGAGTTGAGAGCGATTTTCAATGCTCTGATGGCTTGGCCTCAGTTGTCTTTAGCCCGATTTATCAGGTTTCAGTCGGACAACATCACCTCAGTGGCTTGCATCAACTACCAGGGAGAAACCCAGAGTTTCTTAGCCATGAAAGGGATGGCACTGATTATTCAGTGGGCGGAAGCTCGCAATTGTTGTCTATCTGCCATCCACATTCCAGGAGTGGACAACTGGGAAGCAGATTTCCTGAGCAGACACACATTTCATCCCGGGGAGTGGGCTCTCCATTCGGAGGTGTTCTCCAGGTTAACCTTTAAATGAGTTGGATCTGATAGCGTCT
The DNA here is from genome assembly GCF_027579735.1 of Bombina bombina. Classification (NCBI taxonomy): domain Eukaryota; kingdom Metazoa; phylum Chordata; class Amphibia; order Anura; family Bombinatoridae; genus Bombina; species Bombina bombina. The sequence goes on from NC_069503.1 coordinate 1,007,192,410, forward strand.
CGTCAGAATGTCAAGCTTCTAAGGTACGGTTCAAGGTCAAGATATCCACAGGCCGCTTGGGCTTTCGGTCTAGCATATCTGTTTTCTCCGTTGGCGCTTCTTCCACGAGTCATTGCTTGTATCAAACAGGAACGAGCGTCGGCAATTCTTATAGTTCCGGCATGGCCTCACAGGATCTGGTATGTAGACCTAGTGAAGATGTCATCTCTGCCACCTTGGAGGTTTCCTCTGAGGAAGGACCTTCTAACTCCATTTCTCCATCCAAATCTAATTTTTCTGAAGCTGACTGCTTGGAGATTGAACGCTTAGTTCTGTCTAAGCGTGGTTTTTCTGACTCGGTCATCAAGACCATGATCCAGGATTGCAAGCCTGTTACTCGAAAGATTTATCATAAGGTATGGCGTAAATACCTTTATTCGTGTGAATCTAAGGGCTACTTTTGGAGTAGGGTCAGGATTTCTAGAATTTTGTCTTTTCTCCAGGAAGGTTTGGAGAATGGGTGGTCAGTCAGTACTCTGAAAGGTCAGATTTCTGCTTTATCTATTCTGTTACATAGGCGTCTGGCAGTTGTGCCAGATGTTCAATCTTTTTGTCAGGCCTTGTTCAAAATCAGGCCTGTGTTTAAATCTGTTACTCCTTGGAGTCTTAACCTTGTTCTTAAAGTTTTGCAGCAGGCTCCGTTTGAGCCTATGCATTCCTTAGATATTAAGTTGTTATCTTGGAAGGTTTTGTTTCTTGTTGCTATCTCTTTTGCTCGGAGAATTTCGGAACTCTCAGCTTTGCAGTGTGATTTGCCTTACCTTATCTTTCATGCGGATAAGGTGGTTCTTTGTACTAGGTTGGAATTTCTCCCTAAAGTGGTTTCGGTTAAAAATATTAATCAGGAAATTGTTGTTCCTTCTCTCTGTCCCAATCCTCCTTCTCGTAATGAGTGTCTGTTGCACAACTTGTATGTTGTGCGTGCTCTTAAATTCTATTTACAGGTGACTAAAGATTTTCGCCAGTCTTCTGCTCTTTTTATTTGTTTCTCGGGAAAGCGTAAGGGTCAGAAGGCTACTGCTACTTCTTTCTTTTTGGTTGAGAAGTATGATTCGTTTTGATTATGAGACTGCTGGACAGCAGCCTCCTGAGAGAATTACGGCTCATTCCACAAGAGCTTTTTCTCCTCTTCTTGGGCTTTCAAAAATGAAGCTTCTGTGGAACAGATTTGCAAGGCTGCAACTTGGTCCTCTCTGCACACTTTTTCCAAATGTTATAAATTTGATACTTTTGCCTCGGCTGAGGCCTCTTTTGGGACAAAGGTTCTTCAAGCGGTGGTGCCTTCTGTTTAGGTCTGCTTGTCTTGTTCTCCCTCCCTATTCATTCTGTGTCCACTAGCTTGGGTATTGGTTCCCACTAGTAATTGAATGACGTCCTGGACTCTCCATATCTTAGGAAACAAAACAAAATTTATGCTTAGCTGATAAATTTATTTATTTCTGGATATGGAGAGTCCAGGACCCCACCCTTTTTTATGACAGTTAGATAACATAGATGTAGCAACCATGGCATAGTCCGAGATATAAGCGGACATACCGCAGCCCTTATATAATATCGCTAGTACTATGTAGTTACACTTTTAGAGTGCAATATCTAATCGTATTTAATAGTGGATACCTCTATGGCTAATAATCTATGTGCAGTACAGAGCAGACTCTACTTTTTCTATTAATATCATAAACGTGCCAATATTAATTCACTGCTTGAGAAGCACTAGTTATTTGAATTTAACTATAGGAGGCATACATTAACTCGCTTACTACGAGACATTGATACCATTGGCGCTTGTGCCTTTGACACATATAATTTCAATGACATTGCAATTTTGATACTCACCATTACCTGGTGTCAGTACTGTTTATTATAGCTGTTAAAGAATTATATATCCAGTGTCGATGCTACTATTATTATAGCTCCCTAGGATTTATAGCATAACGCTAATATACCTAGCCTTTATCACATTGGCTAGTTACTGACATCTATAATTTCGGCAGTGTTTGGTTAGGCTTGCCACTCTTATCCTTTACGGGTGACCGCCTCAAGTATACTAGAACAGATCCTTTTTATCGTCGAGTTTTGTCACTTCTCATATGTTTGGGTCATTGTCTAAGGACCAGTAATATTAATCCAGGACTAGTATTTGTAATTACCCATCATACCTCTAATATGAGTTTGGAACACCACTGAACTTGCTGCATGTGTTTTTATTATGTGTTACCCTTTTTAAATAAAACTAATAAAGTTGATATATTTTAAACCCTATATGTACTAAGACCATACACATGTCCAGCTTCTTTGCTGGAGTTGTTTCTTTATAAGCGAAGATGGTGTCTGAAGAAAATCAAGATTTTAATCCTTTAATAGGTACATTTCCCTGCAAGCAAGGATTGGGGCAATGCTGTGTCCATGTCAATCTCTTTAGTAAGAGTAATGGTGGCTTTTAGCTTTTGGAGTTCGGTGAGGTAGTCCTTACTTTAACTCCAACAATGTATGCTAACCCAACTATAGAAAATCAGAGTTAGTTACTCTGTTTTTTTTCTTGTATCTTCAGGTCCCTGTTAGCGGTCGGATGAGGCTAACAGACCTGAAGCTGCTGTGACTGCTCCACAGCAGAAGACCCCGGAGGGTAAGTCCTTTCATTTTCATTTATTAGAAATTATTTTAAAGGAAGATGGATTGGGACTATCAGGGACCAGGTTGGACCTGCTACCCTCAGAAGGTATTTTCACTTTAATATGAACAGTATATCCACTGTGGGATATGTAGTGACTGAGCATCTATCAGGCTTTATGCCTGTAACAGGGATTTTGCCGCTTCCATTGCCGGTCAAATTCTGAACTTAAGCCTAGGCTTTATGGTATGTGGCATAGAGCTTTGTGGTCCGCTTTTATTCCCTTTTTCTATCCCTGCTAGGTCTGTTTTTATGGATGTTTAATGTGTCTAGTTGTTTGGGGCACATTATGTATTTCTAGTTCCCTCTTTTGTCTTTAGAGGGTTTGGACTTTCATTATGGCGCAGTTAGAGCGCTTGATTATTGCTGTGCAGGCAATGACAGTTAGTGTGACTGTTTTGCCTGTCTGGTTCTCCTAAAGTGTCCGCTGACATAGGGAGGAGAGTGTGTACATAGAGTGTGTGGAATAGTATACAGGGCCAGTACAGATACTTCCTGGGCACTGCTGACTTGACAGCATGACATATATACCCAGTCGAGCCCTGGTTATTTCTAATATAGTTTCTGTGTGGTGCAGTTCAGTTTTGAGTGGGCGTGGCCTATTCTATCTATTCCTCTTCCGGAGTATCCGTTGTTGGGGTGATCGCTAATGCGCGCCCTTAGCTTAATCTATTCCCTGTTAACAGGAGAAAGATGTGGGAGAGGAGGCACATACGTCTATTTCCCAAAGACAACCTCTGGATATGACGTTGAGCATGTGCACTCAACTTCTTTGGTCGATCATGGTGAGGCCTGTTCTGAGTGGATCCTGTCCTGTGAAACTGCTGTATGGTCTTGCCCACCGTGCTGCAGCTCCGTTTCAGGGTCTTGGCCATCTTCTTATAGCCTAGGGCAGACCATCTTCATGTAGAGCAACAATTCTTTTTTTTCACATCCTCAGAGAGTTCTTTGCCATGAGGTGCCATGTTGAACTTCCAGTGACCAGTATGAGAGAGTGTAAGAGCGATAACACCAAATTTAACACACCTGCTCCCCATTCCCATTTTAAGGTTTGGGAAACTTTGCCCCTCCTGGTAGGAATGTATATCCCATACGCCACTAGCTCATGGACTCTTGCTAATTACATGAAAGAAATGGCTAATCGGGCCCAATTTGGACATTTCCACTTAGGGGTGTACTCACTTTTGTTTCCAACGGTTTAGATATTAATGGCTGTGTGTTGAATTATTTTGAGGGGACAGCAAATTTACACTGTTATACAGGCTGTACACGCACTACTTTACATTGTAGCGAAGTGTCATTTCTTCAGTTTTGTCACATTAAAAGATGTAATAAAATATTTACAAAAATGTGAGGGTCTACTGACTTTTGTGGGATACCGTATTTTTCTTAGTGATTTTAGGACGCTAGGATGTTTGTTTCTGTCGCCTTATTCTTTGTAATAGGCGTAATTTTATAATCTCTACATTATTCATATTGTCCTTTTTGTCTGCATATGGACACAATATTGGAATCTCTCTTATATTGGGGTGATTCTTCTAGTGTCTGTGCCAGGACACTGATATGTTTATTCTCATGTTACCCTATTTTAGGTACATGGATGCTATATTATAATCATTCTCTTATTGAGGTGATTTCTACTAATGTCCTTATCTTCATTTATGGTTCTATGGATCATATTCATATGTCTAGTGATCTTAGACATAGAATATTGGGCAAACTCTTGAAATTTTTTTCTCTATCTTTCGGTCTTCCTATTCACAGGGGACATCACCAATTTCTGAGGTTTGCTTTTCTGGACAAACATTTCCAGTTTGTTGCTCTTCCTTTTGACTTTGCTACGGCTGCCAGTATCTTCACAAAAGTTATGGGGGCTCTTCTGGTAATGAGATCTCAGAGAATAGCGGTGGCGCCGTACCTGTATGACATTTTGGTTCAGACGTCATCTTTTCAACTAGCAAAATCTCATACTGAGATGTTGTTGTCTATTCTATTGTTCTCTTGGGTGGAAAGTGAATCTGGAAAAGAGTTCCCTAGTACCAGATACAAGTGTGTTTTGGGGGATTAATTATAGATTCTCTATCCATGAAGATTTTTTCTGACTGGTGTCAGAAGATCCAAACTTCTTGCTTCTTGCCTTTCACTTCAGGCCTCTGTCCGTCCATCAGTGGCTCAGTGTTTGGAGGTAATTGGTCTGATAGTTGCTTCTATGGACATCATTCCTTTTGCTCGGTTTCTTCTTTTAACTATGCATGCTCAGTCAATGGAACGGAGACCATTCGGAACTCTCGCAGAGGATAGCTTTGGATCTTCTAATAAGAGATTCTCATTCCTAGTGGATTTCGCAGGACCATCTGTCTCAGGGTACATGCTTCCTGAGACCTTCCTGGGTGAATGTGACCATGGATGCCAGCCTGTCAGGCTGGGGAGCAGTTTGGGTGGCTTTAAAGGCTCAGGGTCTTTGGACTCGAGAGGAGTCTTCTCTTCCCATAAACATTCTAGAGTTGAGAGTAACTTACAATGCGTTTAAATGTCTGGCCTCAACTACTTTAGTCCGGTTTTTCAGGTTTCAATCGGACAAATACTCCTCTATGACCTACATCAACCACCAGGGAGGAACTTGGAGTGCCTTAGCAATGATGAGGTGACTTGCATTCTCCAGTGGGTGGAGTTTCTCGATACCCTCATCTCTACCATCCACATCCCAGGGGTGGACAACTGGGAGGCAGATTGTCTGAGCAGGCAGACCTTTCATCCTGGGGAGTGGGCTCTCCATCCGGAAGTATTCTTCAAGATATCTCTCAGGTGGGGGATTCCCTGCATACATCTTGATAACTGAGCAGGCTTAAGTTGCATTCTGCCTCTTCTGAGCATGGGTAGAATCTGACAGAACCTGACTTCCTGTCTCTCTAGCTTTTACTAAATATTATACCAGCTTCTGTTACTCTAGGAGATTTGCCTTCCTATAGAGACCTCAAGCTCGATGTTAGGGCGGTGACAGGAAGCAATGAACACTGCACTTATTAAAGGGACACTGAATTCAAATTTTTTTCTTGCGTCATTCAGATAGAGCATGAAATTTTAAGCAACTTTCTAATTTACTCCTATTACCAAATTTTCTTTATTCTCTTTGTATCTTTATTTGAAATGCTAGAATGTAAGTTTAAATCCCGGACCATTTTTGGTGAACAATCTAGGTTGTCCTTGCTGATTGGTGGATAAATTCATCCACAAATCAAAAACTGCTGTCCAGAGTTCTAAACCAAGAAAAAGGCTTAGATACCTTCTTTTTCAAATAAAGATAGCAAGAGAACGAAGAAACATTGATAATAGGAGTAAATTAGAAAGTTGCTTAAAATTGCATGCTCTATCTGAATCATGAAAGAAAAAATTTGGGTTCAGTGTCCCTTTAAGTTAAAATTAAAAAAGAAATTAAAGGTAAAAATCATTTTAAAATGATGAATTATACATGATATTGCAAATATTTCTATTAAGTACAAACCACTGTTTAGTGGTTTTTTAATATGAAAACAATTAAACAGACTGTTGCATATCTCTTTAACCATATTGTAGATAAGACAGTGGCAAAAAAAACTGTGAAATTTGATGTAAACGTTTATGGCTTGATCCCTTTTAAGCTGACAATACACTTTCTTTTGCAGAGCCCTGTGTTACTTGAAACTCAGCCAGTATGAAGAAGCCAGACAGGACTGTGAATGTGCACTGCAGAGGGAAGCGTCTAACATCAAAGCCCTATACCGGCGGGCACAGGCCTACCGAGGATTAGAGGTAGACAAGGACTTTAGTTTCTAAAATGTCACAACAGTGCACAATCAACATATTTATAAATGAGGTTGAAATTGGCTCAGATGCACACATGGTATTGATGCATAGGAAGTTATAATGTCATTTCTGGGGGTGGTTCAAATTGTTGAAATCTAATACGTGTTTGCTTAACTACCTATTTCTCAGAAAAAAAAATCCATGTGGCTTTATATTGTGTAATGTCCAGTTTCCTTTTTCACAACAGTATCATCATTAGCTTTTAGTTATTTATTTATTCTACATTATTTTATTCCAGATATGATATAGCTTGTTAATGGTGTCCTGCATACTACTTGCCAATTCAAAGTCGTAGAACAGCACTGGGGAGCATGTGAACACCCTATATGGGCCTCGGACTGTGAATAGGGAGGGACAGCCCAAGACAAAAGGACATTCATGCATACATATCTATTGCTTATTTCTTAGAGATTTAACTCTCCTAATGAATAAACCATTTTGACCATAAAGCTAAAAACAGCTGTGTTTTAACAGCACTTCTCTTTTGTACATTTTTGTAGTTTTTTGATGGAAAAATTGAAAAGAAACTAGAAATTAACTGAATATGATTATTAAAAACAAACTGACATAAAAGAGAACTATTTAAACATTTTCTGTGGAAAAAAAGTTATGTTTTATTATTTGCCGCTATTTTATTGGTCACCAATAACAAGCCTCTGTTGAAGAGTAACAATGTTTTTTCCCGGTACAGAAACATCCATTTAAAAAAAAAAAAAAATACATATATATATAAAATTAAAAAGGGGAAAATAAGAGGGATAGAACAAGGAAAGACAAGATAAGAGTATGTCCTAGCTAGCGCTTCCAATTAGAAAAAATCAAGTAATATAAGACTAGAGGTGCTGTGTGTGATAATAGCCAATCCCAAGGCTCCGTTCCCAGAGATATATATCAATACATATAAATTATGCAAGTAAAATTTAATAGGTAAATAGAAAAATTGAGACATATATATCATGAGAAACTAGCAAGTAATAAATAACAATGTCTACTAAAAACATATAAATACACCAATGGCCATTGGATACTAGGTAATGTAACCAAAAGGACTCAGGATTTCTTAGATCAGACATAATTCATATAGAAAACCTTCAATTTCACTGGCTATAACTAGTATTGCAGCCTTCCATATACATCAGTTGTAAAGTGCTGATAAAGCGCTGATACAGCAGTTCATGTGCAAGCAAAAGAAGTTCAGTGTAGTAATGCAGCAACTTTCTTTCGGCACATATGTAGATGTTTGTGTGTGTGTGTGTGTGTGTGTATGTGTGTATATATGTGTGTGTGTGTGTGTGTATATGTAAATATATAGGTGTGTGTGTGTATATGTATATGTGTGTGTGTATATGTATATATATATATATATATATATATATATATATATATATATATATATATATATGTGTGTGTGTGTGTGTGTATGTATGTATATATAGTATGTATATAATGTATATATGCATCTGCGTGTGTATGTGTATATATGTATGTATATATATATATATTTCTTTCATGTAATTGGCAAGAGTCCTGAGCTAGTGACGTATGGGATATACAATCCTACCAGGAGGGGCAAAGTTTCCCAAACCTCAAAATGCCTATAAATAGACCACTCACCACACCCACAATTCAGTTTTTACAAACTTTGCCTCCTTTGGAGGTGGTGAAGTAAAGTTTGTGCTAAAGATTTCTACGTTGACATGCACTTCTCAGCATTTTGAAGCCCGATTCCTCTCAGAGTACAGCGAATGTCAGAGGGATGTGAAGGGAGTATCACCTATTGAATGCAATGGTTTTCCTCACGGGAGATCTATTTCATAGGTTCTCTGTTATCGGTCGTAGAGATTCATCTCCTACCTCCCTTTTCAGATCGACAATATACTCTCATATATCATTACCTCTACTGGTAACTGTTTCAGTACTGGTTTGGCTATCTGCTATATGTGGATGGGTGTCTTTCGGTAAGTATGTTTTTTATTACTTAAGACACCCCAGATATGGTTTAGCACTTTATGCATTTATATAAAGTTCTAAATATATGTATTGTACTTATATTTACCATGAGTCAGGTTCATGTATTTCCTTGTGCAGACTGTCAGTTTCATATTTAGGGAAAATAAACATATTAAGAATTATTTATATACTGTGTATATATATATATATATATATATATATATATATATATATGAATATATATTTGTGTGTGTGTGTAATATATATGTGTGTGTGTATATATATATATATATATATATATATATATATATGTGTGTGTGTGTGTGTGTGTGTGTGTGTGTGTGTGTGTATGTATATATATATGTGTGTATGTAGATATATGTATATCTTGGTAAAAATTTCTCCAAGTGTAAGGTTTAGCACAGATATTGATCTGTACTAAACCTTACACTTGGAGAATTTTTTTTCCAAGATAATAGCCCAGCAAATGTGCAGGCATATAATTCTAACAATATATACTCATTATAACAAGAGTTACTAGGTAATTATTGATATATGGTTACCATCTGTAGACTCAATTTGTGTTTTGATGTTTAATATTAGTGACCCATATAACACTATATACATATAGTCTATTCATTGTCAAAAACATAAATTATATGGTAACAGTTTAATTGCAACTTTACCGCTATAAGGCCAACTAGCCTGATCATCTGCATATACTATTAACCTCTAACTGTATCTTTTCTATTATATACAGCTACATTGTCTTTAATGTTATAACTCAGTTACTAAATTAGTATAATATCTAATATCTTTAGATACTTAGTTACACCACAACCCAGCAATACGTGCGGGCCTGATACTGGAATAATATTTATGAACTAAAGTTCACTGAACTGCTTAGCTACCTGTACATACTATTGTCCAGCAGTGGTGCAGGGAACTCAGGCCAACTATTAGGTGAACAAGAAAATTTGCAAACATTGGAAAAGACCTGTACGTCATAGTCACAACATATTTAGTGTATTATCTGTTCCAATACCATTTACATGCCTCATACTATTCTTGGCTATCCATTCAATCATATTTAGGTGTTTAGATGCCAGATCATTGTTTTTAACATTACCTGGTTTTTAAAATATCTAAAAAAGTTATGTTTTAATTTGTACCTGTGTTCACAGTTACACCAACACCTTATACTTACGGCTTATATTTATTTCTAAGAATTTAGAGAGTGCTACAAGTGTATTCTTTTTTACCTTTCCACCTATTGTTAGTGAATCAAATTTCTGTTTAATACACAGCACCTCCTGCTATCATTATTTCTCTTGTAAAGGTGTATCCAGTCCATGGGTTCATCCATTACTTGTGGGATATTCTCCTTCCCAACAGGAAGTTGCAATAGGACACCCACAGCAGAGCTGTCTATATAGCTCCTCCCCTAACTGCACCCCCCAGTCATTCTCTTTCAAGCTCTCGACAAGAAAGGAAGTATCAAGAGATATGTGGTGACTTAGTGTAGTTTTACCTTCAATCAAAAGTTTGTTATTTTTAAACGGTACCGGCGTTGTACTGTTTTACTCTCAGGCAGAAATTGGAAGAAGAATCTGCCTGGAGGTTGATGATCTTAGCGGTTTGTAACTAAGGTCCATTCCTGTTCTCACACATAACTGAAGAGTATGGAAAGAAAACTTCAGTTGGGGGGACGGTTGGCAAATCACCTGATTTGAGGTATGTTCAGTATATTTTTTTCTAGAGAGATGATAAGGTCTAGAAAATGCTGACAGTGCCTGATATATTTGAGGTAAGCCTGATACAGTGATTTAACAGCAACTGGGATCATGCTTACAGGATAAGGGTAATTTTTATGTTAACTCTCATAGTACTTAGTGTTAAAACGTTTGCATAACTTAACAGTAAAAACGTTTTTTTCTCTGCGGGTGATAAATCTTTATTTGGGGCCTAGTTTTCCACATGGCTGTTGTTTTACTCCTAGGAGTAGTTTTTTAAGGCCCTCTGACTTTGAGTGCATGGTGGGAGGGGCCTATTTTCGCGCACTTTATGCGCAGTTGTTATACAGACTGAGACATCCAGCTTCCCTGAAGGAGTCCTCTGGCCTCTAGGACCACTATAGAGGGGTTCTTTCCTGCAAAAATCGTGTTTAAGGGCAGGTAGGAGCCACAGTAGAGCTGTGGCAGTGTGTTTGACTGTTTTTTTTAACGGTTTTACCGTTTTTCTAATCCGTTTTGGGGCCTAAGGGGTTAATCATCCATTTGCAAGTGGGTGGGTCTTGTACACACTGTAAAAATTTCGTAGAGTTTACTACTTTTTAACACTGATTTGCAGTTTATGTGGTAGTTTTTTTCTCTTATAGGTACAGTACCGTTTTTGTTTAATTGCTTTTTCACGTTTATTAAAGTGTTTTCCAAGCTTGCTGGTCTCATTACTAGTCTGTTAAACATGTCTGACATGGAAGAAACTCCTTGATCATTATGTTTAGAAGCCATTGTGGAACCCCCTATTAGAATGTGTACCAAATGCACTGACCTTTCTATAAGTTATAAAGACCATATTATGGCTTTTAAAGATTTATCACCAGAGGTTTCTCAGACTGACAAAAGGGAGATTATGCCATCTAACTCTCCCCATGTGTCAGAACCTATAACTCCCGCTCAAGCGACGCCAAGTACATCTGGCGCGTCCAATGCGTTTACTTTACAGGACATGGCGGCAGTTATGAATCATACTCTCACAGAGGTATTGTCCAAACTGCCAGGGTTACAAGGAAAGCGAGACAGCTCTGGGGCTAGAACAAATGCAGAGCTTTCTGACGCTTTAGTAGCTATGTCTGATATACCCTCACAATGTACAGAAGCCGAAGCAGGAGAGCTTCTATCTCTGGGTGACATTTCTGATTCAGGGAAGGCGTTACTTCAGTCTGACTCTGAAATGACAGCATTTAAATTTAAACTTGAACACCTCCGCGTGTTGCTCAGGGAGGTTTTAGCGACTCTGGATGACTATGACACCATTGTAGTCCCAGAGAAATTGTGTAAAATGGACAAATACTTTGCAGTGCCTGCTTACACTGATGTTTTTCCAATCCCTAAGAGGTTTTCAGAAATTATTACGAAGGAATGGGATAGACCAGGTGTTCCGTTCTCTCCCCCTCCTGCTTTTAAAAAGATGTTTCCCATAGATGCCGCTACACAGGACTCGTGGCAGACGGTCCCTAAGGTGGAGGGAGCAGTCTCTACCCTAGCTAAGCGTTCAACTATCCCCGTCGAGGACAGTTGTGCTTTCCTAGATCCAATGGATAAAAAACTAGAGGGTTTCCTTAAGAAGATCTTTATACAACAAGGTTTTATTCTCCAGCCTCTTGCATGCATCGCCCCAGTCACTGCTGCAGCGGCTTTCTGGTTCGAGTCTCTTGAAGAGACTCTACAGGTGGAGACCCCGTTGGATGATATCCTAGACAGGCTTAAAGCTCTTAAGTTAGCCAATTCATTTATTTCTGACGCTGTTTTTCATTTAACAAAGCTAATGGCTAAGAATTCAGGTTTTGCCATTCAGGCGCGTAGGGCGCTATGGCTTAAATCCTGGTCAGCTGACGTTACTTCAAAGTCTAAGCTTCTTAACATCCCCTTCAAAGGGCAGACCCTATTCGGACCTGGATTGAAGGAGATCATTTCTGATATTACTGGAGGAAAAGGCCACACTCTTCCCCAGGATAGATCCAACAAATCAAGAAGAAAATCTAATGACATGGCCTCCTTGTTCACCTGATCTGAACCCCATTGAGAACCTGTGGTCCATCATCAAATGTGAGATTTACAAGGAGGGAAAACAGTACACCTCTCTGAACAGTGTCTGGGAGGCTGTGGTTGCTGCTGCACGCAATGTTGATGGTGAACAGATCAAAACACTGACAGAATCCATGGATGGCAGGCTTTTGAGTGTCCTTGCAAAGAAAGGTGGCTATATTGGTCACTGATTTGTTTTTGTTTTGTTTTTGAATGTCAGAAATGTATATTTGTGAATGTTGAGATGTTATATTGGTTTCACTGGTAAAAATAAATAATTGAAATGGGTATATATTTGTTTTCTTTCATGTAATTAGCAAGAGTCCATGAGCTAGTGACGTATGGGATATACATTCCTACCAGGAGGGGCAAAGTTTCCCAAACCTCAAAATGCCTTCAAATACACCCCTCACCACACCCACAAATCAGTTTTACAAACTTTGCCTCCTATGGAGGTGGTGAAGTAAGTTTGTGCTAGATTCTACATTGATATGCGCTCCGCAGCAGGTTGGAGCCCGGTTTTCCTCTCAGCGTGCAGTGAATGACAGAGGGATGTGAAGAGAGTATTGCCTATTTGAATTCAATGATCTCCTTCTACGGGGTCTATTTCATAGGTTCTCTGTTATCGGTCGTAGAGATTCATCTCTTACCTCCCTTTTCAGATCGACGATATACTCTTATATATATATATACCATTACCTCTGCTGATCTTCGTTTCAGTACTGGTTTGGCTTTCTACAACATGTAGATGAGTGTCCTGGGGTAAGTAAGTCTTATTTTCTGTGACACTCTAAGCTATGGTTGGGCACTTTTTTATAAAGTTCTAAATATATGTATTCAAACATTTATTTGCCTTGACTCAGGATGTTCAACATTCCTTATTTCAGACAGTCAGTTTCATATTTGGGATAATGCATTTGATTCAATCATTTTTTTCTTACCTTAAAATTTGACTTTTTCCCTGTGGGCTGTTAGGCTCGCGGGGGCTGAAAATGCTTCATTTTATTGCGTCATTCTTGGCGCAGACTTTTTTGGCGCAAATTTTTTTTTCTGTTTCCGACGTCATACGTGTCGCCGGAAGTTGCGTCATTTTTGACGTTCTTTTGCGCCAAAAGTGTCGGTGTTCCGGATGTGGCATCATTTTTGTCGCCAAAAGCATTTAGGCGCCAAATAATGTGGGTGTCTTATTGGGCGCTAAAAAAATATGGGCGTCTCTTTTGTCTCCACATTATTTAAGTCTCATTATTTATTGCTTCTGGTTGCTAGAAGCTTGTTCACTGGCATTTTTTCCCATTCCTGAAACTGTCATTTAAGGAATTTGATCAATTTTGCTTTATATGTTGTTTTTTCTTTTACATATTGCAAGATGTCCCACGTTGCAACTGAGTCAGAAGATACTTCTGGAAAATCGCTGCCGGGTGCTGGAGCTACCAAAGCTAAGTGTATCTGCTGTAAACTTTTGGTAGCTGTTCCTCCAGCTGTTGTTTGCATTGCATGTCATGACAAACTTATTAATGCAGATAATATTTCCTTTAGTAAAGTTCCATTACCTGTTGCTGTTCCGTCAACATCTAATACTCAGAGTGTTCCTGATAACATAAGAGATTTTGTTTCTAAATCCATTAAGAAGGCTATGTCTGTTATTCCTCCTTCTAGTATGCATAAAAAGTCTTTTAAAACTTCTCATTGTTCAGATGAATTTTTAAATGAACATCATCATTCTGATTCTGATAATGGTTCTTCTGGTTCAGAGGATTCTGTCTCAGAGGTTGATGCTGATAAATCTTCATATTTATTTAAAATGGAATTTATTCGTTCTTTACTTAAAGAAGTCCTAATTGCTTTAGAAATTGAGGATTCTGGTCCTCTTGATACTAAATCTAAACATTTAGATAAGGTTTTTAAATCTCCTGTAGTTATTCCAGAAGTTTTTCCTGTTCCTGGTGCTATTTCTGAAGTAATTTCCAGAGAGTGGAATAATTTGGGTAATTCATTTACTCCTTCTAAACGTTTTAAGCAATTATATCCTGTGCCATCTGACAGATTAGAGTTTTGGGACAAAATCCCTAAGGTTGATGGGGCTGTCTCTACTCTTGCTAAGCGTACTACTATTCCTACGGCAGATGGTACTTCCTTTAAGGATCCTTTAGATAGGAAAATTTAATCCTTTCTGAGAAAAGCTTATTTGTGTTCAGGTAATCTTCTTAGACCTGCTATATCATTGGCTGATGTTGCTGCAGCTTCAACTTTTTGGTTGGAAGCTTTAGCGCAACAAATAACAGATCATAATTCTCATAGCATTATTATTCTTCTTCAACATGCTAATAATTTTATTTGTGATGCCATCTTTGATATCATTAGAGTTGATGTCAGGTATATGTCTCTAGCTATTTTAGCTAGAAGAGCTTTATGGCTTAAAACTTGGAATGCTGATATGTCTTCTAAGTCTACTCTGCTTTCCCTTTCTTTCCAGGGTAATAAATTATTTGGTTCTCAGTTGGACTCTATTATCTCAACTGTTACTGGAGGGGAAGGAACTTTTTTACCACAGGATAAAAAAATCTAAAGGTAAATTCAGGTCTAATAATCGTTTTTGTTCCTTTCGTCACAACAAGGAACAAAAGCCTGATCCTTCATCCTCAGGAGCGGTTTCAGTTTGGAAACCATCTCCAGTCTGGAATAAATCCAAGCCTTTTAGAAAATCAAAGCCAGCTCCTAAGTCCACATGAAGGTGCGGCCCTCATTCCAGCTCAGCTGGTAGGGTGCAGATTACGTTTTTTCAAAGAAATTTGGAACAATTCCGTTCACAATCTTTGGATTCAGAACATTATTTCAGAAGGGTACAGAATTGGTTTCAAGATAAGACCTCCTGCAAAGAGATTTTTTCTTTCCCGTGTCCCAGTAAATCCAGCGAAGGCTCAAGCATTTCTGAAATGTTTTTCAGATCTAGAGTTAGCTGGAGTAATTATGCCAGTTCCAGTTCTGGAACAGAGGATGGGGTTTTATTCAAATCTCTTCATTGTACCAAAGAAGGAGAATTCCTTCAGACCAGTTCTGGATCTAAAAATATTGAATCGTTATGTAAGGATACCAACATTCAAAATGGTAACTGCAAGGGCATTATATGTCTACAATAGATTTACAGGATGCATATCTGCATATTCCGATTCATCCAGATCACTATCAGTTTCTGAGATTCTCTTTCCTAGACAAGCATTACCAGTTTGTGGCTCTGCCGTTTGGCCTAGCAACAGCTCCAAGAATTTTTACAAAGGTTCTCGGTGCCCTTCTGTCTGTAATCAGAGAACAGGGTATTGTGGTATTTCCTTATTTGGACGATATCTTGGTACTTGCTCAGTCTTTACATTTAGCAGAATCTCATACGAATCGACTTGTGTTGTTTCTTCAAGATCATGGTTGGAGGATCAATTTACCAAAAAGTTCATTGATTCCTCAGACAAGGGTAACCTTTTTGGGTTTCCAGATAGATTCAGTGTCCATGACTCTATCTTTGACAGACAAGAGACGTCTAAAATTGATATCAGCTTGTCGAAACCTTCAGTCACAATCATTCCCTTCGGTAGCCTTATGCATGGAAATTCTAGGTCTTATGACTGCTGCATCGGACGCGATCCCCTTTGCTCGTTTTCACATGCGACCTCTTCAGCTCTGTATGCTGAACCAATGGTGCAGGGATTACACAAAGATATCTCAAATAATATCTTTAAAACCGATTGTACGACACTCTCTGACGTGGTGGACAGATCACCATCGTTTAGTTCAGGGGGCTTCTTTTGTTCTTCCGACCTGGACTGTAATTTCAACAGATGCAAGTCTTACAGGTTGGGGAGCTGTGTGGGGGTCTCTGACGGCACAAGGGGTTTGGGAATCTCAGGAGATGAGATTACCAATCAATATTTTGGAACTCCGTGCAATTTTCAGAGCTCTTCAGTCTTGGCCTCTTCTGAAGAGAGAATCGTTCATTTGTTTTCAGAAAGACAATGTCACAACTGTGGCATACATCAATCATCAAGGAGGGACTCACAGTCCTCTAGCTATGAAAGAAGTATCTCGAATTCTGGTTTGGGCGGAATCCAGCTCCTGTCTAGTTTCTGCGGTTCATATCCCAGGTATAGACAATTGGGAAGCGGATTATCTCAGTCGCCAAACGTTGCATCCGGGCGAATGGTCTCTTCACCCAGAGGTATTTCTTCAGATTGTTCAAATGTGGGGACTTCCAGAAATAGATCTGATGGCCTCTCATCTAAACAAGAAACTTCCCAGGTATCTGTCCAGATCCAGGGATCCTCAAGCGGAAGCAGTGGATGCATTGTCACTTCCTTGGAAGTATCATCCTGCCTATATCTTTCCGCCTCTGGTTCTTCTTCCAAGAGTGATCTCCAAGATTCTGAAGGAATGCTTGTTTGTTCTGCTGGTAGCTCCAGCATGGCCTCACAGGTTTTGGTATGCGGATCTTGTCCGGATGGCTTCTTGCCGACCGTGGACTCTTCTGTTAAGACCAGACCTTCTGTCGCAAGGTCCTTTTTTCCATCAGAATCTCAAATCCTTAAATTTAAAGGTATGGAGATTGAATGCTTGATTCTTAGTCAAAGAGGTTTCTCTGACTCTGTGATTAATACTATGTTACAGGCTCGTAAATTTGTATCTAGGGAGACATATTATAGAGTCTGGAAGACTTATATTTCTTGGTGTCTTTCTCATCATTTTTCCTGGCATTCTTTTAGAATTCCGAGAATTTTACAGTTTCTTCAGGATGGTTTAGATAAAGGTTTGTCCGCAAGTTCCTTGAAAGGACAAATCTCTGCTCTTTCTGTTCTTTTTCACAGAAAGATTGCTATTCTTCCTGATATGAATTGTTTTGTACAAGCTTTAGTTCGTATAAAACCTGTTATTAAGTCAATTTCTCCTCCTTGGAGTTTGAATTTGGTTCTGGGGGCTCTTCAAGCTCCTCCATTTGAACCTATGCATTCATTGGACATTAAATTACTTTCTTGGAAAGTTTTGTTTCTTTTGGCCATCTCTTCTGCCAGAAGAGTTTCTGAATTATCTGCTCTTTCTTGTGAATCTCCTTTTCTGATTTTTCACCAGGATAAGGCGGTGTTGCGAACTTCTTTTGAATTTTTACCTAAGGTTGTGAATTCCAACAACATTAGTAGAGAAATTGTGGTTCCTTCATTATGTCCTAATCCTAAGAATTCTAAGGAGAAATCATTGCATTCTTTGGATGTAGTTAGAGCTTTGAAATATGTTGAAGCTACTAAGAATTTCCGAAAGACTTCTAGTCTATTTGTTATCTTTTCCGGTTCTAGGAAAGGTCAGAAGGCCTCTGCCATTTCTTTGGCATCTTGGTTGAAATCTTTAATTCATCATGCTTATGTCGAGTCGGGTAAAACTCCGCCTCAAAGGATTACAGCTCATTCTACTAGGTCAGTTTCTACTTCCTGGGCATTTAGGAATGAAGCTTCGGTTGATCAGATTTGCAAAGCAGCAACTTGGTCTTCTTTGCATACTTTTACTAAATTCTACCATTTTGATGTGTTTTCTTCTTCTGAAGCTGTTTTTGGTAGAAAAGTACTTCAGGCAGCTGTTTCAGTTTGAATCTTCTGCTTATATTTTCAGTTTTTTTCATTATAAAATTTAAATTATTTTGGGTTTGGATTTTTTTTCAGCGGAATTGGCTGTCTTTATTTTATCCCTCCCTCTCTAGTGACTCTTGCGTGGAAAGATCCACATCTTGGGTAGTCATTATCCCATACGTCACTAGCTCATGGACTTTTGCTAATTACATGAAAGAAAACATAATTTATGTAAGAACTTACCTGATAAATTAATTTCTTTCATATTAGCAAGAGTCCATGAGGCCCACCCTTTTTGTGGTGGTTATGATTTTTTTGTATAAAGCACAATTATTCCAATTCCTTATTTTTTATGCTTTCGCACTTTTTTCTTATCACCCCACTTCTTGGCTATTCGTTAAACTGATTTGTGGGTGTGGTGAGGGGTGTATTTGTAGGCATTTTGAGGTTTGGGAAACTTTGCCCCTCCTGGTAGGAATGTATATCCCATACGTCACTAGCTCATGGACTCTTGCTAATATGAAAGAAATGAATTTATCAGGTAAGTTCTTACATAAATTATGTTTTGTTTTTTGTTAAGTTGCCTAATAATTATGCACAGTAATAGTCACCTGCACACACAGATATCCCCCTAAAATAGCTATAACTAAAAACAAACTAAAAACTACTTCCAAAACTATTCAGCTTTGATATTAATGAGTTTTTTGGGTTCATTGAGAACATGGTTGTTGTTCATTAATAAAATTAATCCTCAAAAATACAACTTGCCTAATAATTCTGCACTCCCTGTATGTATATATATATATATATATATATATATATATATATATATATATATATATATATATATATATATATATATATATATATATATATATATATATATATATATATATACTGTGTGTGTGTATATATATATATATATATATATATAAAACATACACATATATATACATACATACATACATATGTGTGTATATAGAATACATTTTTTTTTCAATCCAGCTTTATTGAAAAAAAAATTGCATTATTAAAAAATATTTTTACATTAAATGCCATCTTGGAAGCAAGAAAATGTACTTTTGTCTCCTATTAGACATGTTCCATATGTCTATAAACATGTTCTGTTGATTGTATGATTCATTATAACTAGACATACAGTTGTGGAATGGGCTGAAGCATCTCTCAGAGCTGGTCAGCAGGATTACATGAGGGCCAACTCGTTTTATACTCCTGGGGTTCTAAATTGAGTGACACGATTTTAATAATTATTAGCAACTACCACTAAATGGTCAAATCCATATTTGTAAAGCACTTTGAGATCCCTTGGTAAGAAAAGCTGTATATAAACTGTAAATATATGAATTATTACTAGAGAGGAGAAACTTCACATCATCCCAGAGGCCAGAAAAAAATAAATGAACTAGATGTAAAATTCTGAGAACTCTAAAAATATGTTTGTCCTATTTTTTAATAAAATGTGTTGGTGTATTTTAAATAGAACCTTAAAAGGACATGTTGAGATTTTTTTATATACAATGTTTAGTTATGTGCAATGAAACAACTTTGCAATATATTGTCATTATTTATTTTGCCCCCCCTTTTCATTTAATTTAGCTCTGAAAATTGAGCAATTTCTAATTCTCAGAAATGGAAATGCACCCTGCTGACTTCTCAGTGTTAACCGCACTACATATCTGTACACAATTGGCGTTATCCGATAAAAACTGCAAAACACTTCATTTTATACTAACTTTATGACCGTGACTAGCCTTGTTGGCTGGAGATAAAACCCGGATTGTCTTCTCCAATAAGGCAGATGGTTGGTGTGGTTTGGCTATTGAAAAATAATGCAGTAAAAAGGATGTTAATTTTAAAAATGTTAAGACTTGGCTGATATGTTATTCTATAGCAACACAATATAAATGTCTTGTAATTACGAGGTGTTTACTGTCTTTTTAGATTGTAATGTTTAATGATGCAAAGTAAAGGAAAACAAAACTTGCAATATACTTTTATTATTTGTTTTGCCCCATTTTCCTGTAATTTCAATTCTGAAACTGTGGTTTTTCCAATTTTGACTACATGAGCAAAACTATACATTACACTTGTCCCTAATTTGCCTCTAGAGAGGTGATAAGATACCTTAAAAAAAAGGTGTGTTCAGAAAGTTTTCACACTTGGTTGGTATGTTAATTAAGACTACAGGAATGTCTTGTAATTAATTAAATCCCTTTCTGTTAATTCAGTATCTATTCTTGTCACTGTAACTATTTGTTCCTTTTCAAAGCATTGTTATACTGTAGTAATTTGTTTCTTATCTTGCTTAATCATTCAGCCCACTATCTTGATCATACAAAAACTGGTGATTAATAAGCTTGTTCTGATTTCAGAATTACCAGGCCTGTGCTACTGATCTACAGAAAGTTATATCTATTGATCCAACTATTTCCGAAGCCAAGAAACAACTAGATGAAATTACACCTTTCCTTTCTGCTGGCCATGAAAAGCAAAGGAAGAAGATTCTGATAGAGGAGGTATATACTGCGCCGCTGAAGGTTCTTAATAAACACACGTGATAGTTATACTGTTCTTTCATTTGGTCAGTCCCATATACTGATCTGTTTTACACTTATTTAGTTTTAGTTATGTGCTGAAAGTGGAACGTTCATTTATTGCGCGTCCGCAAACAGGCAAATTACAAGTGGCTGGTTTTTGCTACCGCAAGCTTGCGGTAGCAATTAGCACACATAAAATGAATCAGAGGTCAGACCTCTGGTTATTTTTTTTTTATTAAAATGTACCCTAATTACCCCCAAAATAACAATTGAAGTCCGTTTTTTTAAAAAACCTTTTTAATCTTTACTAAGAAATTTTCTCCAACATAGGTGTGTCCGGTCCACGGCGTCATCCTTACTTGTGGGATATTCTCTTCCCCAACAGGAAATGGCAAAGAGCCCAGCAAAGCTGGTCACATGATCCCTCCTAGGCTCCGCCTACCCCAGTCATTCTCTTTGCCGTTGTACAGGCAACATCTCCACGGAGATGGCTTAGAGTTTTTTAGTGTTTAACTGTAGTTTTTCATTATTCAATCAAGAGTTTGTTATTTTCAAATAGTGCTGGTACGTACTATTTACTCAGAAACAGAAAAGAGATGAAGAATTCTGTTTGTATGAGGAAAATGATTTTAGCAACCGTAACTAAAATCCATGGCTGTTCCACACAGGACTGTTGAGAGCAATTAACTTCAGTTGGGGGAACAGTTTGCAGTCCTTTGCTGCTTGAGGTATGACACATTCTAACAAGACGATGTAATGCTGGAAGCTGTCATTTTCCCTATGGGATCCGGTAAGCCATGTTTATTACGATTGTAAATAAGGGCTTCACAAGGGCTTATTTAAACTGTAGACCTTTTTTGGGCTAAATCGATTGATATTAACACTTATTTAGCCTTGAGGAATCATTTATTCTGGGTATTTTGATATAATAATATCGGCAGGCACTGTTTTAGACACCTTATTCTTTAGGGGCTTTCCCAAAGCATAGGCAGAGTCTCATTTTCGCGCCGGTGTTGCGCACTTGTTTTTGAGAGGCATGGCATGCAGTCGCATGTGAGAGGAGCTCTGATACTTAGAAAAGACTTTCTGAAGGCGTCATTTGGTATCGTATTCCCCTTTGGGTTTGGTTGGGTCTCAGCAAAGCAGATACCAGGGACTGTAAAGGGGTTAAAGCTTAAAACGGCTCCGGTTCCGTTATTTTAAGGGTTAAAGCTTCCAAATTTGGTGTGCAATACTTTTAAGGCTTTAAGACACTGTGGTGAAAATTTGGTGAATTTTGAACAATTCCTTCATGTTTTTTCGCAATTGCAGTAATAAAGTGTGTTCAGTTTAAAATTTAAAGTGACAGTAACGGTTTTATTTTAAAACGTTTTTTGTACTTTGTTATCAAGTTTATGCCTGTTTAACATGTCTGAACTACCAGATAGACTGTGTTCTGAATGTGGGGAAGCCAGAATTCCTATTCATTTAAATAAATGTGATTTATGTGATAATGACAATGATGCCCAAGATGATTCCTCAAGTGAGGGGAGTAAGCATGGTACTGCATCATTCCCTCCTTCGTCTACACGAGTCTTGCCCACTCAGGAGGCCCCTAGTACATCTAGCGCGCCAATACTCCTTACTATGCAACAATTAACGGCTGTAATGGATAATTCTGTCAAAAACATTTTAGCCAAAATGAACCCTTGTCAGCGTAAGCGTGGATGCTCTGTTTTAGTTACTGAAGAGCATGACGACGCTGATATTAATATCTCTGAAGGGCCCCTAACCCAATCTGAGGGGGCCAGGGAGGTTTTGTCTGAGGGAGAAATTACTGATTTAGGGAACATTTCTCAGCAGGCTGAATCTGATGTGATTACTTTTAAATTTAAATTGGAACATCTCCGCATTTTGCTTAAGGAGGTATTATCCACTCTGGATGATTGTGAAAATTTGGTCATCCCAGAGAAACTATGTAAAATGGACAAGTTCCTAGAGGTGCCGGGGCTCCCAGAAGCTTTTCCTATACCCAAGCGGGTGGCGGACATTGTTAATAAAGAATGGGAAAGGCCCGGTATTCCTTTCGTCCCTCCCCCCATATTTAAAAAATTGTTTCCTATGGTCGACCCCAGAAAGGACTTATGGCAGTCAGTCCCCAAGGTCGAGGGAGCGGTTTCTACTTTAAACAAACGCACCATTATTCCCATAGAGGATAGTTGTGCTTTCAAAGATCCTATGGATAAAAAATTAGAAGGTTTGCTTAAAAAGATGTTTGTTCAGCAGGGTTACCTTCTACAACCCATTTCATGCATTGTCCCTGTCACTACAGCCGCATATTTCTGGTTTGATGAACTGATTAAGGTGCTCGATAGTGACTCTCCTCCTTATGAGGAGATTATGGACAGAGTCAATGCTCTCAAATTGGCTAATTCTTTCACTCTAGACGCCTCTTTGCAATTGGCTAAGTTAGCGGCTAAGAATTCTGGGTTTGCTATTGTGGCGCGCAGAGCGCTTTGGTTGAAATCTTGGTCGGCTGATGCGTCTTCCAAGAACAAGCTACTAAACATTCCTTTCAAGGGGAAAACGCTGTTTGGTCCTGACTTGAAAGAGATTATCTCTGATATCACTGGGGGTAAGGGCCATGCCCTTCCTCAGGATCGGCCTTTCAAGGCAAAAAATAGACCTAATTTTCGTCCCTTTCGTAAAAACGGACCAGCCCAAGGTGCTACGTCCTCTAAGCAAGAGGGTAATACTTCTCAGGCCAAGCCAGCTTGGAGACCAATGCAAGGCTGGAACAAGGGAAAGCAGGCCAAGAAACCTGCCACTGCTACCAAGACAGCATGAAATATTGGCCCCCGATCCGGGACCGGATCTGGTGGGGGGCAGACTCTCTCTCTTCGCTCAGGCTTGGGCAAGAGATGTTCTGGATCCTTGGGCGCTAGAAATAGTCTCCCAGGGTTATCTTCTGGAATTCAAGGGACTTCCCCCAAGGGGGAGGTTCCACAGGTCTCAGTTGTCTTCAGACCACATAAAAAGACAGGCGTTCTTACATTGTGTAGAAGACCTGTTAAAAATGGGAGTGATTCATCCTGTTCCATTGAGAGAACAAGGGATGGGGTTCTACTCCAATCTGTTCATAGTTCCCAAAAAAGAGGGAACGTTCAGACCAATCCTAGATCTCAAGATCTTAAACAAATTTCTCAAGGTCCCATCGTTCAAGATGGAAACCATTCGAACTATCCTTCCTTCCATCCAGGAAGGTCAATTCATGTCCACGGTGGATTTAAAGGATGCGTATCTACATATTCCTATCCACAAGGAACATCATCGGTTCCTAAGGTTTGCATTCCTAGACAAACATTACCAGTTCGTGGCGCTTCCTTTCGGATTAGCCACTGCTCCAAGGATTTTCACAAAGGTACTAGGGTCCCTTCTAGCGGTGCTGAGACCAAGGGGCATTGCAGTAGTACCTTACCTGGACGACATTCTGATTCAAGCGTCGTCCCTCCCTCGAGCAAAGGCTCACACGGACATCGTCCTGGCCTTTCTCAGATCTCACGGCTGGAAAGTGAACGTGGAAAAGAGTTCTCTATCCCCGTCAACAAGGGTTCCCTTCTTGGGAACAATTATAGACTCCTCAGAAATGAGGATTTTTCTAACAGAGGCCAGAAAGACAAAACTTCTGGACTCTTGTCGAATTCTTCATTCCGTTCCTCTTCCTTCCGTAGCTCAGTGCATGGAAGTGATCGGGTTGATGGTAGCGGCAATGGACATAGTTCCTTTTGCGCGCATTCATCTGAGACCATTACAACTGTGCATGCTCAGTCAGTGGAATGGGGACTATACAGACTTATCTCCAAAGATACAAGTAAATCAGAGGACCAGAGACTCACTCCGTTGGTGGCTGTCCCTGGACAACCTGTCACGAGGGATGACATTCCGCAGACCAGAGTGGGTCATTGTCACGACCGACGCCAGTCTGATGGGCTGGGGCGCGGTCTGGGGATCCCTGAAAGCTCAGGGTCTTTGGTCTCGGGAAGAATCTCTTCTACCGATAAATATTCTGGAACTGAGAGCGATATTCAATGCTCTCAAGGCTTGGCCTCAGCTAGCGAGGACCAAGTTTATACGGTTTCAATCAGACAACATGACGACTGTTGCGTACATCAACCATCAGGGGGGAACAAGGAGTTCCCTAGCGATGGAAGAAGTGACCAAGATCATTCTATGGGCGGAGTCTCACTCCTGCCACCTGTCTGCTATCCACATCCCGGGAGTGGAAAATTGGGAAGCGGATTTTCTGAGTCGTCAGACATTGCATCCGGGGGAGTGGGAACTCCATCCGGAAATCTTTGCCCAAGTCACTCAACTATGGGGCATTCCAGACATGGATCTGATGGCCTCTCGTCAGAACTTCAAAGTTCCTCGCTACGGGTCCAGATCCAGGGATCCCAAGGCGGCTCTAGTGGATGCACTAGTAGCACCTTGGACCTTCAAACTAGCTTATGTGTTCCCGCCGTTCCCTCTCATCCCCAGGCTGGTAGCCAGGATCAATCAGGAGAGGGCGTCGGTGATCTTGATAGCTCCTGCGTGGCCACGCAGGACTTGGTATGCAGATCTGGTGAATATGTCATCGGCTCCACCTTGGAAGCTACCTTTGAGACGAGACCTTCTTGTTCAGGGTCCGTTCGAACATCCGAATCTGGTTTCACTCCAGCTGACTGCTTGGAGATTGAACGCTTGATTTTATCGAAGCGAGGTTTCTCAGATTCTGTTATCGATACTCTTGTTCAGGCCAGAAAGCCTGTAACTAGAAAGATTTACCACAAAATTTGGAAAAAATATATCTGTTGGTGTGAATCTAAAGGATTCCCTTGGGACAAGGTTAAGATTCCTAGGATTCTATCCTTCCTTCAAGAAGGATTGGAAAAAGGATTATCGGCAAGTTCCCTGAAGGGACAGATTTCTGCCTTGTCGGTGTTACTTCACAAAAAACTGGCAGCTGTGCCAGATGTTCAAGCCTTTGTTCAGGCTTTGGTTAGAATCAAGCCTGTTTACAAACCTTTGACTCCTCCTTGGAGTCTCAATTTAGTTCTTTCAGTTCTTCAGGGGGTTCCGTTTGAACCCTTACATTCCGTTGATATTAAGTTATTATCTTGGAAAGTTTTGTTTTTAGTTGCAATTTCTTCTGCTAGAAGAGTTTTAGAATTATCTGCTCTGCAGTGTTCTCCTCCTTATCTGGTGTTCCATGCAGATAAGGTGGTTTTACGTACTAAACCTGGTTTTCTTCCAAAAGTTGTTTCTAACAAAAACATTAACCAGGAGATTATCGTACCTTCTCTGTGTCCGAAACCAGTTTCAAAGAAGGAACGCTTGTTACACAATTTGGATGTTGTTCGCGCTCTAAAATTCTATTTAGATGCTACAAAGGATTTTAGACAAACATCTTCCTTGTTTGTTGTTTATTCAGGTAAAAGGAGAGGTCAAAAAGCAACTTCTACCTCTCTCTCTTTTTGGATTAAAAGCATCATCAGATTGGCTTACGAGACTGCCGGACGGCAGCCTCCCGAAAGAATCACAGCTCATTCCACTAGGGCTGTGGCTTCCACATGGGCCTTCAAGAACGAGGCTTCTGTTGATCAGATATGTAGGGCAGCGACTTGGTCTTCACTGCACACTTTTACCAAATTTTACAAGTTTGATACTTTTGCTTCTTCTGAGGCTATTTTTGGGAGAAAGGTTTTGCAAGCCGTGGTGCCTTCCATTTAGGTGACCTGATTTGCTCCCTCCCTTCATCCGTGTCCTAAAGCTTTGGTATTGGTTCCCACAAGTAAGGATGACGCCGTGGACCGGACACACCTATGTTGGAGAAAACAGAATTTATGTTTACCTGATAAATTTCTTTCTCCAACGGTGTGTCCGGTCCACGGCCCGCCCTGGTTTTTTAATCAGGTCTGATAATTTATTTTCTTTAACTACAGTCACCACGGTACCATATGGTTTCTCCTATGCTATTATTCCTCCTTAACGTCGGTCGAATGACTGGGGTAGGCGGAGCCTAGGAGGGATCATGTGACCAGCTTTGCTGGGCTCTTTGCCATTTCCTGTTGGGGAAGAGAATATCCCACAAGTAAGGATGACGCCGTGGACCGGACACACCGTTGGAGAAAGAAATTTATCAGGTAAACATAAATTCTGTTTTTGGGGGCTAAAGTTGGCAGGTGTGGGGTATTAGGGAAAAAAACAGCGCTGTTAAGTGCCTTTACATTGTTGTCTATGGGGACTGTGTGTTCCCACTAAATATATATGTATATGCTTATATACATAAATGAATTTATGTTTATATCTGTATCTACACATACATATATATGTATGTATTCATTTACATAAATATATATATATATTTGCTGCCCATCACTGCATGACTTGCCCCCTGTGCTAGTTCTCATGCCATGTCTGACGGCATAAGAACGAGATTCCCATTGGAGTCTATGGAAGCACGCTCTCATGAGCGCAATGCGAACGCGAGGTTGCAAATGTGCGCTGGTATTACTTAATTGAGCGAAAATATCACTTTTGTGAAAACTGTATTTTGCGCTCAACTTGCAATCTAGCCTTTAGTATTAAGGTAGTTTCTGTGATGTGAATTGAGTACGAAACAATTTTTTATAATAGAAGTAAATTGGAAAGTTGTTTAAAATTGTATGCTCTATCCAAATACTGAACGTTTAATTTTTTACTAATGTTCCTTTAAATATCGAAAAAGTCCTAATTTCATATTACTCCAGGACTATGTAAATAAACATAATACAGGTAGAAAACACTTTATCCAAACTGCTTGGGACCAGAAAAGGTTGGGATTTCAGAATAGTTTAGATTTTGAATATTTGTATGTTTGTAAAAGGGGGACAGCTTGGGGAGGCGATGGAACCAAGTGTAAACAATATCTTACGTCATTTACGCAATATTTACATGTCATAATACAGCTTATACATGCAGCCTAAAGGTCCTTTTATGTCATGTTGAATATACTTTTGTACATATAGTATCCTTAGATAGATAGTACAGTACTGTAATCAGAAAGGTAATAGTTGTTGTTTTTTTTCAAATGAATAAAGCCAAACATTTGCATTTTAAAACACAAATCAAAATGAATATTGTGTCTTGCTGGCAAGGGATTTTATTTAAAAAAAAAAAAAAGATTGAAAAAAGTCTGGATTTTGGAATAATTCCGGATTTGGGGATTTGTACCTGTAATAATAAATATATGCACACTAATGGGGATTAAGCAAATAAATGTCAACTATTTATTTTGACATTGTGGGGAATACAAATAAACACACACACTTTCTCTTTTATTTTAGAGATTTGATTTCTATGAGGTTTTTGGGTTTAAATCCATTGATGGACAAATTCCAACACATGGGGGCTGCGGATCCATATTTTTAAATAAATGAATGGCTATTAAACATACAAATAATATTTCTTCTGTTATGTGTGATCAGTCCACGGGTCATCATTACTTCTGGGATATAACTCCTCCCCAACAGGAAATGCAAGAGGATTCACCCAGCAGAGCTGATATAGCTCCTCCCCTCTACGTCAGTCCCAGTCATTCTCTTGCACCCAACGACTAGATAGGATGTGTGAGAGGACTATGGTGATTATACTTAGTTTTTATGACTTCAATCAAAAGTTTGTTATTTTACAATAGCACCGGAGCGTGTTATTACTTCTCTGGCAGAGTTTGAAGAAGAATCTACCAGAGTTTTTTTACTATGATTTTAACCGGAGTAGTTAAGATCATATTGCTGTTCTCGGCCATCTGAGGGAGGTAAAGGCTTCAGATCAGGGGACAGCGGGCAGATGAATCTGCATTGAGGTATGTAGCAGTTTTTATTTTCTGAATGGAATTGATGAGAAAATCCTGCTATACCGTTATAATGACATGTATGTATACACTTCAGTATTCTGGGAATGGTATTTCACCGGAACTACTCTGTTAAAGGTCACTAATCCTTTTAATAAATATTATCATGTTAAACGTTTTTGCTGGAATGTAGAATCGTTTACATTGCTGAGGTACTGAGTGAATATATGTTTGGGCATTATTTTCCACTTGGCAGTTGTCTGCTTTAAATTGTGACAGTTTCGTTTCCCCTCACTGCTGTGTGTGAGAGGGAGGGGCCGTTTTTGGCGCTCTTTTGCTACGCATCAAAAATTTCCAGTCAGCTACTATTATATTTCTTGCATGATCCGGTTCACTGACAGATCTCAGGGGTCTTCAAACTTCTTTGAAGGGAGGTACATTCTCTCAGCAGAGCTGTGAGAATTTTATATTGACTGTGAATAAAAACGTTACTCTATAATTTTTTATGTCAAATTTAGTTATTGTTATTTACTAATGGGAACAAACCTTTGCTAAAAGTTGGGTTATTTTAAAGTCGATGCTATAACTGTTTTTCAGTTCATTATCTCAACTGTCATTTAATCGTTTAAGTACCTCTTTGAGGCACAGTACGTTTTTGCTAAAAAAGATTATAACCAGGTTGCAAGTTATTGCTAGTGTGTTAAACATGTCTGACTCAGAGGAAGATATCTGTGTCATTTGTTCCAATGCCAAGGTGGAGCCCAATAGAAATTTATGTACTAACTGTATTGATGCTACTTTAAATAAAAGTCAATCTGTACAATGTGAACAAATTTCACCAAACTGCGAGGGGAGAGTTATGCCGACTAACTCGCCTCACGCGGCAGTACCTGCATCTCCCGCCCGGGAGGTGCGTGATATTATGGCGCCTAATACATCTGGGCGGCCATTACAGATAACATTACATGATATGGCTACTGTTATGACTGAAGTTTTGTCTAAATTACCAGAACTAAGAGGCAAGCGTGATCACTCTGGGGTGAGAACAGAGTGCGCTGACAATACTAGGGCCATGTCTGATACTGCGTCACAGCTTGCAGAGCATGAGGACGGAGAGCTTCATTCTGTGGGTGACGGTTCTGATCCAAACAGATTGGATTCAGATATTTCAAATTTTAAATTTAAATTGGAGAACCTCCGTGTATTACTAGGGGAGGTCTTAGCGGCTCTCAATGATTGTAACACCGTTGCAATACCAGAGAAACTGTGTAGGTTGGATAAATACTTTGCGGTACCGGCGAGTACTGACGTTTTTCCTATACCTAAGAGATTAACTGAAATTGTTACTAAGGAGTGGGATAGACCCGGTGTGCCGTTCTCACCCCCTCCAATATTTAGAAAGATGTTTCCAATAGACGCCACCACTCGGGACTTATGGCAAACGGTCCCTAAGGTGGAGGGAGCAGTTTCTACTTTAGCTAAGCGTACCACTATCCCGGTGGAGGATAGCTGTGCTTTTTCAGATCCAATGGATAAAAAATTAGAGGGTTACCTTAAGAAAATGTTTGTTCAACAAGGTTTTATATTGCAACCCCTTGCATGTATCGCGCCGATTACGGCTGCGGCAGCATTTTGGATTGAGTCTCTGGAAGAGAACCTTAGTTCATCTACGCTTGACGATATTATGGACAGGCTTAGAGTCCTTAAACTAGCTAATTCATTCATTTCGGAGGCCGTAGTACATTTAACCAAACTTACGGCTAAGAACTCTGGATTCGCCATACAGGCACGTAGAGCACTGTGGCTAAAATCCTGGTCAGCTGATGTTACTTCTAAGTCCAAATTACTTAATATACCTTTCAAGGGGCAGTCTTTATTTGGGCCCGGTTTGAAAGAAATTATCGCTGACATTACAGGAGGTAAGGGCCACGCCCTACCTCAAGACAAAGCCAAAGCTAAGGCTAGACAGTCTAATTTTCGTCCCTTTCGGAATTTCAAAACAGGAGCAGCGTCAACCTCCACTGCACCAAAACAGGAAGGAGCTGTTGCTCGTTACAGGCAAGGCTGGAAACCTAACCAGTCCTGGAATAAGGGCAAACAGGCCAGGAAACCTGCTGCTGCCCCAAAGACAGCATGAATCGAGAGCCCCCGATCCGGGACCGGATCTAGTGGGGGGCAGACTTTCTCTCTTCGCCCAGGCCTGGGCAAGAGATGTTCAGGATCCCTGGGCGCTGGAGATCATATCTCAGGGATACCTTCTAGACTTCAAATTATCTCCACCAAAAGGGAGATTTCATCTGTCAAGGTTGTCAACAAACCAGATAAAGAAAGAAGCGTTTCTACGCTGTGTACAAGATCTGTTATTAATGGGAGTGATCCATCCAGTTCCACGGTCGGAACATGGACAAGGGTTCTACTCAAACCTGTTTGTGGTTCCCAAAAAAGAGGGAACTTTCAGGCCAATCTTAGATTTAAAGATTCTAAACAAATTCCTAAGAGTTCCATCGTTCAAAATGGAAACTATTCGGACAATCTTACCTATGATCCAAAGGGGTCAGTACATGACCACAGTGGATTTAAAAGATGCTTACCTTCACATACCGATTCACAAAGATCATCAACGGTATCTACGGTTTGCCTTCCTAGACAGGCACTACCAGTTTGTAGCTCTTCCATTCGGATTGGCTACGGCCCCAAGAATCTTCACAAAGGTTCTGGGTGCCCTTCTAGCGGTACTAAGACCGCGAGGGATTTCGGTAGCTCCGTACCTAGACGACATTCTAATACAAGCTTCAAGCTTTCAAACTGCCAAGTCTCATACAGAGTTAGTTCTGGCATTTCTAAGGTCGCATGGATGGAAAGTGAACGAAAAGAAGAGTTCTCTTTTTCCTCTCACAAGAGTTCCATTCTTGGGGACTCTTATAGATTCTGTAGAAATGAAGATTTACCTGACAGAAGACAGGTTAACAAAGCTTCAAGATGCATGCCGTGTCCTTCATTCCATTCAACACCCGTCAGTAGCTCAATGCATGGAGGTGATCGGCTTAATGGTAGCGGCAATGGACATAGTACCTTTTGCACGCCTACACCTCAGACCGCTGCAATTGTGCATGCTAAGTCAGTGGAATGGGGATTACTCAGATTTGTCCCCTACCCTGAATCTGAATCAAGAGACCAGAAATTCTCTTCTATGGTGGCTTTATCGGCCACACCTGTCCAGGGGGATGCCATTCAGCAGGCCAGACTGGACAATCGTAACAACAGACGCCAGCCTGCTAGGTTGGGGCGCTGTCTGGAATTCTCTGAAGACTCAGGGATTATGGAATCAGGAGGAGAGTCTCCTTCCAATAAACATTCTGGAATTGAGGGCAGTTCTCAATGCCCTTCTGGCTTGGCCCCAATTAACAACTCAGGGGTTCATCAGGTTTCAGTCGGACAATATCACGACTGTAGCTTACATCAACCATCAGGGAGGGACAAGAAGCTCCCTAGCAATGATGGAAGTATCAAAGATAATTCGCTGGGCAGAGTCTCACTCTTGCCATCTGTCAGCAATCCACATCCCGGGAGTGGAGAACTGGGAGGCGGATTTCTTGAGTCGCCAGACTTTTCATCCGGGAGAGTGGGAACTTCATCCGGAGATCTTTGCCCAAATACTTCGACGTTGGGGCAAACCAGAGATAGATCTCATGGCGTCTCGCCAGAACGCCAAACTTCCTCACTACGGGTCCAGATCCAGGGATCCGGGAGCGGTTCTGATAGATGCTTTGACAGCACCTTGGAACTTCGGGATGGCTTATGTGTTTCCACCCTTCCCGCTGCTTCCTCGATTGATTGCGAAAATCAAACAGGAGAGAGCATCAGTGATTCTAATAGCGCCTGCATGGCCACGCAGGACTTGGTATGCAGATCTAGTGGACATGTCATCCTGTCCACCTTGGTCTCTACCTCTAAGACAGGACCTTCTGATACAGGGTCCATTCAAACATCAAAATCTAACTTCTCTGAAACTGACTGCTTGGAAATTGAACGCTTGATTTTATCAAAGCGTGGTTTTTCTGAGTCGGTTATTGATACCCTGATCCAGGCTAGGAAGCCTGTTACCAGAAAGATTTACCATAAAATATGGCGCAAATACCTATACTGGTGCGAATCCAAACGTTACTCCTGGAGTAAGGTTAGGATTCCTAGGATATTGTCTTTTCTACAAGAAGGTTTAGAAAAGGGTTTATCGGCTAGTTCTTTAAAGGGACAGATTTCAGCTCTGTCCATCTTGTTACACAGGCGTCTGTCAGAAAATCCAGACGTCCAGGCCTTTTGTCAGGCTTTAGCTAGGATCAAGCCTGTGTTTAAAGCCGTTGCTCCGCCATGGAGTTTAAACTTAGTTCTTAACGTTTTACAAGGTGTTCCATTTGAACCCCTTCATTCCATTGATATAAAATTGTTATCTTGGAAAGTTCTGTTTTTAATGGCTATTTCCTCGGCTCGAAGAGTCTCTGAGTTATCAGCATTACATTGTAATTCTCCTTATCTGATTTTTCACTCAGATAAGGTAGTTCTGCGTACTAAACCTGGGTTCTTACCTAAGGTAGTTACTAACAGGAATATCAATCAAGAGATTGTCGTTCCATCCTTGTGTCCAAATCCTTCTTCAAAGAAGGAACGTCTTCTACACAATCTGGATGTAGTTCGTGCCCTCAAGTTCTACTTACAGGCAACTAAAGATTTTCGCCAAACTTCTTCCCTGTTTGTCGTTTATTCTGGACAGAGGAGAGGTCAAAAAGCTTCTACTACCTCTCTCTCGTTTTGGCTTCGTAGCATAATACGTTTAGCCTATGAGACTGCTGGACAGCAGCCTCCTGAAAGAATTACAGCTCACTCCACTAGAGCTGTGGCTTCCACTTGGGCCTTTAAGAATGAGGCCTCTGTTGAACAGATTTGCAAGGCTGCAACTTGGTCTTCGCTTCATACTTTTTCCAAATTTTACAAATTTGACACTTTTGCTTCTTCGGAGGCTATTTTTGGGAGAAAGGTTCTTCAGGCAGTGGTTCCTTCTGTATAATGAGCCTGCCTATCCCTCCCGTCATCCGTGTACTTTTGCTTTGGTATTGGTATCCCAGAAGTAATGATGACCCGTGGACTGATCACACATAACAGAAGAAAACATAATTTATGCTTACCTGATAAATTCCTTTCTTCTGTTGTGTGATCAGTCCACGGCCCGCCCTGTTTTTAAGGCAGGTAAATATCTTTTAAATTATACTCCAGTCACCACTTCACCCTTGGTTACTCCTTTCTCGTTGATTCTTGGTCGAATGACTGGGACTGACGTAGAGGGGAGGAGCTATATCAGCTCTGCTGGGTGAATCCTCTTGCATTTCCTGTTGGGGAGGAGTTATATCCCAGAAGTAATGATGACCCGTGGACTGATCACACAACAGAAGAAAGGAATTTATCAGGTAAGCATAAATTATGTTTTTTTTCATATAAGTGGCGAGAGCCCACGCTTTGTTACACATGGGATATACATTCCTACCAGGAGGAGGCAAAGTTTCCCAAACCTCAAAGCCTATAAATACCCCACCCACCTCACGCATATCTCAGTTTAAACTTTGCCTCCTTTGGAGGTGGTTAAAGTATGATGTGCTTCAGTGTATACTGAAGTCCGGTTCCCCTCAGAGTTACAGTGTTTGTCAAAGGGATGCTTGGGGAGTTTAGCCTTTACACACCATGTTGTGAAACCTCTGGTAGTCTGTCTAAGGAATTCTGTAAATTCAGTCGCAGTAAGCTTTTTTTCTGCCTCCCTTTACACTTCTACATACTCCTATCTTCTACCTCTGCTGTTTTTTCAGTACTGGTTGGCTGTCTGCTTAAAGAGTGGACATGTGTCTACAAATAATACAGGTAAGTATATATTTTTTCTTCCGAGACACGGCTTTTTATTGGGCACTTGTAAAGTTTATACTTATATTGTTATATTTGCGGCCCAGGGACAAGCATGTTTTTTTCACTTACAGGAAAGGTACATTTTGGCTTTTAAATATTTGCTTAATGGGGGCGTTTTAGTTTTTCCTGAGCCTCTCTATCCTGAATGTAGAGCGTTATAGTGCAGGGTTTTTTTACTACTGTCTCCTGGGGAAACATTTTCTTACAAGGGAGGCCGTTGCGTCGCGCCTTTTTTTATGCTCCCGGTGACGTCATAGATGCCCCGGCGCGCTTTTTTTTCCGCCATTATTTTGCACTCTTTTTTATTTAAATAGATTCTCACCTATTTGTGTTCCGCCCTCATTCATTAAATAGGGGCGGCTTTTATGAGCGCTCTATATTTAATGTTTTTAGTAACATTTATTTATTAAGCATTTTTTTGAGCACAACATTTTCCAAATCCTCAAAGTTTATTTAGCAAACAAAAAATATTTTTACACTGTTTTTTGCTTTATTAACTTATTTGCCATAATGGAACATACTGCTTCTGTCCATGAAATCACCATAGGACCTGAGTCTGTTGTACACCTTTCTACTAAAGCGAAGTGTGTTTTTTGTAAAACTTCTGAAGTGCCATCTACAGCAAATTTATGTGACTCATTTATAGTGTTTTTATTACGTCCTAATGATGTTTCTATGGTTTCAAATTCTCCTTCCGTTTCAGTTTCACAGATAGATATAGATGGCGTATCCCCAGCAATGAAGACTTTTATTGCAGCTTCAAATTCAAAAGGCCTATGTTTTACCGTCATCTAGTAAAGTATGTAATGATCAGACTAATACTGATGTATCCTCTCATGATGATGGTTCCTCTGATTCTGAGGCTCCCCCATCTGATACAGAACCAGATAAATCTTCTTTTTTATTTAAAATTGAACATATTCGTTCCCTTTTTAAATAAGTTTGTCACTTTGGGAACTGAAGAAGCTAAACCTTCTGAGGTTATTCCTTGTAACAAATTAAATTCTTTTTTTAAATCTACCATTGACCTTCCAGAAATATTCCCGGTTCCTAATGCAGTTTCTAGTATTATTTCTAAAGAATGGTCTAAGCCTGGTACTTCGTTTAACCCTACATTTAGGTTTAAAAAAATTGTATCCTTTACCTGTTGCTAATTTAGAGCTATGGGAAACTATTCCCAAAGTAGATGGGGCTATTTCTTCGCTAGCTAAATGTACTACAATTACCTTAGAGGATAGTACTTCTTTCAAAGATCCTTAAGATAGGAAACTTAAATCTTTTTTGAGGACTTATTTACATACTGGTTATGTCCTTAGGCCTATATCTATTGCCTCTACTTTTTGACTCTCTAATCTTGCTCAACAATTTTTTTTAGATCCTGAATGTTGTAATGTTATTTATTTACTTCAAGAAGCAAATCTTTTTATTTGTGATGCAGTATTTGACATTATTAAGATTAATACTAAAACCATGTCCTTAGCTATTCTTTCTAGAAGAGCTTTATGGCTTAAATCTTGTAATGCTAATATGGTCTCTAAAATTAGATTATTATCTTTCTTTTCAGGGTAAGAATCTTTTTTGTTCTCATTTAGATTAAATTATTTCTTTCATTACTGGAGGTAAGTCAGTTTTTCTGCCTCAAGATTATAGATCTAAGGGAACTTCAAGGCTCCTAATCATTTTCATACTTTTTGAAACAAAGATCAAAAGCGCCAGTGGCTCTAATTGGAGACCTTCTTCCAATTGGAATAAATCAATTCAAGAAACCTAATCCTGTCCAGAAAACCCCAGTTCTTCTGGTAGGGGGCAGATTAAAACTTTTCAAACAATTTGGTCAGAATCTGTCCAAAATCCCTGGATTCAGAATATTATCTCTCAGGGATTTCAAATTGGTTTCAAAATCAGACCCCCAAGGGGAAGGTTTTATTTAACTCATCTTCCAAAACATCCAGTAAAAGCTCAAGCCTTTCTAACATGTGTCTCACATCTAGAACTTCACTGGGAGTGAGTGTCCCAGTTCCAGTGCAGAAACAAGGAAAGGGTTTTTACTCAAATCTATTCATTGTACCAAAGAAGGAGAATTCATTCAGACCAATATTGGATTTTGCCTTTTGTTCAGTAAGGTCATTATATGTCCACAATAGACTTACAGGATGCTTATCTTTACATCCCTATTCATCCAGATAATTTTCAATTTCTGAGATTCTCTTTTTCTAGAAAAGCATTTTCTTGCTCTTCCATTTGGCCTAGCAACAGCACCAAGAATATTTTCAAAAATCCTCGGCGCCCTTCTATTTGTAATCAGAGGACAGGGTATTGTGGTGTTTCCTTATTTTGATGATATCTTAGTTCTAGCTCAATCTTTTCATTTAGCAGAATCTCACACAAGTCAACTATTTGTTGTTTCTACAAAATCATGGTTGGAGGATCAATTTTCCAAAGAGTTTCTTGATTCCTCAAACAAGGGTCACTTATTTGGGTTTCCAAATAGATTCAGTGTCCATGACTCTTTCTCTGACCGACAAGAGACTAACAAAACTAGTCTCAGCATGTCTGATTCTTCAGTCTCTGTCATACCCTTCAGTGGCTATGTGCATGGAGGTGTTAGGCCTTATGATTGCAGCATCGGACGCGATCCCCTTTGCTCATTTTTATATGAGGCCTCTTCAACTTTGCATGTTGCACCAGTGGTGCAAGGATTATATTCGAATATCACAACTAATATTCTTGGATCAAAACACTCGTTTCTCCAACATTGGTGTGTCCGGTCCACGGCGTCATCCTTACTTGTGGGAATATCTCTTCCCCAACAGGAAATGGCAAAGAGTCCCAGCAAAAGCTGGCCATATAGTCCCTCCTTGGCTCCGCCCACCCCAGTCATTCTCTTTGCCGTAGCACAGGCAACATCTCCACGGAGATGGTTAAGAGTATGTGGTGTTTAGTTGTAGTTTTTTTATTCTACTATCAACAGTAACGGTTTTGTTTTAAAACGGTTTTTGTGCTTTATTGACAAGTTTAAGCCTGTTTAACATGTCTGTACCTTCAGATAAGCTATGTTCTATATGTATGAAAGTCAATGTGTCTCCCCCTTCAAAATTATGTGATAATTGTGCCATAGCGTCCAAACAAAGTAAGGACAGTACTGCCACAGATAGTAAAATTGCCCAAGATGTTTCATCAGATGAAGGGAGTAGACATAGTTCTACATCATCTCCTTCTGTGTCTATGCCAGTTTTGCCCACGCAGGAGGCCCCTAGTACTTCTAGCGCGCCAATGCTTATTACTATGCAGCAATTGACGGCAGTAATGGATAACTCCATAGCAAATATTTTATCCAAAATGCCTGCATATCAGAGAAAGCGCGATTGCTCTGTTTTAAACACTGAAGAGCAGGAGGGCGCTGATGATAATTGCTCTGTCATACCCTCACACCAATCTGAAGGGGCCATGAGGGAGGTTTTGTCAGATGGGGAAATTTCAGATTCAGGAAAAATTTCTCAACAGGCTGAACCTGATGTTGTGCCATTTAAATTTAAATTAGAGCATCTCCGCGCACTGCTTAAGGAGGTGTTATCTACTCTGGATGATTGTGACAACCTGGTCATTCCAGAAAAATTATGCAAGATGGACAAGTTCCTAGAGGTTCCGGTGCACCCCGACGCTTTTCCTATACCCAAGCGGGTGGCGGACATAGTGAATAAGGAGTGGGAGAAGCCCGGCATACCTTTTGTCCCCCCTCCTATATTTAAGAAATTATTTCCTATGGTCGACCCCAGAAAGGACTTATGGCAGACAGTCCCTAAGGTCGAGGGGGCAGTTTCTACTCTAAACAAGCGCACTACTATTCCTATCGAGGATAATTGTGCTTTCAAAGATCCTATGGATAAAAAATTGGAGGGTTTGCTTAAAAAGATTTTTGTACAGCAAGGTTACCTTCTGCAACCCATTTCGTGCATTGTTCCTGTCACTACAGCAGTGTGGTTCTGGTTCGAGGAACTAGAAAAGTCGCTCAGTAGAGAGACTCTGTATGAGGAGGTTATGGACAGAGTTCACGCACTCAAGTTGGCTAATTCTTTTATTTTAGATGCCGCTTTGCAATTAGCTAGATTAGCGGCGAAAAATTCAGGGTTTGCAATTACGGCGCACAGAGCGATTTGGCTAAAGTCTTGGTCAGCGGATGTATCTTCCAAGACAAAATTGCTTAATATCCCCTTCAAGGGTAAAACTCTCTTTGGGCCAGAATTGAAAGAGATTATCTCAGACATCACTGGGGGAAAGGGCCACGCCCTCCCACAAGATAGGCCTTTCAAAGCCAAGAATAAGTCTAATTTTCGTTCCTTTCGCAATTTCAGGAACGGACCGGCCTCTAACTCTGCATCCTCTAAGCAAGAGGGTAATGCTTCCCAAACCAAACCAGCCTGGAAACCGATGCAAGGCTGGAACAAGGGTAAGCAGGCCAAGAACCCTGCTGCTGCTAACAAAACAGCATGAAGGAGTAGCCCCCGATCCGGGACCGGATCTAGTAGGGGGCAGACTCTCTCTCTTTGCTCAGGCTTGGGCAAGAGATGTTCAGGATCCCTTAACACTAGAAATAGTTTCTCAGGCTTATCTTCTGGAATTCAAGGAACTACCCCCAAGGGGAAGGTTCCACATGTCTCACTTATCCTCAAACCAAATAAAGAGACAGGCATTCTTACATTACATTGTTCTGCGGAACAAGGAATGGGATTTTACTCAAATCTGTTTGTAGTTCCCAAGAAAGAGGGAACTTTCAGACCAATTCTGGATTTAAAGATCCTAAACAAATTTCTCAGAGTACCATCGTTCAAAATGGAAACCATTCGAACGATTCTACCTACAATCCAGGAAGGTAAATTTATGACTACCGTGGATCTAAAGGATGCGTATCTTCATATTCCTATCCACAAAGAACATCATCAGTTCCTAAGGTTCGCCTTTCTGGACCAACATTACCAGTTTGTGGCCCTCCCATTCGGGTTAGCCACTGCTCCAAGGATTTTCACAAAGGTACTCGGGTCCCTTCTAGTGGTTCTGAGACCAAGGGGCATTGCAGTAGTACCGTACTTGGACGACATTCTAATACAAGCGTCGTCTCTTTCAAAGGCAAAGGCTCACACAGACATCGTTCTGGCCTTTCTCAGATCTCACGGATGGAAGGTGAACATAGAAAAAAGTTCCCTGTCTCCGTCGACAAGAGTTCCCTTCTTGGGAACAATAATAGATTCTTTAGAAATTAGGATTTTCCTGACAGAAGTCAGAAAGTCAAAACTTCTAAACGCTTGTCAAGTTCTTCATTCTATTCCTCGTCCTTCCGTAGCTCAGTGCATGGAAGTAGTAGGGTTGATGGTTGCAGCAATGGACATAGTTCCTTTTGCGCGAATTCATCTAAGACCATTACAACTGTGCATGCTGAAACAGTGGAATGGGGATTATACAGACTTGTCTCCAGTGATTCAAGTAGATCAGAAGACCAGAGACTCACTCCGTTGGTGGCTAACCTCGACCACCTGTCCCAGGGAATGAGCTTTCGCAGACCAGAGTGGGTCATCGTCACGACCGACGCCAGTCTAGTGGGCTGGGGCGCGGTCTGGGAATCCCTGAAAGCTCAGGGACTTTGGTCTCGGGAAGAGTCTCTCCTCCCGATAAACATTCTGGAACTAAGAGCGATATTCAATGCTCTCAGGGCTTGGCCTCAACTAGCAAAGGCCAGATTCATAAGATTCCAATCAGACAACATGACGACTGTTGCTTATATCAATCATCAGGGGGGAACAAGG
Organism: Bombina bombina; assembly: GCF_027579735.1. Lineage (NCBI taxonomy): Eukaryota > Metazoa > Chordata > Amphibia > Anura > Bombinatoridae > Bombina > Bombina bombina. The sequence continues at coordinate 1,007,232,470 of NC_069503.1, forward strand.
AGTTCCCTGGCGATGAGAGAAGTGACCAAAATAATAGAATGGGCAGAGGATCACTCCTGCCACCTATCTGCGATCCACATCCCAGGAGTGGAAAACTGGGAGGCGGATTATCTGAGTCGTCAGACATTCCATCCGGGGGAGTGGGAACTTCATCCGGAGATCTTTGCCCAATTAACTCAATTATGGGGCATTCCAGACATGGATCTGATGGCGTCTCGTCAGAACTTCAAGGTTCCTTGCTACGGGTCCAGATCCAGGGATCCCAAGGCGACTCTAGTAGATGCACTAGTAGCGCCTTGGTCCTTCAACCTAGCTTATGTGTTTCCACCGTTTCCTCTCATTCCCAGGCTGGTAGCCAGGATCAAGCAGGAGAGGGCCTCGGTGATCTTGATAGCTCCTGCGTGGCCACGCAGGACTTGGTATGCAGACCTGGTGAATATGTCATCGGCTCCACCATGGAAGCTACCTTTGAGACAGGACCTTCTTGTACAGGGTCCATTCGAACATCCAAATCTGGTCTCCCTCCAGCTGACGGCTTGGAAATTGAACGCTTGATTCTATCAAAGCGTGGGTTTTCAGATTCTGTGATAGATACTCTGGTTCAAGCCAGAAAACCGGTAACTAGAAAAATTTACCATAAAATATGGAAAAGATATATCTGCTGGTGTGAATCCAAGGGATTCCCATGGAATAAGATCAAAATTCCTAAGATCCTTTCCTTTCTACAAGAAGGTTTGGATAAAGGATTATCAGCGAGTTCTCTAAAGGGACAGATTTCTGCTTTATCTGTCTTACTACACAAACGACTGGCAGCTGTGCCAGATGTTCAAGCATTTGTTCAGGCTCTGGTTAGGATCAAGCCTGTTTACAGACCTTTGACTCCTCCCTGGAGTTTAAATCTAGTTCTTTCAGTTCTCCAAGGGGTTCTGTTTGAACCTTTACATTCCATAGATATTAAAGGGACACTGTACCCAAAAATTTTCTTTTGTGATTCAGATAGAGCATGCAATTTTAAGCAACTTTCTAATTTATTCCTATTATCAATTTTTCTTTGTTCTCTTGCTATCTTTATATGAAAAAGAAGGCATCTAAGCTTTTTTCTTGGTTCAGCACTCTGGACAGCAGTTTTTGATTGGTGGATGAATTTATCCACCAATCAGCAAGGACAACCTAGGTTGTTCACCAAAAATGGGCCGGCATCTAAACTTACATTCTTGCATTTCAAATAAAGATACCAAGAGAATAAAGAACATTTGATAATAGGAGTAAATTAGAAAGTTGCTTAAAATTGCATGCTCTATCTGATTCAGGAAAGAAAATTTTTGGGTACAGTGTCCCTTTAAGTTGTTATCTTGGAAAGTTTTGTTCTTGGTTGCTATTTCTTCTGCTAGAAGAGTTTCTGAGCTATCTGCTCTGCAGTGTACTCCGCCCTATCTGGTGTTCCATTCAGATAAGGTTGTTTTGCGTACTAAGCCTGGTTTTCTTTCAAAGGTTGTTTCCAACAAAAATATTAACCAGGAGATAGTTGTACCTTCTTTGTGTCCGAATCCAGTTTCAAAGAAGGAACGTTTGTTACACAATTTAGACGTAGTCCGTGCTCTAAAATTCTATTTAGAAGCTACAAAAGAGTTCAGACAAACATCTTCTCTGTTTGTCGTCTATTCTGGTAAAAGGAGAGGTCAAAAAGTGACTTCTACCTCTCTTTCCTTTTGGCTTAAAAGCATCATCCGATTGGCTTACGAGACTGCCGGACGGCAGCCTCCTGAAAGAATCACAGCTCACTCTACTAGGGCTGTGGCTTCCACATGGGCCTTCAAGAACGAGGCTTCTGTTGATCAGATATGTAAGGCAGCGACTTGGTCTTCACTGCACACTTTTGCCAAATTTTACAAATTTGATACTTTTGCTTCTTCGGAGGCTATTTTTGGGAGAAAGGTTTTGCAAGCCCGTGGTGCCTTCTGTTTAGGTAACCTGATTTGCTCCCTCCCTTCATCCGTGTCCTAAAGCTTTGGTATTGGTTCCCACAAGTAAGGATGACGCCGTGGACCGGACACACCAATGTTGGAGAAAACAGAATTTATGCTTACCTGATAAATTACTTTCTCCAACGGTGTGTCCGGTCCACGTCCTGCCCTGGTTTTTTAATCAGGTTTGATGAATTATTTTCTCTTACTACAGTCACCACGGCACCCTATGGTTTCTCCTGTTTTTTCCTCCTGTCCGTCGGTCGAATGACTGGGGTGGGCAGAGCCTAGGAGGGACTATATGGCCAGCTTTTGCTGGGACTCTTTGCCATTTCCTGTTGGGGAAGAGATATTCCCACAAGTAAGGATGACGCCGTGGACCGGACACACCGTTGGAGAAAGTAATTTATCAGGTAAGCATAAATTCTGTTTTTTCTCTGACATGGTGGCTACACCACCAATATCTTCAAGGGGCTTCCTTTGTTCGTCCTACCTGGTCTGTGATCACAACAGATGCAAGTCTTACAGGTTGGGGAGTAGTATGGGGGTCCCTGACTGCACAAGGAGTCTGGAATGCTCAGGAAACAAAAATTCTGATCAATATCTTTGCTCTTTACAAAGCTCTTCAAGCTTGGCCTCTTTTAAAGAACGAACCTTATCTTCGTTTTCAGACAGACAATATCACAACAGTGGCATATGTCAATCATCAATGGGGAACTCAAAGTTACCTAGCCATGAAAGAAGTATTTTGGATATTCCTGTCTCATCACTGTGATTCACATCCCAGGTGTGGACAACTGAGAGGCAGATTATCTCAGCCGTCAGTCACTACACCCGGGAGAATGGTCTCTCCACCAGAATGTATTCTTACAAATTGTTAAAATCTGGGGTCTTCCTCAGATAGATCTCATGGCCTCTTGTTTGAACAAGAAACTTCCCAGATACCTTGCAAGGTCACAGGATCCTCAGGCAGAAATGACGGATGCTCTAGCAGTTCCTTGGTCATTCCAATATGCTTATATATATCCTTCAATAGTTCTGCTGTCCAGAGTGATTTCAAAAATCAAGATGGAACAATCATCTGTACTTCTGATAGCCCCCGTGTGGCCTCTCAGGATCTGGTATGCATATCTAGTTTGGATGTCCAGCTACCCGCCATGGCATCTTTCTCTAAGACCAGACCTACTGTCTCAAGGTCCCTTGTTTCATCCAGACATAAAATCTCTGAAGTTAATGGCGTGTAGATTGAATGCCTAGTTCTCAGTCACAGAGGTTTTTCAGACTCTTTAATTAATACTATGATTCAAGCAAGAAAACCTGTTTCCAGGAAAATGTATTATAAGGTTTGGAAAACTTATATTTCCTGGTGTTCCACTCATAATTTTTCTTGGCATACATTTAGAATTCCTAGAATTTTTCAGTTTCTTCAAGATGGTTTAGATAAGGACTTAGCTGTCAGTACTTTGAAAGGACATGTTTCTGTCCTTTCTGTTATGTTTCCCCCGAAAGATTGCTCATCTTCCAGATAATCATTGTTTAGTTCAGGCTTTGTCTAGTATAAAACCTATAATTAAATCTATTTCTCCTCCATGGAGTCTCAATCTAGTGTTACAGTCTTTACAGGCTCCTCCTTTTGAGCCTCTGGGGCATATTTATCAAGCTCCGTACGGACAGCCTGATAAAACAGCACACTCGCTGAAAAACGTGTTGCTGTGTTCTATTGTATTTTAATTGTTTTTAAATAAAGTACCATCTTTTATCCACACCTTGCTCGAGTTTTTTGGACACTAGAATTGGTATTTAAAGTACTTGAGCACTATCTGTAGGTGATTCCTATAGTGAACCCGGGCTTCCTATCCTGGGTCTGATGACGTCTTTGGAGGACGTGTTCCTGTTCAGTTTCTTGCCAGTGGATTGAGTCAGCCAAGCGCCTCTGAAGCCTCGGTCCGCTGATTATTGCACTAGATGTGCATCTGGGCTTGAGAGTAAATTTGGATACTTGTACTTGCTCTTCTTGCCAGCATTTACGTTATTACACCATTAGGCACCTCTTTATCTTCCCTTCATCCAGGATTTGGCTTGTTTCTTGGAAAGTCTTGTTTCTTTTAGCTATTCTTCTGCTAGAAAAGTTTCTGAATTATCTGCCCTCTCTTGTGAGTCTCCTTATCTGATTTTCATCAAGATAAAGCAGTTTTGCAGACTACTTAAAACATTTTTTTCCAAAGGTTCTTAATTATAACAACATTACCAGGGAAATTGTTGTTCCTTCCTTGAGTCCTAATCCTAGGAATGATGCTGAAAGACTTTAAACTCTTTAGATGTTGTTAGAGCTTTGAAATATTATGTTGATGCCACTAAAGATTTCAGAAAGACTTAAAGCTTAATTTATTTTTTCTGGTTCACAAAAGGTTCAGAAAGCTTCTGCTATTTCCTTAGCCTCTTGCTTAAAACTTCTGATTCACAAACCTCATTTGAAAGCAGGTTAGTCTCCGCCTCAAAGAATTACAGCTCAATCTACAAGATCAGTTGCCACATCTTGGGCTTTCAAGAATGAGGTTTCAGTTGATCAAATCTGCAAAGCAGCAACTTGATCTTCTTTGCATACTTTTACCAAATTTTACCATTTTGGTGTTTTTGCCTCTTCAGAAGCAGATTTTGGTAGAAAGGTTCTTCAGGCAGTGGTCACTCTTTGATTCTATTGCCTATAATGTTTTTGAGTTTTTTAGTTATTAAAAGACTTTAATTTTGTAACTTTTGTTTAATTTGAAAGGTTCCCTAATTTTAGAGAATCTTATCTATGTACATCCTAAACAACTGACTGTCCTTATAGTTATGCTTATTGCATTTTGGACCTTTGATTGCATACGATCTCATTGAAACTGTTGTCATTTTAACATGTTTATTCTACAATAAAAATATTAAAAAAATTACTTTAATTTTGAATTTAATTTCTCAGCAAAAAAGCTGTTTAGGTTTTATCCCTCTCTTTATTTTTGTTACTCGTGGACTTCAACATCTTGGGTATTATATCCCGTGTGTAACAAATCGTGGACTCTTGCCACCTATATGAAAGAAAACATAATTTATGTAAGAACATACCTGATAAATTAATTTCTTTCATGATGGCATGTTCCTTTTTTACACCTCATTTCTTGGCTATACGTTAAACTGATATACAAGTGAGGTGGGTGGGGTATTTATAGGCTTTGAGGTTTGGGAAACTTTGCCTCCTCCTGGTAGGAATGCATATCCCATGGGTAACAAATCGTGGACTCTCGCCACCATGAAAGAAAGAAATTTATCAGGTAAGTTCTTACTTAAATTTGTTATTTTCTAAAAATGTTCAGTGGCACAGGGCCATATTTAGGGAAGGGTGTAGGGTACCTTGATTGCCCACTCAACAGAAGTCCCCAAAGCACACATTATTAGTTCAAGGAACAGTTTATTGGAAAATAGTTTTCCTCTTAATGCGTTTCTTGTTATACCAACTGCATAGTTACAATATATGAGAAATTGTTCAGTTTTTTTTTTTGTATATGAAATAAATTTCTGCTAATTGAACGACAGAAAGTTAGACACCAATGAAGTATATTTATATTAATATGTAAGTGACATAATTAGAAACAGCATACACATAGCAAACAAACACACTCTACCATCAATTCAAGCACATTAATATTCAGATATAGTGGGTAAAAATGGCTATTTCAAATGAGAAAATAAAGGTGAAGGAGCTATGTTTAACAATTTAATACACTCCAGCAGGTAAAATGAATAATTGGGAACACATTAGAGGGGAAAAAATATTAGAGTACATTGTCCCTTTCAGCTTTTGCTAGGGCCACAACAACTGCTTTTACATTTCTGAAAACTTTGTAGAAATACAGTAGTGAAAAATTCTCTCATTCTCTTTATTGAACGTTTATGTGGTATCTTTAAATTATAAGTCAAATGAACTGCCTAAGTGTTAGTTAATAAGCATGATAAAATGAATCCTATTGTAATGTCTCCTGTACTAACAATCAAACCATTATTTTTATTTTTTAAGGAGGATGAAGATGAGAAAACGAACAAATATTCAGAAGCCACAAATTCTAATAATCTAGGCCCCTCTAATGGACATGAAAATGTGACTTTGTCGACCACATCAAGAACTCCACTTACAAAACCAACCAATGCATATGAGTTCAGCCAGTTAATAAATAGGATAAGAGCAGACCAGGATCTGGCTACTTGTGCTGAGCTTTTAGCCATCACTGACCCAAAAGACTTGCCAGCGTTTCTGAGCAACAAGTTAGAAGGAGACATTCTTCTGCTGATTGTACGGTCATTAAAACACAGCTTTCTTGATAAAGATCCACTACTGTCATACAGACACCTCTCGTACCTGAGCAAAGCAGAACGTTTTAAGGTACGTTCATGTTAATGATGAGCTTGTTTGTTGAAGTATAGAGCTATAGTATGTGCGTTCACGGCATTATCAGCTGCCATATTGATTACCAATAATAAGATTCTTCTTTTTTTCTTTTTTTTTAAATGAGTGATATGAGAATATAAATAAATATATACAAGTACAGGTATACCCCGCTCATACAGCGGGTTAGGGACCGGAGCCCCGCTGTAAAGTGAAAACCGCCTTAAAGTGGAACAAGGCAGTTTTAGCTTTCTTTTCACTTGCCAGTGTGTTTAAAAACTTAAAAACATGTTTTAACTAATTTATATTAGGTGTACAATAGCGCTAAGTTTAGTTTCAATAAATACTGTACCTGTAAAATAGTGACAATCACTGTAGTACAATTTGCCAGAGTATAACATTGAGACACAGATTGCACTGTAATGCTGTAAACAGAGTGAACTAAGCATAATAAAATGGTGCCAGTCACTTTTCTTGCAATCTCACGAAGATTACAGCACTGTTTTAAAATCCTTGGAGGTTGAACTTCAGCTCCACAAAGCGCTGTATTAGTGAAGCGCTGTAAAGTGAGGTATACCTGTATACAAAAAAGCATATTTAGAGCTTATAGATTCACTTGTGCAGTCTGATATAAAGTTACTAACTTTACTTTTTTTTTTGTCCTAGTCCAATTTTTTTTATTTTTAAAGAGTTACCTTTAGCAATATAATGAAAAGTGTGTGAGGGAGAAACACATATATCCTTTAATAACATTAGGAATGATTATAGAAGATGGTAATTACAATAATGATATTTTAAAATAATTGTTCTGCACAAAAGGTTTTTAAACGTCAAACTTTCTGATGTTTAACAAATCATTTATTAACAACTTTAAAAAAAAAATTTTTTTTTAAAAACCCACATTATTTTCCTGGTGGGATTTCTTAATTAAATCTTAGTAATTGTTATAAGTATAACATTAAAAAACCAGAACATTTTAGTCTTTTGTTTTTGATTTAGTCATTCACTATTGAAGCCTTGTATTCCTTATAATAACATACAGTTTGCTTATTACTGACGCCCACACTGTTGCATGTTGGGTTTTTGCAGTTGTAGCTGATAAGTTTCACATAAATATCTGTGTTCCAGGTGGTTCTTATGCTTCTCAGCAATAATGAGAAAATTGAAATTCGGAGTATTTTTGAGTCTCTCTCTGAAAAACAAATTGACGGCCTTGACTCGGACGACATATGGAACCTGGCAAAGGATTATGAACTTTAAAATGAACATATATTGCACAGCTTCCTTGATGAGCTCAGGGAAGATTAAACTATGCAGTTTTGAATAGATGAGTCCTGAGTTTAAAATAATAAGCATGAATGTTTAAATGTTATTTAAATGTAGAGGTTTTATATTAAATGTAAATCATATTCAAGTGTTTCTTTACCATCAAAAACAGTTGTTTACAGTTTTTGTTATTTGTTCTTTTTTTTTTTTTTTTTTTTTGGTGAAAGTTCATGTGCAGAATAAACACACTTTTTCTTGTTAGTCTTTTTGAGGCTTAATACTGTATTGACCCTATTAGCCAGTCAACAATGAACATCTAGGTATAAAACATATTTTCTCTTAGGTATAATTTATGATTCAACCCCTCTCATCTTCAACTCTTTTTCATGCAAACCTATTTGAATGCATGTTGCTGCTGTTTCATATGTATAATAGATTTTTTTCGAGTACAGTGACAGTGTCCATTAAAGGTAACTAAACTATCTGTTAAATATTTATCTTCTAATGCCAAATATGCGTTTCGAATTATTCTGTGAATTCAAGACATAACACTCTATAACCACAAGCAGCACAATCATTTTTTATTATATATTTATATAGACCATTTTCAGATATAAATGTTAAAAAAAGACTAAAGGAAATAACTTGTGTACACTTCTTGTGTCAATCTCGGAAGATAGAGAGCTGCTGATTGGTGCTCATGAACTGCACATGCTTGCCTATAACGCAAGTGCATGCATGATGTGTATGCTATACCAGGGTCAACAAATCTTTTCAAAATTTAGGAGCCAGACAGTGATATTTGTACATGGAGAATAACCCAAAAATTACAAGCCAGGGGTAACATTCTAGGAGACAGTTGCTCCCTAGCTCCTGGGTTTGTAGAGCCCTGTGTTTAATCAGTGACGGCATACACAATAGCTGTATAAAACCTGCCAACCTTAATGTTAAACAATTTATTTAAAAGTTTGTTAAACATTCGATACTATGATTATAAAGCCCTATCATACTGGATTACCTCGAGCTGCCATGTACTAAGAATTTAGTTAGTTTGAAATAATCCTCGAGAAGCACAGTTGCGTTCTATTATATCTCCATTAATTACAATTCACAGTGGTATACAGATATGATGATGGGCTCAGCTTCTGAAAGATTTTAAAGTGACAGTAAACTGTAATATTAAATGAAATCATTACCTTTCCAAAATTACAGTGATGTATGATATTAGCAGCTAACTGCACAAGTCTATGCCGCTATAGAAATGCGTAGGGAGGGTGGTGCACTTGCTATTGGCTGTACCACCTGCCTGTCATTTGCACACACAAAAAAAAGATTTAGCAGAGAGGTGGCTTGGGTGTGAGTAAACCATGGGATTAACAACGTTTTTATTATGCAAAACACTGTATTTTGAGAGGTTACCTAGATTAATAATTTTATTTAATGCAATGAAAACAATTTATTACAGTTTATTAAGGACAAAGCAATTAACACTAAACTGTGGTTATACTGATGTATATACGCCACAGTTTGAAAGACCCAGTGAGTTCATAGGCTGTAAACATTTAGCCTATGGATTAATATATTAGTTACAACACTGGTGCCCAGCTAATGAAAAATAGGTAATTCTATAACATTTGTAAACTTGCAACTGGTTATTTATTTCTTTGTCTTTTCTTAGCATATTAAAAATATTTTTACATCTTTGCACAGTTCCAAACTGTCATAACTTTTCTGTCCTTTTTTTAATGTTTCTTTGTGGTCCTGTACCTAGCATGGAACTTTGCCATATTTTTTTTACAATTGCTTTTCCACCTTCAAGCTGGTTGGATAAATAAGTTTTCTGCTGTAAAGCAATAACTTAAGGTGTTCTGCTTACAGAATCGTAGTCAGTTTCCCAAGATTTGGCTGCAGTCCACAACTATTTTTATGACAAGTCTGAAAGCAGAACACTATTCTGTTTTTATTAAAATTATAAAATAGACAATTGTGAACAGCAAAACAGACAAAAACATGGGGGGGGGATTTATATAAAGGTGAAGGATTAATAAGACAAATATTAAGGCTGTGATAGATTCCATTTCTCCAAAAATAAATGTTAAACATTTAATAATGGTGTCGGATACAGAAACATCATATCTAACTTTTTTTTTTTTTAATGACAGTTCTATGTTATAGAACATTTAGTTGAAAATCCAGTGAGTGCACTTAAATTGGTGTTTTCGATCTTTTGTAGCACCCTGGTTGCTGTTATGAGAACAGTGAGCATATTATTTGGCATCTATCTATCCATCTACCTACCTACTAACTATCCATCTACTTACCTATCTATCCATCTACCTACCTATCATTTATCTATCTATAATCTACCTACCTATCATCTATCTATCCATCTACCTACCTATCCATCTACCTACCTATTATCTATCTATCCATCTACTTATCTATACATCTACCTATCTATCCATTCATCTACCTATCTGTCCATCCATCTACCTATCTATCCATCTACCTGCCTGTCATCTATCCATCTACCTGTCTATCATCTATCTATCCATGTACTTACCTATCCATCTACCTACCATCTATCTATCCATCTACCTATCTATCCATTTACCTACCTATAATCTATCCATCTACCTACCCATCATCTATCTATCCATCTATCTATCTAATGTATGAATATAGACATCCTGACATTTTCTGACTGTAGACATTGATTTACTGTGAGCAGGATTAGTATATACATTGACTGGTGCACTCCATTCCATGGAAGCCTCAAGAGCAACTGTAATCTTGAAAAGGCTTCACAAGTACATATTAACCTTTAATATTTCATGCAACAAGTATACATTCCTTGCACAGATAAAAACTGCACTTGTTTTATAGCACTGGCATATCATTCTGTTAGTAAATAATGTTTTATGTTTCTGGGGCTCCACATGCTGTTGTCTTGATCTTATTTAAATGACTTATGTCTGTTTTCCTTTCCATTTTTTTGCTCTTGTAAATATATATTTCAATACAAAAAGATTTCTTTATATTTTAAAGGAATATTATGAAATAAAAAGGATTTCCTAAATGTACAAATTGTTTGTTTTATGCTTATAGAGACATTTTTATTTTACATTGTATTATTTCTTACCAGTAAAAAGATACATTTCTCATTTGTATTCTTTTGTCTTTGTATTTCTCATTGCAAAACACAGAATAAATTGTTTAAGGTCTAAATTTATATTTTGTAACATTTACTACATTTAAAAGGACATAAATCATGAAAGAAACATTTTGTGTCCCTTTTAAGCTTGGTTCACATCTTGTCAATTGTAAATGTGATAGTCAACAATATTCCAGCAAACTACCACCACACATGGGTAATCTGTCAATTTATACAGGGAGTGCAGAATTATTAGGCAAGTTGTATTTTTGAGGATTAATTTTATTATTGAACAACAACCATGTTCTCAATGAACCCAAAAAACTCATTAATATCAAAGCTGAATAGTTTTGGAAGTAGTTTTTAGTTTGTTTTTAGTTATAGCTATTTTAGGGGGATATCTGTGTGTGCAGGTGACTATTACTGTGCATAATTATTAGGCAACTTAACAAAAAACAAATATATACCCATTTCAATTATTTTTTTTTACCAGTGAAACCAATATAACATCTCAACATTCACAAATATACATTTCTGACATTCAAAAACAAAACAAAAACAAATCAGTGACCAATATAGCCACCTTTCTTTGCAAGGACACTCAAAAGCCTGCCATCCATGGATTCTGTCAGTGTTTTGATCTATTCACCATCAACATTGCGTGCAGCAGCAACCACAGCCTCCCAGACACTGTTCAGAGAGGTGTACTGTTTTCCCTCCTTGTAAATCTCACATTTGATGATGGACCACAGGTTCTCAATGGGGTTCAGATCAGGTGAACAAGGAGGCCATGTAATTAGATTTTCTTCTTTTATACCCTTTCTTGCCAGCCACGCTGTGGAGTACTTGGACGCGTGTGATGGAGCATTGTCCTGCATGAAAATCATGTTTTTCTTGAAGGATGCAGACTTCTTCCTGTACCACTGCTTGAAGAAGGTGTCTTCCAGAAACTGGCAGTAGGACTGGGAGTTGAGCTTGACTCCATCCTCAACCCGAAAAGGCCCCACAAGCTCATCTTTGATGATACCAGCCCAAACCAGTACTCCACCTCCACCTTGCTGGCGTCTGAGTCGGACTGGAGCTCTCTGCCCTTTACCCATCCATCTGGCCCATCAAGACTCACTCTCATTTCATCAGTCCATAAAACCTTAGAAAAATCAGTCTTGAGATATTTCTTGGCCCAGTCTTGACGTTTCAGCATGTGTGTCTTGTTCAGTGGTGGTCGTCTTTCAGCCTTTCTTACCTTGGCCATGTCTCTGAGTATTGCACACCTTGTGCTTTTGGGCACTCCAGTGATGTTGCAGCTCTGAAATATGGCCAAACTGGTGGCATCTTGGCAGCTGCACGCTTGACTTTTCTCAGTTCATGGGCAGTTATTTTGCGCCTTGGTTTTTCCACACGCTTCTTGCGACCCTGTTGACTATTTTGAATGAAACGCTTGATTGTTCGATGATCACGCTTCAGAAGCTTTGCAATTTTAAGAGTGCTGCATCTCTCTGCAAGATATCTCACTATTTTTGACTTTTCTAAGCCTGTCAAGTCCTTCTTTTGACCCATGTTGCCAAAGGAAAGGAAGTTGCCTAATAATTATGCACACCTGATATAGGGTGTTGATGTCATTAGACGACACCCCTTCTCATTACAGAGATGCACATCACCTAATATGCTTAATTGGTAGTAGGCTTTCAAGCCTATACAGCTTGGAGTAAGACAACATGCATAAAGAGGATGATGTGGTCAAAATACTCATTTGCCTAATAATTCTGCACTCCCTGTATTATGACCCCATAAATGTAACTAAAAAACCTTTAGTGAAAGCTAAGAAACTTAAATTTACTAAAATTTGAGAGGTGCTGTGAGGTTTACACTTTAGGTGTTGATAAAACGTCCTTCCTCAAATTATTCTTTAACCTATTACCCTCCATCTTAAAGAGATGGTCAACTATATCACTATTGCAGCACACTAATCGATAAATAATCACAAAGTAAACCGCATTACCATTTGAAATCTAAGTACTTGCAAGTTTTTAATATCTTATATTTAATATCCTGTAAATCAAGATCCTTCCCTCCGCCCCCTCAATAGCTGTGTTCTTTATTCTACCCTCTCGCTCTACACATATTGCCAGACGTGTGTTTGCTTGCATGTATGGATTCACATTGAAAATAGTGAGCCATATGGCTAAGCGTCTGATTGGATGCCAAACAAACTTCAATGGAAAAAAATAAATAAAAAGTGTGAGACAAGGGGGGGACAGTATTACAAGAATATATTGTAGCCACATTAACACTTACAGGTACTTCTTCAATACTTTAAAATCTATTAGACTAATATCTGTATGTACTTCATGTTAGGACAATAGATTTATTTCAAGTTTACCATTATTTTAAATGGACATTAAACTGCTCACCATGCTATTGTTTTTCTTCTTTACCTGCAGCTCTATTTAAAGCCATTCTCTTTAACCCATTACAGAAGTCAGTAGGTAAAGATCTGCACCTTTACACTGCGCACCTCCATCTTGGTACTTGCATATTGTCGCATCCTATGACAGAAGCAGTGCACTTAGATCAGTAGTGTTGCTGATTTTCAGGCAGCTGTACCTCACACAATAGAATGCAGAAGAGAACATTTTTGCAGTTTTTTACTTTTAAAACTTACATAACAAATTTTAAAATATCATATCTGGAATGATATAGAGAAATGCAGCCACTGCAAAAATGTACAGCTCCTGCTCTGTATTGTGCACGCTAAACAGAAGTGCTCTGGAAGTGCGTGATATCACTGATTTGTGAAAGTGTTCTACTTCTGTCACAGGGGGTACAAAGATGCTTAAAATCCAAGATGGAGCTGGTTCCTGTGGAGGAGGAGCAAGCAGGTGTTCCTGAGCTCCCTGTTCCAGCCCTACAGCTCTTGGCGGTTCTATTCGCGCCATACCCTAATTCTAGTGGTAGCTACTGGGATAGCTTGAGACATCGCTACCTGGAACCACAACAGCGCAAAAATTCCACCTCGCTGTTACAACAAAACAAGCCAAGTGAAACGCAAAGAAACAAAGTGTAATCTAACTAAAAAGCTGCCTTTGAATTCAACACTTGTTGCAAAGTGCAAGATTATTTGTACACACCTGTTCATACATTGGCCAGGAAAGCTGAGAGACCCCCTGGATATCCCCAAGAATCTCCCACTCTCCCCCCGACAGTGACAATCTCTCACTTACAGGTCCCACTGAAGTCGGCTCATATGAGAACTTTACCACCGCGGTATGTATAATACCTCCCACCGCTGAACACCTATGCCAATACCCCCGGGACTGTACCTGCTCTACATACGCCGCTCACTCTTTCCTCCTGCAGTTCCTGAGCGTGCAGTGGCGAAAACAGGACTCACTGTGGCGGAAGACCAGGTGTATCTACCCTAAAGTTGCTTTCACCGCCTGCTGCCATTGATTTCCGGCAACTGCCCTCAGACCTGCTCCCCGTGCATGGCCCGAGACCGCTCTCTCCTCCTGAAAGAAGGACTCCGTGAACCTTGGCCGCGGCATCAGCTGAACCACCCCTCTCCCACTGGTGCTGCGCGAGAGGGGTTGGAGTTGGAGCTTTCTTAGCGGAGCAGTTCTAACTGAGGAAGATCCCTGCGCGGGATAAGTCTCCACTAGTCATTCATCTCCCTCCTCTCCCACCGATGCTGCGTGAGGGAGGGAGAGACTGTTAAGGAGCTGTGTCGGAGGCCTCGCACAGTAAGGGATAATCAGCAAGAAGCAAGGATCGCTGTGGAGAGCCGACGCTGTGCACTTGTGAGGAGGAGAAAAGAGGACAAAAACTGGTTCATTACCGGACAGGCAGTGGACAAGGAGAGGTGAGTTTAAACGGCGTTCAGTCGTATAGGTGGCAAGGGGGAGTAGTGGGAGCAATACTCTGAAAAAGGAGAGAGAAGGAAAGAGGAAAATACTGCCAAGGGGAACACAAGGGAGGAACAGAAGTGGTTGGCAGCACACGGCAACTATAATAAAGACACAAAGTTAAAAGGAAAAATATAAACTGCAAACATTTAGGCTAACTTTAAAGAGCACAAAGAACTGGATAATATATGTACTTTTTTTTAGTTGTTGTTCTCTTGGGTTTTTTTTTTTTTTGGTTCAAAGGAACTCTTCTCTTGCAACACTGTATCCCATAAGAGCTTTATATTGCTCCCACAGGTATCAGTGTTGAGTTGATTCATTCTCTTGCTGCCAAGAAAACCTCTTTTTTTCTCTTCTTCCCCTTACTAGGCACACAGTTTTTTAAAAAAAAAAAAGAAAGAAGGGAGGAGAAGAGGAGAAAGCAAAGGGGAGAGAGAGAAATCATCAGAGCATACTAAAATACTGACAGATGATGTCTCTCCTTTTTTTTTTCTTCTTTTTTTTCATATTTTTGGAATGTTTAAATTAGTTTAGGATAACTATTCTCTTTATAGCTTAGAGTTTTTGAAAACCACATGTATAGCCAAGAACTGTGCATATTTTTGCTGTTAAAATATCTCTCCTAATTAACTTTAATAGTGTGCTTTTTACTCTATGCCTACTGAAGAGCGTTGAAAGTTAAATTACGGATTATTCGCTTGTCTATGTTGTTTTAACAAAAACTTTTCCTCCTTGTAGGATATCTGTTAGGATTCTTTGCAGGATTTAAGTCATTTTGCTCACTAGATTGAGAACAAGGAGAAAAGAGGGAATAAAAAAGAAAAGGCATTAGGGGAAAACATTGTTTTAGGTTGAAACACCTGTTTCTCTATGATTCATCTGAGATGGCTCATTTTTTATAAATGTCGAATTAAGCCCTTAAATCCCCTTATCTGACTCGAAATACAACTCTGAGTGAATAACAGTCAAAAAAATTGTTCTATAAACCTCATTACACAAGAGGGTGCTATCCCTTTTTTCAGGAGAAGCCCTAAGTTGGATAATTTAAAGGCCCTAATCGGTATCAGTAAAATACAAAACCCAAGGGTCCTCATTGACTAGCGAGTTAAAAATCTATATGTCTAGCTGAGCAGAACTAATAAAGTTTGCTCAAGATTCAATTATAATTATAATTCATTTATTTTATTTATTTTTTCTTCTCAAATAGTGCCTATATCTCTGCCTCTTAGTGAACTCTTTAACACCTCAAAGCTCCCATAGTTGTTGTTATTGTTTTCTGCTAATCTCCTTCGCCAACCAACAGGTTAGGGGAGTGAGAAAGGGGGGGGATAGGGGAGAGAAAAGGAAAAGACATTCCTGATTACTTATTTAAAAGAGAAAAAAAAAAACGGCACCTCAGGTAATATTCAAACAACTAATTTCCCTACACGACTGAATAAGAGAACTTATTAAAACTACACTTTTTCCCCCCCCTCACTTCTCTTCCACGGTCCTTCCCCTCCTCCCTTCACTTCTCACAAAATTTGCTGTGAACCGATTCACTAAAGGGGCTAATATCTCCCCTTTCACAATAGTTCTATCTCACATATCCCCACTTTACCTCACACAAAATCTTGTTTTTTTTTGTTGTTTTTTTTTTGTTTTTTTCTCACTATTCACAAACCACTTACTAACCAATCCTGGGAATCACTGATTAATTTAACAGTACATGGACAAGTATATTCACTCTCACTCTAAAACTTCTCCTTCAGTCATGTCAGGGAAACAAAAAGATAAAAGGAATAGAGCAGCACTCGAAACCTCAGTAGGTGCACAATCATCTCCTATTAATCTTCCGGCTATGCCTGACACATTAGATGTTCAAGCACTGGTTATAAGCATTTCAGAAGCCCTAGCCCCAAAATTTGAGACACTAAAAAAAGAGATTAAACAAGACATAGCATCCCTGTCTAGTGAGGTGAAACAATTTGCTCACAGACTCTCTGAGGCCGAGCAAAGGATATCTGATTTGGAGGATCTTAATATAACTTATAAAACTGCTCTTGACTCCACGGAAGCATCTCTTTTAAAAATGCAGAGTAAAATAGGGGACATAGAGGATAGATCCAGAAGAAACAATTTGAGGATTATAGGGGTCCCGGAGGATAAACAGTATGAAGACCTAGATAAGCTGCTCACAGTAACATTACCTCGTCTACTTCAAATTTCAGAATCTCATCCTCAGATTGTCATTGAAAGGGTCCATAGGATAGGATCACTTATTCCCGCTAAAACAAATAGTAGGCCGAGACCAATAATTGCAAAGGTTTTAAATTTCAAACACAAAGTTTTACTGTTACAAGCTTTCCGCAAGCATCAGCCAATCTCCCTCGGCGGAGCTAAAATACTCATGTTTCAGGATTTCTCGGTGGAGACGGCCACAAAAAGGAGGGAGTTTGCCCCGCTTTGCTCCAACTTTATTGAGCAAGGTGTTAGGGCAACTTTACCCAGCAAAGCTGAAACTAGTAATAGACGGCCAAACACACCTTTTTGAGTCGGCACATGAAGCACGAAAATTTTATAATGAAAAATCTCCCTCTGTTTAAAAGTCTAAACAGATGGCAAAATGAAAGTTGATAAGATAGACGCTCAGAATGAGCTAGATTATATACGCTTCCTAGATAGGAATTTGGAGGGAAATGGGATTAAAAACCCTCCATTGGCTTGTTTTTTTCTGGGAGGGGGGGATATTTCCTCTTTTCTTTCTAGGGTTTTTTTTTTTTTTCTCTCTCTTTCTTTCTCTTCCCTCTCCTTCTCCTTTCTTATTTTATTAATATTAAATTACTTCTAATAATAAATTTAAACTAACCTCCTGGAACATAGGAGGCCTTACTTCACCTATTAAACGCAAAACAATATTATCCTATTTGAAAAAAAGTAACACAGATATAGCCTTCCTGCAAGAAACCCATTTAAAACCAGAAGAAGTGCTCAAACTGAAGACTTCATGGGTTAAGGAAGTACTATTCTCCTCATCCTTAAAGGGACACTGAACCCAAATTTTTTCTTTTGTAATTCAGAATGAGCATGCAATTTTAAGCAACTTTCTAATTTACTCCTATTTTCAATTTTTCTTCGTTCTCTTGCTATCATTATTTGAAAAAGAAGACATCTAAGCTTTTTTTTGGTTTCAGTACTCTGGACAGCACTTTTTTATTGGTGGATGAATTTATCCACCAATCAGCAAGGACAACCCAGGTTGTTCACCAAAAATGGGCCGGCATCCAAACTTACATTCTTGCATTTCAAATAAAGATACCAAGAGAATGAAGAAAATTTGATAATAGGAGTAAATTAGAAAGTTGCTTAAAATGTCCTCAATCTGAATCACAAAAGAAAAATGATGGTTACAGTGTCCCTTTAAATAGAAAGAGTGGGGTAGCAATCCTCCTGGGAAAAAAGCTTCCATACGAGATTATACACGTAGTCATAGATCACGAAGGAAGGTACATAATGGCAAAAATTTAAATATTAAAAACACTATATACATTCTGCAATGTCTATGCGCCAAATGTTTTCAGCCTCCCTTTTTGGGATACCCTGCAAAACAGTCTCATGTCATATGTAGAGGGCTATCTAATCCTCGGCGGTGATTTTAATATGGCCCCGAAACATCCTCTAGACAGGCTGAGACAGAATCTCCACACCCTAAAAACTAAGAGAGATAATCTGGAAGCAAAATTATTCGCAAAAATAATACATAATTTAAAGGTCTGCGACATCTGGAGACTTCAAAACCCTGATACTAGAGACTATACATGTCACTCGAGGGCGCATAAATCATTATCCAGAATAGACCTTTTTTTGCTGGACGATAGGCTTTCCAAGTCAAACATTACAGCAGAGATCTCACCAGTTACTATTTCTGATCATGCTCCAATCTCTCTTCATTTTAAAACAAGTCTCATATCTCCCAAGAATATTGGGTTTCGGTTCCCCTACTACCTAGCTGCGGATATTAAATTCAAGAATTGGCTCATAGCCAGATTTCGCGAATACGTGGTATTCAATCGGGAATACACTTCCAAACCTGCTGTATTTTGGGAGACAGCCAAAGCAGTCCTTCGAGGGGATATACTGGCATATAACATTTCAAGGACTAAAAAACTTAAGTTAAGAGAAAAGGAACTTCTAAAAGCAGTGACAAATGCATATAACCAATATATCTTCCAAAGGACCTCTGAGAATTGGGATAAATATACAGCCGCATTAATGGAAAGAGACTCATTTTTACTCTATCAAACATCTCGAAGGGATTTGAAACTGCAGGCGAAACTATATCGCTTCGGGAGTAAAACTGGGAAGTTACTTGCGAACTTGGTCAGGAGGGACAGGGCTTCTCTCATTATAGACTCTATATACTCTAAAGGTAAATCTTTTAATACATCCGAGGAACTACTTAGTGTTTTTACAGACTACTATAAGTCTATTTATTCTTCTAAAACCTCAAACATTGAGGAACGTGAGGAATTCTGGGGAAAAATATCCTTCCCGAAAGCAACTCCTGAGTTACTTGAGGGGCTGTGCGCCCCGATAGCAGAGATAGAAACTGAAGCAGCAATTAAAAAGCTCGCTTTGAACAAAGCTCCCGGACCAGACGCCCTTCCAAATGAATTCTATAAGATTCTAAAATCTGAAATATCAACACATTTAACAGCTCTTTTTAATGACCTATACATAAAGGGCAATATTCCATCATCCGATTTTGTTGCTTCACATACAACCCTTATTATCAAACCAGGCAAAGATCCAACTAAAAAAAGAATCATTCAGACCCATAGCACTCCTCAATACCGATTATAAACTTTTAACAGCAATACTGGCACAGAGGCTTCAAATTCTTCTCCCCACTATAATCCATAAAGATCAAGCTGGCTTTTTGCTTAGGCGTAATTCCTCAGCTAAAATAAGAGAGGTATTTCTTGTAATAGATTACTTCAAGGCAAGAGAAAGGCAGCAGGAGGCGGCGAGAGAGGACACCCCAGACATGGCAATTATTTCAATTGACGCGGAAAAGGCGTTCGACTCGGTACATCATGACCATATTCTATATACTTTAGAACATTTTGGAATTACGGGTCACTTCCTGAGTTTTTTTAATAACTTGTATAAAAACGCCTCCACGAGAATAATAGTAAATGGTCTTCCTACACAGACTATTAAGTTAGAGAGGGGCACGAGGCAGGGGTGTCCTCTCTCCCCGCTCCTGTTTGACTTAGCTATTGAACCCCTCGCGATACAAATCCGGCAACAGCTAGAAGGGATTAAAATTAACAAAAAAACATTACAAATTGCATTATATGCAGATGACGTTTTAATATACATATCTAACACTTCCAGAAATATTCCAAAACTTCTTACAATAATTCATCAGTTTGGCTCATTCTCAGGTTATAGTGTCAACGCCGCAAAATCAGAGTTACTTTGGGTCAAACAGACTAAGGATTCACTATCATCTATTCCTTTTAATATTGTGCAGGATTCATTCAAATACTTAGGTATCTGGATATCATCTAACCCCGACAATTGGTACACTTTGAATATACTTCCTGTTCTTAATAACGTAAAAGAAACTTTAAAAAATTGGCAGAATCTTCCTCTCTCGCTGTCAGGGCGCATAGCCCTATTTAAAATGACTCTTCTCCCTAGAGTTCTTTATGTCCTCCAGAATACCCCTTTGCTTCTCAAACCAAAAGACATTTCATCATTCAACAGGGTGTTGCGATCATTCATTTGGCAGAATAAAAAATCAAGAATCTCGTTAGCTAGACTAGCGTTACCTAGAAATTTAGGGGGACTATCACTCCCTGATCTCCGAACATATAATCAAGTATTCCTGGCACGAATTGTAGCAGATTGGACAACCAATAGTAACTACGTAACAAATGGTGAAGTAGAGAGTAGTATAGTATACCCATTCGCACTGACAGCTCTAATCCATTGCAGTGGTAAAACACTTCCCATTGAATTAAAAAAGATAAGATCCATTTGCAACCCAATATATATGTGGAGGAAGATTTGTTCCTCTCTTTGCACCAGATCTGAGATCTCCAGATATGCCCCAATAATGAATAACTCTCAGTTTACCCCAGGAATGCAGTCAGCTTTATTTTCTAAATGGGCAACCCTGGGCCTGACAAAGGTTGAACAACTCCTTGACTTTGAAAGAAGATGCATAAAGACTTTCAGCTCTCTCAAGGAGGAATTCCATATTCCCAACCAAGACTTCTTTGCCTACCTTCAGGTGAGGCATTTTGCTCTCAAACAGGTGGCTGATTATGGCTGGGACTGGTCACTAGGTGACTTAGAGAACTGGTTAACATTAGTTAAGAATGGAGTCACCTCAATTTCATTCATTTACCAAACTTTGATTTCTTCCAAAGGCCCTGTTACTATGGACAAACTTCATTCTAAATGGGCTCTATTGCTTCGACAGAACTCTTTAGACCCAGCCCTAATTACCTCCTCGATCCATGAAGTCTCCCGTGTCACCCTTTCTGCAACCTGGAGGGAATCACATGTAAGACTTATACATATGACTTACTTTACCCCAGAAAAGGGATCTAAATGTTTAAATACTGGGTTCAATAAATGCCCAAAATGCTTGTTTGCGGCAGCTGGCCTTCTACATATGATATGGGACTGCCCAAAAATCCAAAATTTCTGGCTGAGAATACAATACTGGCTCAATAACATTGTCAAAGTTCCTTCCTTCTCATTTTCTCCCAGGAGGATAGTGTTCCTTGCTGATAACCCAGTCTCAACATACGATAACAATAAAACTACAAGTATGGTCATCCTAGCGGTTAGATATTTGATCTTAAAAAAATGGAAAACAAAAACAATTCCAAGCATAACAGAAGTTAAAAACTGCCTAAAGAAGCAATGTATCATTGAACAAGTTGATACTAATTTGCAAAATGACATAGAAATCAGAAGTTTCTTCTCTAAGTGGTCTCATTTTATTAAAGCTCTTTCCCCCAGCGAGATTGAATATATAATTTACCCTTTCAAAGATACTGAATTAGTTTTGCTAGGAATTTGGTAGACAACACAGCATCCGTTGGGATCTTGATAATGAAGGAGGGGAGAGAGAGGGAAGAGACAATTTTTTTCTTCTTCTTTCCTCTCTTTTTTCTTTTCTTCTTCTACTATTATATAAAGCTATGAAGAAAGCTAAAAGGCAAAAGGGCAGAATGTCTAACCCTCGATTAACAGGGGAAGTTAGCCAGTCAGGTTAATGTCATATAATGGAAAATGGCCTTGCCCCTCTAAATATTTACTTAATTTTTTTTTTTCATATTGTGCCATCTAGGGGCAGATAAGCCCCGGTGGAACTCCTTGCTGTTTCTATTGTATTCTTCGGTTTTTGAATCAGAATACTCATCTGTTTTTGCTGTACTTTATTTCATGAATTGAATGTTTCTTATTTTCTTTATACTGAAAACCCCAAGAATGTGATCTAACATTAGACCTTATTACAACCTCAGTTTGTTATACTGATAACTTTTTAAGTTTTTGTTGGTTAAAATGAAAAAAAATTTATTTAATTTTACTGTTTGTACTTCTGTTTGGTTCATGGTTACCTCCCCACCCTGCGTGATGGGATGAAGGTGCTAATTGTATTACCCTATTTCACTTCTTGGAATAAAAAAAATAAAAAATCCAAGATGGAGGCACACAGTGTGAAGATGCAAAATTTCACTAACAAGTACTTTTGAAGGGTTAAAATTAACAAATAGGGTTTGATTTAACAAGCAGCGGATGCTGCTTTCTACGCCTATCGTTACCGGCTCGCCAGAAATGTTAACTTGTCAGTCACCTTTTAGTTGGCAGATTGCAATCATCCTGATCTGATCCGATTGGCCGCAAATGTGCAGGGGGCGGCATTGCTCAAGCATTTCACAAGAAATGCTTGTGCAACGTTAAATGCCAACAGTGTATGCTGTCGGCATTTAGCGATGTCAGGCGGACATGATTTGCTACAGCAAATCATGTCTGCCCAGCACTTGGTAAATCTACCCCTTAGTCTTAAGAGCTGTGGGCACAAAAATTATAACAATAGTATTGTGAGTGGTAACTATGTTACCGTAATCAGCAGTTTAATGTCTCTTTAAAATTATGACCATTTAAAATGACTGGGTAACCATGGGTAATTCAAAGCAGGCCACAAAATAAGATCTGGGAAAACAGAGCACAGTGGTATTGGTTGAGAAAGGGTTGGCCCAACCTTGTGAGATAAGATCCAGATGAAGGTTGAATGCCAATGAACATAGAGAGAGATAAGTGACTGTTGCAGACTCCATCTGTGACTGCAGCTCTGCCAGGCCTCGTGCCCACCTCCTAGTGACATTACGTCTATGCAAATTTTTTAGATATGATCTTTTCTTTCCTAAGATATGGTGAGTCCACGGGATCATCAATTACTGTTGGGGAATATCACTCCTATCCAGCAGGAGGAGGCAAAGAGCACCATCGCAAAGCTGTTAAAGGGACACTGAACCCAAAATTTTTCTTTCTTGATTCAGATAGAGCATGCAATTTTAAGCAACTTTCCAATTTACTCCTATTATCAAATTTTCTTCATTCTCTTGGTATCATTATTTGAAAAGCAAGAATGTAAGTTTAGATGCCGGCCCATTTTTGGTGAACAACCTGGGTTGTTCTTGCTGATTGGTGAATAAATCCAATAACCAATAAACAAGTGCTGTCCAGGGTTTCTAAACAAAAAAGCTGCTTAGATGCCTTCTTTTTCAAATAAAGATAGCAAGAGAAAGAAGAAAAAATGATAATAGGAGTAAATTAGAAAGTTGCTTAAAATTGCATGCCCTATCTGAATCACAAAATAAAAAATTTGGGTTCAGTGTCCCTTTAAGTATCACTCCCCTTCCCACAATCCCCAGTCATTCTCTTTGCCTTCAGGGCAAGGAGGAAGTGAAGTTTTAGTGTCTGAGAATTTCTCTTCAACCAAGAAGGGTCTAGCTGTACTCCATGTTAGTCTCTTCAGTAGGGCAGTGGTGGCTTTCAAGCAGTTAGGAACTTGTGAGGTGGGCCTCACTGCGTTTTCCTGAAAAATTGCTGCCCTGATATAGAAAGCCAGAGTAGGTTTACTCTGTCCTTATTTCTACAGGTCTCTGTGAGGAGTGGCTTCCTCTCATGCTGGGTAAGATCTCCTCCTGCCGGACAGTGAAGAATGCAGGTAAGTGCCATTTTGGTTTCTTCTGGGGAAGAGCTCTGGCACTGAAAATAGGCTGCATTTAAAGGGACAGTCAACACCAGAATTTTTGTTGTTTAAAAAGAAAGATAATCCCTTTATTACCCATTCCCCAGTTTTGCATAACCAACACAGTTATAATAATACACGTTTTACCTCTGTAATTATCTTGTATCTAAGCTTCTGCTGACTGCCCCCTTATTTCAGTTCTTTTGACAGACATGCAGTTTAGCCAATCAGTACTCAGTCCTAGGTCACTTTACGTGCATGAGCTCAATGTTATCTATATAAAACATGTGAACTAATGCCCTCTAGTGGTCAAAATGTATTCAGATTAGAGGCAGTCTTCAAGGTCTAAGAAATTAGCATATGAACCTCCTAGTTTTAGCTTTCAACTAATAATACCAAGAGATCAAAGCAAAATTGGTGATAAAAGTAAATTGGGAAGTTGTTTAAAATTGCATGCCCCATAGGCACACCTTAGGTCTGAATAATATTTCTCAGGTGATAGATAGGAATAGACATTGCATTAAAACATTTGAGAGTTTGAAAGGAGAATTTAACCTTTGTAACAAAGAATTCTTTGCATATTTACAAATAAGACATTTCATCTCCAAGATGGTAAATGAATCTGACTGGAATTGGTCCCTGGGAAAATTGGAAAATTGGCTTGTGTTAGCAAGGAATGGGTTTATGTCAATTTCCCCATGTTATCAATTCCTGATTTCTAACAAAGGGGAAAAGAACTTAGGAAATTTATCATCTGCTTGGAACTCAATTATACCCCAAGATGATATAAATGTAAACAAAATTCATGTCTCCATTTTAAAAGTCTCACAAATTACCTTATCAGCCACATGGAGGGAGTCTCATATCAAGCTACTATATAGGACCTACTACACACCGAGGAAGGGGTCTAGATATGGGAACATTAACTTCTGTAAATGCCCAAAATGTTCACTATCATCGGCAGATCTCATTCATATGATCTGGGAATGCCCCAGAATCAAACATTTTTGGCTTAGGATAGAATACTGGATTAATCAAGTATTAAAAATCTCTCCTTTAAGATTAAGTGTGGCTGATGTAATTTTTCTATGGGAAGCTACAAAAAATCTTCGGGCACATAATAAAATAGTGAATATGATTATCTTAGCGGCAAGATATTTAATTTTTAAGAAATGGAAAGGAAGTAGAACGCCCAGTATAAATGAGCTTAAAAACTGTCTAAAGAAACAGTGTATGATAGAACAAAAAGATACCAACATGGAAAAAGAAACAGATATTGAAGGTTTTTTTAAAAAATGGTCAGTATTTATCAAAACGCTATCACCGAATGAGATAGAATATATGACCTATCCCTTTAGAAATGCAGAGCTGGTATTGTTAGGGGCTTGGTAATCCACTCTGCTCAAGCCTCAAACCGGCCGGTCAGGATTCCCATTCCCTTCCCCCTTTTTTTTTTTTTTTTGTTTTGTTTTGTTGTTGGTTTGTTGTATGTCTTGTGATTTATTTTTTTTTATGTTATTTTCCTTTTTCTCTTTAAAATTCTTAGATTATTGTGTAGTAGAATGTCTAAATTGTTGTGACGATAAGATAATAGATAAAATAAATAAATAAATAAATAAATAAACCCCAGCAGAGTATACAATTTATTTTTGATGCTATGTATTGGCAGGATTTTTATGAAATATTGACAATTCTCTTATTTTCCTTTGTTGTTTTTTCTGTTCATCTTATGTACAATTTGTGATATCGGGCCCTGCGTGGCGCAAAATGTATAATTTGATTTTTTTTTCTATATAATGCTGGCTACAAATAAAAGTTAAAAAAAAATTGCATGCCCTATTTAAAACATGAAAGTTTTTTTTGGACTTGACTGTCCCTTTAACACAGGACTTTAAAATTCCTGAGGCTCAGGAATCATTAGGGCAGGGTGCAGGCACTGTGTGACGTTTAGTGAGATATCAGTGGTGGCTCAGTTACTTTATTTTAATCAGTTTTTTGGAAGAGCTGGTCAGTATCTTTATTCTTTACATTTTATTATATGCGTATATTTTTTATGGCCGTCGGGACTGCTCCTGACATCATAGGAGAGGCTGATCCCTTTCTGAGGCGGTAAAGGTTTAAGCGCAAGGTTTTCACTGATTTCCGTGATGCAACCTCTTCCTGTGCGATCCTCGTGCTTCAACGGTGACATTCCTAGAGGTTCGGAGCAGCTGTGATCATTCTTCAGTGACGCAATCAGCTCCGCAATCAGCTCCGCAGTACAGAGGGGGCAGGTAGGTGCCTCAGCTATATCGCTGAGGTGTAGAGGGCATTTATAAGAGGTGTTGTTGGTCCCTTGGGCTTAAAGAAAATCTGGACCACATTCTGGTTCAGGCGCCATCTTTTCAACTAGCAAAATCTCACACAGAGATCTTGTCTTTTCTTCGTTCCCAGGGATGGAAGGTGAATTTGGAAAAAAGTTCCCCTTTTCCGGCTACAAGGGTGGTCTTCTTAGGAACCATCATAGATTCCATATCAATGAAGATATTTCTGACGGAAGTCAGAACAGCCAAGATTCTTTCCTCTTGCCTATCTCTTCAGTCTGCAGTACGACCATCAGTGGCCCAATGTATGGAGGTAATCAGTCTGGTGGTGGCTTCCATGGACAAAGTTCATTTTGCTCAATTCCATTTGAGAGCTCTACAGTTATGCATGCTCAGTCAATGGAACGGGGATTATGCAGACCTATCTCAGAGGATAGTTCTAGATCAGGAGATGAGACTCTTCCGTGGTGGTTGTCTCAAGAACATCTGTCTCAGGGGACATGCTTTCGGAGACCCTCATGGGTGATTAGGACCACGGACACCAGCCTGATGGGCTGGGGAGCAGTCTGGGACTCATTGAAGGCACAGGGACCGTGGTCCCAGGAGGAATCTGCTCTCCCCATAAACATATTGGAGTTGAGAGTGATCTTCAATGCCTTGATGGCTTGGCCTCAGCTGGCTTTAGCCCGGATTATCAGGTTCCAATCGGACAACATAACCTCAGTGGCTTACATCAACCACCAGGGGGGAACTCAGAGTTCCTTAGCCATGACGGAGGTGGCTCGAATCATTCAGTGGGCGGAAGCTCACGATTGCTGTATATCTGCCATCTACATCCCAGGAGTTGACAATTGGGAAGCGGATTTTCTTTTTCTTTTTTATTATTTATTTATAGCCAGCAAGAGTTACAAGGACATTCAATATAGCTCATGCGCCACGCAGGGCTTAATACACCTTAATATATAATAGAATGCAAAAAACAGAAAAAACAAGAGAAAAAAAGAATATTGGCATACATTAGAAGGTTATAAATATATAAAGTAATAAAATTCATTGCCAATATACAACGTACTTGTTGTCCTGTATGGCTTGCTGGTTTTTTTTATACAATTTTAATATCTAAACACAAAACTGTAGTAGACACTCTAGTGTGAAATTACATAATAAATTTCTAACCATAGGAGAAACGTAATAGAGCTAAACAAAATAAAACTAAAGAAAAGAAAAAAAAAAAAGGGAGAGCCAGAACAATTCTCTCGGACCCTTCCCCACCCCAACTCCCCCATTTAGTACTGCCTCTGTCTTCAAATGCAACTGATATATCAGACATATCCCCCCTGATTTGAGATAACCCCCATTAACACCTATCATACATCCACTTCCCTTGCAGCTGTCAACCAGCTCGCAGGAAATAAATTAGATACTACCAGCTCAGCAAAAGAGATGGAATTCAAAAAAGGGGCTAAGATACGTCTTTGGATTGAGAGTGGATAGGATTTAACCACAGGTAGCCAATCTAGCAAAAAGGTTTTTATCCTCGCTTCTGATGAGAAAACCGTATGATATGATTCAAATAATATCTGATATTGTATTTCTTTGAGAAATACTGAAAAACTTGGTGCCACATAATCTTTCCAACTCTTCAGTATTAAATGTCTTGTAATCAAAATAATAGTATTCAAGATTTTAGATTGTCTTTTAGACCTATGGTCGGAACCTGTAAGAAAAAATATATCCACTGCTGTGTACGTATTATGGTCTTGATAAAATTTGCTATACCAGAACCAAATCTTTAGCCACAGTTGCTGTATTTTTGGACAGGCCCAAAATAAATGTAAAATATCTGCTTTAGGGAATGCACAACGAGCGCAAGCAAAACTGGACATTTTATCCGGTGAAAGATAATAATTATTTATAAGTTTCATATGTGATTCTTTCCATGCTGTTGATACCAATACCTTATCTATCATCTAAAAACTCTGTTTTCTCCAACATAGGTGTGTCCGGTCCACGGCGTCATCCTTACTTGTGGGATATTCTCTTCCCCAACAGGAAATGGCAAAGAGCCCAGCAAAGCTGGTCACATGATCCCTCCTAGGCTCCGCCTACCCCAGTCATTCTCTTTGCCGTTGTACAGGCAACATCTCCACGGAGATGGCTTAGAGTTTTTTAGTGTTTAACTGTAGTTTTTTATTATTCAATCAAGAGTTTGTTATTTTGAAATAGTGCTGGTATGTACTATTTACTCTGAAACAGAAAAGAGATGAAGATTTCTGTTTGTATGAGGAAAATGATTTTAGCAACCGTAACTAAAATCCATGGCTGTTCCACACAGGACTGTTGAGAGCAATTAACTTCAGTTGGGGGAACAGTGTGCAGTCTCTTGCTGCTTGAGGTATGACACATTCTAACAAGACGATGTAATGCTGGAAGCTGTCATTTTCCCTATGGGATCCGGTAAGCCATATTTATTACGATCGTAAATAAGGGCTTTACAAGGGCTTATTTAGACTGTAGACTTTTCTGGGCTAAATCGATTCATTATTAGCACATATTTAGCCTTGAGGAATCATTTTATCTGGGTATTTTGATATAATAATATCGGCAGGCACTGTATTAGACACCTTATTTCTTAGGGGCTTTCCCAAAGCATAAGCAGAGTCTCATTTTCGCGCCGGTGTGGCGCACTTGTTTTTGAGAGGCATGGCATGCAGTCGCATGTGAGAGGAGCTCTGATACTTAGAAAAGACTTTCTGAAGGCGTCATTTGGTATCGTATTCCCCTTTGGGCTTGGTTGGGTCTCAGCAAAGCAGATACCAGGGACTGTAAAGGGGTTAAAGCTTATAACGGCTCCGGTTCCGTTATTTTAAGGGTTAAAGCTTCCAAATTTGGTGTGCAACATTTTTAAGGCTTTAAGACACTGTGGTGAAAATTTGGTGATTTTTGAACAATTCCTTCATGTTTTTTCGCAATTGCAGTAACAAAGTGTGTTCAGTTTAAAATTTAAAGTGACAGTAACGGTTTTATTTTAAAACGTTTTTTGTACTTTCTTATCAAGTTTATGCCTGTTTAACATGTCTGAACTACCAGATAGACTGTGTTCTGAATGTGGGGAAGCCAGAATTCCTATTCATTTAAATAAATGTGATTTATGTGATAATGACAATGATGCCCAAGATGATTCCTCAAGTGAGGGGAGTAAGCATGGTACTGCATCATTCCCTCCTTCGTCTACACGAGTCTTGCCCACTCAGGAGGCCCCTAGTACATCTAGCGCGCCAATACTCCTTACTATGCAACAATTAACGGCTGTAATGGATAATTCTGTCAAAAACATTTTAGCCAAAATGAACCCTTGTCAGCGTAAGCGTGGCTGCTCTGTTTTAGTTACTGAAGAGCATGACGACGCTGATATTAATATCTCTGAAGGGCCCCTAATCCAATTTGAGGGGGCCAGGGAGGTTTTGTCTGAGGGAGAAATTACTGATTCAGGGAACATTTCTCATCAGGCTGAATCTGATGTGATTACATTTAAATTTAAGTTGGAACATCTCCGCATTTTGCTTAAGGAGGTATTATCCACTCTGGATGATTGTGAAAAGTTGGTCATTCCAGAGAAACTATGTAAAATGGACAAGTTCCTAGAGGTGCCGGGGCTCCCAGAAGCTTTTCCTATACCCAAGCGGGTGGCGGACATTGTTAATAAAGAATGGGAAAGGCCCGGTATTCCTTTCGTCCCTCCCCCCATATTTAAAAGATTGTTTCCTATGGTCGACCCCAGAAAGGACTTATGGCAGTCAGTCCCCAAGGTCGAGGGAGCGGTTTCTACTTTAAACAAACGCACCACTATACCCATAGAGGATAGTTGTGCTTTCAAAGATCCTATGGATAAAAAATTAGAAGGTTTGCTTAAAAAGATGTTTGTTCAGCAGGGTTACCTTCTACAACCCATTTCATGCATTGTCCCTGTCACTACAGCTGCATATTTCTGGTTTGATGAACTGATTAAGGTGCTCGATAGTGATTCTCCTCCTTATGAGGAGATTATGGACAGAATCAATGCTCTCAAATTGGCTAATTCTTTCACTCTAGACGCCACTTTGCAAGTGGCTAGGTTAGCGGCTAAGAATTCTGGGTTTGCTATTGTGGCGCGCAGAGCGCTTTGGTTGAAATCTTGGTCGGCTGATGCGTCTTCCAAGAACAAGTTACTAAACATTCCTTTCAAGGGGAAAACGCTGTTTGGCCCTGACTTGAAAGAGATTATCTCTGATATCACTGGGGGTAAGGGCCACGCCCTTCCTCAGGATAGGCCTTTCAAGGCAAAAAATAGACCTAATTTTCGTCCCTTTCGTAAAAACGGACCAGCCCAAAGTGCTACGTCCTCTAAGCAAGAGGGTAATACTTCTCAAGCCAAGCCAGCTTGGAGACCAATGCAAGGCTGGAACAAGGGAAAGCAGGCCAAGACACCTGTCACTGCTACCAAGACAGCATGAAATATTGGCCCCCGATCCGGGACCGGATCTGGTGGGGGGCAGACTCTCTCTCTTCGCTCAGGCTTGGGCAAGAGATGTTCTGGATCCTTGGGCGCTAGAAATAGTCTCCCAGGGTTATCTTCTGGAATTCAAGGGACTTCCCCCAAGGGGGAGGTTCCACAGGTCTCAGTTGTCTTCAGACCACATAAAAAGACAGGCGTTCTTACATTGTGTAGAAGACCTGTTAAAAATGGGAGTGATTCATCCTGTTCCATTAAGAGAACAAGGGATGGGGTTCTACTCCAATCTGTTCATAGTTCCCAAAAAAGAGGGAACGTTCAGACCAATCTTAGATCTCAAGATCTTAAACAAATTTCTCAAGGTCCCATCGTTCAAGATGGAAACCATTCGAACTATCCTTCCTTCCATCCAGGAAGGTCAATTCATGACCACGGTGGATTTAAAGGATGCGTATCTACATATTCCTATCCACAAGGAACATCATCGGTTCCTAAGGTTTGCATTCCTGGACAAACATTACCAGTTTGTGGCGCTTCCTTTCGGATTAGCCACTGCTCCAAGGATTTTCACAAAGGTACTAGGGTCCCTTCTAGCGGTACTAAGACCAAGGGGCATTGCAGTAGTACCTTACCTGGACGACATTCTGATTCAAGCGTCGTCCCTCCCTCGAGCAAAGGCTCACACGGACATCGTCCTGGCCTTTCTCAGATCTCACGGCTGGGAAGTGAACGTGGAAAAGAGTTCTCTATCCCCGTCAACAAGGGTTCCCTTCTTGGGAACAATTATAGACTCCTCAGAAATGAGGATTTTTCTAACAGAGGCCAGAAAGACAAAACTTCTGGACTCTTGTCGGATACTTCATTCCGTTCCTCTTCCTTCCGTAGCTCAGTGCATGGAAGTGATCGGGTTGATGGTAGCGGCAATGGACATAGTTCCTTTTGCGCGCATTCATCTAAGACCATTACAACTGTGCATGCTCAGTCAGTGGAATGGGGACTATACAGACTTGTCTCCAAAGATACAAGTAAATCAGAGGACCAGAGACTCACTCCGTTGGTGGCTGTCCCTGGACAACCTGTCACGAGGGATGACATTCCGCAGACCAGAGTGGGTCATTGTCACGACCGACGCCAGTCTGATGGGCTGGGGCGCGGTCTGGGGATCCCTGAAAGCTCAGGGTCTTTGGTCTCGGGAAGAATCTCTTCTACCGATAAATATTCTGGAACTGAGAGCGATATTCAATGCTCTCAAGGCTTGGCCTCAGCTAGCGAGGACCAAGTTCATACGGTTTCAATCAGACAACATGACGACTGTTGCGTACATCAACCATCAGGGGGGAACAAGGAGTTCCCTAGCGATGGAAGAAGTGACCAAGATTATTCTATGGGCGGAGTCTCACTCCTGCCACCTGTCTGCTATCCACATCCCGGGAGTGGAAAATTGGGAAGCGGATTTTCTGAGTCGTCAGACATTGCATCCGGGGGAGTGGGAACTCCATCCGGAAATCTTTGCCCAAGTCACTCAACTATGGGGCATTCCAGACATGGATCTGATGGCCTCTCGTCAGAACTTCAAAGTTCCTTGCTACGGGTCCAGATCCAGGGATCCCAAGGCGGCTCTAGTGGATGCACTAGTAGCACCTTGGACCTTCAAACTAGCTTATGTGTTCCCGCCGTTTCCTCTCATCCCCAGGCTGGTAGCCAGGATCAATCAGGAGAGGGCGTCGGTGATCTTGATAGCTCCTGCGTGGCCACGCAGGACTTGGTATGCAGATCTGGTGAATATGTCATCGGCTCCACCTTGGAAGCTACCTTTGAGACGAGACCTTCTTGTTCAGGGTCCGTTCGAACATCCGAATCTGGTTTCACTCCAGCTGACTGCTTGGAGATTGAACGCTTGATTTTATCGAAGCGAGGTTTCTCAGATTCTGTTATCGATACTCTTGTTCAGGCCAGAAAGCCTGTAACTAGAAAGATTTACCACAAAATTTGGAAAAAATATATCTGTTGGTGTGAATCTAAAGGATTCCCTTGGGACAAGGTTAAGATTCCTAGGATTCTATCCTTCCTTCAAGAAGGATTGGAAAAAGGATTATCGGCAAGTTCCCTGAAGGGACAGATTTCTGCCTTGTCGGTGTTACTTCACAAAAAACTGGCAGCTGTGCCAGATGTTCAAGCCTTTGTTCAGGCTCTGGTTAGAATCAAGCCTGTTTACAAACCTTTGACTCCTCCTTGGAGTCTCAATTTAGTTCTTTCAGTTCTTCAGGGGGTTCCGTTTGAACCCTTACATTCCGTTGATATTAAGTTATTATCTTGGAAAGTTTTGTTTTTAGTTGCAATTTCTTCTGCTAGAAGAGTTTCAGAATTATCTGCTCTGCAGTGTTCTCCTCCTTATCTGGTGTTCCATGCAGATAAGGTGGTTTTACGTACTAAACCTGGTTTTCTTCCAAAAGTTGTTTCTAACAAAAACATTAACCAGGAGATTATCGTACCTTCTCTGTGTCCGAAACCAGTTTCAAAGAAGGAACGCTTGTTGCACAATTTGGATGTTGTTCGCGCTCTAAAATTCTATTTAGATGCTACAAAGGATTTTAGACAAACATCTTCCTTGTTTGTTGTTTATTCAGGTAAAAGGAGAGGTCAAAAAGCAACTTCTACCTCTCTCTCTTTTTGGATTAAAAGCATCATCAGATTGGCTTACGAGACTGCCGGACGGCAGCCTCCCGAAAGAATCACAGCTCATTCCACTAGGGCTGTGGCTTCCACATGGGCCTTCAAGAACGAGGCTTCTGTTGATCAGATATGTAGGGCAGCGACTTGGTCTTCACTGCACACTTTTACCAAATTTTACAAGTTTGATACTTTTGCTTCTTCTGAGGCTATTTTTGGGAGAAAGGTTTTGCAAGCCGTGGTGCCTTCCATTTAGGTGACCTGATTTGCTCCCTCCCTTCATCCGTGTCCTAAAGCTTTGGTATTGGTTCCCACAAGTAAGGATGACGCCGTGGACCGGACACACCTATGTTGGAGAAAACAGAATTTATGTTTACCTGATAAATTTCTTTCTCCAACGGTGTGTCCGGTCCACGGCCCGCCCTGGTTTTTTAATCAGGTCTGATAATTTATTTTCTTTAACTACAGTCACCACGGTACCATATGGTTTCTCCTATGCTATTATTCCTCCTTAACGTCGGTCGAATGACTGGGGTAGGCGGAGCCTAGGAGGGATCATGTGACCAGCTTTGCTGGGCTCTTTGCCATTTCCTGTTGGGGAAGAGAATATCCCACAAGTAAGGATGACGCCGTGGACCGGACACACCGTTGGAGAAAGAAATTTATCAGGTAAACATAAATTCTGTTTTATCCTATTCTGTTCTAAATCTGGAAAATACCTCTTCCAAAAGTTATATAGATTATTTTCATACAGATCCCCCTGCTTGACTAGCATAATGTTGTAGATTAAAGAAATTGAGGTAGACCCTGACGAGAATCTGCGTATAATATTTGTGATATCAGACCAATCCAACAAGGCTTCGCTATCCCATTTCTGCAAAAAAACAAAGTGTCGCAATTGAAAGTAAGCATATAAATTTGAATTTGGGAGATTAAACTTCTGAAATAATCCTTCCGAGGTCATTAATCTATCAGAGCTGAAAATTTGACACACATAGCAAAGACCAAGCTCAGCCCATCTTCTAAAAACCCCTTGAGCGATACCCGGCGAAAACTCTGGGTTTCCTACAATGGGGAGAAACTCAGAGAATGCAGGAGATACTTTAAGATAATTACAGATCTTCTGCCATGCAATAATAATGTTTTTTGTAGACCTTAATTTAGTAATATTCAGCGGTAATTTCTTTGCTGGACAATGTAGAATAGCCTTTAGTGCAAAAGGTGTAACTAGAAATACCTCTAGATCTAGAGATTTAATTCTGTAATCCATTCAAAGGCGATTTTAGCCAAGGAGGCCCAGCTATATAGTCTTAAATCTGGGAGAGCTAACCCTGCTGTCTCTCGTTTTAACATAAATTTTTTTAAGCGCAATACGTGGTTTCCTGTTCCCCCAGATAAAATTAGACTGCCATCGCTGTAAATCTGAAATATCCTTACTGGATAGAAATAGAGGGAGATTTTGAAGCAAATATAATATTCGAGGAAAGACAATCGTTTTTATCAGGTTAACCCTTGCTGTAATAGAGATTAATAGTGAGGACCACGAATCTAGATCAGATTTAATTTTTTGTAATAACGGGCCATAGTTCAACTTGTACCATTTTTCCGGATTTCTATGTAAGATTATGCCCAGATAACTAAAAAAATCGACCATTTTAAATGGATGAGGCAGAAGCTTTAGTCTAGATTCGGAGAAGACTAATAATTCACTTTTACTATAGTTAATCTTATATCCTGAAAAGGAAGAGAAAAAATCAAAAAGCCGCACAATCAGAGGGATAGATTTATGTACATTATCTATAAAGATAAGTAGATCATCTGCATAAAGTAATATTTTTAGAACATGACCACCCATCAGTATTCCAGCTAGACTATCCCTCAAAAGAATTGCAAATGGTTCTAAAGCCAAGTTAAACAATAAGGGCGAGAGGGGGCAACCCTGTCGTGTCCCTCTTTTAATTCAATCTTTGGAGATAGAGTACCGTTGATGCATAAATAAGATATAGGAGCGTTATAAAGATTACGAATAAATTGCAGAAATTGATTTCTAAAACCAAATTTCTCCAATGCCATAAATAGATAATTCCAATTGACTGCATCAAATGCTTTTTCAGCGTCGACGGTAAGTATAGCTCCTTCCCTATACTTTTTATACTCTCTTTCACTCCTATCCAGACTCCAGACGTAATCCAACACTGAGGTAACTTGACGGATATTTCTAAGTGAATTTCTATTTTTCATGAATCCTGTCTGATCTGGATGAATGATTTTATCTAGGGATACCATAAGTCTAGAAGCTATAATAGATGTCAATAACTTATAGTCTGTGTTAAGTACTGATATGGGTCTATATGCCCCAGGATCCAAAGGGTCTTTACCTTTTTTAAAAATTAAAGAGATACGAGCTGCGGTAAAGTAGCTAGACATTTTATTTCCAGCGAAAAAATAAAAATTAAATAAGCTAACTAATGCAATCTTTATTTCTTCTGCTAACATTTTATAGAATTCTACTGGGATGCCATCTGGTCCCGGAGTCTTATTACTATTTGCTGCTTGAATAGCCTCTAGGATCTCTTCCTCTGAAATTGGTCGGTTTAGAACTTGAAGTTCCTCCTCTAAGATTCTGGGTAATTTAATTTTCATCCAAAAACTTGTAAAATTATCAAGGTTCACTTCTGATTCTGAATATAATTGCTGAAAAACATAAAAAAATATTTTATTAACATCATCCGGATCCATATACGTAACATTCTTATCTCTAATAGCTGATATGAGGTTCTTATTTTTTCTAATTTTAACCAGTGTGGAAAGAAATTTAGCCGAATTACCATAGCTACTCCTAAACTGGTGCTTTATGTTCTGTTCTTCTTGGTGTGATCTTTTCCTCAAAAAAATATCCCTCTCCCTTCTAATTTTACAGTACTTATCCCAATTTTGAGGGGATCTATGTATATAATAATGTCTAAAGGCATTTCTAGTTTGTGCAGCTAGCTGTAATTCGTACACCAAGGTTTTTTTCCTCCAAATAGAAAGATATAATTTGATTTCCCCTCTTATTACCGCTTTCGCAGCTTCCCAAAACGTCTCGATTTTATTAAATTGGGCAATATTAAATGTTGTATAATCCTTCCATATCTGTTTTAAAAAATTAATCAATCTCAGATTATTTGCTAAAAAACGCGGAAAGAAGAATGAGTGGGCCTGGCCCTTTGCAGAAGTTGCTGCCAGAAGAGTAAATTAGATTATCGCATGGTCTGATATCACAATATCTTCATTACTCGCCTCTGACCTACAGGTAGCCTATAATTTGGAGATAAAAATAATGTCTATTATAGAAAAAGTTTTATGCACTTTTGATTCACATGTAAAGCTTTGTTGGTCCGGGTTTTTCAGCCTCCAAATATCTACTAACCTTAATTCATGAATACATTTCTTAAAATATTTTGCAATTTTATGGTATTCCCTGCTGTTTTTTTAATGACAGTCTGTCCAATTCAGGGCAGATAGACATATTAAAATCCCCCCTAATATTAAATTCCATCCTGAAAAGGGAAATATCTTCTGTTTAATATTATCCCAAAAGCCTGATGAGAACTTATTTGGTCCATACACATTACATAAAACATAGTTACACCCATTCAGCTGTACATGTAGGATAATATATCTACCCTCTAAATCGGTTTGGATGTTATTAATTTTATAATCTAAATTTTTATTAAATAAAATTGCTACTCCAGAACTTCTTTTCACTGCAGGGGCCGCTACTAGTTCTCGTATCCATTTACATTTCAACTTGGGTAATTCTGCTCCCTTAAGGCTTGTTTCCTGCAGCATAACAACATCAGGGTTAAATTTCGCTAGATACTTAACAATAAGTTTACGCTTCCTGGGGGAGGTAATACCCCCCACATTCTACGACAAAATATTTAACTTAGCCGATATTGTCGCCATCTAGCTCCTGCCTACTGCTCAAACATATACATTCAGAAACCGATGGAAAAAGAGGACAGACATCGAGGGGAGAAGAGCCAGAGAGAAAGAAGAGGGAAAAAAAACAAAAAGAAACCCAGTAACTTTTAAATTAAAAAACAAACTGAACTGATTCATTGTTAAATACAGAGCGGTTGACCAGCATAACCAAATTTTAAAACAAAAATAAACCATACAGTCAAAGATACTCACATAAAAGCATCTAACTAAGCCACTTATTTTGTAGACTAGACTAACCCTATCCATATAGAATTTTCGGTGTATATT
This sequence comes from Bombina bombina, assembly GCF_027579735.1. NCBI lineage: Eukaryota > Metazoa > Chordata > Amphibia > Anura > Bombinatoridae > Bombina > Bombina bombina. The sequence goes on from NC_069503.1 coordinate 1,007,270,154, forward strand.
AAAGAAGGGACATGTCTTACTGGATAGTATCAATGAATTCCTGTGCTTCCTGGCAATTATTAATTATCTGTCTATTATCTTTATCTTGAACCATAATCCTAGCAGGATAAGATATCCATGCTTTTAAACCTTTCTGAATTATTTTTGTGCAGTACGGTACCATAAGTTTCCTCTTGGCAGAGGTTTCAGGTGAAAAATCTTGGAATAATAACAGTTTATTATTATCTAATATAAATGACTAATTTTTCTTATATAATTTCAATAATTCCATCTTATCCTGGTACCTTAAAAGCTTAAAAATGCACATTCTACTTCGGGTATGACTACTTTGAACGGAGTTTCTAGACCCAACCCTGTGTGCCCTTTCTACTATTAAGGGAAGTTGATTTGAGGGGACGCCTAGTGCTTGCGGGAGTACAACAGATGTGAAATTCAAAAGGTCTTCAAACTGGGAAGTTTCTGGTAGACCCACAATTCTAATATTGTTGCGCCTGGAACGATCCTCTAGATCTTCCAGGCGCATTTGTAAATTCATGATCTTATAATCCTGTTTCGCAACTATACTTTCATGGGTATTGACTAGATCTTCTAGATCCGAAATTCTACCCTCAGCCTCGTTCATTCTTGTTGCAAATTGTTTAACTTCATTTGCCAGAGATACAATCTCTGATGATATATGATTGAGCTCCCTTTTAATAGTGTTGAGCTGCGGAGTAAACATGTCTGAGAGAGATTGTGTATCTAGTGTAGATAAGGACGTGTCAGCAGGCATTTCTGCAGGGACGTCTATATTCTTATTCCTCCTGTCTTTTATTTTTGGAGGCATCATAGGAGAGTTTTGTTTAACTTGAGTGATGTACCTATCCATAGGCATTTAGGGGGTGTAAGTGAGTGATAATTGTGTAGTTAAATCTAATACTGTAAATTCACCACAACTAAAATAACAAAAAAGTGATCTAGCTAGTCAGGGGCAGCCTTCCTAGCCGTATATTTTTTATCATACAATAGTGGCACAAAACCTTTTTTTTTTTTTCTTTTTCCCCCTTTTTTTTCTTTTACCTTCTCCTTGTTTGTGAAGGTTTACCTTTTTCTTTTTCTTTATTTTATTATAAAAGTGCACTAAATAAGTGAGTGTTCAGAGCCTTATTCCTAGACCACACAGTATTTTAAACTACAGACAGTAGGAAATATCAACCTCTGCAAAATTGTTTTATCCAGTACTTACACTATCTACACAAACCCCATACACAGATTTGTTTCTTAATATGAACAGAAAATTAAATAGCAAAAGCAATCTTTAGTTACAATATTACACCAATTATTTCAGACATATGTACTTATATGCATGTAAGCAAAAACCTTTATAGAGGCATAACATAGGCTGTCTTGAGATATAACAAAGTTCTGCAATCTTGAAATCCGGAGTATAACAAAAGCAGATGGAGTCTGCAAAACCAGGGACAATCAGGAAAACATCCCAGGGTAAAACATCAGATTAACTTGCAGTGTCCAAGCATACAGCCACAACACCAGAATACCTGTGACTTTGCCTAGCCAGACAAGTCAGTTCAAATACCATCCACCAGATACTTTAAAGGCTGCCATTAGAATCAAGTCCAAAAAACAAGACAACAAGGGTTTTACTGTACCCGGCCCTTAGCGATCTGAGGCCTTCCCTGATTTTTCACAAAACGTAATAAAAAGTACCTGTTGGGCCAGCCTGCTCCAGCTATGATCCGATCTGTGCTTTTTAAGATATACTGAAAACGGCCTGCTTCTTTAACTTTTGCCTTGGTCCTTTAGCTGGCTGTAATCTTCAAGTGGGTGCTGCTCAATACCGCTGTGCCTTCCACTTAAATATAGCCGATACTGCTCCTGTGACCTCCACCGCATCGGGATGACTAGACGCTTCCAGTTAGCTACATATCACCTGAGTGTCAGCCAGAAACCTCTTGGACCAGCGGGTAGCTACGGCTACCGTCTCAACCTCTTCACCGTGAGGAGGAAGCGCCACTAACGGATCCCTCCGCCCAGTGGGAGCCTCGACCTACCAGTGGCTATGGTGGACAGCGTACCAGCCGGCTCTTACTGCTATTCCTGGTTCTCCGGCTCTGTTGATCTGGTGCTGGAGTTTGCCGGACCCAGGTGCTCAGCTTCTGACCCTTCGGGTGGAGTGTGGTTCCTTACCACCGGGCAAAAACCGCCAACTGCGGGACTTTCCGATGCTGGGGCTTCAGACGCAAGCCTCAATTCCCGACTCTCTCCCAGAACCAGGCTGAGTAAGCGGGTAAAAGCAGAGGGGAAACGCTATCTTCGTTGGGCGACTCGCAGCCACTGTGGAGCTGTGCAGCAAACAGCGTGTCTGTCAGCTCCTCCCTCGCCGGAAGTCAGTGCAGGCATTTTTATCAGTCGCAATTGTGGACTCCATCTGGAAGTGTTCTCCAGGTTAACCATCAAGTGGGAATTACCGGAATTGGATCTGATGGCATCTCGTCAGAATGCCAAGCTTCCAAAGTACGATTCAAGGTCAAGGGACCCTCAGGCATTCCTGATAGATGCTCTGGCAGTTCCTTGGAACTTCAGGATGGCATACCTATTTCCTCAGTTTGCTCTCCTTCCACAAGTTATTACTTGTATCAAGCAGGAGCGAGCGTTGGTGATTCTAATAGCTCCGGCGTGGCCTCGCAGGATCTGGTATGTGGACCTTGTGGAAATGTCGTCTCTGCCCCATGGAGACTGACCCTGAGGAAGGACCTTCCAATTCAAGGTCCCTTCCTTCAACCGAATCTCGTTTCTCTGAAGCTGACTGCTTGGAGATTGAACGCTTAATTCTATCTAATCATGGGTTTTCTGAGTCGGTCATTGAGACCATGATTCAGGCTCGTAAACCTGTTACTAAAAAGATTTACCATAAGATATGGCGTAAATATCTTTATTGATGTGATTCCAAGGGTTACTCTTGGAGTAGGGTCAGGATTTCAAGAATTTTGTCTTTTCTCCAGGAAGGTCTGGATTAACGGTCAGTACTCTGAAGGGTCAGATACCTGCTTTATCCATTTTGCTGCACAAGCGTCTGGCAAATGTACCGGATGTGCAATCTTTTGTCAGGCCATGGTCAGAATCAGGCCTGTGTTTAAGTCTATTGCTCCGCCTTGGAGCCTTAACCTTGTTCTTAAAGTTTTGCAACAGGCTCTGTTTGAGCCAATGCATTCCTTAGATATTAAATTGTTATCCTGGAAGGTTTTGTTTCTTATTGCTATTTCTTCTGCCCGGAGAGTTTTGGAACTCTCAGCTTTGCAGTGTGATTCACCTTATCTAATCTTTCATGCATATAAAGCAGTTCTTTGTACCAAGTTTGGTTTTCTTCCTAAGGTTGTTTCGGATAGAAATATTAATCAGGAAATTGTGGTTCCTTCTCTCTGTCTTAATCCTTCTCATAAGGAACATTTGTTGCACAACCTAGATGTTGTGCGAGCTCTTAAATTCTGTTTGCAGGTAACTAAGGACTTTCGCCAGTCTTCTGCATTGTTTGTTTTTCAGGGAAACGCAAGGGTCAGAAAGCTACAGCTACTTCCCTATAATTCGTTTGGCGAATCACAGCTCTATCTACTAGGGCTGTTTCTTCTTCTTGGGCTTTAAAAAATGAAGCTTCTATGGAACAGATTTGCAAGGCTGCAACTTTTTTAATACTTTTTTCAATTTTTATAAATTCAATACTTTTGCCTTGGCTGAGGCTTTTTTTGGAAGAAAGGTTCTTCAAGCAGTGGTGCCTTCTGTTTAGGTTACCTGTCTTGTCCCTCCCTAATCATCTGTGTTCTCTGATGATCCCGTGGACTCACCATATCTTAGGAAAGAAGACAACATTTATGCTTACCGGATAAATTTCTTTCTTTCTGGAGTCCACGGCCCCGCCCTTTTTTTCTGGGACAGTTTTTTTTTTTTTTTTTTTAAACCTCAGGCACCTCTACACCTTGTGTTATTCATTTTCTCCATTTTCCTTCGGTCAAATGACTGGGGATTGTGAGAAGGGGAGTGAATACTTAACAACTTTGCTGTGGTGCCTCCTCCTGCTGGCCAGGAGTGATATTCTCCAACAGTAATTGATGATCCCATGGACTCACCTTATCCGCAAACAAAGAAATGTATCGGGTAAGCATAAATTTTGTTTTTTGGTGGTGCTGTTTTTTGCATAACAGTCAAAAATCAGATTTCTGTTCATGCAATTTTAAACAACTTTACATATTTATCAAAAAATATCATATTTACTTTTTTTCTCTTGGTATTTTTTCGACCATACCTAGGTATGGTAAGCAGCAGAAATGCACTACTGGGAAGTAGCTGCTGAATGGTGGCTGCACATACTGTATATGCCTCTTGTCATTGGTTCACCAGATGTGTTACAGGTAGCTCCCAGTAGTTCATTGCTGCTCCAGAACCTACCTAGGTATGCTTTATCTAAATCATGAATGATTAATTTTGGCTTTACGGTCCCTTTAAAGGGACAGTCAAGTATAAATTAAACTTTCATTATTCAGATAGGACTTTTAATTTTAATTGACTTTCCAATTTACTTTTATTATCAAATTTGCTTTTTTCTCTTGGTATTCTTAGTTTAAACTAAACATAGGTAGGCTCATATGCTAATTTCTAAGCCTTTGAGGGCTGCCTCTTATCACATGCTTTTTAAATCTCTTTTCAACACAAAGAGACAGAAAGTACACGTGGGCTATATAGATAACACTGTGTTCAGGCACAGAAAGTTATTTAAGACAATAGATAATAAACAGTCACAGTCATGTGATCAGGGGGCTGGAAGAAGGTTCCTAGATACAAGGTAATCACAGAGCTAAAAAGTACATTGATATAACTGTGTTGATTATGCAAAACTGGGGAATGAGTAATAAAGGGATTATCTATCTTTTAAAAGAATAAAAATTCTATGGTTGACTGTCCCTTTAAAAGTAGCTGTGTCTGTGTGTCCATTTGTTTCTGTCTTGCCTTATTCTGGGATGCATTATTACTGTAGTCTCATTTTTTTGACCTGACGTTCCTAACCATTGTTCTACTTTACAGACATTACCTGCTTCTGTTAGCCTAACTATGGCGTGGCTTGTACATGATTGAGCCTGTGTCTGATGGCATTTTAGTGGGAATTTTACTGCTTCCTTGACCTGCTTCAACCAGCTTGTTTGTAGCCTCTGGCCAGTCTAACCATTCTTCTAAATAGTTCAGTATCTCTGCAGCACCTGTTACCCTAAAGACTGTCAGAGATCATCAACACAGCACTTCTAACCTGCTTCCATAAAAAGCTGTCAATATACTTTTTGGGAAACAGCTGCTTTAAGATATATTTCAACAGTTGGTGAGGGTGCAAGAGTCATCACGTGGGAATATTCCATTCCTGACCATTAGGAGGAGGCAAAAGACACCCAAACACACCAGAGCTTTAAATCCCTCCCACTTCCTATGATCCTTGGTCATAAGGGTCAAATCGCCATGACTTCATTCCCACCTTACCCAATAAAGACAGACACATATATTGGAGGTATAAGACTGTGAAGCAAGGTCGCGTTTATTAAACAAAACCAGGCAAACTCTAAACTTATTTAACTTATAAGCTTAAGGCTTATCGAAGAGGTGGCGGCATCTGAGGCTAAGCTATATCCTAAAGCTAACCATAACCTAGTATCTACAGCAAGCGTAGTGAGGTCACTGGCCCGGATCGGTTGTCGCAATGCTCCTGCCGAGCATTGCCCTTCAGAGGCTGGCATCATCCACAAGGGGTTTCTAGGTCAGCAGGCCTGCGGGGAGAGGCGTTACAAGCTGTGACTTGCAACATCATGCCCCTCCCATTAGCTCGACCACACCCTCGCGGAAACCATAAAAATTATTCGGCCGGGACCCTGCCACGCCAGCCGTTGATTCCTACCTGCGCCCTAACAAGTTGCTCCATACCTGTAACGGTCATCATTTAGACGCAAGACGCACAACCAACATCCATGATGTGAAGCCAAAAATTACCACTTTGGACTTAAGATCAGCTAGCCTGATTAGGCATGCCCCTGCCAAAGTCCTACAACCACCCTAATGGTAGCCGTCCCTCAGTGCCGCCCCCTTTACCCTGAAACAAAGATTAAACATGTTAACAACAAGGGAGGGATGGGCGAGGAAAAAACCTTTCTCCAGCAGTTGCAGACAAGAAAGAGGAAATCTCCCAGCATCCATGCACTTTTAAACAGGTAAGAGTCCCCACCCCACACATTGCAACAAATGTTGCAAACTCACACACTGTACAGCTTCACATTCCAGTCAGGCAGCATAACCCTTAAGACGTTACACGCACAATTATGCCTTCCACTACCATAAGGGTCAGATCGCCATGACTTCATTCCCACCTTACCCAATAAAGACACAGACACATATATTGGAGGTATAAGACCGTGAAGCAAGGTCGCGTTTATTAAACAAAACCAGGCAAACTCTAAACTTATTTAACTTATAAGCTTAAGGCTTATCGAAGAGGTGGCGGCATCTGAGGCTAAGCTATATCCTAAAGCTAACCATAACCTAGTATCTACAGCAAGCGTAGTGAGGTCACCGGCCCGGATCGGTTGTCGCAATGCTCCTGCCGAGCATTACCCTTCAGAGGCTGGCATCATCCACAAGGGGTTTCTAGGTCAGCAGGCCCGCGGGGAGAGGCGTTACAAGCTGCAACTTGCAACATCATGCCCCTCCCTTTAGCTTGACCACACCCTCGCGGAAACCATAAAAATTATTCGGCCGGGACCCCGCCACAAGAGATATCACTTATACGCCCCCATACTGGAGCTCTTGCCGCCACACCTAGGGAATAGCTAAATGACATGACACCTTAGCGCACTTGATAAATTACCCAAAAACAACTCTAAGCCTTCTTCTGTTAGGTGAACCCCGTCAGGCCTGTATAGCCGCTTGCAGTCCCCCAATATGTTGTCATGCCTTATTACATAGCCACCTTCCTCCACGATCAACCTCCCCACATCTCTGTTCAGCTTTTTCCGGATACGGTAAGCAGAACGATGCACTCTCACATGTCGCCACTGCAAGCGAGCAATCACATTCGACCAAGCCACCCGCACTCCTGGGAAACGCGCTTTCAACCACCTCACGTCCGACTGAATGACAGCCACCAACTCTAGCACAGGCAAACTTCCCACATTTCCTCCCAGATGCAGCACTATCAGGGAAGGCCGCCCCCAACGGCGGGTAGCCTCCTCCAGACAAGCCGGCAAATCTCTCCACAACATTCCCCTCCTCCCCAGCCATCTAATCGAAACCGCATCTGGTCGAAATCCCAGCTGCTGGCCGCCCGGGAGCTTCATAGCATGAATGGCCGCCCAATGGACATACGAATGCCCAACTATCCACGCTCTACAGGGAGGGGTTCTTAAACCTAAAATAAATAAAACAAAAACCTGCATTACTGCCAGCCCTGGCTGAGGTCAGCCCTACACCCTCTAAACTGTATCCTGAAGGGGTCTAATGTATAACTTATACCTCTTTCAGCTCCACCTCCCCAACCTCTTGCGAAATGAGTGTGGAGCGATAACACCAGGGTCGAGCCCGACCCGCTTAGCCGCTTCTTCCAACACGCTTCTAAACTGAAAACGGGACAAGTTAGACCCATCCGTATGAACAAAAAATTGCTCTGAGTTCCCCGGCCTCCTAACGGAAAATTCTGAGGAAAGCCGCACGGGGCAACAATCAAAATTCTCCTGCTGCGGTATAGTCAACCATACACCTTTCCGCTCCTGATCAGTCTTTGATCGCGGGATAAACAGCAATAGCGACTGCATGTCAAACCTGACGTGTCGCACCTGTATACCGCTGCCCTCTGCCGACCTGGATGAGCTCACTAGCTCTCCTATCCTCAAAGCCCCAAAGAAAGCAACTGCGAACGCCGCTCTAAACAGGCTGACCTCATACTCATCCGCGCACACCTCTGGAAGCACTGCCAGTAACACCCCTAGTCTCTGCACGGTGATGGGCTCACGCCTATCCGCCGGCTTGGCCTCAATCCTACCCCAAACTTTCATTACCTGCCTAACTAGGAAGGTACCTGTCCCATCCGGGAGACCCTTCCACTTGTTAAAGAAGGACAAAGCTGCTAGCCTCCCCTGCATCGACCCTTTTTTTGCAGCCGCCCTCCTTCAAGCGTACCATCCATTCACGCAACAAAGCCGGTGACCCGGATTCTGCTGGAACACCCTTTCCGTTGAGGAAGACGTCCCACTCGGCCCAGTACTTGACGTAGGCTTTCCAGGTAGCAGGCGCCAGCGACGCCTGTACCATTGAAGTCAGCACGTCCCCCCTTCCACCACCTGCCAAAGAAAGGAAGGACAAGGAGTACCGACCCTCGCAGCCCCCGGCGCCAATTTTCTAAATGTCTCCCACTGGCCCCGCGACAGCGCATCCGCCAGTACATTATTGACCCCGGGCACATGCTGTGCCGCAAAATCAATGTTGTGCCCCAAGCACCTCAGCACTAACCATCTGAGATAATGTACGACAATAGGGGAAGAGGCTGAAAGGTTGTTGATAGCATACACGACACTCATATTATCGCACCAAAATATCACATTCCTATTAGCCAACCGCTGTCCCCACAATTCAATGGCCACTACGATCGGGAACAACTCCAGGAGCGTAAGGTTCCTGGTCCATCCCTTCTCCGTCCAGGCCCTAGGCCACTCCTCCATGCTCCAAGCGCCGCTGAAGTATGCCCCGTAACCCACTGCACCTGCAGCATCTGTGAACAGGTGCAGAGCTAGACTGGAAGTCCTCTCATGTGTCCATAGCAAGACCCCATTGAAATCTTCCAAGAACAACTCCCAGACTCTGAGGTCCTCCCTCATGTCTGGAGATATCCTACACTGCTTACCGCCCGCATTGGCTCCTTTCAATGGGCCCTCCAACCTTCTGTTGAACACCCGACCCATCGGGATAACCTTGCAAGCGAAATTCAACAAACCCAGCAACGACTGTAACTCCCTCACCGAAAGCCTGTCAGCCGCCACAGCCGAAGAAACCGCAGCAAGCATACACACTACCTTATCCTCTGGCAACCTACACTGCCTCTCCAGGGTATCAATCTCGATACCCAGAAATGTCAGGCGAGTGCATGGTCCCTGGGTCTTGTCTTCCACCAATGGGACCCCGAAATGAGCGAACAGCGCCCTCATTACCGACATAAGCCGCTTACATTCTGCTGACCCAGCTCTGCCGATCAGCAGAAAATCATCCAAGTAGTGGGCTATAAGCCCACCCCGCGCCTCTGAAAAAAACAGCCCAATGCAAAAATGTACTGAATGTCTCAAAGAACGCACAGGAGACCGAGCAACCCATCGGGAGACAGCGGTCTACAAAATAGGCACCCTCAAACCAGCACCCCATCAAACGAAAGGATACCGGGTGAATTGGCAGCAAGCGGAAAGCTGACTCATTGTCGAGCTTTGCCAAGAGGGCTCCTACTCCAGCCTGCTGTACCAAGCCCATGGCTTGGTCAAACGACTGGTAGAAAACGGAGCTAACTTCCGGGTTGATAGCATCATTAACCGAACTACCCTTCGGACATGATAAGTGCTGAATCAGCCGGAATTTCCCCGCTTCCTTTTTTGGGACAACCCCAAGTGGGGAAATCACCAAGCCCCCAATCGGGGGCTCTGTGAAGGGACCTACCATACGCCCCAACCCCAGTTCTTTCCCCAACTTTTCCCTCACTATGTCGGGGTATTCATACGCCGACTTGAGGTTCCGCTTCTGTCGCGCCTCACTCACCGGTCCCATCACCGGGATGAGGAAACCCTCGCGAAGCCCGGACAGGAGAAGCTCCCCCGCCTGCCTGTCTGGGTAGGCCCTGAGCCATGGCTCAAGGGCGTCCAGCCTCAACAGCGTTGGGGCCCTTTGACCCAGCAGCCCCCTTTCCAGCACCCCAGCCTCCGCTCTCCTTCCGCCTCCCACACTCTGTCCCCGGGTGGCCCGCCCCGCTGTATAAGCAAGAGTGGCAAAAGGAGCAGTTTGCTCCCCGGTCACACTTTCCGTCGTTGTACTTCCAACATTCCCGGCCTTTCCTTTTAACCCCACCTAGCGGCCTGCTCCCCCCGCCCTCGCACCCGAGGGGGGGAGGGGGAGCGTTCCGCACCCAAGCGCTGCCATAAGTGCACGTCCGTAGTGCCAAAGGTCAGCAGCGGGTTCCCCACCATCTTTCTCCTAAAATCCGCGTCGTATGATCTCCACACACCTTCCTTAAAGGTTTTGTGGACAAACTCAATAGTCTCCATATACTTCCAAACGTCCGCGCCCAACTCGGGCCTCGTCTCCACAAAGCAGGACGCCATCACCCTAAAGCACGTACGCCACTTGTCCATCGTCTCGGGCCTCTTCACCTTCTTTGGGCCCGAGCCGTCCTCACTTCGCTCCTTGGCCTTATGGACCTCGAGCGACAAATCAAAAATGTGAACGTATTTCCCATCTCTGATTTTTTTAATCACCTTCGCCTTAAGGTGCGAATGAAGCGAGTGCACATTGCAGGGGTACGCATCCCCCTGCAGTGCCACTTTCCTGTCTGCCACCGCCAAGCCAACAGCCCCTGACCCTACCTGCTGACTGCTCAAAACCCCCTGACTAGGAACCCCCGCCTGCGCTCCCCCACCCGGAGCCAGCCTCAATTCCTGCCTTTGCTGCCCAGCTACTAACCTACACGGGTATTTTAACACGCGTTTTTGAGGTTTGGACACTGGCGCCAAGGAGTCGTCACTCTCAGAGCCAGTATCGCTAGATGACCCCCCCCTTCCCCCAGACCCAAACCCAACGTTGTCTCACCTGCTCCTGGCGCTGTAGGGGGAAGTGCCTCCTGGCCTGCTCCGGTCCTCAGGGCCACCACCTGCCCTGCATCCTGATTGCCTGCAACCCCTGCATCTCCGCTCACCTGTGAAGACAAAACAAAGCCGGGAGTACCGAGGATCGCAGAACAGGCGCCACCCCCACCCTGCCCCACTGCCGGACTAGCTTGCTGAGCAGACCCCTGAACCCCGACCCCAAGCTGCCTTCCTCTGCTACCCCTGTCTACTGCCTGCAAACGCTGGCCCATGGCCACCCGCCCCCCTTTGACCTGCCGTAGCAGCTTGGCCACTATCAGAACCCCCTGCAAAAAAAGATGCAGGGTGCTGGGTATGCCCCGCTCCTGGGGGTAATGCTTGTGCCCCTTGGGCTAACAGTGAGGCCAACCTAAAGATCTCACCTATAACATCCTGCTGTCCTCTCTCCAGAGGCTCATGCCCACTAACACTGTGATTCTCCCTCCTTGCGAACTCCATCCCCTGACCAGAACCACCTTGCCCGCCAGCTCCCCCCAGGGTGGCCTACCACCCCTACTGTCAAGCCCCCCAGTGCCCAGACCCCCGTAACCAGAATGAGCCCCAGTGCCCAGACCCCCATGACCAGAATTAGCCCCAGTGCCAAAACCCCCGTGACCAGAATGAGCCTCAACATGTCCTCCAATTTGCCAGGTGCTAGCCCCCGGATCAATCCCCCCAGACTCTGCCTGCCCGGTGCCGCCTCCCCCGGATCCCCGGACTCCCGACTCACCTCCGCCATCGCTGCGCCCGAAACCGGAAATGACGCAATCCCCGCGGCGCCCGGAAGTGACATCAAGACCGCGACGACTGGAAGTGACGTCACCGCCGCCCCACACCGACCGGAAGGAACCGACGGAGGAAGATGTGCCAACCGCCGCTCGCGAGGGAAACCCACCATCCGCTGCCGGACCACCCGCCGGACCCGCCGGACCCACCTGCCCGCCGCCGGCGACGCCCTGGACCGATCCCGCCGAGAGTCAAGAATCAAGGCCGACACCGCGACCCGCGCCGCCTCCGGAATAGGTAGGTCAGGTAAGTACCCGACCCCCGAGGAGGCCGCAGCACCACCGGAACCACCAATGAAAGAGGGGGCACGATGAGGGCCTAAAGCCATGCTGCCCGGGCCTACAGAGGGAGGCACTCAGTGTAGGCCTGAAGGCCCGCCGCTTTCCACGACGCTGCTCGGGCCTAAAGAGGGAGGGGAGGGGGCCACTAGACCACCAGGCTGAGACACGCGGTGCAGGCCTGAAGGCCCGCCGCTTTCCACGACGCGAACAGGCGGCAACACGCAGTGTGGGCCCAAAGGCCCGCCACTCGACTCCGCATGCTCGTCCCCTTGGGACACCGGCACGCCCGCAGGCCCCAAATCAGGCCCGCCCGTGACCCTGAGTGCCCTGCCATCCGGAGCCCCTTCCTCCCCTTGAGAGGCCCCAACATCCCTGGAACCTAGCCCTGAATCCAATAAACCCCCACCTTGGGACAAAGGGAAAAGGAGGGGGGACGATGTTACACCCGAAGGCCCTCCCTGTTCCTGAGAAGGATTAAGGCCTACCCCTTGAGAAGGGCTAGGGTCTACTTCCCCAGAACCCACACTAACACCTCTCCCCCTAACAGATACTCGCGTGACACTGGCGAAGACTCCCTCATCCGCTTAGGAGGAACAGACTGACGCCTAGGCCGCACCATCCTGCCACAGAAAAAAACCTTTCTCCAGCAGTTGCAGACAAGAAAGAGGGAAATCTCCCAGCATCCATGCACTTTTAAACAGGTAAGAGTCCCCACCCCACACATTGCAACAAATGTTGCAAACTCACACACTGTACAGCTTCACATTCCAGTCAGGCAGCATAACCCTTAAGACGTTACACGCACAATTATGCCTTTCACTACCATTTTCTTTTGCTTCCTTGATAAGAATTGAGGTAAAAGTGAAATGCAGATCTACTCATCGTTGAAAGGGGATTCTCTATCCGATCTGAGGCCTGAATTCTCCTTGCAGTACCCTGTCATTCAAAGGGGTAGACAAGAAGTTATCAGCCATGCAAAAGCTCTTTTCTCAGTGGGAAGTTTGACCGGCGTCCCAGGTGAAATGTGGCCTTGTTCAACAATGTCCTGGGTTGTAGATGCAGTTACTGATTTAGATCCTTGGCATTATGCTTGCTCCACCTAGGATGGGCTTGCATGCTGGAAGCAATTTGCTGCAGTTGAGGTAAGAACTGCGGACAAAGGTGCTTACATTTAAAGGGACAAAGCCAAAAAAAATTCTTGCATGATTTAGGTAGAGCATACAATTTTAAACAACTTTCCAGTTTACTTCTATATTCAAATTTGCTTTATTCTCTTGGTATCATTTGTTGAAGGAGCAGCAATGCACTACTTGTTTCTAACTGAACACATGGGTGATCCGATGACAATCTGTGTATGTGTTTGTATATGAAAAGCTTCCACAGCAGTGGAAAAATCCAGCATAAAATGGACCGAGAGTAGTAGAAGGTAAAATATGAACTTTATTAGGTATGCATTAAGAAACCTGTGAGTGTTCACAGTGAATCAGCCAATATCACAGCATAGAGTCAGCCTAGTAGCCCAACATTACACACTCCAACATGTTTCGTGCTGCAACAGCACTTCGTCAGGGATAGTAAGGGGTTAACTGCTCAGCCGTTATACACATTTTTTGTCCAATCAGATACATGCACACAATTTCAAAACCAATCGCAATACCTCAGGAAAGGCTGTCATGTTGACTATTCAAGTTGATTGGTTCATTCGCATTATCTGATTTTACTTTAGTTGTGTGCAACAGGTGAGCAGAGTAAAAACACAATCATTTGTAAAAAGACACCAAATAAAACATTGGGTTACTCGACTACAGATGCTCATTTATAAATGGATGAAAAAGTTTTAATAAAAAATACAGTTATACCGTAAAGATTGAAAAAGAACGTATGTGAATAAAATTGTATACACCTGCCACTGCTGTCTTTTTTTATGTGTTAAGATCTTTCTGTTAATGTATAAAAAGACCTTTTCATGTGTATATTGAAACACATACATAGTGGCTCTGTTGATTATAGGATATAATCTCATACAACTAGGGTGGGCTAACCGTGTTATTTAGTATACAAACTGTATCAATAGTGAAAAACCGGTAGCGGACCCCTTCTATGCATTACTATTTCAGAGTCATAGTTCAGAAGATCTTTTCTAAAACATTCTTATGAATATACATTGAGATATGACCCGTTGGCAATTTGTAAAGCTAAAAATAGCAACTTGGAAATTAATTTTGATAAGCGAATATGAATGAAGAACATATGTATGGCCTGTCCTTTGTTCCTAACCTGGTGGAAATAAAGTTCACTAGTGGGCTCCCATATTGATTGTTGTTAATGTGTGTGTATATATATGCAGCCACCAATCAGCAGCTAGAACCTAGGTTCTTTGCGGCTCCTGAGCTTACCTAGATAAAACTTTCAGCAAAGGATAACAAGAGAAGGAAGCAAATTAAATAATAGCCAATGGCTATTAGCATGAAAAAATGTTCACATGCTTCACAAAGTCTGGGGACATATATTTGTATATAATTTGCATTTTAATATGCAGTTTATTATGCTTTTGTGCATTTTAAAAAATGTTTGGTTTTAAGGTTACTGTTGCTTTAAATTTAGCGAGATCAGCTTGGCTCGCTCAGAAGTTGCTTCTGAGCTGTGTACAGTATATTTTCCTTCATCTCAGCGATATATTGTTGTGATTGTTATAATCAGGCTCTTGGCTTTAGTGCTCACCGGTAGTACTGGTTTGATATGGGTTAACTGTTTTAGCGTACCTTTTCTGTTCCTTTGTTGGAAGGCCCTCAGGACCGGTGGAGGTAGTAAGACACTTTGATCATCAGAGCTTTGCTTAACATTTAAGGCACACATTTTTATTCAACCCTTTATGCAGGGCCGGACTGGGAAATCAGACCAGCCCCGCCCCTGACCGGCCACGCCCCCTCCAGCAAGAATTAGAAAACAAAATACAGAGTTCTGATTATCTTTATGACAAAAAAATGTGACTATCAACATTAAAAAATATATTTTTATAATATTATATATCTCCAGTTTTTTATGGCAACCCAGTGATAGATGGCCCTTATCCTATTACTACTAAGCAACAAGAGCAAAGCAATTGGCATAGCGACCCAGTGGCCCGGGGTGGGCACTGCCACAATTAATTGCAATATCGCATCAAAAATATGCCAATTGCTGCTCTCAGTCTCTACTGCAGCAGCTGAGCCAGCCCAGCAGAGCTGCCGGCCGGCGGCCCACCAGGATTTTTCCGGGTATCCCTGCTGCCCAATCCGGCCCTGCCTTTATGTGCTATTGTTTGCTATATAAGCCGTTTTTGCAGTTTTTAAGTGCTTATTTGACAGTTCCTTATTATTTACCTCTTCTATTCTTACGGTTTCCCTCTTGAAAGTTAATCAGTTTTACATTGTGCCTTTTCTTCCCTTCGGGGTTTAGCTATTTGTGGGCTTATACTGCTTATTTGCTAACACATTTAAAATAATATATGTTTTACCTCTGTGATTACCTTGCATCTAAACCTCTGCAAACTGCCCCTTATTTTAGTTCTTTTGACTGACTTGCATTTTAGCCAATCAGTGCGGGCTCCTAGGTAACTCCACGTGCATGAGCACAGTGTTATCTATATGAAACACATGAACTAACACCCTCTAGTGGTCAAAAACTGTCAAAATGCCCAGAGCTAAGAGGCGGCCTTCAAGGGCTTAGAAATTAGCATATGAACCTCCTAGATTTAGCTTTCAACTAAGAATACCAAAACAACAAAGCAAAATTGGTGAAAGAAGTAAATTGGAAAATTGTTTAAAATTGCAATCTCTATCTGAATAATGAAAGTTTGTTTTGGACTAGACTGTCCCTTTAAAGCTATTACCTTACTGGTAGTATGGAACAAACTGGTGCAGCTCAGGCCGTTTATCATCTAAAAGGGAGACCCTCTGATACTTTAACCTCTTTCAGTTTGTATTTGCTTTGTAAGGATTCTCAGATGTGTGTCCCTGCTCAGCTTTGTACCTCATGTGCCGAGTCTATTTCTAGCCCTATTTCTAATAGGGTTTTACTGCACTTCAGAGTGTGCATGGATTTTTACCCTATCAAAGTTACTCCCAGGAGTTTATCTGAACATTCCAAAACTCAAGCATTATATTCACTCTGCTATGTGCGGTTTCAGCTTGCTTGCCTCCAGCTGTTAAGCACAGGAATTTGCAAGGAGTTGAGTATGGCCCTTCTTGGTCTTTAGCTCACCTGGGACTTCCCTTATGAGCAGCCACTCTGTTACCCATTGATGATAGGTGTGTTTCTGACTCCGAGGACTGTTATTTTGAGAATAGTCTCTCTGAGTCTCAGGACCCTGCAACTGGCTCAGAAAGTCCCCCCCCCCCCCCTCTGCTTTCTCTGAATTCCTTTAAAGGGACAGTCAACACCAGAATTTGTGTTGTTTTAAAAGATAGATAATTCCTTAATTACCCATTTTGCATAACCAACACAGTTATAATTATACACATTTTACCTCTGTAATTGCCTTGTATCGAAGCCTCAGCAGACTGCCCCCTTATTTCAGTTCTTTTGAACTGTCAGAGCTGTCTCCATGGTAAATTTGCGTGCATGAGCTCAATGTTATCTATATGAAACACGTGAACTAATGCCATCTAGTGGTGAAAAACTATCAAAATGCATTTAGATTAGAGGCGGCCTTCAAGGTTTAAGAAATTAGCATATGAACCTCCTAGGTTTAGCTTTCAACTAAGAATACTAAGAGAACAAAGCAAAATTGGTGATAAAAGTAAATTGGAAAATTGTTTAAAATTACATGCCCTATTTGAAACATGAAAGTTTTTTTTGGACTTGACTGTCCCTTTAAAGTCTAATTCTTTGTGGCCTAAAGACAAACACTCCAAAAAGTCTACTCTAGCTCCCAAGACCACATCAAGGTGTGGTTATTAATTGATCTGGATTTTAAATTTAATACTAAACTAAAAACAAACTTTATACTTACCTGATACATTTATTTCCGGATATGGTGAGTACACGGCTTGAATAATTACTGTTGGGAATATCACTCCTGGCCAGCAGGAGGAGGCAAAGAGCACCACAGTTAACTGCTAAGTATCACTCCCTTACCCACAACCCCCAGTCATTCGACCAAAGAGAAATGGAGAAAAAGGAGTAACACAAGGTGTAGAGGTGCCTGAGGTTATAGTCAAAAGAACAACTGTCTTAAAATAGAGGGTGGGGCCGTGGACTCACCATATCAGGAAATAAATACATTTATCAGGTAAGCATAAATTTTGTTTTTCTTTCCTAAGATATGGTGAGTTACACAGCTTAAGTAATTACTGTTGGGAACCAATACCCAAGCTAGAGGACATGGATAAATAGGGAGGGACAAGACAGGCAGTCCTAAACAGAAGGCACCTCCGCTTGAAGAATCTTTCTCCCAAATGAAGCCACAGCCGAGGCAAAAATATCAAATTTGTAAAAAGTATGTAGAGAAGACCAAGTTGCAGCCTTGCAAACCTGTTCCACAGAAGCTTCATTTTTAAAAGCCCAAGAAGAGGAAATAGCTCTTGTGAAATGGCTCATAAGCCAAACAAATTATACGTAACCAAAAAGAAAGAGTAGTAGCAGTAGCTTTCTGACCTTAATGTTTCCCAGAGAAACAGACAAAGAGGGCAGAGGACTGGCAAAAATCCTTAGTCGTCTGTAAGTAGAATTTGTTACACAATTTGGATGTTGTACATGTTGTAAACGTTCTTTGGAAGAAGAAAGATTAGGACACAGAGAGAGAACAACAATTTCCTGGTTGGTATTTCTATTAGAAACAACCTTAGGAAGGAAACCTTACTTAGTACGAAGAAACTCCTTATCGGCATGAACAATAAGGGGAATCACACTGCAGAGCTGAGAGTTCCGAGACTCTTCGAGCAGAAGAGATAGCAACAAGAAACAAAACCTTCCAAGATAACAATGTCTATGGAATGCAACTGCTCAAACGAAGCCAGCTGTAAAACTTTAAGAACAAGGTAAAGGCTCCAAGGAGGAGCAACAGACTTAAAGTGAAGGTAAACTCTCCCCTTTTTAAAATCAGATCTGGAATGTAAGCGCTATTTTAGATGGAGTTTAATTCATTAGCTATAATGAAGATGCAGTATAACATGCTTTTTAATATAGATATGAAATTCAAATACTTCATGTTCCTCCGCCCACTTCAAAAGTAACATTTTCTGTGAGCTAATAGATTGAATTGTTGTCCAATCAGCGCTCTCCCCATATGGCACTTTTGTTGTAGCTAGAGCATTGATTGGAGAGTAATTCAATCATTTAGATGACAGGAAAATTGACTTTTGAAGTGGGTGGTGTACCGTGGGGTATTTCAATTTCATATCTATATTAATAACTAAGTTATAGCGCATCTTCATTACACATGATGAATAAAACTCCATCTAAAATAGCGCTTACATTCCAGATCTGATTTTAAAAAGGGGAGAGTTTACCTTCACTTTAAAGACAGGCCTGATTTTGACCAAGTCCTGACAAAAAGATTGCACATCTGGCACATCCGCCAAACGTTTATGTAGTAAAACTGATAAAGCAGAAATCTGACCTTTCAGGGTACTGACTGACAATCCCTTCTCCAGGCCTTCCTGAAGAAAATATAAAATTATAGGAATTATAATTCTACTCCAAGAGTAGCCCTTGGATTCATACCAATAAAGATATTTACGCCATATCTTATGGTAAATCTTTCTAGAAACAGGCTTGCAAGCCTGAATCATAGTCATATGACCGACTCAGAAAAACCACGCTTAGACAGAATTTAGTATTCAATCTCCAAGCATTCAGCTTCAGATAAATGAGATTTGGATTCAGGGACCCTGAATCAGGAGGTCCTTCCTCAAAGGTAGTCTCCAAGGTGGGGGAGATGACATATCCACTATGTCTGCAAACCAGATCCTGCAAGGCCACGCAGGGGCTATTAGAATCACTGACGCCCTCTCCTGTTTGATACAAGCAATGACTCATGGAAGGAGAGGAAACGGGTATGCCAACCTGAAAACCCAAGGCCTGCGGATTTCTTGACCTTGAACCATACCTTGGAAGCTTGGCGTTCTGAAGGGACGCCATCAGATCTAACTCCGGCAACCCCCATTTGAGGACTAAGCTGGAAAACCCCTGCAGATGGAGTTCCCACTCCCTGGGATGAAAGTCTGTCTCCTCAGAAAATCCGCTTCCCAGTTGTCTACTCCTGGAATGTGGATGGCAGATAGACAGCAATTGTGGGTCTCTGCCCACTGAAGAATCTGATTAACCTCCTTCATGGCTAAGGAACTCCGAGTTCCTCCCTGGTGATTGATGTAAGCCACAGAGGTTATGTTGTCTGACTGGAACCTGATAAACTGGGCTGAGGACAACTGAAGTCAAGCCAATAAAGCATTGTAAATCTCCCTCAACTCCCAAATGTTGATGGGAAGAGTAGACTCCTCCCGAGTCCAAAGGCCCTGTGCTTTTAACGAGTTCCAGACTGCTCCCCAGCCCAGCAGGGTGGCATCCGTGGTCACGATCACCCAGGAAGGTCTCCAAAAGCATGTGCCCTGAGACAGATGTTTCTGAGAAATCCACTACGGGAGAGAATCCCTTGACGACTGATCTAACTCTTTTCTGAGATAGATTTGCATGGTCGCCATTCCATTGTCTGAGCATGCACACACAACTGGAGAGCTTTTAAAATGGAATCGAGCAAACAGAATGATGTCCATGGAAGCCACCATCAGACCGATTACCTCCATCTCCATACAATGAGCCACTGAAGGATGAGCCTGAAGAGAGAGGCAAGAGGAAATGTTTTTTTTTCCCTGACCTCTGTCAGAAAAATCTTCATCAATAGAGAATCTATTATGGTCCCTAAGAACACTACTCTTGTAGCAGGGGAAAGGGAGCTTTTTTCCAGATTCACATTCCGTCCGTGGAAACAAAGAAAAAAAGACAACAATATCTCTGTGTGAGATTTTGCTTGTTGAAAAGATGGCACCTGAACCAATATGTCATTCAGGTAGGGTGCCACAGAAATTCCACAAGAACGGATCACTGCCAAAAGAGCCCCCAGAACCTTTGAAAAAATTCTGGGAGCCGTGACTAGACCAAATGGAAGGGCCACGAACTGGAAATGTTTGTCCAGAAAGGCAAATCTCAGGAATCTGTGATGGTCCCTGTGAATAGAAACATGAAGATATGCATCCTTTAGGTCTATAGTTGTCATGAACTGACCCTCTTGTACTAAAGGAAGAATGGAGTGTATAGTCTCCATCTTGAAGGATGGTACTTTGAGAAACCTGTTTAGATACTTCAAGTCTAGAATGGGACGGAAAGTTTTCTCTTTTTTGGGAACCACAAATAGGTTGGAGAAAAACCCGAGACCCTGTTCCTGCACTGGAACTATCACACCCAGGGAGGAAAGCTGTTGTATACATTTCAAGAATGCCTCTCTCTTTATCTGGTCTGCAGATAATCTTGAGAGAAGGAATTTGCCTCTGGGAGGAAAAGTCTTCAATTCCAGTTTGTAACCCTGGGATACTATGTCCACAGTCCAGGGATCTGAGAAAGTCTGCCCCCACCTAATCCGATCCCGGATCGGGGGCAAACCCTTCATGCTCGTTTCCCCTTGTTCCAAGACTGATTGGGTTTCCAAGAAAACTTGGATTGGTACTGCTTGGAATAAGAAGGGGAAGGCTTTCCTCTGAAGTTACGAAAGGAACGAAAATTACTCTGACGTCCTTTAGGCCTATTCTTCTTATCTTGAGGTAGAAAAGACCCTTTTCCACCCCTAATATCAGAGATAATTTCTGCCAAACCGGATCCAAACAAGGTTTTGCCCTTGTAAGGAATTACCAGAAGCTTGACTTTAGAGGAAACTTCCGCAGACAAGGATTTCTTCAACCATAACACCCTGTGGGCTAGGAAAGTGAAACTAGAAGTTTTAGCTCCTAGTCTAACAACCTGTAAAATGGCATCTGCAATAAAGGAATTGGCCAACTTAAGATCTTTAATCTTATCTTGAATTTCATCCAAGGAAGTCTCTACTTGAAGAGAATCAGACAAGGCGTCGAACCAATAAGATGCCGCACTAGTCACGGTGACAATACACACCGCAGGTTGCCATTGGAGACCTCGATGAACATATATCTTTTTCAAATAGGCCTCCTGCTTCTTGTCCATCAGATACTTAAAAGAGCAGCTATCCTCAATATGAATAGTGGTTCTCTTAGCCAGAGTGAAAATGGCCCCTTCAACTTTGGGTACAGTATACCAAGGGTCTTTATGGAGTCCTCGACAGGAAACACTTTCTTAAAAATGGGAGATGGGGAAAAAGACACCCCTGGTTTCTTTAATTTCTGTGAGATAATCTCCCTAGTACGGTCCTGCACAGGAAAAACCTCCGAAGTGGAAGGTTCATCAAAGAAATTATTAAGTTTACTAGATTTCTTAGTAGTGACAACGACAGGGGTATCGGAGTCATCTAAAGTAGCTAAAACCTCCTTTAACAATACACAAAGGTGTTCAAGCTTAAATCTGAAGGATACCGCCTCAGTCTCAGAAGAAGAATTATACTGTCCGAATCTGTTATTTCACCCTCAGAAAGTCCCGATGTATCTTCCTCATCAGACTTATGAGAAAGGGCAATTTGGGAAGCAGAACTAAGGACAGACACCTTACTTTCTGAATTTCTAGGTTTTCTCTTGCATCTTCCCTGTAATCTGGGAATGGCAGCTAATGCCGCAGAAGATACCTGGGCAGCAATTTCTGCTTTTAAATAAACTCCACTAGGAGTGATAGAGGAACCGCAGGGCACTGCATGTGACATCATTGAGGCTTGGAACGTAGCAGGAGAAAGCTGAGGTATTATTTTAACAGCATCATCCTGAGAGACATTAGGCTAAAAAAAATTACCTTTATTTTGCAAGGTTTTCTTGACACATGAAGAACAAAATTGTATAGGAGCTACAATTTGTGCATCTAAACATAATAAGCATGAATTCATGAGAACAGGCTCTTGATCCATATCAGACATTTTGTGAAACAGTAAATAAACTTGTACAGATAAGTTTCAAAGATTTTAATATTCAATTAAAATAAGCCAAGGAAAAAATACACATTAAATGTTATCCCAAATTAGGATCGATCCCCAGCTAAAATGATGTGAGAAAAGTTAAGAAAAAACATTTAATAAACATGAAATAAATTTCTAAAATACCCCTCAGGCAACGCCACACCTCAATTATTGAGGTGCCTTACCTCTGCCAATTAAGACCGGATCACCCAGAAATGGAGAAAAAAAATATTTATCTTCAGAAAAGTTATGAAGTAAAGCCGATCATGTGACCACAACTGCCATTAGGTTGTCTGACTTTCAAATTACTGCTGCGACACAGAGAGGCACTAAAAATAGCTTCCTGGTACTCTGAGTACCAGAAATATCAGTTTTTTCAAACCGGACAGTTTAAAATGTAGCCTTACCTTCAGTTTAAATTTGTATTGTTTTATCAAGTAAATATGTGTCAGAAAATAAAGCCAAATAAACACATTTTACCCATTCTTTTTAAGAG
The DNA here is from genome assembly GCF_027579735.1 of Bombina bombina. NCBI lineage: Eukaryota > Metazoa > Chordata > Amphibia > Anura > Bombinatoridae > Bombina > Bombina bombina. The sequence goes on from NC_069503.1 coordinate 1,007,292,714, forward strand.
TTTAAATGTTAGTCTCACACATGCTACAGGATTATCTATGTCCCAATAAAAAAAGCAGTTTTAATTTGTTAAGTGCATAGTCTCCCCAACTGGAAGAAAAAGCACTTACCTGCTCCGCTGTCCGGCATGTAGACAGTTACAAGGTATAAGAAGACACAGTTCTTCACAGAGACCTTTGAAAAAGAAAGAACAGAGTAGCAAACTCGGCTTTCTAAACTAGGGCAGCAATTGTTAGGAAAATGCAGTAAGTACCTCTTTACAAGTTTTTAACTGCTTTAAAGCCACCACTACCCAACTGCAAGGAATGACGTGGAATACGGTTATACCCCAAAACTTGCATGTAGATTAAATCAAAAAATTTCTTCAGACACCTAAACTTCACCTTCTCCATGCACCAAAGGTAAAGAGAATGACTGGGGGTTGTGGGTAAGGGAGTGATACTTAAAGGATCAGTCAACACAGTAGATTTGCATAATCAACAAATGCAAGATAACAATACAATGCAATAACACTTAGTCTGAACTTCAAATGAGTAGTAGATTTTTTTTCTGACAATTTTAAAAGTTATGTCTTTTTCCACTCCCCCTGTACCATGTGACAGCCATCAGCCATTCACAAATGCATACACGTACCATGTGACAGCCATCAACCATTCACAAATGCATCCCCACTTATTCTTGCACATGCCCAGTAGGAGCTGTTGACTCAAATAAGTTTAAATATAAAAAGACTGGGCACATTTAGTTAATGGAAGTAAATTGGAAAGTTGTTGAAAATGGCATGCTCTATCTGAATAATGAAAGTTTAATTTTGATTGAATGTCCCTTTAACAGTGGTGCTCTTTGCCACTTCCTGCTGGCCAGGAGTGATATTTCCAACAGTAATTACTCAAGCCGTGGACTCACCATATCTTAGGAAAGAAATATAATTCTATGGTAAAAACCACTAAACCATTACAACTAAGTTAAGTGAAATAAACACTATAAAGGGTGTCCATTATTTCCAAAGAATTTATTAGGAACCAATATGTATGTTTTAATAAGATGAATATTGACAGGTGTGTGTGTGTGTGTCTATGTGTATGTATGTATGTATGTATATATGTATGTATATATATATATATATATATATATATAAAAGTTTAGAAATCCAGGAAAGCACTCAGCGTTACTATTGCTTAATTTATTAATAAAGTTTATTACCATTTTAATAAATCAAGCAATAGTAACGGCGAGTGCTTTCCTGGATTTCTAAACTTTATGTATTGATTTGAATAGCACTCCGGCAGCTGGTTTTTGAATGTGATTGCTGGATTTCTGCTGCTTTTTCATATATATATATATATATATATATATATATATATATATATATATATATATATATATATATATATATATTTACACATAACATAATTTATGTAAGAACTTACCTGATAAATTCATTTCTTTCATATTAGCAAGAGTCCATGAGCTAGTGACGTATGGGATATACATTCCTACCAGGAGGGGCAAAGTTTCCCAAACCTCAAAATGCCTATAAATACACCCCTCACCACACCCACAATTCAGTTTAACGAATAGCCAAGAAGTGGGGTGATAAGAAAAAAGTGCGAAAGCATATAAAATAAGGAATTGGAATAATTGTGCTTTATACAAAAAAATCATAACCACCACAAAAAAGGGCGGGCCTCATGGACTCTTGCTAATATGAAAGAAATGAATTTATCAGGTAAGTTCTTACATAAATTATGTTTTCTTTCATGTAATTAGCAAGAGTCCATGAGCTAGTGACGTATGAGATAATGATTACCCAAGATGTGGATCTTTCCACGCAAGAGTCACTAGAGAGGGAGGGATAAAATAAAGACAGCCAATTCCTGCTGAAAATAATCCACACCCAAAATAAAGTTTAATGAAAAACATAAACAGAAGATTCAAACTGAAACCGCTGCCTGAAGTACTTTTCTACCAAAAACTGCTTCAGAAGAAGAAAATACATCAAAATGGTAGAATTTAGTAAAAGTATGCAAAGAGGACCAAGTTGCTGCTTTGCAAATCTGATCAACCGAAGCTTCATTCCTAAACGCCCAGGAAGTAGAAACTGACCTAGTAGAATGAGCTGTAATCCTTTGAGGCGGAGTTTTACCCGACTCGACATAGGCATGATGAATTAAAGATTTCAACCAAGATGCTAAAGAAATGGCAGAAGCTTTCTGGCCTTTTCTAGAACCGGAAAAGATAACAAATAGACTAGAAGTCTTTCGGAAAGACTTAGTAGCTTCAACATAATATTTCAAAGCTCTAACAACATCCAAAGAATGTAACGATTTCTCCTTAGAATTCTTAGGATTAGGACATAATGAAGGAACCACAATTTCTCTACTAATGTTGTTGGAATTCACAACTTTAGGTAAAAATTCAAAAGAAGTTCGCAACACCGCCTTATCCTGATGAAAAATCAGAAAAGGAGACTCACAAGAAAGAGCAGATAATTCAGAGACTCTTCTGGCAGAAGAGATCGCCAAAAGGAACAAAACTTTCCAAGAAAGTAATTTAATGTCCAATGAATGCATAGGTTCAAACGGAGAAGCTTGAAGAGCCCCCAGAACCAAATTCAAACTCCAAGGAGGAGAAATTGACTTAATGACAGGTTTTATACGAACCAAAGCTTGTACAAAACAATGAATATCAGGAAGATTAGCAATCTTTCTGTGAAAAAGAACAGAAAGAGCAGAGATTTGTCCTTTCAAAGAACTTGCAGAGAAACCTTTATCTAAACCATCCTGAAGAAACTGTAAAATTCTCGGAATTCTAAAAGAATGCCAAGAAAAATGATGAGAAAGACACCAAGAAATATAAGTCTTCCAGACTCTATAATATATCTCTCTGGATACAGATTTACAAGCCTGTAACATAGTATTAATCACAGAGTCAGAGAAACCTCTTTGACCAAGAATCAAGCGTTCAATCTCCATACCTTTAAATTTAAGGATTTGAGATCCTGATGGAAAAAAGGACCTCCGGACAAGATCCGCATACCAAAACCTGTGAGGCCATGTCGGAGCTACCAGCAGAACAAACGAGCATTCCTTCAGAATCTTGGAGATTACTCTTGGAAGAAGAACTAGAGGCAGAAAGATATAGGCAGGATGATACTTCCAAGGAAGTGATAATGCATCCACTGCTTCCGCCTGAGGATCCCGGGATCTGGACAGATACCTGGGAAGTTTCTTGTTTAGATGAGACGCCATCAGATCTATTTCTGGAAGCTCCCACATTTGAACAATCTGAAGAAATACCTCTGGGTGAAGAGACCATTCGCCCGGATGCAACGTTTGGCGACTGAGATAATCCGCTTCCCAATTGTCTATACCTGGGATATGAACCGCAGAGATTAGACAGGAGCTGGATTCCGCCCAAACCAAAATTCGAGATACTTCTTTCATAGCCAGAGGACTGTGAGTCCCTCCTTGATGATTGATGTATGCCACAGTTGTGACATTGTCTGTCTGAAAACAAATGAACGATTCTCTCTTCAGAAGAGGCCAAGACTGAAGAGCTCTGAAAATTGCACGGAGTTCCAAAATATTGATCGGTAATCTCACCTCCTGAGATTCCCAAACTCCTTGTGCCGTCAGAGATCCCCACACAGCTCCCCAACCTGTGAGACTTGCATCTGTTGAGATTACAGTCCAGGTCGGAAGCACAAAAGAAGCCCCCTGAATTAAACGATGGTGATCTGTGATCGCATGTGAAAACGAGCAAAGGGGATCGCGTCCGATGCAGCAGTCATAAGACCTAGAATTTCCATGCATAAGGCTACCGAAGGGAATGATTGTGACTGAAGGTTTCGACAAGCTGAAATCAATTTTAGACGTCTCTTGTCTGTCAAAGACAGAGTCATGGACACTGAATCTATCTGGAAACCCAGAAAGGTTACCCTTGTCTGAGGAATCAATGAACTTTTTGGTGAATTGATCCTCCAACCATGATCTTGAAGAAACAACACAAGTCGATTCGTATGAGATTCTGCTAAATGTAAAGACTGAGCAAGTACCAAGATATCGTCCAAATAAGGAAATACCACAATACCCTGTTCTCTGATTACAGACAGAAGGGCACCGAGAACCTTTGTAAAAATTCTTGGAGCTGTAGCTAGGCCAAACGGCAGAGCCACAAACTGGTAATGCTTGTCCAGAAAAGAGAATCTCAGGAACTGATAATGATCTGGATGAATCGGAATATGCAGATATGCATCCTGTAAATCTATTGTGGACATATAATGCCCTTGCTGAACAAAAGGCAAGATAGTCCTTACAGTTACCATTTTGAACGTTGGTATCCTTACATAACGATTCAATATTTTTAGATCCAGAACTGGTCTGAAGGAATTCTCCTTCTTTAGTACAATGAAGAGATTTGAATAAAACCCCATCCCCTGTTCCAGAACTGGAACTGGCATAATTACTCCAGCCAACTCTAGATCTGAAACACAATTCAGAAATGCTTGAGCTTTCACTGGATTTACTGGGACACGGGAAAGAAAAAATCTCTTTCAGGAGGTCTCATCTTGAAACCAATTCTGTACCCTTCTGAAACAATGTTCTGAATCCAAAGATTGTGAACAGAATTGATCCAAATTTCTTTGAAAAAACGTAACCTGCCCCCTACCAGCTGAGCTGGAATGAGGGCCGCACCTTCATGTGGACTTAGAAGCTGGCTTTGCTTTTCTAGAAGGCTTGGATTTATTCCAGACTGGAGATGGTTTCCAAACTGAAACTGCTCCTGAGGATGAAGGATCAGGCTTTTGTTCTTTGTTGAAACGAAAGGAACGAAAACGATTATTAGCCCTGTTTTTACCCTTAGATTTTTTATCCTGTGGTAAAAAAGTTCCTTTCCCACCAGTAACAGTTGAGATAATAGAATCCAACTGAGAACCAAATAATTTGTTACCCTGGAAAGAAATGGAAAGTAGAGTTGATTTAGAAGCCATATCAGCATTCCAAGTTTTAAGCCATAAAGCTCTTCTAGCTAAAATAGCTAGAGACATAAACCTGACATCAACTCTGATAATATCAAAAATGGCATCACAGATAAAATTATTAGCATGTTGAAGAAGAATAATAATATTATGAGAATCATGATCTGTTACTTGTTGCGCTAAAGTTTCCAACCAAAAAGTTGAAGCTGCAGCAACATCAGCCAATGATATAGCAGGTCTAAGAAGATTACCTGAACACAGATAAGCTTTTCTTAGAAAGGATTCAATTTTCCTATCTAAAGGATCCTTAAACGAAGTACCATCTGACGTAGGAATAGTAGTACGTTTAGCAAGGGTAGAAATAGCCCCATCAACTCTAGGGATTTTGTCCCAAAATTCTAATCTGTCAGACGGCACAGGATATAATTGCTTAAAACGTTTAGGAGTAAATGAATTACCCAATTTATCCCATTCTCTGGAAATTACTTCAGAAATAGCATTAGGAACAGGAAAAACTTCTGGAATAACCACAGGAGATTTAAAGACCTTATCTAAACGTTTAGAATTAGTATCAAGAGGACCAGAATCCTCAATTTCTAAAGCAATTAGTACTTCTTTAAGTAAAGAACGAATAAATTCCATTTGAAATAAATATGAAGATTTATCAGCATCAATCTCTGAAACAGAATCCTCTGAACCAGAAGGGTCATCAGAATCAGAATGATGATGTTCATTTAAAAATTCATCTGTATAAAGAGAAGTTTTAAAAGATTTTTTATGTTTACTAGAAGGAGGGATAACAGACATAGCCTTCTTGATGGATTCAGAAACAAAATCTCTTATGTTATCAGGAACATTCTGAACCTTAGATGTTGATGGAACTGCAACAGGCAATGGTACATTACTAAAGGAAATATTATCTGCATTAACAAGTTTGTCATGACAATTAATACAAACAACAGCTGGAGGAATAGCTACCAAAAGTTTACAGCAGATACACTTAGCTTTGGTAGTTCCAGCACTAGACAGCGATTTTCCTGAAGTATCTTCTGACTCAGATGCAACGTGAGACATCTTGCAATATGTAAGAGAAAAAACAACATATAAAGCAAAATTGAACAAATTCCTTAAATGACAGTTTCAGGAATGGGAAAAAATGCCAATGAACAAGCTTCTAGCAACCAGAAGCAAAGAAAAAATGAGACTTAAATAATGTGGAGACAAAAGCGACGCCCATATTTTTTAGCGCCAAATAAGACGCCCACATTATTTGGCGCCTAAATGCTTTTTGGCGCCAAAAATGACGCCACATCCGGAACGCCGACATCTTTGGCGCAAAAGAACGTCAAAAATGATGCAACTTCCGGCGACACGTATGACGCCGGAAACAGAAAAGATTTTTTGCGCCAAAAAGGTCCGCGCCAAGAATGACGCAATAAAATGAAGCATTTTCAGCCCCCGCGAGCCTAACAGCCCACAGGGAAAAAAAGTCATATTTTTAAGGTAAGAAAAATAATTGATTCAAGTGCATTATCCCAAATATGAAACTGACTGTCTGAAAATAAGGAATGTTGAACATCCTGAGTCAAGGCAAATAAATGTTTGAATACATATATTTAGAACTTTATAAACAAAGTGCCCAACCATAGCTTAGAGTGTCACAGAAAATAAGACTTACTTACCCCAGGACACTCATCTACATGTTTGTAGAAAGCCAAACCAGTACTGAAACGAAAATCAGCAGAGGAAATGGTATATAAATAAGAGTATATCGTCGATCTGAAAAGGGAGGTAAGAGATGAATCTCTACGACCGATAACAGAGAACCTATGAAATAGACCCCGTAGAAGGAGATCACTGCATTCAAAATAGGCAATACTCTCTTCACATCCCTCTGACATTCACTGCACGCTGAGAGGAAAACCGGGCTCCAACCTGCTGCGGAGCGCATATCAACGTAGAATCTAGCACAAACTTACTTCACCACCTCCATAGGAGGCAAAGTTTGTAAAACTGAATTGTGGGTGTGGTGAGGGGTGTATTTATAGGCATTTTGAGGTTTGGGAAACTTTGCCCCTCCTGGTAGGAATGTATATCCCATACGTCACTAGCTCATGGACTCTTGCTAATTACATGAAAGAAATATTATTATTATTGGTTATTTGTAGAGCGCCAACAGATTCCGCAGCACTATAAACATAGTAAATTAAAGAATGTGTGCACTCTACAGTTGATATAAATGTAAAGACCAGGTGCCTGCAGTCATAAAGCAATATACACAATATATTAAATAAGAAGAGACATAACCATTATTGTCTATAGTTATGCAAAAGAAAGACAAGGCAGCACTCAAAGGTCAGGGAAAATAAGTGGTTTTATTTTGCTTAATCCCTGTATCCCAGGGACATTGAATCACCCCTATGATGATGGTGTGATGGGGTGATTCAATGTCCCTGGGATACAGGGATTAAGCAAAATAAAACCACTTATTTTCCCTGACCTTTGAGTGCTGCCTTGTCATTCTTTTGCATAACAATAGACAATAATGGTTATGTCTCTTCTTATTTAATATATTGTGACTATAAACTTAGGCGGTATACAAGATAACATTTATAGGGATCAAATGGGTTAAGGGCCCTGCCGAGAGTTGCACTGTTGTAGTCGACCTGCAAACAGTTGGGCTCTTAGGCTTACATGCTAAGGGGGTTCATGGCGGATACTAATGGAGGAAAGGAACTGGTATTAGGAAAGGTTAGTGTAGGTTGTATGCATCCCTGAACAGTAGAGTCTTTAGGGAGCACTTGAAGCTTTCAAAACTATCATGTCCGCCAGACTTTAATAAATTGACCCCAAGGTCTGAGATATAGGGGGAGAGCAGTGCAGTTGAGAGCCTTATATGTCAGAGTCAGAATTTTGTGTTTAATCCTGGAGGCAAGAGGAAGCCAGTGAAGGGATTGGCAGAGACGTGCAGCAGATGAAGAGTAACGTGTAAGGAAGATGAGCCTGGCAGAGGCATTCATTACGGATTGTAAAGGAGCTAGGCGGCAGCTAGGGAGACCAGAGAGGACAGAATTGCAGTGGTCGAGGTGGGAAAGGATGAGAGAGTGGATTAAAATTCTAGTTGTGTCTTGTGTAAGTAAATGTCTAATTTAGAGATGTTTACACATATATTTTACAACAAAACAGTCCACATAATACAGGGGAACTAGCTACCACAACCCCAATTTGTGCAACACTGCTAAATATTAAAATAACTGACTAAATAAAATAATCACAGATAATTTTATCCCAGGAATACTTAGCCAAATTCTCTCCAAAATCAGCCATCTTCATCAGGAGGGGGAAGAGAAGAGAAAGAGTGAGACTAGTTTGGTTTCCCAATGTTATTCTCAATTCTAAAGGGTTTGGCCTATCATATGCCAGTCAAAAGCTAATGGGAGTGTCTTTAAAACCAAGAATAAACACCTAGCTAAGAGACAAAAGGTGTATCGGGGGGAGGGGCTTGAAAAACAGCTATGTGATTATTCCAGGGATAAAATCTGTAAGCTATGTCACCACAGAAGGCGCAGCCCATACCAGATCAGTAAATATTTTTCAGGAGGCTTGGGAGAGATCTGTGTAAGATCCCTTGGTGTTTACAAAAGTACTGGGAGCTCTGATTTCTGTAGCTCAAGCAATTTCTGTAGTTCCTTACTTGTATGACATGCTGGTTCAGGCTCCCTCTTTTCATCTGGCTGTGTCTCAAACTCAGATGGTACTTCAGTTGCTTCAGAGTCATGGTTGGAAAATAAACCTTCCAAAGGGCTCCTTAACTTTTTCTAGGATTCTTAATCAATTCTGTGATTCAGAAACTACGGCTGTTACTTAAGCCTGGTGAATTAAAGCTTTAAGCTGCTAATTTGGTTGCAGGGACAACTCCCCCCCCCCCCCCCAGTGCCTTGCTGCTTATTCTACTAAAGCAGTTGCTATTACTTGTGCTTTTCACAATAATTCTTCTATTAAACAGAACTATAAAGCAGCTACTTGGTCTTCTTTATACACTTTTTTCAAAATTATATCACTTGTGGTCTCATGGACTACACTGCTTTGGGTATTGATTCCAACACGTGATGACTTATGGACTCTCAGGTGGCAGCAGTATTTGTTTTGCATTTCTTTGGCCCACTTTATCTTTCTTCCTTATTTTCTTGGCTATATGTATGACTGAGGATCATGGGAAGTAGGAGGGATTTAAAGCTCTGCTGTGTTGGGGTGTCTTTTGCTTCCTCCAAGTAGTCATGATTTGAATATTTCCACTATCATGAAATACATTTATCAGGTAAGCATATATTTAGTTGTTTTTTTCCTTGCATGTATGTCAGTTCATAGTTTCACCTAACTGTAAAGCAGTTCCATCTTACTGAACATAGTGAGGAGTGCACTTACTTTTCATGCAGCATTGTATCTACATGAAGCATGTCATTTATTTAAATGTCCACAAGGTGGCAACAAAGCCCAAATATGTATTCCCTCAAATCAATAAATATTTGATCCTCAGTTCATAAAGATATTCAGCTACTGCTGGAATATAATTTTATTCCCATTTATCGCCCAGTGTCTGGTGAAATCCACTATTCATTGGTTTGGTTGGAAATCATCAATTTAAAGGGACAGACAACTCCAAAATTGTTATCGTTTAAAAAGATAGATAATCCCTTTATTACCCATTCCCCAGTTTTGCATAGCCAACATGGTTATTTAATATACTTCTGTGATTACCTTATTTCTAAGCATCTTCTGACAGCCCCCTGATCACATGGCTATGTATTATCTATTGACTTGCATTTTAGTCAATTAGTGCCGTCATCCACAACCTATGGGCATGAGCACAATGTTATCTATATGTCCCACATGAACTAGCAGTCTCCTGTTGTGAAAAGCATGTGATAAGAGGCTATCTGTAGTGGCTTAGAAAAAGGGCAGAAATATAGAGGTTTAAAGGTTATAAAGTATATTAACATAGCAATGTTGCTTGTGCAACGCTGGGGAATGGGTAGTAAAGGCATTTTTAAACAATAACAATTTAGGTGTTGACTGTCCCTTTAAGAGAGCATATTTTAACCTTATCAAACTGAATGAAAACTTGTGTGTTCATAAACATTGAAATGTGGAAATATCTCCTGGAAGACACATAAAACATAAAATGTCTACTTGAATCATCCAACCATATGATTGAGAGAGAAAACAACCTGCTGTATAGCACCCTGCATTGATTCCAGTTATTTTAGTGGTCTAAATGATCTGGGACAGACACCTCCACTGCAAGCGTCATTTCATATTACACTTCCCTATTAGAAGTGAAGAATCTATTGTATACTGTAGACATCTCAGGTTTCTATCACCGTGCAAGAAGGATTGGATCAGAAATATAAAACACCTTTTAACTTTCCTGCAGTCTTATAAACTTAGTGTGAAAGTTTTTTGAGTGTAATATCACCTTGTTTTTGGCAGTTGTTTTTTTTTAACAACCACACTATACTAACCAATTGCTTTATTTCGAGGGGTCAATGAGGACTTGTTACTGGACTACACAGATTTAGCCATTGTCATTTTGTTAGCAATACTATAAATGTTTTGCAGTTTCTATCTGATCACAGATCTGCTGAGACAGATGTGTAGCAGGGTTAGGCTTGTGAAGTCTGCAGTGTGCACTTCCAGTCATCAGAATTAGAGTGAAATTACATGAAAAGGGGAGGAAAATAAATAATGAAATTATATTGAAAGAGTGTCTCTTTAAAAGAAAAGAAAATGTCTACATTTGCCTTAAAAAAAGTCAGGGCATCACATTGTTAAGCTTAGTGCACTCTCCTTGCAAAAACATTGTCAGCTTGGGGGTTACTCACTTATAGATTATAAGGAAGAAATGTAAGTAAAACAAGGAGCTAGGCTTATTCCATCACACATCAATAGACACAATTCCTACAGGATGATGATTAAAGGGACAGTCAAGTCCAATAAAAACTTTCATGATTTAAATAGGGCATGTAATCTTAAACAACTTCCCAATTTACTTTTATCACCAATTTTCCTTTGTTCTCTTGGTATTCTTAGTTGAAAGCTAAACCTAGGAGGTTCATATGCTAATTTATTAGACCTTGAGGACTGCCTCTAATCTGAATGCATTTTGACCACTAAAGGGCATTAGTTCATGTGTTTTATATAGATAACATTGAGCTCATGCACGTGAAGTGACCTAGGAGTGAGCACTGATTGGCTAAAATGCAAGTCTGTCAAAAGAACTGAAATAAGGGGGCAGTAAGTTGAAGCTTAGATACAAGGTAATTACAGAGGTAAACATGTATCATTATAACTTTGTTGGTTATGCTAAACTGGGGAACGAGTAATAAAGGGATTATCTTTCTTTTTAAACAACAAAAATTCTGGTGTTGACTGTCCCTTTTTATAATATTTGATTTAATAGACTTTTTCATTTTGCAAGTTAGCACATGCTAGCCTCCTATTGTAGAGTGTGCTTTAAAGGGACACTAAGGTTTTATTACATTTTCATGATTCAGATACAGCATGTCATTTTAAACAACTTTTCAATTTACTTCCATTAAAAAAATGTGCACAGTCTTTTATATTTACAATTTTTGAGTCACCAGATCCTACTGAGCATGTGCAAAAATTCACAGACTATACGTATATGCATTTGTGATTGGCTGATTGCTATCACATGGTACAAGGGGAGTGGAAATATACATAACTTTTGAAATTTGTTATAAAAAAAAAATCTACTACTCATTTGAAGTTCAGACTAAGTGCTTTTGCATTGTCTTGTTATCTTGCATTTGTTGATTATGCAAATCTAATGTGTTGACTGGTCCTTTAAGAAGTCACAATGGCAGGCAGTGTACTTTAGAACTTAGAAAAACACAATCCCGATAATAACTAATAATAACTGCTGCCCCCTCCAACACGTTCCTTGGAATATCAGGCCTTGCATAAACTCTGATTACTTAAAGGGACAGTATACACCAATTTTCATATAACTGCATGAAATAGACTACTATAAAGAAGAATATGCACTTATACGGATATACAAATCCAGTATAAAACCTTTTAAAAACTTACTTAGAAGCTCCCAGTTTAGCACTGTTGAAAAGGTTAGTCTGGGACACCCACTGAAATGGGCTGGGAAGCAAAAACATAATTTATGTAAGAACTTACCTGATAAATTCATTTCTTTCATATTGGCAAGAGCCCATGAGCTAGTGACGTATGGGATATACATTCCTACCAGGAGGGGCAAAGTTTCCCAAACCTCAAAATGCCTATAAATATGCCCCCCACCACACCCACAATTCAGTTTAACGAATAGCCAAGAAGTGGGGTGATAAGAAAGGAGCGAAAGCATCAACAAGGAATTGGAATAATTGTGCTTTATACAAAAAAATCATAACCACCACAAGAAAAGGGTGGGCCTCATGGACTCTTGCCAATATGAAATAAATTATGTTTTCTTTCATGTAATTGGCAAGAGTCCATGAGCTAGTGACGTATGGGATAGCAAATACCCAAGATGTGGAACTTCCACGCAAGAGTCACTAGAGAGGGAGGGATAAAATAAAGACAGCCAATTCCGCTGAAAAATTAATCCACAACCCAAATCAAAAGTTTCAATCTTTATAATGAAAAAAACTGAAATTATAAGCAGAAGAATCAAACTGAAACAGCTGCCTGAAGTACTATTCTACCAAAAACTGCTTCTGATGAAGAGAAAACATCAAAATGGTAGAATTTAGTAAAAGTATGCAAAGAAGACCAAGTCGTTGCTTTGCAAATCTGATCAACAGAAGCTTCATTCTTAAAAGCCCAGGAAGTAGAAACTGACCTAGTAGAATGAGCCGTAATCCTCTGAGGCGGGGATTAACCCGACTCCAAATAAGCATGATGAATCAAAGAAATGGCAGAAGCCTTCTGACCTTTCCTAAAACCAGAAAAGATAACAAATAGACTAGAAGTCTTTCTGAAATCTTAGTAGCTTCAACATAATATTTCAAAACTCTTACCACATCCAAAGAATGTAAGGATCTTTCCAAAGAATTCTTAGGATTAGGACACAAGGAAGGGACAATGATTCCTCTACTAATGTTGTTAGAATTCACAACTTTAGGTAAAAATTTAAATGAAGACAGCAAAACCACCTTATCCTGATGAAAAATCAGAAAAAGGAGACTCACAAGAAAGAGCAGATAATTCAAAAACTGTTCTAGCAGAAGAGATGGCCAAAAGGAACAATACTGTCCATGAAAGTAATTTAATGTCCAAAGAATGCATATGCTCAATCGGAAGAGCCTGTAAAGCCCACAGAACCAAATTAAGACTCCAAGGAGGAGAAATTGGCTTAATGACAGGCTTGATACGAACCAAAGCCTGAACAAAACAATGAATATCAGAAAGATTAGCACATTTTTCTGTGAAAACAGCACAGAAAGAGCAGAGATTTGTCCTTTCAAGGAACATGCAGACAAAAACCCTTATCCAAACCATCCTGAAGAAACTATAAAATCCTAGGAATTTTAAAAGAATGCCAAGAGAATTTATGAGAAGAGCATCATGAGATGCAAATCTTCCAAACTCGATAATAAATCTTTCTAGACACAGATTTACGAGCCTGCAACATAGTATTAATCACTGGGACTAAGTACTAAGCGTTAAATTTCCATACCATCAAATTAATAATTTGAGTTCCTGACGGAAAAAACGAATGTTAAGATATAAGGTCTGGCCTTAAACCTGTGCGGCCATGCTGGAGCCACCAGCAGCACAAAAGATTGCTCCCTGATGATTTTGAAAATCACTCTTAAAAGAAGAACCAGAGGCCGAAAAATATAGGCAGGTTGATAACTCCAAGGAAGTGTCAATGCATACATTGCTTCCGCCTGAGGATCCCCGGACCTGAATAGGCACCTGGGAAGTTCCTTGTTTAGATGAGATGCCATCAGATCTATTTCTGGAAGCTCTCACATCTGAACAATTTGAAAAAACACATCTGGGTAAAAAGACCATTCTCCCGGATGTAAAGCTTGATTGACAGAGATAATCCGCTTCCCAATTGTCTATACCTGGGAAATGGACAGCAGAAATTAGACAGGAGCTGGATTTAGCCCAAGCAAGTATCCAAGATACTTCTTTCACAGCCTAAGGACTGAGAGTCCCACCCTGATGATTGACATACGCCACAGTTGTGACATTGTCTGTCTGAAAAACAATAAACATCTCTCTCTTCAAAAAGAAGCCAAAACTGAAGAACTCTGAGAAATGCACGGAGTTCCAAAATATTGAATGGTAATCTCGCCTCCTGAGATTTCCAAACCCCTTGTGCTGACAGAGATCCTCAGACAGCCTCCCAACTTAAAAGACTCGCATCTATAGTGATCATGGTCCAGGTTGGATGAACCGAAGAGACCGGTAGAACTATATGATGGTGATCTAACCACCAAGTCAAAGATAGTTGAACATTGGTAATACAAAAAAGATGTGGTGCTAGAAAGCTAGGTATTTAAATAAATCACACAGTGTTAGGAAGAGTATATACATCTTAAAAACACTGCAATAAAAATCATAAAGTAATAACAAATAAAATTAATATATACACTAATATTTAATGAGACAAAGTAATAATATATATATACATCAAACAATAAATAACACTTTATATACCAATTATATAGACATCTTGATAAAGGCCTGCATACGGCTGAAACGCGTAGATGCAACACTGATCTCGATCCGTATGACTTGGGGAGAACTATCACCAATACAGAGCGCTCTGTGTGAACAGATTTCAAATTTCCCGCATTTGGATTTGAAAGCAGAGAAACCCTCTCACTGATTGGAGGATTACCCCATGTGACAAGTGCTACTACGTCACACGCCAAGAGTTCCAGACGGAGGTAATTCCTAGCTACGAGGAGGACATGGACACCGGAGAATTAAGGTGATCTCTATACACTTATCGAGACTCTGAACCTAAGAGAGTCTGCCCTGGATATACAGTCCCATAGCATAAGGTATTTATAACTACATTTTGGAACGCTTTGGCTTCAGTGGAAATAACCGTCTTTTAACTGGCTGCCTTTAACTATACAAAGTGCTGAACTTCAGACTGCCTTTAACCACTCATTGATCGCTTATTTCCAAAGTATCGTTAAAAACGATTGAACTTTGGACAGAACTGTATTCACAGTATACTAGCATCTTATCAATTTTATTAGATACATTTTATTAGAGCAATTTAATTAAGATTACTTTTAGTGTGATTATCCAAACCACCGGTGGTATATAAATTGTTATTTATTGTTTGGTATATAAAGTGTTATTTATTGTTTGATGTATATATATATTATTACTTTGTCTCATTAAATATTAGTGTATATATTAATTTTATTTGTTATTACTTTATGATTTTTATTGCAGTGTTTTTAAGATATATATACTCTTCCTAACACTGTGTGATTTATTTAAATACCTAGCTTTCTAGCGCCACATCTTTTTTGTATTACATTTGTGTTCTTCTATGAATTGCTTCCAGAGTTCGTGTTTGATGTGTGCTGGTATTTTAGTATTAAGGAGTTTTTAATTCTATTTTGTTGATAGTTGAACATTGGGATTCAAAGATATAGAAAGTGATATCCTAGAATCCCTGCACCATTAATTCAGCATAAAAAACTGGAAAGGTTTCATATGAAAATGAGCAAAGGGAACCGAATCCAATGCTGCAGCCATGAGACCTAAAACTTCCATGCATATAGCAACTGAAGGAAATAATAGAGACTGAAGGTTCCGACAAACAGAACCCAATAAAATTGTCACTTGTCTGTTAGAGACAAAGACATTGACACAATCTATCTGGAAACCTAAAAAAGGTGACCCTTGTCTGAGGAATCGAGGAGCTTTTGATAAAAAGATCCTCCAACCATGTCTTTGAAGAAACAACAAAAGTTGAATCGTATGAGATTCCGCAGAACGAAAAGATTGAGCCAGTACCACGAGACCATCCAAATAAGGAAAAACTGAGAACCTTGAAAAAAATCTTAGAGCTGTCGCTAGACCAGAAGGAAAAACAACACATTGGAAATGCTTGTAAAAAAACATAATTTATGTAAGAACTTACCTGATAAATTCATTTCTTTCATATTAGCAAGAGTCCATGAGCTAGTGACGTATGGGATATACATTCCTACCAGGAGGGGCAAAGTTTCCCAAACCTCAAAATGCCTATAAATACACCCCTCACCCCACCCACAAATCAGTTTAACGAATAGCCAAGAAGTGGGGTGATAAGAAAAAAGTGCGAAAGCATAAAAAATAAGAAATTGGAATAATTGTGCTTTATACAAAAAAATCATAACCACCATAAAAAAGGGTTGGCCTCAGGTAAGTTCTTACATAAATTATGTTTTCTTTCATGTAATTAGCAAGAGTCCATGAGCTAGTGACGTATGGGATAATGAATACCCAAGATGTGGAACTTCCACGCAAGAGTCACAAGAGAGGGAGGGATAAAAATAAAAACAGCCAATTCAGCTGAAAAACCATCCACACCCCAAAATAAAGTTTCAATCTTATAACGAAAATATAAGCAGAAGAATCAAACTGAAACAGCTGCCTGAAGTACTTTTCTACCAAAAACTGCTTCAGAAGAAGAACACATCAAAATGGTAGAATTTAGTAAAAGTATGCAAAGAAGACCAAGTTGCTGCTTTGCAAATCTGATCAACCGAAGCTTCATTCCTAAACACCCAGGAAGTAGAAACTGACCTAGTAGAATGAGCTGTAATCCTTTGAGGCGGAGTTTTACCCGACTCAACATAAGCATGATGAATCAAAGACTTTAACCAAGATGCCAAAGAAATGGCAGAAGCCTTCTGGCCTTTCCTGGAACCGGAAAAGATAACAAATAGACTAGAAGTCTTTCGGAAATCTTTAGTAGCTTCAACATAATATTTCAAAGCCCTGACTACATCCAAAAAATGCAACGATCTTTCCTTAGAATTCTTAGGATTAGGACACAATGAAGGAACCACAATTTCTCTACTAATGTTGTTAGAATTCACAACCTTAGGTAAAAAATTAAATGAAGTTCGCAACACCGCCTTATCCTGATGAAAAATCAGAAAAGGAGACTCACAAGAAAGAGCAAATAATTCAGAAACTCTTCTAGCAGAAGAGATGGCCAAAAGAAACAAAACTTTCCAAGAAAGTAATTTAATATCCAGCGAATGCATAGGTTCAAACGGAGGAGCTTGAAGAGCCCCCAAAACCAAATTCAAACTCCAAGGAGGAGAAATTGACTTAATGACAGGTTTTATATGAACCAAAGCCTGTACAAAACAATGAATATCAGGAAGATTAGCAATCTTTCTGTGAAACAACACAGAAAGAGCAGAAATTTGTCCTTTCAAGGAACTTGCAGACAAACCTTTATCCAGACCATCCTGAAGAAACTGTAAAATTCTAGGAATTCTAAAAGAATGCCAAGAAAAATGATGAGAAGAACACCAAGAAATGTAAGTCTTCCAGACTCGATAATATATCTTCCTAGACACAGATTTACGAGCCTGTAACATAGTATTAATTACGGAGTCAGAGAAACCTCTATGACTGAGAATCAAACGTTCAATCTCCAAACCTTCAAATTTAATGATTTGAGATCCTGATGGAAAAAAGGACCTTGCGATAGAAGGTCTGGTCTTAACGGAAAAGTCCACGGTTGGCAAGTAGCCATCCGAACAAGATCCGCATACCAAAACCTGTGAGGCCATGCTGGAGCCACCAGCAGAACAAACGAACGCTCCTTTAGAATCTTTGAAATCACTCTTGGAAGAAGAACTAGAGGCGGAAAGATATAGGCAGGATGATACTTCCAAGGAAGTGACAATGCATCCACTGCTTCCGCCTGAGGATCCCTGGATCTGGACAGATACCTGGGAAGCTTCTTGTTTAGATGAGAAGCCATCAGATCTATTTCTGGAAGTCCCCAGATTTGAACAATCTGAAGAAATACCTCTGGGTGAAGAGACCATTCGCCCGGATGTAAAGTCTGGCGACTGAGATAATCCGCTTCCCAATTGTCTATACCTGGGATGTGAACCACAGAAATTAGACAGGAGCTGGATTCCGCCCATGCAAGTATTCGAGATACTTCTTTCATAGCCAGAGGACTGTGAGTCCCTCCTTGATGATTGACATATGCCATGGTTGTGACATTGTCTGTTTGAAAACAAATGAACGACTCTCTCTTTAGAAGCGGCCACGACTGAAGAGCTCTGAAAATTGCACGGAGTTCCAAAATGTTGATTGGTAATCTCGCCTCCTGAGATTCCCAAACCCCCTGCGCTGTCAGAGACCCCCATACAGCTCCCCAACCTGTCAGACTTGCATCTGTTGAGATCACAGTCCAGGTCGGAAGAACAAAAGAAGCCCCCCGAACTAAACGATGATGGTCTGTCCACCACGTCAGAGAGTGTCGTACAATCGGTTTTAAAGATATTAATTGTGATATCTTTGTATAATCCCTGCACCACTGGTTCAGCATACAAAGCTGAAGAGGTCGCATGTGAAAAGGAGCAAAGGGAATCGTGTCCGATGCAACAGTCATAAGACCTAGAATTTCCATGCATAAGGCTACCGAAGGGAATGATTGAGACTGAAGGTTTCGACAAGCTGAAACCAATTTCAGACGTCTTTTGTCCGTCAAAGACAGAGTCATGGACACTGAATCTATCTGGAAACCTAAAAAGGTTACCCTTGTCTGAGGAATCAATGAACTCTTTGGTAAATTGATCCTCCAACCATGTTCTTGAAGAAACGATACAAATCGATTCGTATGAGATTCTGCTAAATGTGAAGACTGAGCAAGTACCAAGATATCATCCAAATAAGGAAATACCACAATACCCTATTCTCTGATTACAGATAGCAGGGCACCGAGAACCTTTGTAAAAATCCTTGGAGCTGTTGCTAGGCCAAACGGCAGAGCCACAAACTGGTAATGCTTGTCTAGAAAAGAGAATCTCAGAAACTGAAAATGATCTGGATGAATCGGAACGTGCAGATATGCATCCTGCAAATCTATTGTGGACATATAATGCCCTTGCTGAACAAAAGGCAGAATAGTCCTTATAGTTACCATTTTGAATGTTGGTATTCTTACATAATGATTCAATATTTTTAAATCCAGAACTGGTCTGAAGGAATTCTTCTTCTTTGGTACAATGAATAGATTTGAGTAAAACCCCAGACCCTGTTCCAGAACTGGAACTGGTACAATTACTCCAGCCAACTCTAGATCTGAAACACATTTCAGAAACGCTTGAGCCTTCACTGGATTTATTGGAACGCAAGAAAGAAAAAATCTTCTTGAAACCTATTCTGTACCCTTGTGAAACAATGTTCTGAATCCAAAGACTGTGAATCGAATTGATCCAAATTTCTTTCAAAAATCGTAATCTGCCCCCTACCAGCTGGGCTGGAATGAGGGCCGCACCTTCATGTGGACTTGGGAGCTGGCTTTGGCTTTCTAAAAGGCTTGGATTTATTCCAGACTGGAGATGGTTTCCAAACAGAAACTGTTCCTGTAGAGGAAGGATCAGGCTTTTGTTCCTTATTCTGACGAAAGGAACGAAAACGATTAGCAGCCCTATATTTACCTTTAGATTTTTTTATCCTGTGGTAAAAAAGTTCCTTTCCCCCCAGTAACAGTTGAAATAATAGAATCCAACTGTGAACCAAACAATTTATTACCTTGGAAAGAAAGGGAAAGCAAAATTGACTTAGAAGACATATCAGCATTCCAAGTTTTAAGCCATAAAGCTCTTCTAGCTAAAATAGCTAAAGACATATACCTGATATCAACCCTAATGATATCAAAGATGGCATCACAAATAAAGTTATTAGCATGTTGAAGAAGATTAACAATGCTATGAGAATTATGATCTGTTACTTGTTGTGCTAAAGCCTCCAACCAGAAAGTTGAAGCTGCAACAACATCCGCCAAAGATATAGCAGGTCTAAGAAGATTACCTGAACATAAATAAGCTTTCCTTAGAAAAGATTCAATTTTCCTATCTAAAGGATCCTTAAAAGAAGTACTATCTGCCGTAGGAATAGTAGTACTTTTAGCAAGAGTAGAGATAGCCCCATCAACTTTAGGGATTTTGTCCCAAAACTCTAATCTGTCAAAT
This sequence comes from Bombina bombina, assembly GCF_027579735.1. Classification (NCBI taxonomy): domain Eukaryota; kingdom Metazoa; phylum Chordata; class Amphibia; order Anura; family Bombinatoridae; genus Bombina; species Bombina bombina. Next base: position 1,007,312,924 of record NC_069503.1, read on the forward strand.
GGCACAGGATACAACTTTTTAAACCTTTTAGAAGGAGTAAAAGAATTACCCAGATTATTCCATTCCCTGGAAATTACTTCAGAAATAGCATCAGGGATGGTAAAAACTTCCGGAATAACTACAGGAGGTTTAAAAAACATAATTTATGTAAGAACTTACCTGATAAATTCATTTCTTTCATATTAGCAAGAGTCCATGAGCTAGTGACGTATGGGATATACATTCCTACCAGGAGGGGCAAAGTTTCCCAAACCTCAAAATGCCTATAAATACACCCCTCACCACACCCACAAATCAGTTTAACGAATAGCCAAGAAGTGGGGTGATAAGAAAAAAGTGCGAAAGCATAAAAAATAAGGAATTGGAATAATTGTGCTTTATACAAAAAAATCATAACCACCACAAAAAAGGGTGGGCCTCATGGACTCTTGCTAATATGAAAGAAATGAATTTATCAGGTAAGTTCTTACATAAATTATGTTTTCTTTCATGTAATTAGCAAGAGTCCATGAGCTAGTGACGTATGGGATAATGACTACCCAAGATGTGGATCTTTCCATGCAAGAGTCACTAGAGAGGGAGGGATAAAATAAAGACAGCCAATTCCTGCTGAAAATAATCCACACCCAAAATAAAGTTTAAATGAAAACATAAGCAGAAGATTCAAACTGAAACAGCTGCCTGAAGTACTTTTCTACCAAAAACTGCTTCAGAAGAAGAAAACACATCAAAATGGTAGAATTTAGTAAAAGTATGCAAAGAAGACCAAGTTGCTGCTTTGCAAATCTGATCAACCGAAGCTTCATTCCTAAACGCCCAGGAAGTAGAAACTGACCTAGTAGAATGAGCTGTAATCCTCTGAGGCGGAGTTTTACCCGACTCAACATAGGCATGATGAATTAAAGATTTCAACCAAGATGCCAAAGAAATGGCAGAAGCTTTCTGGCCTTTTCTAGAACCGGAAAAGATGACAAATAGACTAGAAGTCTTTCGGAAAGTCTTAGTAGCTTCAACATAATATTTCAAAGCTCTAACAACATCCAAAGAATGCAATGATTTCTCCTTAGAATTCTTAGGATTAGGGCATAATGAAGGAACTACAATTTCTCTACTAATGTTGTTGGAATTCACAATCTTAGGTAAAAATTTAAAAGAAGTTCGCAACACCGCCTTATCCTGATGAAAAATCAGAAAAGGAGACTCACAAGAAAGAGCAGACAATTCAGAGACTCTTCTGGCAGAAGAGATGGCCAAAGGAACAAAACTTTCCAAGAAAGTAATTTAATGTCCAATGAATGCATAGGTTCAAACGGAGGAGCTTGAAGAGCCCCCAGAACCAAATTCAAACTCCAAGGAGGAGAAATTGACTTAATGACAGGTTTTATACGAACCAAGGTTTGTACAAAACAATGAATATCAGGAAGATTAGCAATCTTTCTGTGAAAAAGAACAGAAAGAGCAGATATTTGACCTTTCAAGGAACTTGCGGACAAACCTTTATCTAAACCATCCTGAAGAAACTGTAAAATTCTCGGAATTCTAAAAGAATGCCAGGAAAAATGATGAGAAAGACACCAAGAAATATAAGTCTTCCAGACTCTATAATATATCTCTCTAGATACAGATTTACGAGCCTGTAACATAGTATTAATCACAGAGTCAGAGAAACCTCTTTGACCAAGAATCAAGCGTTCAATCTCCATACCTTTAAATTTAAGGATTTGAGATCCTGATGGAAAAAAGGGCCTTGTGACAGAAGGTCTGGTCTTAACGGAAGAGTCCACGGTTGGCAAGAGGCCATCCGGACAAGATCAGCATACCAAAACCTGTGAGGCCATGCTGGAGCTACCAGCAGAACAAACGAGCATTCCTTCAGAATCTTGGAGATTACTCTTGGAAGAAGAACTAGAGGCGGAAAGATATAGGCAGGATGATACTTCCAAGGAAGTGATAATGCATCCACTGCCTCCGCCTGAGGATCCCGGGATCTGGACAGATACCTGGGAAATTTCTTGTTTAGATGAGAAGCCATCAGATCTATTTCTGGAAGTTCCCACATTTGAACAATCTGAAGAAATACCTCTGGGTGAAGAGACCATTCGCCCGGATGCAACGTTTGGCGACTGAGATAATCCGCTTCCCAATTGTCTATTCCTGGAATATGAACCGCAGAGATTAGACAGGAGCTGGATTCCGCCCAAACCAGAATTCGAGATACTTCTTTCATAGCCAGAGGACTGTGAGTCCCTCCTTGATGATTGATGTGTGCCACAGTTGTGACATTGTCTGTCTGAAAACAAATGAACGATTCTCTCTTCAGAAGAGGCCAAGACTGAAGAGCTCTGAAAATTGCACGGAGTTCCAAAATATTGATCGGTAATCTCACCTCCTGAGATTCCCAAACCCCTTGTGCTGTCAGAGACCCCCACACAGCTCCCCAACCTGTAAGACTTGCATCTGTTGAAATTACAGTCCAGGTCGGAAGAACAAAAGAAGCCCCCTGAACTAAACAATGGTGATCTGTCCACCACGTCAGAGAGTGTCGTACAATTGGTTTTAAAGATATTAATTGAGATATCTTTGTGTAATCCCTGCACCATTGGTTCAGCATACAGAGCTGAAGAGGTCGCATGTGAAAACGAGCAAAGGGGATCGCGTCCGATGCAGCAGTCATAAGACCTAGAATTTCCATGCATAAGGCTACCGAAGGGAATGATTGTGACTGAAGGTTTCGACAAGCTGAAATCAATTTTAGACGTCTCTTGTCTGTCAAAGACAGAGTCATGGACACTGAATCTATCTGGAAACCCAAAAAGGTTACCCTTGTCTGAGGAATCAATGAACTTTTTAGTGAATTGATCCTCCAACCATGATTTTGAAGAAACAACAAAAGTCGATTCGTATGAAATTCTGATAAATGTGAAGACTGAGCAAGTACCAAGATATCGTCCAAATAAGGAAATACCACAATACCCTGTTCTCTGATTACAGATAGAAGGGCACGAGAACCTTTGTAAAAATTCTTGGAGCTGTTGCTAGGCCAAACGGCAGAGCCCCAAACTGGTAATGCTTGTCTAGGAAAGAGAATCTCAGAAACTGATAGTGAGCTGGATGAATCGGAATATGCAGATATGCATCCTGTAAATCTATTGTAGACATATAATGCCCTTGCTGAACAAAAGGCAGGATAGTCCTTACAGTTACCATTTTGAATGTTGGTATCCTTACATAACGATTCAATATTTTTAGATCCAGAACTGGTCTGAAGGAATTCTCCTTCTTTGGTACAATGAAGAGATTCGAATAAAACCCCAGCCCCTGTTCCAGAACTGGAACTGGCATAATTACTCCAGCCAACTCTAGATCTGAAACACATTTCAGAAATGCTTGAGCTTTCGCTGGGTTTACTGGGACACGGGAAAGAAAAAATCTCTTTGCAGGAGGTCTTATCTTGAAACCAAATCTGTACCCTTCTGAAATAATGTTCTGAATCCAAAGATTGTGAACAGAATTGATCCAAATTTCTTTGAAAAAACGTAATCTGCCCCCTACCAGCTGAGCTGGAATGAGGGCCGCACCTTCATGTGGACTTAGAAGCTGGCTTTGCTTTTCTAGAAGGCTTGGATTTATTCCAGACTGGAGATGGTTTCCAAACTGAAACTGCTCCTGAGGATGAAGGATCAGGCTTTTGTTCTTTGTTGAAACGAAAGGAGCGAAAACGATTATTAGCCCTGTTTTTACCCTGTGGTAAAAAAGTTCCTTTCCCACCAGTAACAGTTGAGATAATAGAATCCAACTGAGAACCAAATAATTTATTACCCTGGAAAGAAAGGGAAAGTAGAGTCGATTTAGAAGACATATCAGCATTCCAAGTTTTAAGCCATAAAGCTCTTCTAGCTAAAATAGCTAGAGACATAAACCTGACATCAACACTGATAATATCAAAAATGGCATCACAGATAAAATTATTAGTATGTTGAAGAAGAATAATAATGTTATGAGAATCATGATCTGTTACTTGTTGCGCTAACGTTTCCAACCAAAAAGTTGAAGCTGCAGCAACATCCGCCAAAGATATAGCAGGTCTAAGAAGATTACCTGAACACAAATAAGCTTTTCTTAGAAAGGATTCAATTTTCCTATCTAAAGGATCCTTAAAGGAAGTACCATCTGCCGTAGGAATAGTAGTACGTTTAGCAAGGGTAGAGATAGCCCCATCAACTTTAGGGATTTTGTCCCAAAACTCTAATCTGTCAGACGGCACAGGAGCACAAACTTACTTCACCACCTCCATAGGAGGCAAAGTTTGTAAAACTGATTTGTGGGTGTGGTGAGGGGTGTATTTATAGGCATTTTGAGGTTTGGGAAACTTTGCCCCTCCTGGTAGGAATGTATATCCCATACGTCACTAGCTCATGGGCTCATGCTAATTACATGAAAGAAACCATATTTAAACGTTTAGATTTAGTATCAAGAGGACCAGATTCCTCTATTTCTAATGCAATTAAGACTTCTTTAAGTAAAGAACGAATAAATTCCATTTTAAATAAATATGAAGATTTATCAGTGTCAATTTCTGAAACAGAATCCTCTGAACCAGAGAAATCATCATCAGAAACAGAATCAGAATGATGATGTTCATTTAAAAATTCATCTAATAAATGAGAAGTTTTAAAAGACTTTTTACGTTTACTGGTAGGAGTAATAACAGACATAGCCTTCCTAATAGATTTAGAAACAAAATCTCTTATGTTAACAGGAACACCCTGAGTATTAGATGTTGATGGAACAGCAACAGGTAATGGAACATTACTAAAGGAAATATTATCTGCATTAGCAAGTTTATCATGACATTCATCACAAACAACAGCCGGAGGGACAGTTACCACAAGTTTAAAACAAATGAACTTAACTTTGGTAGATCCAGCATCAGGCAGCGAATTTCCAGAAGTAGCTTCTGATCCAGGGTCAATCTGAGACATCTTGCAATATGTAATAGAAAAAACAACATATAAAGCAAAATTATCAAATTCCTTAAATGACAGTTTCAGGAATGGGAAAAAATGCCAATGAACAAGTTTCTAGCAACCAGAAGCAAATAAACAATGAGACTTAAATAATGTGGAGACAATAATGACACCCATATTTTTTAGCGCCAAAAAAGACGCCCACATTATTTGGCGCCTAAATGCTTTGGCGCCAAAAATGACGCCATATCCGGTGACGCCGACATCTTTGGTGCAAAAAACGTAAAAAAAAAATGACGCACATACAAACAACTTCCGGTGACAAGTATGACGCCGGAAATGACTAAGAAAATTTTTTTTGCGCCACAAAAGTCCGCGCCAAGAATGACACAATAAAATGAAGCATTTTCAGCCCCCGCGAGCCTAACAGCCCACAGGAAAAAAGTCAAATTTTAAGGTAAGAAAAAATTGATTTATTCATATGCATTATCCCAAATATGAAACTGATTGTCTGAAATAAGGAACGTTGAACATCCTGAATCAAGGCAAATAAATGTTTAAACACATATATTTAGAACTTTATAAAAAAGTGCCCAACCATAGCTTAGAGTGTCACAAAATAAGACTTACTTACCCCAGGACACTCCTCTACATGTAGTAGAAAGCCAAACCAGTACTGAAACGACAATCAGTAGAGGTAATGGTATATATAAGAGTATATCGTCGATCTGAAAAGGGAAGTAAGAGATGAATCTCTACGACCGATAACAGAGAACCTATGAAATAGACCCCGTAGAAGGAGATCATTGAATTCAAATAGGCAATACTCTCTTCACATCCCTCTGACATTCACTGCACACTGAGAGGAAAACCGGGCTCCAGCCTGCTGCGAAGCGCATATCAACGTAGAATCTAGCACAAACTTACTTCACCACCTCCATGGGAGGCAAAGTTTGTAAAACTGATTTGTGGGTGTGGTGAGGGGTGTATTTATAGGCATTTTAAGGTTTGGGAAACTTTGCCCCTCCTGGTAGGAATGTATATCCCATACGTCACTAGCTCATGGACTCTTGCTAATTACATGAAAGAAAATGCAAACAGAACAGGCCTCTAGAAACCAGAGGCAACTAAAAAATGAGACTTAAATAATGTTAAAAATCTGGCGCCAAGAATGACGCCCACATATTTTTTGATGCCAAAAACGTCTGAAACACGAGAGTCAAAAATGACGCAACTATGTGAAAACATCCGGCGTCAACTACGACGCCGGAAATGACGTCATTGACGTCAGACAAATGTCAATCTCGCGCCAAAAATGACGCAATAAATTCTAGCATTTTTTGCACCCGCGAGCCTAACAACCCGCAATTTAGAGAAAAAAAGTCAATTGAAAATTTTAGGTAAGAAAAATATTTAATTCATATGCATTTTCCCAAAAAATGAAACTGACAGTCTGAAAGAAGGAAAAT